>NC_062283.1:10946299-11571299 GCF_902655055.1 Lutra lutra | reverse complement strand
CCCGCAGCTGGGCTGTGCTATCCCTGGAAGTCAGCTCACGTGGACGGTCACTGCAGCATCTAGGGAGCCAGTGTCCCCTGGCAGCCTGCCCGTGCTGGAATTCCTGGAAAGGCTCAAGATGGAAAAATAATCACTTGGAGGGATAACCATCTGGACTGAAACCGGTCCCAAATGGACTGTCCAGTGGGGTTTGAGTTTTTAAAAAAAGCTGGAAATGCCTTTCTTGTCGAGACCTTCCCTGGCTCAGAGCACAAGCAAATACCTTTCTGCTTTCCAGTGTCCGTGGGTGCCCGACGTGCTCTCCGGGGACACCCAAATCTCCCTGTATTCGCCACTCTAGTTGGAGACGGGGAAGAGTCGGTGGCGCGGGCACATTCCAGCGCCCTACACTCGGTGGGTCTCACCTTGCCCTAGAGGTAACTGCTCTGAGGGCAGTGGTGCTTGGCCCCCGTCATCGCCCCATCCCTGGCCCCCCCGTGACAGGTGCAAAGAACTGACCACAGGAACACAGAGCCTGGGCTGGGAGGACAAAGAATCTGTCATTTTTTGACTCTCAATTCGATGTTCTTAGCACGACATGGGTACATCTCCCTACAGAGTTCATATGGCATAGTTGCAATATTAGGGTAAATATTAATATTTTTATACAAATACTGATGAGAGGGAATATTATACATATAACATCAAATAATCTGAATACTGATTGATTGATACATACAATATTATGATTATACTAATTAGAAGGAGGACAGAGCATAATAAAAGGAATAAGCTATGGGTGGGCAGGGTACAGGTTCTAAACCTGCCTTCATCTCTAACTGCCTATGTAATATATTTTCTCCTTTAATGTCATTTTAATCTTAAATGACACACATGCCCCATTTAGGGGGGCAAGTGTTTCATCAACAATGTGTCACGTTGTAATTAACGTCTCGGCCAATTAAATGGACACACGCACAGCTCCTGGCATTCTGTGCACACTCAATGAAATAGTAGCCATCATAATTTTAATTCGGCAAACGCGTTCTTGCCAATTCCCGGTTCTCTCTTGCCTCCATCTGCAGCTCATTGCTCCTGGTTCCGGGCTAAAATGAATACGGTTACCTTCAAACTGTCAATCCTTTCAAACACCTGGGTGGTGTTTTCCCCCCCACTCACGCCTGTGATTTACATAAAAGAGAAAGTCACAGGCATCTGAGAATTTATTTTCTTTCTTCAGTCGATCCATAGGATGATAACAGTTCCCAAAGCAGAGGCCCCCCAGTCACACCAAAGAGCATGCAAACCAGTCAGCACGGACCAGTAGAGCGAACAGAAAAGGGGGGGTGTGCCAAACTCCAGTCACAAGCATTTCCCGGTCAAGGGTAAGTGTCTGGGTTCCTTGTTCTGCTCTGCCTGCTTTTCCACAATACTTCTCGGATGAGTAATTCCCAAAAGGCCTGGTGGAGAAATGCAGAATCTTGTTTCCACATCCCACAGGAAGGCTGCCAGCTGTCTCCTTGCACACACTCTCCTCAGCTTTGCTACACGCCACAGAGCAGCGTACCAGCAGCAGCTACAGGAGGCTGAGAGCTACCAGCCACCAGGGCCCGGATCTCAGGGAGATCAGATGGTCCAAGTTTACGAAGAGAATGTGAAAATCTCCACCACGTTAGAAAAATGCCTTGCTGGCCCCGAGGCCTTCGGGGTAGGGAGGGGGTTCTCAGCATTACTGCCCTTGATGTGGCTGGATGAAAGGGGAATCCGTCCACTGATGAGGCCCTCCTCTAGGATAGTAAATGTTGGTTCCTCTCCTCCGGTTGTTTTCCGGTCTCCAGGACACTGTACCATTTTTCAGACCTCTTGACTACAAAGGCCCCGAGACCTCCTGGGACCCAGCCTCCCCAAGGCAAAGCAGGTATCACAGAAGTCACCGAGGCTTTCCTTGTGCAGGAAGAGCACAAGGTCCTTTCAAGACGTAACAACCGCAAATGATCATGCGTGGCAAAGACAAGGACGCTTGGACTCAGGATGTAAGGGACTTGCCGGAGGTTACGTGGCTCCTATGGGACAGAAATAAGACGAAGATCTTGGTGTGTCTGCTGCATGCCCCTGGGTTCCCGTTCTTGCATGGTGCAGCGGACTGGCTGGTATGCCGTGCGGGATTAACCTAACTCCAAGACAGCGCTGGCCTCTGGGGCGTTCTGCCAGATAGGAGTACGTTGGTTTGCCTGGGGGGTGTGTGGCCAGCAGACAGCCTAACATCATGATTTATTAGGATGGGGGCTCTGGGCCAGGCAGGATCAGTTCCGACGTCTGGAGGAATGTGTGATTAAAGGTATTTAACCCCACATCTGGGAGGGGCTGGGGACAAAGGGTAGCCACATGGATGGTATGCAATTGAGCTCCAATAAAAAAAAAAAAACCTCTATGGACAAGAAGGCTCTAGTGAATGTCCCTGGGAGGCAATACTCCACCGGGGACACATCAGGTTGGGAGGATGTATGGCCCTCCAGCTCCGCGGGGAGAAGGTTCCTGGAAGCTTGAGATCTTCAGGTCCCTCCAGCATCCATCCCGCACGCCTCTTCCCCTGGCTGACTGAAGTCTGTGTCCTCTCTCTGTGGTAACCTCTAACTGTGAGTGTAACAGCTTTCCATGAGTTCTGTGACTCCCAGTGAATTACTGAAACTAAGGCTGGTTGGGGAACCTCCCCCCAGATTTGTTACTGGTGTCAGAAGTAAAGGCAACCATGTGAGAACCGTTCTCTCTAACGTCGTAGTTGGCCCATAAACTCCTTTTTATAGCTTGTGATGATTATACATTTAAACAGATCAAGTAATAAAATAAACAGGCGCACCCGGGTGGCTCAGTTGGTTAAGCATCTGCCTTTCGCTCAGGTCATAATCCCAGGGTCCTGGGATGGAGCCCCAAGTTGGGCTCCCTGCTCAGTGGGGAGTCTGCTTCTCCCTCTGTCCCTCCCCTTGCTCGTGCCTTCTCTCTCGATCAAGTCAACCCTTGCTGCCCATCCGGCAGTGGGCACCCCACCCGGGGTGGGGCGGGGGGCTTTAGAAACAGTACCAATGTCCAGACTCACTCTAGGTGGCTCAGTCCAAGCCCTTGATAGTGGAGACCAGCAGTTGCATCTTTAAAAGATGCCCTGGGGGATTCTAACGTGCAGCCAGAGGTGAGATCATACACGTGACCTTCCTTCTACCTCCACCACTGCTCGGCAGAATGCCTCAACAACGCTTAAACACAGCATCCGGTCCTCCAACAGAAAGACTGTGTTCTCACCTCCTCTCACTGCACTTAGAACATCTATTACATGTCTGTAAGGAGATACCACTTACACACCCATGAGAATGGCCATTAATTAAAAATAAAAAAAATACTATTTATTTGAGAGAGAGAGCTCATAAGTGGGGATTGTAGGCAGAGGGAGAGGGAGAAGCAGGCTCCCCACTGAGCAGGCAGCCCGATCCGGGGCTCGATCCCAGGACCCTGAGATCACGGCCTGAGCTGAAGGCAGATGCTGAAAATCTGAGCCACCCAGGTGCCCCTATTTTTCAGTGTTAAAAAGGAAGGGGATTCTGATATGTGCTACAAGATGGGTGAATCTGGAACCATCAGGCTAACTGACAGAAGCCAGATGTAGAAATACAAATGTACAATTCTCCTTACAAGAGGTATGCAGAATCGGCACATTCCCAGAGACGGGAACTAGGACAGAGTTGACCAGGGTCGGGGGAGGGGGGGAGCTACTGTTCTAGTGTGTGCACAGAGTTAGTTTGGGATGACGAAAAAGTTGTAGAGACGGGTAGTGGGGATGCTTGTCTAAAAATGCAAATGTGCCCAATGCCATTGAAGTGTCCACATAAAGGGGTTAAGATGGGAAATTTTATGTTATGTATATTTTATCACAATAAAAAAAGAATTTTTCCAAAATTACAAGGCACAATGTTAAAAGTCTGAAGATCCACAGCAATTTTGTTTTCCAACTGGGCTGTGCCCCTGACCCGGGCCCCCCTGTTCTACCTGGAGATGCAGGGCTCACCAGAATGCCTGCCGGAGATCGCCCACGTTCCTGGCTGGACTTCAGAGCGTCTCTGAAAGCCCTCACGATGGTACTCACTTCTCCACATTCCCCACCGGGACGATGAGCGGTGAGAAAGTCAGGCGTACGAATGTCAGGAGGCATCCCCAAGCTCCCCGTGCTGCGGCTGCTGGCTCAGGACAGAGGGCTGGGGGGCTTCCCCAGCCGCCTCTGCCCCTCTGTACTTCAGTCCCCGGGGCGTGCCTGCCTTCTGCATCAGGGATAGCAAGCTTTGGGGGAAGGGCCACCTCGTAAATATTTTCAGCTCTGCAAGCCATGCGGTGTCTGTCACAGCTCCACTCTGTCACCATAGCGTGAAAGGGCCACAGATAACACGGAAGCAAGCGGCTGCGGCTGGGTCCCGGGCCAACCCTCCAACACGCCGGGCTCCAGGCCTCTCTGGGGGTGCGTATCCCTGCACTCCTGGCCCCTTCCACGCCAACCCCTGCCCCTCCACAAATGCGCCTGTTGCCTGTTTTCTAATCCAGTGGTTCTCACATCTGGAGTCCCAGATGCTGCAGGGGCCAGTGTCTGGGAACCACACTTTGAGCACCACTGTTCTAAGTTATCTCTCATGTGTCTCTTTCCCAGCCCCATATCCCATGCCTCTCCTCTGCGTCCTGCTCTGTCCATCCTCCGCACCCCCCCGCCACACACTGTCCTACAGCTAGCTCTCTGCTTGACTCTCCTCCCAGTCCAGCCCCTGGGCTAATCCCGGCCACCCCCTCCACACCTTTGCCCACAGCGGGAACCCTGTGACTTTCCTTTGTAAACACTCCCCAAATCTCAGCCAAGCCACGCAAGACCACTGCAATCTGACCCATCCCGCCCTTCTCCGAGGCTCACCAGCGCTTACAATAACCCTGGGTCTTAATTCATTGCCCTCACTGTCCTTGAAACTTGTTTTCGTGTGTCCTTCTCCTTAGATCGTGACCCCCTTCCGCCCCCCACCCCTACCCCGTGCTGGGTACAGCCTAAAATTTCATCACCCTTGACTTTCCCGGTTGCTGACCCATCTTTGTTGGTTTACGGTGTTCACCCTGCGTCTGCCTACTGCAGTTTCGTCTTTCCTAGAAGTTGGCTCCTTAAAAGGCAAAGCATTTCTGGATCTTCTTCTAGGTTTCTGGATAAAATGATACAGTGTTGGAGCAAACACTGAACTCACGACAAAGAACAAAATACTGTGCATTTGAAAAGCATCTGTGCTTGGAGATTCCGTTTCAAACATAAATTCTCATGTGAGATGATTAACCTCCCAGCCTTCCTGCACCAGGAAGTACAAGTGGGCCATGCGAGAGGTTGTTAAAGACATGTGCTTGATGGGAAGGCCTCTGAAAGTCCACATCCAATTATCCCAAACTATGTCCAGATTGTTCTACCGCCAATCCCAAGGAAATACTTCTGGTCGTCTTCGGATTTACTGGAAGGAATATGTATTTACAAAGACAACAATTCTACTGAAACCGGCCTAAATCAAGCATAGAAAGGACAGGGAGACAAGCTGTAAGGCAGCCAACATAGGAACTCTCTCCGAAATAAACGTTTGTTTTAAAATTAGGGGTATGACTCACTCGGTGAATGGGTGGCTGGGTTCTGACCCTCCGGAGATGAACGGTTCATTCTGAAAAGCAGACCAAGGGGGAGATCTACTTTCTACCTTCGTTTATTTCAGAATGAGGCTACAGAGGGAAGCCGAAGGTACCTGAGTCTTTTCCAATCACCAGCAAAATGGACAATGGGATGACTCGCTACCTACCGCCGTTTTCAATCAAAAAGCTGAATAATTACTTTGGTCTCTCATGGGGCTCACAGGCAGCCAGCACGAAGCTGGTGGAGCCCTGAGGACGCTGGACGGGCCGTCAGGAATCCTGCAGAACCCAGCCACCGACCGGCTCCTCCTCCCCCGGCTAAGTGCCATTAACTCCATCAGATAGTCATTCACTAAGAAAATATTTGACGCTTTCCCTGGAAGAATGTCAGTGCCCTCAAAGTCAGGCACACTGTCGAGCTGACTGCATTTAGCAGAAGATGTCAGGGACGGTTTTATATTCTTTTATTGAACTTAGGGTCGGGGAAGACGGGAATCACCCCTCTGTGCAACCCTTCTTGGTCATGCAACGAAACAGACGTCGTGAGAAGCTGGCCAAAGAGAAGAAACGCTTTACCGATTCCTTGCCTTGGAGACCTACGCCGCTTTGGGCGTTGTTCTCGCTGGGCCATCAGGGCACGGTGGGACTTGGGTGTCACACGGATCTAGGCTCCGCCGCTGGATTTTGGCATTTGCTGAAGGGTGACTTTAGGGACGCTATTCTATTTTCTAAGCTTTGATTTCCTTTTTGCAAAAAAGGAGATAGGAATACACCCTCGCTCACGGCGTGTTATGGGAGTGCACGGGACAATGCAGCCAGGTCCTAGCATACGGGCTGGAGTATCTCGAAACAAGGGACCTCTAGCAATGAACTGCTTTCAAGCATCAAATGACCTTCTGTTGGGGGACTGAGAGCACAGGCTTGGGATCCTAACGGCCGGCGCTGTCATTCTGACTCCTTCACCCCCCAGCTGTGCCTCTGTCTCTTTATCACTAAGGTGGGAATAATATGTACCCCATAGGCTTGCGGTGAGTTCACATGTTCGAGGAACCTACACCAGGGTCTGGCATACTGCAAGGATGTTGAAAACTGGTGTTGATGTTAGGATTATCTCGTGAGAAGGGCCCCCACTCCCCCTCCTTTACACAGGGCACATTTTCTTCCGTGCTACAAAAATACTTTCCTTTCTTGACTTCTTTCCACGATTCCTTGGTGAATCACAGCACCAGCCAGTTCCAGCAAAGACGTTAGGTGAAACAATGTCTAATTAAAAGGTTCCTTGTCTCCCCTCCGTTCACAAGGGATTGTCAGTCTTAGCAGTTCAGAAAGTTTAGCAAGTCTCTGTCTTCTAGGAAACAATGCACACTGGTGATTGATAAGTTTTTCTCTTAAACTGGACTAAGGCCTGGTCTGCAGAACAAATAATCCATTGTATCTACATTCAAAAGTAAAATCCACATGCACTCGTGTTTTAAATTTGGCTTTGTCTATGTTACGTACCATGTACTCCCGCAGTATAAATAGAAGCTTTCTGGTTTCTTTGACAGGGAGCACAGGGCACTCATTAGGCATAAATACTCATCACGTGTTAAACCAACCTCTTTCCTACTTAACCTCTTCAGGGCACCCATGCCCTCCCTGGAGTCTCTATGACACCATACATGCACACACAGAAATGGGGACTGGAGGCCCTCACAGCAAATGAGAGGCGACCAACAATGTTGCCGTGGGCCAGAAGCAGGCCAGGGCTGTATTCTCAACCAGAAGTAAGATGTTCGACGGACAGAGGAAACGCAGCAGAGTCAGTCAGTGCCCTGTTGACAGTTCATTTTTCTTCTTCATACGGGGGCCTCGGAGGACAGTGCACCTCTCTGAGCCTCTGTGGTCCCCTCTGTAATGTGTAGACAGTAATGACATTCTCAAGAGTTCACCGTGAGGGAGGACGGGACGCATGAGAAAGTGCAGAGTCTATCACAGAAAGAATCCGAGTACATTTTCTGACCTTGCCTTCAGTCTCGGTCCCCTGACTGCCGGTAGAGAATTTCCACACGGACGCTCCAGCTTCCCTCACCGTGCATCGGCTCTGGTTCCGCACAGGTGCTAACGGTTTTGTGCCCATTCCCGGGGGTGAGAGCAGAGCCTCATCCTGGGGGCCTCCCCACTGCTCAACTCCTATGTCCAGTTACTCCGCTGGGTTTGCTGGTCTTCCTTCAAAAGGTCCCAACCACCGCTGAGAAGAGGCTCCCTTCTCCCACCTCTTTCCATTCCCACTATGGACTGAGGACTTGGCCTTGCCAGAGAAAGGGCTAGCCTTCGCTCCTGGCTGCAGGAGGCCGTCTACGTTAGACCCAATCGGAGCACCTGTGCTCAGGACAAGTTACAGAAGGCAAGTCTCTTACTTCCTCATCTCAAATGGGGATAAATACACATGCCGTACAGGAGTGGGGTGAGCACTAAGTGAGGTACTATGGATTTTTTAAAAGATCTTATTTTTTTACTTGAGAGAGAGAGAAAGAGAGGGAAAGCACAGAGGAAGAAGCAGACTCCCTGCTGAGCAGGGAGCCCAAGGCGGGGCTTGATCCCAGGACCCCGAGATCATGACCTAAGCTGAAGGCAGAGGCTTAACCGACTGAGCCACCCAGGTACCCTGAGGTACTACGTATGACCCTTAGCACAGTACCTAAGCACAGAGCATTCAGTGCAGTACCTATGAGCTAAAACACGCATTCAGTAGAAATGACCTCCATGTTCGTTTCTTTTCCCTTTATAATTACAAGGGGAAGGAAACAGTATGAGTACAGAGAAGTCTGCCAGCACTCAGTATTTTCACTACCTGCCACCGAGTATTTTCTAGTTTTGCTTTTGCCCTCCTTTTCAGAGATCTACCATTTCTCCTGTTTGATTTTTAAAAAATTTTTATTTATTTATTTGACAGAGAGAGATCACAAGTAGGCAGAGAGGCAGGCGGGGGGTGGGGGTGGGAAGCAGGCTTCCCGCTGAGCAGAGAGCCCGATGCGGGGCTTGATCCCAGGACCCTGAGATCATGACCTGAGCCGAAGGCAGAGGCTTACCCCGCTGAGCCACGCAGGCGCCCCACCTCCTGATTGATTTTTTTAAAAAAAAATTTAAAAAAAAATTTTTTTAAAAATTTATTTATTTGAGAGAGAGAGAGAGAGATCACAAGTAGGCAGGGAGGCAGGCAGAGAGAGAGGGGGAAGCAGGCTCCCTGCTGAGCAGAGAGCCCGATACGGGACTCGATCCCAAGGACCCCAAGATCATGACCCGGGCCGAAGGCAGAGGCTTAAGCCACTGAGCCACCCAGGCGCCCCCTGATTTTTTAAAAGTTCTGCTTCATTCTTATGTAAGGGGGATCAACACACTTTCCTTAGAATGTAATTCCAACAGACTGAAGGGAGCCTGGGCCTCGTTTTAGTGTTTCGCCTGTATCTATCGGTGTCCCCTGATTTTGTGATGGTGACTACAGACGCAGTTCCAGATGTGTGCTGAGGGTGCACACATCTGAGAGCACCTCCCTGCTCTTTTACGGACGATACTTTTGATTGAGAAATGGAAGAAAAAGCCTTTTTGTCAGTGTGATAACGGTGAGATAATGTCTTAAAACAGGTTGGGCTTTTCCTATAAAAAATATATATGTAACATATATATAATATATATATATATTTATATACATTTAAAATATATATTACATATAATACACATTATATATAATATAAAATAGGCATATTTTATCTTATATATCTTATATATCTATATATCTTATATATAATATAAAAACTATAAAAATGTATATTATATATTATAATTATATATTATAAAATTAGATATACAATAGATATTTTACATATAACATTACACATATAAAATATATATCTTATACATTTTATATGACCTATGTAATGTTATGTTATATATAATATAGAAATACCTACTATATGAAGTATATATTTTACATATTATATGATACAAAATAGATATATCTTATATATAACATATTACACATATATAAAATATGTATTATGTATATTACATGAATAATATAAAACATATATATTGTATATAATATAAAACATACCTATTTGACATCATACAACCAAAATCAGATCTATCTCCTTAATATAGTTTATAAAAATCTCTAGTTTGCTTCCATTTTGCTCTGCCTAGCTCACACAATGGGTGGATTTTGTGGTAAACAGCAGCAACAGGCAGTAACTGAGGCGGTCAGTAACATTTCCAGGGCAAATGGCAAGGTGAAGCTGTCCTAAACATACCGTAACACAGACACAGCATTCGCCACTGAGAACTTTGCCCGCTCTCCGTGGGGCATCCGAAGGGACGTACCGCACACAGCCAGGCGTGAGTAATGTGGTGGACGGGTGGGTTTTGTTTCCCATTTCCTATTTCCTATTTCACAGCTGACTTGAAACTTCCCTCAAGGACAGTATGTAAGATGATGTTTTCATTAAAAGCATGGATTTATAAGGTCCCTCACAGAGCATTAAGTTTCTAGATCACCGTCGTGTATGTTACAGTGAAGTTTCTGCAATGGAGTGGATTATCAGAAATTCCTGTGACCTTGTGAGATACGCCTTCCCTGTAGTTTCCCAGGATGTTGCAGATCTGGGCTGGGACCCAGGAATCTGCATTTTTAATCCCCCCTTCCCCTGGTGATTTTGATCGGCAGCTACATTTGGGATCCTCTTACACTAAACCCATGGTTCTTAACCTAGGCAGCATGTCAGAATCACCTGGGGGATTTTTAAAAGTCCCGATGGTCAGGCCATCCCCCAAACCAACCTGTCACAAAGCCTGGGGTGGGACAAGGCATATGGAATCTCAGCCACGATTGAGAGTCACTGCCCTAAAACCCTAAGATCCCCGAGGGACGCACGGGGTCATGTAGACAGCCCCTCCCTAGTATCGAGGACAGTGCCCGCCATGTGGTAGGTTCCCCACAATATAGCCACGGGCCCTGTGTTTTTAAAGCAGAGAAGTGTCCCAACGACAGAGAAACACAAACACAATACCTACTTCCAGGCCCATCTAGAAACGTACTGAGCTCCCATCCTATTTGTTGACCCGCGAGGAATTTACTTTTACTGAACTTGGCTTTCCCCAGAAAGCAAAATCTAGTCTTGCAAAATCTAGTCTTTTTGCATGGGAGTGAGATATATAGAGGATAATGGAATTTCCTATGATCTGGGAGGGCGCAGAGTTCTGAAAAGAGCCCCCTCCCAAGGCAATCGGAGGCCAGCATCTCCATCAGGAGGAGAGGCTGGCTGGTACCTGATGCCATGTGGGTCCTTTCCCCTTTGGGACGGGAACAAGGGATATGCCACGTGAGCAGCAGGTTCTCTGCTGCTCCCTGGTTCTCTGATGAGCAGGACGCTTGTGGAGCAGGTGTCCCGTTCCTGCTTCCGCTTGGGAGCACAGACCAAATCATAACCCAAGGCTCTACGACCGGACCCTGCCAATCTCCCCACCTCAACCTCCGCCCCCACCGCTCCCGCATCCTGGGACCCCAGCACCACCAGAGCCTCCGGATCCCACTGTGCACATCTTCCCTCTTTTCTCCCTCCCTTGAGAACAGGTATTGATTTGAATTATATACTCTGTGACGTACAGTGCCAAACCGTCTTGAACTCACTGCAAACGAAACAGACAAAAAAGGAAAGGAAGGTCTGCAGCCTTTCCCTGGGGACTGAACCAGTCTGCCGGGAGCCGAATCGAGTCAACTTCGCCGCCCAGGGACGCTACCGTATTTCTACAGGACCGCGCGCGCCGAGCACCTAAAGCAGGGGCACTGAGACGTGGTGATTGAGTCTCATGGAGAACAGCAGTCATGATTCACTGCCAGCTTCCTTTCTCCTCGGGGCGAACACCTACTCTTCCTGAGGGCTGAGTCATCGGTCGCGTTCCTAGCAGGCTCTTCTACATCACGACGCAGAGATGGGCAGTTCTGACCCCGAAGTATGAGCTCGGTGGGGAAGAGGAAGGCTCATCCACAAGAAAGGGCATGACTGTCCACTCTCTCACCACCCTTCAGACTCGCCCCGCTCTTGCCTTCTCCTGTAGCCACAGACGCCCCCAGCTCCAAACGCCCCTTCTTAGAAAGAACAGAGGAAGGGCTTCCTCTGGAAGCACCGTGGGCGGAGCTTGTGTCTTCCTTGTCATCACTCTCCACTCTTCCTCCTGGGAGCTCGAACGCACCAACACACTGAAAGAAGCCACTTAGGCACGTGGCCTCAAAGGCACCTCTTGCTTACAACCCCCGTGTGACCTGGATGCAAGAAAGCGAATACGGGGATTTCTTATGGCGACACGAAGGAAACCTCCAAGGAGAGATTCCCTTCTCCTTCCTGTTTCCTGCCCACGCCGTGCAAAATACACCCAGCGCTCTTTGGACAGACAAATCAGGGACTGAGCAACGACAAAAGTCATGGATTTGCCACTTCTTCCCTGCTTGTCCTTTAGCATGGAAGGCTGGACATGAAAGTGTTTCTGACCTCACTTGACCTTTGCTGGAAAATGGCTCCCCTGTTGTCTCTCCTTGAGTCTCCAAGCAAAGGGGAAATGGAACAGGGCTGTATTTGATTCCAAACATGTTCACTTTGCTGTTGGCAATGTTCTGGGAATAGTAACCTACTTTGCCCTCCGATGAATAAAGTTTTCCAAATCTACAGTCAGGGCTCAAATAATTGTTAGTGTTTCCCTCCATGGTGTTTTTTCGATGTTCCTCGACAGATACCTGGCAGAGAGGAGAATCCCATTAAAATACCTCAGTTTGGGGTGCCTGGGTGGCTCAGTGGGTTAAAGCCTCTGCCTTCGGCTCGGGTCATGATCTTGGGGTCCTGGGATTGAGCCCCGTGTCGGGCTCTCTGCTCAGCGGGGAGCCTGCTTCTCCCTCTCTCTCTGCCTGCCTCTCTGCGTACTTGTGATCTCTATCAAATAAATAAATAAAATCTTTAAAAAAAAATCTCAGTTTGTCACTTGTAAGCTGCCAAGCACGGTGTGGCCTGTCCTGAAACTAATCAAATGTTAAGGACAAGTAAAGGGATACCAGGAAAGTTGTTTGGGGTCCTTGCACAAAAGCGTGTCATGTATGTATACTACGCTGGGTTATTGGGTGTTTTAAGATCCCAGCATAGTGACTATGTACAAATGTCCTCGGGACCAGGCTTCTCTTCTAAATGGTAGCTCAAAGGCAGTTGGTGAATTTTCAAGTTAGGCATTTGTCAAACATTTTAAGGAAGATAAATCTGGGGCAAAAACATTTGAACTGTATTCAGGAAAAACATAACCGCCCCCTCCAACCCTTCCTATATTTGGTGTTGCTGTTCCGGAGGTCCAGACATCAAGAGCAGGATTCGTGGAATAAACCAATCCAGAGGGTTATGTGCGCCAGCAAAACAGCGTGTGATGCCAGCCCCTTTCATCTCTCTCCATCAGCATTTCCAACGCTGGTCTCAGCATCAGGCCAAGATACCCAAATCTCTAAGGAGTTTATACAAATTCCACCTAGGCTTTTAGTTAGTAAGTTACTCTATTTATAAAATAGAACCTCTTTTTTTTTATAGGTGGCAAAACTGAGGCCCAGAGAGATGGTTTGTATTATTAAGGTCAAAGAGCTTTAGAGCGTGTTTTATTTAAAGGCAGAACTGAGACTAGAATTCTGTCTCTCCAACTGCTACTTCATTGCACTTCTGACTCTCTGCCCTGTCTTGCCACGCAGAAGGCTACAGTCATATCAGAGCAGGCTCCCAGGGTCTGGACTAACAAAGCTATGCAAATGTGGAAGAGAGGTAAGAAGAATTAGCAAGGCTCAGAATTCCTGGACGAAGCTGAATTTAAGCCAAAGGAATGAGAGTGCTCAAATGGGAATGAGAAGGGCATGGCCATTATCAGACGAGCGCAATGAGAAGGATGTTATTCTGGAGGAGGAAAGGGTAATCAATTCAGGATTCATTCCAATTTACACAGCTCTAAAACAAACACATGGTGTGGTGCTCCTCTGGGAGGACGGAGAGCAGGTAAGGAGACCAACATCTCAGAAGCTGTACCAATATCCCACGAGGAAAGTTGGAGCTGGGAGAGATACCCAAGGAGGGCAGAAAAAAGGAAGAAGGGTGAACACCTAACTTTGGTTAAAGAGAGGAAAAGTAGTCAAGAAGGTGGAAGCAAATGAAGGCCATCGACTACATTAAATGTAGCAGAGAAACTGAGAAAGGCATGACCTAAGAAAGACCATTGGATTAGACCAGTGGTTCTCAATCCATGATGACATTATAACCCTGGAGAGCTGGAGACCTTCTAGAAGATACTAACCCAGAATGTGGGTTCCTACCACTGGATTAAGCTGTGTGGACACAGAGGACTTCAAGGGCACCTGGATGGCTCAGCTGCTCAAGCATCTGACTCTTGGTTTCGGCTCAGGTCGTGAGCTTAGGGTCATGGGATCGAGTCCCACGTCGGGTTCCGATCAGCATCGAGTCTGCTTGGAATTCTTTCTCTGGCTCTCTTTCTGCCCTCCCCCAGCTCGCATGGGTTCTCTCTCTCTCAGATAAATAAATAAAATCTTAAAAAAAAAAAAAAAAAACTGTGTGGACACAGATGACTTCAAAGAGGACAGTTTTTAATAGTCTTCCTTTAAAGCAGTAGAATGGATATATTCCAGCCCCTAGATTCAATGGATCAACTTGCATTATTGACGATCTTACTTTAAAGTTACGTATGTCAGTGGGAAATAATGTGTTTGAGTCACATTCAGCATCTGAAAATCGCATGCCTGGGATTACATTGGCTCAGCCTCCCACATCATCAAGCAAATGCTCGAATAAACAGATGGGCTTTGTACAAGTGCCCTGAAAGCCAGGAAACATGATTATGTTTCAATTTAAGGGACGTAAACCTCTTGGAAAACACTGTGCCTGTGGTTTGCCCTCTCTTCCACTAATTTTAAGCCATGGGCTCATTCATAGGGACCCCGTGGCTAATCTCAGCTCTTCTGATGTTAACACACGAGGTGAGCAGTAACGTAGATCACCTTCTCATTCCCTTTGGTGATCTAACAAGTTTACATCTGAAAAAATACAGTGGAGACCCCCACCAATACAGACGCTACCCTTAGATGTCTGTCTCCATCAGCCCAACACATCATCTGAGCCCTTACCTATATTCCGGATTCTAGAATAGCCCCATCCATTTGTTATAGAACAACACAACAAGATCACAAGTTTGAATCCAGCACGTGAGACCACCTCACTGATTCTAGATAAATGATTCCCAGGGACGAGGTGGCATGGAACTCCCAGCTTCTTCAACAGAGTAGCACATTTTCAACATGCATTTAACTTACTGCAGAAAATGAAAAGGTTCAATAGTTCATATTTCTGGGCCTCTGTAGAAAGCAAGTAATGTACTACCCAAAGACATGAAGCATTTAAAGGGCGAGAGGAATGGAGAGAGAGAGTTGGGAGGATGGCCCTATACAGGGACATTAAATTAATAGCCAAGAGGGTAATACTGATATTATAAAATCCGGAGTAATAAGGTGAGGTGGGGGGAAGACAAAGAAAGAAGATGGAA
This sequence comes from Lutra lutra, assembly GCF_902655055.1. NCBI lineage: Eukaryota > Metazoa > Chordata > Mammalia > Carnivora > Mustelidae > Lutra > Lutra lutra. Next base: position 11,556,035 of record NC_062283.1, on the reverse strand, counting down.
CTTAATGTTTCATTCAGTTCTGTTTTGAAACAGGATTCAGAAAGGATAATGTACCATTTGGTATTAATTATTTTGGTTCGTGCACATGGCTAATTATTTCTACAGCATTTACGATCTCTTTAAAACAAACATATTTTGCACAAATACACCCACCTTTCAAAAATATGCCTTTTATCCCCTCTTCCAGAGCTTTGAGGAAATATCTAAATGTCTTAGGGGCAGCCCTCCGGGAATAAAAGTCGATTGTATGCTAAAAATGTAACTAGCCCCTAAAACTTGTATAAACAAATTAAGGGAAAAGACACTGTAGCATTTATAAACAAAATGACTCTCAACTTTAACCTGCAGATTAAAAAAAAAAAAGTTCAGTCATAAATTTACTCCCAGCAGATTCCACTGTCCTCTCTCTTTCCAAACTTCTCCTCCTCCCACAGCGCCCTAGTTGTCTTCATGTTAGACCCATAATTCAGTTGTCTGGTCTGGACTCATTACGTGAATCATTATATTTGATTTCTCTGCAAGGCCAACCTCGAGTATGATCTTCTGGTCCTAAACGATCAATGTTTCCGTGCTCTCAGTGTGCGCCCAAGTCTCAAGGGAGTGGTGCCATATTGCATTATTACCTGGAGAATGTCTGTGACTTCCTTTACCTCAGTCAGCCCTGCTGGGTCCAGTTAATGGACATCTGCTGCATTGAGCACCCTGCAGAACCAGCATGGAAATGGTAGACAATGGAAACCATTCTTGCCTCACCCCCCATATGACCGGCAGGTGACTCTGGAGAAACAAGGCAGCTCGTTATCCTCATGAGTGGATGCCACGGGAGGCTTGGCTCTGAGGAGTCCTTTGTAACCATCTGGAACTTGATGCCCCTAAAGCAAGAAGCTAGTCCCCGTCTTGAGAAAGGACAGGGCTGGCATTGGGGGACATTCCCAGGAAGCTGCCTGGTATTCAGTGGTTAGCTTTGTCTTCAAACGCTCGTGCTCTTGTGCTGGTCCTGGCCCTCACCGTCCTCCCTCCACCTTGGCTCCCATTACCGAGTTCATCGCTTCATTCCCCTGTGGTCCCACTTTCCTCCAGAGGGAAATGAAAGGATGCATCCCCATGGATCTTCCTACCAGCAGCACACGGGAGATGTTGCTGTCACTTCTTTATACATGGGGAGTGACGTGGGGCAGAGAAACGCTTTAGAGGCCTATGTGTTTTGAGTAAGATTTCAGATCCTTTTTGTCCGAATAGAATGTGAACATCTTGGTCCTACTCCTACTACACAAGGTTCCATATTTATACAGATACGTTATACACAGTAAGTGCCGGTGCTAACTTTCATCCCCGATCCACTCATCGAACAAACCTTTCTTCAAGGCCTACTCTATATTAATGACAAGGAGTGGAGATAATAATAACTAGCATCTATAAAGCACTTACTACTATATGCTAGTGCTTTCTTTTTTTTAAAGATTTATGTATCTATTTGAGAGAGAGACACAGAGAGAGAGAGAGAGAGACAGAGACCACCTGAGCGAGCAGGGGGAGGAGCAGAGGGAAAGAATCTGAGGCAGGCTCCCTGCTGAGTATGGAGCCCAACTCCGGGCTCGATCCCACGACCCTGAGATCATGACCTGGGCCAAAGTCGTGAGTCGGACACCCAACCAACCAAGCCACCCAGGCCCCCGTGCGAGTACTTTCTACAGAACATGTCATGGAAGTAAGCATTCCCCCAGCAGCCACGATCCTATCTGATCGAATGAGATGAGTCACAGCGACAAAGACAGAACTACACAACCTGTATGTGCATTGACCCTTCATGACTGGACCTCCCCCGTCTATCCTCATCTCCCTTATTCCACCTCTAAGAGAGTTTTTCTGGAAACAGGAATGCTTGCTAAATGCCTCGTTCACAGTGTCGGAAATACGAAGGGAGGGACATGGAAAACAGAATCTCTTAAGCTCTAGACTCTCGGCTCCCCGTAGGCAAGCATATGCCTTTCATTCTTCATTCCTCCCAGCCCTGACACTTGGCCACCCAGTGCCATGTACGTACATGACAGGAAAACACTGAATGTTACACAAATTAATTTCATAAGGTGCTTATCTCGTGTCTTGTAATAATCCTAAATGCTTATGCATATTTGCTGACTGGGCTCTTCTGGTGCCTCCAATGAAGGACACAGAACAAATCCAGAGATGGAGTCAGGGTTCTGCTTAGAGTAGATGAGTGTGAAGGGGGACACAGCTGTGGTATAGAGAAGGCAAAGCCAATGCTCTGTGACATGAGCTGGTCTGTTGAGCGTGGTAGGTCTTAGCTACAGGAGAAGGCCACAGAAGAAGCCTTTCTCCTAAGATTCTTAAGGTAGAACCTACTGAAGGCCTGTTTCTATTCCCATCATCTCAAACTAGCTGATTTTCACTGTCTTCTCAAATTTTACCAGGATACTCCTCCTCTCAACCAGCCTCCTCTCCATTCTGGTTGTCACTTGGGTTTGCCTGGGCTGGAGAGTGGAGTTAGGGGTGAGTGTGGAAGCACTTCATGTGACCTGGGTCAAGGCAGGCATGATTTAGATGAGGGGTTGACTGAGGTCACTGATAAATGTTGGGGCCATGACATCTGGGGAGATCTTTTTGTTAAGTGACTTTGCAATAGAGACCCAGCCTAACATGGCCAAGTCGATGGGAATTTCTCAGGGCCTGAGGCAGGCCCTAGAAATCGTCCTGATGATGAGACAAGGCATTTCAGCTGTAGGCACTCGCTTTTATTTCCAAGCTCAGGACTTGAAAGCGTCTGGTTCACTAAGTTCAATAGCCAGTGTCTATTAAAAGGGGACTCTGAAGGATGATTGGATGATTGAAGACCTCTCGGTATTTCAATTACACTAAACACTGTCACTTGGGCAGCTGGAACCATGTGAGTTTCACTATCCGGTTTACAAAAAAGAATCCCCCAAATTGAATCGCCCATCGTTGACTAAGTGTGGGGCACCATTTTAGAGATGATTTCATGCCAAAGTTCTAGATACTTGTAGGTTGTTATGAATAAAGATGGTCTGCCTCTACTTCCAAAGATACATATATCTCTAGTGTTCCAAGGACCTAGGTTTTTAGCCCAATAGGAAGCTGTGGCATAAGTTGAAGACCACAGCGTTCATGAATGTACCCTTCTACTTACGTCCTACTTAGGAAGCTAGAAGTGACCCATTCATTGGGATTATGCCACAAACGTTGTGTGGACCAGGGGGCACATGAGGGTTCTGGGACAGGACAAAGAACTTGACCTAGTGCGATATCTCCTTCAAAGAACTTCCAATCAGAAGGGGGAACAGAGAGAGAGCCCAGTGACTAGAGTCTGAATGCAGTTCCTCCTGTCTTTCCAGCATGACGGGCGGTAAAGTACAAGTGCATGGGAGTGATGAAAGCATGAGATGTGTGTTGTCTCTGTAAGGACTGATTTTTTAAAATTTATTTTTTATTTTAAATTTTTTGAGAGAGAGAAAGAGAGTGTGTGCTGGAGTATGTGTAGGGGGATGGGCAGAGGGAGAAGGAGAATCTTAAGTAGGCTCTATACCTACAGCAGAGCCAATATGGGGGTGGGGGGGGGGGGGGGGGGGGCTCCAGCTCACAACCCTGAGAGCATGACCAGAGCCGAAAACAGGAGCTGGATACTTACCCTACTGAGCCATCCAGGTGCCCATTTTTTTTTTTTTTTAATAGTAGAGCAAGGAGAACGAAAACTGCATGACCAGTTTTTAAAGTGTTTCTACTTCCTTCTGCTTTATACTCCAGAAACATCTAAATGACATTTGGGGGCTTAACCAACCTAGGCTGTAGCCAGATGTGTTAGCGGGAGAAAATTACGACAAAACCAGATAGAAAACCTCTTGAAAAATTATTTCACTTTTCATTTCTATGTCAATTCTAGTCGATCCATAGCACAGACTACGGTCCGAAGAGTATCTTCAAACTTGCCAATGGTAGAGAGCCGTGTTTAGGTGAGACAATGGCAATCTCACTGGCCCCAAACCATCTGGGCTGACCTCGTATTGAACAATTATCTTGTCCTCCCCTGTCGTACTCTAGGAACGTCCTGCTGCTTCTCTCCATTTGCATGGGACTGCTCCCATCTGTATCTCCATATTGATCTCCTCCGCTCACATATCAGCTGGCGGGGGGTCCATGGGGAGTCCTACCTATGCCCACTCCCCATCTATACCAATGTGAAAAAGAAAATTATTTCCTGCTTCTTTGTTTGTTCCTCTGAGTTTCAACTCATTCTGACCTTTCCTTGGTGTCAGGGATTATGTTTATTTTTTGTGGCTAAATCTTGAGCAGCCCAATAACAGCATTTAAAGAAACAGTCTCAGATGTCTTCCTTTTATTACCTGCGAGGCCCTGCTGAGATATGGAGAGGGGACCTCTCTTGCGACTTTTCAGGACACGTCTGCCTGTTAAAAACAACAATAATAACGGTCCGAACACCACCTCCACCTTCCTGACCACTTGCCCTCCTGGAGGTTAGCAGGATGCTAACAGTTTCCTAGGAAACGACATTATAGCACACAGCAATTCACATGAATTCACAAACCGTCCCCTAGCTAAATTCTGGCTCTGGCACCCTGTCAGCTGACCTCTTTGCTACCATGGGGTGCAGCAATGGACTTAGAATAGAACAAAAGGGACTCTTGGATTTTGTTAATTGATCAAGAAATCTCACACATTCGAACATATGCATGCAGGGAATAAAACAGGCTTAAACCTTCAAGCAACCCACGTATAACATATTCACAAAGATCCTGTGGAGACTCTGGCCCAGAATAGAAGAGTCCTAGTTTCCATTAGCTACTAAAATGGGGGACTTAAAAAAATACGACTATGTGATCTTTATTTCTCTTTTACTTTCTAGAACGATGTTATGCATAGAGCCCCAATCAGAGGGCTGTAACCTTTAGTGATTTTCTCTCTCGGTTATGCCGAGAGAACCTCCCCTCCTCCTCAGCCCCACACCTGTTTTAATAGACAAGCCATGTAGCAGAACATGTGGGGCTGCAATTATTTGTAGCCTTTGTGACCCCAAGTAACCTTAGCAGGTGCAAATGACTCTTCCGGAAAGCTAGCATCCCCTTCCCAGGCACTATTAATCATAGGAAGTGTGGATAGTGTGGGGTAGCATTGTATATGCTGACACTGGGTTGGCGGGGGAAGGGAGAGGGACAAGGGCAGCTCCAAAGCGGAGTGACTGTGTTTATATTCATCACATCTTGCAGAAGAGATTCTCTCTCTCTTTTTTTTCTCTCTCTCTCTCGCACAAACACACACACACACACACACACACACACACACACACAATCAACCTAACAAAATTCTGATTCCAGGACTGAAAATAGAATCGCAGGTCTAAGTAACAGGTACAGCTAATGAAGCTTGAGTTTCTTGATTCGTACACGCTCCGCATATATTCAGACTTGACTGCACAGGTCACGTTTCCCCCAGAAATATGGGATTGTGGCTTTTTGAGCTAAAACCCTTAGGCTAATTGTTGTTTGCCCCAATATCCATTGTCCCCCCTTTTTCCTTGGAAGTAGACACCTTGATTTTGAACTGGACGCATGGCTGTGCAGCTGAAGGGTTCGCTCTTCTCTCTCCTTTGCAGCTAGCTGGGTTGAGACTAAATCCCGGCTGACACAAAGTACACAAAAGTGTGGTATGGCACCTCTGGCAAGTATCCATGAAAAGAGGTCTAGGCTCTCTTTTTCCCTTCTTTCTTGCTGTTTTCGGGGATGCTAATGTGAAGACTGGAACTTTAGCAGCTACTTTGTGCATGAGAAACAGACTAAAGATAACAGAGCAGAACGACAGAATTGGGTTCCCGAGTCCGTGTAGCTGTCACATCTGTCCTGGAATCCTCCCTCTTCTATGTGCGGGAGGAATAAGAGTCTATGTTTTTTAGCCTTTACTTTCGTGTGTGTGTGCAAGACACGCCACTGTACCTAATCCTATAACAAGCAGACCTTAGAGGTCATAATAGACTTCATTTCACAGATAAGGGATCTAATGATTAAAGATCAACTTGTGATGAATGTCTCAATCAGGGAAGCAGAGTTGGCAAATTAATTACACTTCTGTTTAATCTGCTACTTCTAAAGATAGATGATGGAGGTTCTATTTTATATGCCTATCAGTATTTGTTAAATGAATATGGTATTATGTTTCACATGCCTGTGAATTTCTGAACCTCCGAGGTCTTCCAATTGGCACATCGAATCCCCAATCACACATTTTCAAGGAATAAGATATTAAACAAATAAAAAACGTAAGGAGGCATAGTACTGAATTGACATGAGCACATTTTCTTTCCGGCTATGTTCGTTAGCTGGTGCGTGCCTTCATCTGAATCCCAGCATTTAAATGTATAAAACTATGTTACTTTGCACTGACGTTTAAGGGAGCCCTCACTTTTCAAATTTGGGGGAATGAGTCAGTATCTGAAATGTTAAAAGGTTACTTCAATACATAGGCAAGGTAACCACGAAACACATTCTAGATGCTTTCAAAGAATAACCTTCCAAAACTAAAGGATATCACAAAACCAACAAAACTCACTTATCAAATTCAGTTAATGAGGAAAAATAAATCAGTTTCTCTTCTTGGTCCATCCCGATCTCCCACCCTACAATCGTCACTCCCACAAATCACTCCATGGTCATTAAAAATAGAAGGAAGCGTTCTTCCCCTATGTTAGGATAACTTGGAATCGGCTACCTAGTCCAAAACTCCAATGTTGTTGCTTTTTAACATTCAAAATGAAGACAGTAGCAGAAGGGTGGCAACAGGTCATTTCCTGTATGGTGCTCCACTTCTGGTAAAATCACCACCCATCCATGTGGACGATGAACCCAATATCCAACACCGGGTCTTCTGCCCCTTAGTTACGGCCCCCAAATTTGGAAGGACAATGAGCGAGGAAGCAGCAGAGCCCGAATCTCACACCACGTGATCCACTTCACTTATTTGGTGAATGCCCATGGATGGGGTTAACCTCTAACATTTGCACGCATCTACGGTTTCACTTTTGGCTTCTGAGCAATTGCAGATATTTAAAGATATGCAAAAGGGCACCATGTCTTCCACGATCCCCGCCCCCATGGCATGTCTGATCATCTCTAAACGTCTCCTTAAATGCTAGCTTCCCTGAACGATAAACTGCCTTCCTTTATTTCATTCCACCAGGACCGAACCCTTGACTTGAGACTATTTGCCTTAGAAAATGAGTTTTCTCTACCTCTGCAAAGGAGGACTGCTGTGTATGATGGTCTCTGAAATGCTAACACAAACCAAGAAATCACCTGTCATGAACCATGAGGCTATTAGTTATGAAGAGCAATATTGATATTTACCTTCTGACTCTTCATGCTGGAGGGCAAAGCAGAGAAAACCTGGGTTTTCCTGACTCCCGCACCAGATAAAGAAACCATCTGCCTCTCAGCACTTCTGCCTTTCCGGCCGGGGAAATAATGCCAGTGGCGATAATAACTTCGCGATTATCATTCAAAGCACTTGCACACGTATTATCATCTGATTTGCTCTCCCAGGGATCCTGCATGTGGTGGGTATTATGAATATTACAGTGTCCAGAAGAGGGAATTGAGGCAGAAGTTTAAATGCTATGCTCCAGGCAACCAGACAGAGAATGGCAACACAGCCATCTCAGCTGTCAAGTTCACAAGGAGCTTTTCTTTCCACATTAACCCCCTGGACATATTTTAAAAATGTAACTGTTTCCATTTGGGCCCACCCTTTTCTTCACTAGTAACAATCATTGATCTGAAAGGTACACAACGACCAAAGACCAGAAGCTTCTGAAACTGCTTTCCCATTGGTTTTGCCAAGTCTCGAGAGCAGACATTAAGAACTGAGTGATGTCATGAATGCACCTGGTGGGCAAACAGGGTCTTTAGAAGAGACCCCTGTGAGAGAGGTGATGACAACCATTTCTTTCCGGTGTCTAGGCGGGGATGGGTGAAACAGGGATGGGGCGTAAAGAGTATGGTTGTCAGTCTGAGCACTGAGCAATGCACGGAATTGTTGAATCACTATATTGTACACCTGAAATTAATAGAACGCTGTGTATTAACTCTACTGGAATTAAAATAAAGCATCGTAATAAAAAACTGAATATTTCTAATGTACAGCATGAACGTTTTTGCCTTTTCTGATATAAAAACAAACTGTGCTCCTTTTTTGGAACTCGGAGAAACTTCAACTATGTATAAATTGCTCATAATCCCACTAACCTGATAGAGCCACTATTTACATTTTGATTATCTTTGGCAATTATGTAATATATGTGTATATATTTAAAGCGCACGCATATCTCTATATGTTTGCACAACCGGAATAATCCTGAATATATCTTAAACTGTCTTTCACCCAACACTGTACTGCTAGAATTATAGGACGCAACCAACTATTTTTTAAAATTAAAGGAGGGATAAGACAAGACTGGAAAAAACCTTCAGCACAGTTTAGAACTAACTGTCAAATTCAAAAGCACTTGGCAAATGGTAAGTAATTTTGGCATATAAATTAATAGGTTAAATCTTAATCAATCAGCAAATATTGATTGAGTCCCAAGCATCTGGAGGTTGCTTTCCGAAAAGCAGGCATGGGGTCGCGGGTAAGACAGTGTCCTTCACGTTGGAAGCTTCTATTCTAGAGCCTCAGAAATCAGAGAAATGCAATGTATTTGAATAGAGCTGGACCAATTTGTTTTCACACTAGCTAGAAAGATGAGTTTTACATAGCAAATGAATGGTATAAACCATACTCTAAGAATAGCATTTAATTTACTTACAAGAAGGAACCATTCTAATCACTTTAAAAATACCCAACTGCACACAAATATTTTGTTAACTAAAAATAAGTATCTTTTCAAACACCTATATGTGCTAAATATGAGCCAATACAAGAACTAAAAATGAGGCAGTTACATTCCATTTAAGCCTTGACTTTCTCTAAGCATGTGAATGAGTGAGGATTTATTACACTAAACAAAAATTCATGATCTGTTCTGCAGATGCTAATATTTCTAATTAACACTTGCCACATTTTGGCTGGTCAGGTAAAAGGAAATGTGATCACAATGATATGTAATATGCTAATCTGGCTTTTTAAAACCAATATTTAAATTGAATTGATAGAAGTGTTTTAATTTGGTTTGATCCCAAGTGTTTGAAGAGGTCACAGAAATTTACATATTTCTTTGACTTCTTTCCTTACTGGACCATACGATATTGTAAAATTTCTGTTGTATAATGACTCTATGATTAAATCCAGAGCAGACCAGAGTCCTTAGGCCAGTTCCTTCTATAAAATGTTGTTGATACACATTTTTAAAAGTCATATTAAAAAAAAATCAACCAAGAGTGCCTGGGTGGCTCAGTTGCTTAAGCATCTGCCTTTGGCTCAGGTCATGATGTCAGGGTCCTGGGGTTGAGCCCTGCATCAGGTTCCCTGCTCAGTTGGGCATCTGCTTCTCCCTCTCCCTCTCCTTCTGCCCACCCTCCACCCCCTGCTCATGCTTGCTTGCACATTCTCTCCTCTCTTTCAAAGAAATCAATAAAATCTTAAAAAAAAAAACTGGAAAGAATATTAGAAAAACATTAAAAATTATTAATATTAAAAATATTAGATGAACATCTGAGGGAATGCCAAGAAAGAGACTGTGCTTTGGAAGAATAGCTGGCCTGCAGCCTACAGCATGTCAAGTCTTTGGCCCCCCCCAGACCTGGGGCCAGACTAACAAGGAAGAAGGGAAAAGGCAATTAAAAGAAGCAGAAGATACAGAAATGAGAGACAAGAGAACAGAAAAGAAGTTGAGAGTGAACAAGAGAGAAGCTCACAGCTGGGATGGATGGGTGAGCTCACCGTTGAGAGCCCTCCAGTACAGAAATGAAATGCAAAATGACTCCATTTCATCCACCCTACATCTGGCCCCCAAACTATCCATTTGGATAAGGTGGATGCCATTTTGGTCATGGCTGGCGGTAGCTGGCATTTCTGAAATGGTAAGGATCCTAGTGCCCAGTTAATGGACTCATTTAGGATGCTGGAGAAGGTGGCTCTGGTAGAGTCAAGAATTAGGGATAGGAGCTCTATGGGGCAGGATGGGGCTCATGATATGAGACAGAACAAGAGGTTCCACTGGAGAAGGCCACTGGGCTTTGCAGGTGCTCCGGTAACTCCTCCTTCAAGGAGGCTTGGGGATGTCCTGTGCAGGCAGCGTGAGCACATCTGTTTGGGGTATGTCCTCTTCCTAGAGGCCTGCAACTAGCACCTGCGTGCCTGTATCTACAATGGCTCGAGACTATGGTTTCTACTGACAAATGACCTAGCCACTGCTTGCAAATGACCTAATATTTCTCATTTGTGCCTTAGTTTTTCCATCGAAAAATAGTTTAACTACTTTTACTTACTTAATTTTCCATCTGCTTCAAGGACATGTTAACGTGTATGGGCAAAAGGCAAGTATTAGCAATTGCCAAGGGGAAGGTCAAAGGCAAATTGACCCCTTGATCTGTTCCACCTACGTTTCAGGGTGAAAGATTCCAGGCCATTCCAGGCGGTGGTCGGGAGGCACCGCTTTATCAGGCTAATAGCATCGCACCCAGATGAGACCTGTTTATTGTTTCTACTTCCAAATGCACTTTACAGCGCTTTTCTCTATTGCTGATAACAACCTGCTCACAGATCAACATGTAGAACCAGCATCAGTTGCCTTTTCTATAAAGAGATACAACATTTCCCGTGAATCGCCATGACAGAAAGCATCTGATCCCACAGTGGAATGACATTCTAAAGATGGAGCCACCACTCCATAAACACATTCTTTAACCTCTGCTGTGTACCTAGAACTACACCAGAAGCTTTTAGGATGGGCGAGTATGCGCGCGCATGCGCACACACACACACACGCAGACACACACGCAGAGCGCACAGTTGTACAGTATAATTAGCCAGTTAGAGGGTTTATGAGAAGTTACGGTGGCTTATCAAGTTTTTGCACTCCAAAGCTATAGTTCAAGCCTGCTTAAACATCAAATCTGGTTTCCCACGACTGATTAACCTGAAAATGGTTTAGCACAACACTAATCCTTTAACCGAACAATCTACCACTGCCCTCTTTAACAAGTTCCACAGAGCCCTCTCTTGGACTCAGGGTGGCGAGGCGTGTTCAGCACGCCGGCCCGCACTCATTCTAATGAGCACCTCTGGACCTTCATGAGGTACCACAGGGCCAAGTGAGTATCCGTGAAAGGGCAGATGTCTCAGATGCAATCGGTGGTGATTCATCATCAGGGCATCGTGCTCCGGGCTGGCTGGGCTCAAAGCACCCCTGTGGGGTCTGGAGGGTCAGGTCGCCCACAGAAAAACAGCCCCCACCCCTGTCTGGTGTTTCGGGATATACTGGGGGCTTGGGGCGGGGGACGAAGTGAAGCCCAGCCCACAGATCTTCTAGGGAATTTGTGAAGGGAGAAACTCTGAACAAAGGGAAAGACATCTGAACAATGTAGAGTACCTTTGGTGAGATCTGCCCATTTTCTTACAGTTTCCCAAGGAAAAAGGAGAACACAGTGTGAGCCCGACCCCCTTTCGAGGATGTCTAATTTTGCAGAGAGGCAACACGTCCACCCGGCTTCGAGGCAACAGTGAGTCCTGCTAACGAGCCTGCAGAAGAACACGGCTCCTACTGGTGGCGAATGGGCACCTGTTCCCGGGGTGTCTCGTGGTTCTGCAGACGTGTGGGGAACAGAGCGAGAAAGGAGGCCGCCGCTCAACCACACAAACCGAGACTCCCCGCTTCCCCTGCCCCCAGCAGGCAGAGCCCGGACGTGCTCAGACCCCACCACCACTTCCGAAGAACACCAAGGACAAGAGAAAATTCTGGGATTATCAGGAAGGCACAGGGATTTGGAAGGGCTACTTTACTGCCCAGACTCGACTTTGCAGATTCTCAGGATGAAGCCACCTTAAACAGAAAACTCTCTTCTCAGGCACAAATGGTTAAACTTGAAGAACGACAGCCCTGGGACTTAGGGTCCAAAGCAAACATCTGTAGGAGATGTGTCTCTGAGGAAACAGCTGTGGACCATCCTCCAGTTCCTTTATGTACTACAGATGCTGATTTTTATCCTGAGCCTACCAAATGTCCCTCTGTCCTGGGTTACAGAAGTAGGGGAATCGACAAAATTCTTCGTCCCTCTTTCTCTTACACTGTTGATTGTGGAGGTTTTGGGGCCTGGAGAAAACCTTTTATTTATTTGTTTATTAAGATTTTATTTATTTATTTGACAGACAGAGATCACAAATGGCAGAGAGGCAGCTGGAGTGGGGGTGGGGATGCAGGCTCCCTGCTGAGCAGAGAGCCCAATGGGGGGCTCGATCCCAGGACCCTGGGATCATGACCCGAGCCGAAGGCAGAGACTTTAACCCATTGAGCCACCCAGGCGCCCCTGGAGAAAACCTTTTAAAAAAAGATTTATTTATTTGAGAGAGAGAGAGAGAGAGAGAGAGAGAGATAGAGATAGAGTAGGGGGAGAGGCAGCAGGAGGGAGAATCTCAAGCCAATTCCTGGCTGAGTAGGGAGCCCAACCCAGGGCTTGGTCTCACAACCCTGAGATTATGACCTGAGCTGGAACCAAGAGTTGGACGCTTAACCCACTGAGCCACCCAGGCGCCCCCTGGATAGAAACCTTTTATTAAATTTTGGGACATGTAAAAGGCTGGGCGATATCAATTCCTTTTGATTTGTAAATGGATGCTGGGGTAAATTACCAGGATGATGATGGTTATGTCTTTACTTTTTCCTATTAATTGCCTTCCTGGGACCCTCATTTAAGGGCTCTCTCTCACCCAAATTTATCTGTCTGTTCCCTGTTCTGAGCCAGCATCATCTCTGCTAGACCAACATTGCTTTGAGATCCAAAATCACTCAAGCAACTTGGGAAAATAGAGTCCACTGAGAAAGGCCCATGGCCCCTGTGTTATCTTCTTCCTCAACCATAAAGACTGAACAGGGAAAGAAAAAGAGCCTGATAAAAAATGGATTCTCTGTCCAATTAGCTACAGATTTTCCAGCGGAGCTTTCTTCAGAAACTTGTACCCTGTAATGCTATCCGCAGACCCTGGGCACTGCTTTCTTGCCCCCACAGCTCTGCTGCCTGCAGGATGGGACACGGGACACTAATAGAACACTTATTATTAGATTTTCTGCATGGTTACATAAGCCTACAAAAGGGGAAAATGTAAATGATTCAGGAAGATATTCTTCATGTGGTTCTCATGAAATCTTTAATATCTTAAGACTTAGGAAGAACCCTCCTGGCAAGATACAATCAATTTTCATGCTTCATTAGGAAAAAAGTCCTTTCAGTAACGTTAAGAAAATGGCTATAGGCAAAAGAGGGGGAAAAAAAAAATCATTCTCTGGACCGAACAAGACCCCAAGGCACTTTGGACGAAATCCTTCCTTCGTGCCCACAGCAAATCTGAAATGAAAAGAAATGTTTGCTTGAGGGTCTGTGGGGATTCTATTTGGACGCGTCTGTCTATCCACAGAATTGCACTTAAATCCAGTGGAACTCATTTTGGATCTGAATGGACTGTGGGTTATACCAACTACACTGAGCACACCCCCTGCCCCCGTAAAAAAAAGAACCGCATGGACAGCTGACATGGGGCTTAAGGGTTGGAAGAGTCAAGAACATCATTGATGAGACAACACGTACACACCAAGGTGCCTCAAAGATAAAAGCAAATCACACCATCTTCTTACTTTCCTTTTCCTTTAAAAAACTATAGCTTTTCAAGACACAGCTTCCCCTCATTTCATGAAAAGCCAGAATGCAAAAATAAATTTCTTAAGAATGCCATTTACATGATGTTTTCTGACACTTGAATAATTTGTTGGCGAACTCTGAATTCACTTTTTTTTTTTTTAAATCCAAATGTTGACACCAAATTCTACTCTTTGGTCTCCAAATGATCTGTCTTCGGTACTGTCCAATTTAAAAGCATTGTCATACTCTAGCTACCTTTGCTCAAAGAGGGTTACTTTGTGGAGAGTACTATGTTGTTGAAAGGGGAGGGGCGTACACAGAAATGCCTATGGGCACCTAGCAAACTCGTTTCATTCATGAATTGATTCATGATTGAATCTAATTTCTACCTTCTTTCATGAATGAATGAATGATTTCATTCATTCATTCACACGAATGCTCCCATCAGTTTATTTCCAGTAACCTCAAGAATTATACCACAAAAATTCCTGTATATTTAAATAAATAAAATCAAAACGAAGCCCACGTATAATTATAAATAAAGAGCAGCATATCATGGTTTCTGACCAAAACCAAAAATCTGCTGAGCTCAAAGGAAGTAACTTTGAAACCCCTCCACGGACCTGGACAAGGCACACTTTTAGAAAGCTTTGGTGCACAAGTGGGCTGATTGGCCATGGGATCATGTTTTGTTCTCATCAATCTCAAGTTCATTTCCTGATGGTAATCTGAGATTCGGCTCTTCCTACTGGCAAAGATCTAAAGGCAAAGGTCCCGCCTTTCTTGGTCAGTGAAGCACAGAATTTGAAAAGAGCTTCCTTCTTCCCTGTCCTTCCAAGTGCGGAGGATTACAGGGGCTGGGAGAGGCACTGGGGGGGTCACGCAGAAAGACGGACACTGAGCAAACCACCAGAGCAGGCTGAGTCAAGGCTGCTCAGTGGACGCGGGAGCCAGTGCTCAGTTCAGAGAGTGGGCAGGAAAGAGTGTCTGTGTGGGGCAGCAGTGAGACGGGGCTGTTGTCAGGAACATGAAGACGAGGTCTATCTGGATCTAGCGGGGTGAGCAGGCACGGTAAGACAAGCGGCAGAAGAGGGTGCCGCGTGTCCGGGGAATGGCGCGTCATCTCCTACCTCTACACTTGAGACACAGCTCTGTTATGATGAAGCATTGTCAGAAACTTCAGCAAGGATTTATGCAATAAAATGGATGAGCAATTTAGCTCTGTTGGAGAAACCGACGCTCAAAGCACCTTGTGCCTGCTCCAGGATGGGTGAAGCCATCGCGGGCACCGGCCTCGTCCACGGTCCACCTCGCACGTGCACTCCTTGCCGTGCAAATGGAGGACCGTTATCAGGCTCCGCTCCTTCCCTCTGCCTTGCAAGACGGCCTTTGTCTTCATTGCTCAGGTCAGATGTATGCCTGCATGTGCATTACTTGCCCTCTTCAGCCTACAGACTCAGAACCCTTCCTACCCATCCCTCTCTGCTGGCCTGTCCTAACTCAGACACTGCCTCGTGTCACAACAACACGCCTTACGTTTACATAGCCCTTTGTGCCTTACAAAGCTCATGTGCATCATTCTCTATAACATCCACAGTAATTTTTAAAGATGGGCATTAGACCCATTTTTCAGATCTGGAAACTGAGGCTTGGGTAGATTAAGGGGAATTCCCAAGGTCCCAGAATATGTAACTAGCGGAGCCAGGACTGGGATTCCAAACTTACTGGAGTCTAGGGGCAGTGGCGCGCTGGGCCCTCCCATTGACTTGTGTCACTACTAGGATGCCGTTTGTGTTGGATTTTATAATGCAAGTTATGTGGAAGAATGTCCTGCCGTTAGTTATGTTACTCTGCGCCCTCCACGACGATTCACACCAGTGCCATGCCAGCCCAGAGCTGGGAGTCATTCATTCATTTGGTTGGTTTATCAATGACCATATACTAACCACCCAGTACGTGGCAGCTTGGTACTGTGCCAGGTATCAGGGAAACCAAAACAAGCAACATGTCATTGAGATGCCACATCTAGCTGGGAGATGGGTGTGTGCAGAGTCCCCTCAAATGCAGGCTTGTAAATGGCTCCGGGGGTGACCATGAAGTGCTGGTGGGAAGGCCAAGAGATCAGCAACTCCCTCTGCTACAAGTGCTGGGGAAGCCTGTAGGTGGGCCATTTCGGGAGATCACCTCCAGATGGGTCTTTAAGGGAGGAAGCAAGGAGAGAGGTAGCAGCGGAAAGAAGGAAGGACCAAGTAAGGGAACAGGGGGGCCAGCACGCACTGAGCACATCCACAGGATTTTCCATAAGCCTGGATGTATATTTCACGGACTTCCCTCGGGATGTCAGCAAGACATCCATTGCTGGCTTGTGAGCTCCCGGATATGCCCGGGTCGTGTGAGCAGTGACGCATCAATGTCCCCCTTCTCAGAACAGAGAAAGGGACAAATGCAGGGACCGTTATGATCCATGCCCAGGGAACAGAGCTTCTCATCACTCATCGGTTCTAAGATCTCAGTGAGTGTTGAGTACATATCAAGTGGGGGACAAAAAAAGGAAGCTTAATCATCCTTAAATATGATGAGGTTGTAGACTCTGTACCCTCCCTCCAGACTTATTCAGAGGCTTGGTTACTCATGGTCTAGTTCCCCTGAGGTCCCCGCGTCTAGATCTCCACGTCTGGGCTCGTCCAGGGAGAGAGAGAGAGTAAGGAACAGGCATCCACGTGATGTTTTTTAAAGGCTTCTCCGCCTGAAAATGCCAGACACATTTCAGATGTCAGATCTAACGTGGGGCTCAGGATGGGTGACTGATCCATGTGAAGGCTCTTAAGTGGGTGTAGAAACCTGTCTGGCTGTCTTCTCTGCACACGCGCATTCAAATGCTCACGGGCTTGGAGGCCATAAATAGCTCTTGGGGGAGTGTGACATTACATCACAGACTCGAGAAGGCCCCATTACCTGAAATCAATGAATGCTTGTTATTCACCTCCCCAAAAGAGGACTCTGTTGAATGTAGGGTTGCTAAACTCAGCCAGAACCCTAAAACCATCATTTGTGAGGCAGTGTTATGGGCTGAATTATGTCCCTCCCCCAATTGATGGGGGGGGGGTGAAGTCCTACCACCCAGTACCTCAGAATGGGACAGCATTTGCAAGTTGTGTTACTGCAGAAGTCATTAGCAACAAGGAGGGCCTATCAGACTCGGGTGGGTCCCTACTCCACCACAGTTGGTGTCCTTATAAAAAGGGAAGATCTGGACAGACCCACACAGGGAAGATTCGAGTCACACTACCACAAGCCAAGGAGCTACCAGAAGCTGGGAGACAGACCTGAAACGGGTCCTGGCATCTTCCGAGGGACGGTGGCCCCGCTGACTCCTTGGTTTATATTTCTGGTCTCCAGAACTGTAGGAGACGACACCCCTGAAGTTCTGTTGGTGAAATCCTTCCTCCTGTGCAGCTCAGCTAACGCATCCCTGCGAAACTCACACAGGCATCGGATGCTGTTGGCGCATGAAGGAAGGACTTCATCATCTAGGGACTAGAATTCAGTGATCAGGTCTCATATCCACAGCATCGGACTCCTCTCAGCATCTATGGTGTACACTCCCCCAAGCTCCTGAATTCCTACTAAAAGCCCAAGACAGGTGCATGAGACAGCGACCTGAGTTCCTCTCTCCCCTCCGGAATCGACTCCTCTATCCGTCTGGTCGCCCACACTGGGCATTACAGCACACGCCACTACTTCTCAGGTAGGTACCAAACCTCCTGCTCATTTGAGATGTCCCGGATGCTCAGACAGAGACAGAGGGTTATTATTCCATATATGATCTAAGGGCCACAGATGTTTCCATACTCATGTAGGTCTATACTCAGCGCTTATACAGAATGGGAGGTGATTCGGAATAGATCAAACTGCATGAATACGGGCTTTGCTAATTGGTAATTGGGTCTTATTAGTAATTTTACCCAATCAGGAACAAAGAACTCCCTCGAAAGTTTTGGCTTTTTTTTTTTTTAAAGATTTTATTTATTTATTTGACAGAGAGATCACAAGCAGGCAGAGAGGCAGGCAGAGAGAGAGGAGGAAGCAGGCTCCCCGCTGAGCAGAGAGCCCGATGCGGGGCTCGATCCCAGGACTCCGAGATCACGACCTGAGCCGAAGGCAGCGGCTTAACCCACTGAGCCACCCAGGCGCCCCAAGTTTTGGCTTTTTTTCTGGAACTAGGATTAGCTGAGAAAATTAATAATGCAAAGAAGCTAGAGGAGGGGAAGGGGAGAGGATGAAAATGTTTAAACAATCATTAAACTGTATATATATACATATATACAGTTTATATATATATATATACATATATACAGTTTATATATATATTAATATATATATATATGTTTAAAATTTTATCTACTCATTTGAGAGAGAGAGACAGAGAGAGAGCACAAGTGGAGTTGCAGAGGGAGAGTGACGAACAGACTTGGAGCTGAGCGCAGAGCCAGACCCTGGGCTCAATCCCACAACCCTGAGATCATGACCTGAGCCAAATCCAAGAGTCAGATGCTTAATGGACTGAGCCCCCCAGATAGCCCTCACGATACTGTATTATTTTTTAAAAAATCCAAAACTCTTCTAAAGCAGTTGGTCCCCATATCCCATGAGCAGGTGGAAGCTGGGCTCCTCCAGTTTGGCTCCCATCTAAAAGAAAGATAAATTGGACACTAGAGGAGCTGGTGTCAAGCTTTTAGGTCGTGGCCAAAGTTTTCTAGGGAGGCATGGAGAGCAGAGGTGGATTTTGGGGGGAGGCAGTCATAGGAAGGGTGTGGAGGCACTATGTGGCCCCATACACAGAATGACTTCCTAAAAAAGCCTTTTATACCTCTCTTCCCGAGTTCCACTTTATGTGGGTAATGGTTCTTCGACCTGCCTCCTACCTCACCTTACTCTTCTCTTAGAGGCCGAACATTCCTGCTGTCATGTCCCCCAGCTCCCAATCACCACCATATTTTCTCTTGAGTGGCCTCCCAAGATGGTGAGGAAGGGAGAGGGTTGCAAATATTTATGATTTCTCATTTTTTTCTTTTACTTATGGCACAATCTGTATTAATGCAACAGAGCTGGAGGACTTCTACTTCGGGACACTATGTCTCACCAAACTTGTTCCAACTGAGCTCTTCTCGCTACTAAATGCACATTTAATTATATTTCCTTTTTTTCCTCCAAACCATAAAATTTAGTCTTTCAGTTAATGGGAGAAGCAGTAGAGCTTAGTGCTCAGAGTAAATGCTCACTATTTCATCCATTATTGATGATAATTAATACTGGATTTATAGTCAAATAATTCACCACTTATTAAAACATAATTCTTAAAATATAAGTTTCCCCTCCACACACTTTCCTGTTTATGCTCATTAGATCATTCTAATAGCTTTTCCATAACAATTTATTCCTTTAACATCCAAGTGCCAAACACTTAGCTAGGAACCCGGAGACGAAGATGGGTAAGACGCCGTCATTCCTGCCCTCCATGGAGGACGGGACTGACACATGAGGGAATCAGTTGGACTGGGGGCACTCTTTCGGCCACTGAGATAAAGGCCAATGCACCAGGACATTAAGAAAAGATTTAACTTGTCTCGGAGAAGGTTATGGACGCAATGCCAGGTATAGAATGTTTCATTTTACTTCACGAAACTGGGTCAGTAAAGAAATTCTCCATCTAAAGGGGCAACCGTGCTAATCTGTGATCAGAAAACTGGCAAATGCCAATTCACGTCAGCAATTTTCAAGTTGTGTTGAAGTTACATAAGGCATCTGGGCTGTATTCTCTCTGCTCTCTTTCTTCAATTCTACTTTGTACCCCCACGTAATTCAAGAGACTCAGGTGCCCTACTGCAATTTATATAATGATATTTTGACACCGCAGCTTGAATGTCAAGATTATTCAACCTCTTTCACTACCAAAAAGAGACTGTGCTTTGTCAAAAAACATGTGCCTTTCCTGACTTTCTCTATGTATCCATGACAGTCAAAGCTTTCAGAAATACTCTCCCATTGATTGTTTGGGACACGGACCCTATATAAAGAAAATCATGATAAAAGCACTGAACGTGGGGTTGAGTTCCCAGAAGGTTCTCTAAAAACAGTGTATGGCCTTCCTTAGGATGGATGACGTTAGAGAGAAGCTGTAACAAATGACACAGAAAGCAAGGAGTATAAAAGGGTGATATCTCTTCATATCCATCCCCACTCAGCTCAGACTTAAGACTTTATGTACTGAGTAAGGGTTCACTGATACCATGTTCTTGTACCAGACATGAGAAATAGAAGATCTAAAAGACATAGTTCTTGGTTGCAAGGAGCTCAGTACCTAGTGTGCAGACATGGTCCAGAGAACAGACAGGAGAAATCTTACATGATGAGTTTCATGGGCAGGAAGCACAGCATGGCTTGGTAGGAAGGGAGAAGTCCTGGTGGACTCCTTGGAGGTGACGGCAATGTTGAGTTTTAAAGAATCAAAATTAACCGAGGAGAAAATAGCTCTAGACAGAGGAAGGAGCATGTGCACAAAGGCACATGAGGGAAAATATGCCACGTTTGAGGAAGTCCAAGTGTAAAGTATTCAGGAAGGGAGGGAGAAAGGCGGCAGTGTCCCTCCCCACCCAACTTGTCTCCTGAAGGTCACATAGGATCTCTGAAGGGTTCAGCAGGGACATTTTCCTATTGAGAAATTCACTCTGGTCAGAGGGTGGAGGACGGGGTGGGAAGGTATCAAGTTCTAGGGGCAGGGAGAAGAGCCGGCAGGACCTTGCTGCAATGCTACTGTGGTATGATGAGGTCCCGCCTGGTGCGGGGGCAGAGCAGACGAGGGAGACGATGCAGGCAGAATCCATGCCACGGTGAGTGAATGGCTGGACGTGGGTGCACAAAAAGAAAGGGATGGGGGGACTTCCAGTGGGCTGGTACCACTCACGCAGGGATACTGGAGAAATTATGTAATCGCTTCTTGCTAACCCCGTGGTTTAATTTCCCATCTTACCTTTAGGATAAAGTTTAAGATGTTTAACTTGGTGCTGAAACCTCTCTAGAATTCACTACACACGGTACTCAGTACACATCAGTTGATTCGGCAACCTGGACACACAAAAACACCTTTCTCCAGCTGCCAACAAAGCAACATTTTCTGAATGACTGCTTTGCATTTGTGAAAGAAGAGAAATACCTTGTAACTTTTTCAAAGAGTAAAAACAAGTGCCAACACTTCCCTGGTAACGCGCTCGCCTCAAACCATTCTCCCTCCTGATAGAGGGCTCCTGGCCATCCATCTGATTACCGCCCGTTTCTATCTTGGTTAGGGTCTCCGTCCTCTCCTTCACCCTGAAGGCTACTAATCTGCCCTGAGATAAAGAATACTGGGGTAGAGACAGACACTCAGGGTACTAAGAGAACAAGCCGTAACCCTCAAACACAACAACACACTCCAGAATCTACAAAGTCTGGTCTGACTTACTAGATTTTTTTTCTTTTTTTCTAGTGATGAAGCCACACTTTGGGAATCTGTGCAGAACTAATTAAGCAGAGGTCGGTCCACCAAGTTCCCATCCATCACTCCTTCTTGCTGTCCCTGCCATTCCTGAGATGACAACATGTCCTCTGCTCATACGGGCTCTCGACACCGAGCTCTCCGCATCGTTCCTGCTGCTACTTTCTAGACTGCTGGGGAGTGCTGACAGCCCGTTAATGGTGAAAAATGGGATTTCAGGGCTGGAGGTGGCTGAGAATGTTTTAACCCGTTTGCCAAGGCAGAAGATCATTAGGAGAGAGATGCTGAGATCTTTAAGATTCCCTTTCCGATCAGAGGGAGCCCTCAATAAAACGTCTGCATACAGAAGTAAGAAGTCCACGCTAGAGCGGCACGCATGCACACGGGAAGGTTGTGCTCCTCTAGAAAGTCAGGAGAGCCAATGGGAGTGCTCCCGGAGCTCCTCTGACCCGCCACACTGGGCTACCTGGGTTGAGTCTCTGATGCTCCCTGGTGAAGGGCAAACACCTTCTTAAGGAGTGCAATGGAGACAAAAACTAAAAGAAATAAAGAGACGCACTCCTAGACGACAGGATGTACATATAGGCAAGTAGCATAACTTCTTGGGCTAACAGACTGCCCCTAAGCAAGAACGGGATGCCAATCCCTTACATCACTTCTACGTAGCTCTGTTTTCCAGCAAGGGCTATTATTTCTTTGAGGACAAGGGCCACATCTTAGTCATTATAGTATGATGTGTCTAACAGCTCCTGGCCTAGAATAGATGCTTAATAAATGTCAGTTTGTTAATGCCTCTGGAATGAGGGATGGAGCATGTCCCTGAATTACAGATTGATACAGAAGGTGCGTGGCTCAGTGGGGGTCATGGAGAGGCACTCAGACTAACCAAGAGTCCTGCTCAAAGCATATGCACACAGATGAAGCAGAACCAAGGTCCTCCCTCCCTCAGAAAACCGCTGATGCTCTCTGCAGGGTCATTGGAAAGCTGGGTGACGGCCCCTCTGGAGGCGCGCCCATGTCTGAGCCCTGAACCAAGAGAACAAGTTAGATCAGAACTTCCTCCCTCCTCGGCGCGCGGTCAGTTCTATCCCACTGGCCACTAAGGGCGGCGCTGGTGCCGGTTCAGAGCCAAACCCATGTCTGCCGGTGATTCTCAGCCAAGGAGGGTGTTACCTTCCCAGGGACATTTGAAAAGGAATGGAGGGCACTCTGGATCTTCACAATAACTTGGGGGACATGACTAGCATGGAGGGCAGGGACAAACCAGGGTACTATTTGTACTATAATGAACAAGAGAGTGCATAGCTCAGGGCTGTCCCGCCTGCTTCATTATGAAATACTTGCCATCTAGACACCCAAGAGAACAGGCTGTGTTGTCCTAGGGTCTTTCTGTATTTCATTCTTCTCTCTGCATAAAATACTTAATCAGGTCAGCAGACGTCACCTGTCAGGGTCTTACATCTGAGGATATCTACAGTAGTACTACTGATAGTCCATGCCTGTTGAGTACTCAGTTTATGTCAGGTGGAGTTCATCTGGGACATAACCAGATCTTCACAACAACTAATTTGGTAGGTATTTTTTTTAATTCCTAGATGAAGACATGCATTCAGGGAGGAAGAAAAGCAACTTACCAATAAATGCAGGAGCTGAGATGTGAACCCAGGTTCAAGTCCTTAGACTTGACCATTAAACAAGGATCCTGGTTTTCATGGTGGACCATAACCCCAGGCTTGCCGTGCACAGGGAAGGCATGGAGACGCCAAGGAGCTGGGGCAGAGGTCTGACCACAGATGGAATCCCCGAACCCAAGAACCTACAGCCAAGGTGAAAAGGTGGTGTCAACCACCATCACGGGAAGAATCCATCAGCAACAATGGCGCACAACTCAATTACGTGTGTTTCACTGACTTCTGGCCAAAGTCTCTGCTACCAAAGGTCAGAACTTCCCTGAGAGCCATTCTTTCCATAATAACACATGAAAGTCCTGGAGACAATGGAGGATCCAGCAGCATGTCTACCTCCATAAGATGTATGGACTCTCTTAAGACCCAAGTCCACAAAGAAGCAAACTTCTGAACTCCGGTGCAGGGAAATGCTCCTACTTCAAATTAAACGTATTAGATCAGGTCTCGTGTGTATCTTTCAGAGGAAGTCTGTCGTTGTTACCACTGGGAATTCCACCAGTGGCTTTTTATGGCTGTTTTACGGACCGTACCGGAAAGCTGGCATGATTCAGTGGGACTAGGAAAAAATGAGACACCAGGTAGCTGAGTTGTTATCAAGGCTCAGCTAGTGGAATGCTGCATGACCTTAAGGAACCTGTGTCCAATTCTCATGCCTCTGCTTCTTACTAAACTCTTCTAATCTAAGATTGTCTGTACTCTGCTGCAGCTGTGGGCACCTCACAGGCTTCTTGTGAAGATAAAATGAGGGAACAGTGGGTAGGCAAGTAAACTCTGAAGATACTACTCGAAGAGGTATAGTGGCATCACTACCATTTTGTAAAAAAAAAAAAAAGAGGGGCACCTGGGTGGCTCGGTTGGTTAAGCATCTGACTCTTGATTTCAGATCAGGTCATGATTTCAAGGTTCTGGGATGGAGCCCCACGTCGGGCTCCCCGCTGTGTGAGGAATCTGCTTCCTCTCTCCCTGATTGTCCTCTCTGTCTCTCTCTCTCTCAAATGAATCAACAAAATCTTTAAAAAACAAAACAAAACAAAACAAAATAAAAAACAGAGAAGACAAGAGAGTCTCCACTCTACTTGGTTTATACTGCCCACCCGACCAATGCCACCTTCCTTTGCCCAATTCTCACTCAACATCTTTCTCTTTCACTGAGCCCAACGTGCCTCCATTAAAAAGGCATTAGAATCCCTCAGTAGGACTCTATGGAACATCTCCACACAGACCTACAACCCAGAAGCCGCCACAGGAGGGGCTCCACGGGTAAGCACCGTGTTTTACATTTACTGCAGACCCACTTCCCAGTTTCGCTTGAGTTCCTTCTGTCTTGAGAGCCCTTAATTTGGTTGTCCTCCTCTAGGCTGTAAAGCTACGAATGGATGAAGGGGAGGTACTCATCTTGGTTTCGAAGGTTGTTGGTCATCCTTTCACTACAAGAACTACTCAGCAGATGATAATAAGCTAGCATGCGACACACCTTCTGTTCGTTTTCCTTCTGGAGAAAAAAGAGACCGCAGCCACGAGAAGAGGGCCAATGGGATGCACTGACCAAACACACACGAGTCTCATGACGAACATGGGCGCTGCGCTTGCCCGGTTTTGAACACGTGGAACCAGCTCACGGGGCTACAGGTTGGTGGTGTGTTCCCTGTGCCACAACCGACTGCACGAACAGAGATGCCCATGAGTAATGAGGCCACTGACCAGGGATTAGCACTGAGGAATCCCGCCTGCATTCATTTCTCATCAACCTGCTCATCGACTCACGGCACTGAGCCATGTTCTGCTACTCCCTTGTCAAACATGGAGTTCCTTGCTGCAAGAAATGTAGAGACCG
The DNA here is from genome assembly GCF_902655055.1 of Lutra lutra. Lineage (NCBI taxonomy): Eukaryota > Metazoa > Chordata > Mammalia > Carnivora > Mustelidae > Lutra > Lutra lutra. Next base: position 11,531,150 of record NC_062283.1, on the reverse strand, counting down.
CTAATTTGCCAGCTCCTTGCTTTACAGACAAGGAAAGGGAGGCTTGCTCCAGGTGATGTAACAAAGTATAAACATCCTGTCTGGCTCACTTGAGCTTCCCAGCCTTCAAACTCGCTGCTGGTCCAAACCTGCAGACTCCCGTGCACCCTCAGGCTAGTCCTCTTATTACGAGATCCTTGGCCCATAACCCCAAACTCTCATTTCACTTCTCAAGAACTTGTGGCAATGCAAATCCTTCTTCTTTTCTTCTTCTTCTTTTTTTCCAGTAAATTTTATTTATTTGAGAAAAAGGGCACAAGGAGGGGGGAAAGGTAGAAGGAGAGGGAGAAGCAGACTCCCCGTTGAGCAGGGAGCCTGATGTGGGGCTCAATTCCAGGACTCTGGGATCATGACCTGAGCCAAAGGCAGACATTTAACCGACGGAGCCACCAAGGCAGCTGTAAATCCTTATTTCTGAACTCTGGTGTTCTCATTACCATATCTTCAGCATCTGCTGCCCTATCACCTTCCCAGCTAATCGCTATTATCCACCACAGCCTGGATCTTGGACTCCACTGGGATCACTGTATGCACACATACATTTTGGGGGTACACTTCTATGTATGGTACACATGCAAATAACTCCCTCTTATGAACTAATCTGTTTTTTAGATGCCTGATTTGACACTATATCTCCAGCTACCCCCCAATGCAATAAATGAACTCTGGCCTTGCTGTCTAGTTCAGAACCTGTGCTGTCAGATCCCTCGGGGATACTTTTGCTTCTGCCTCTGTTTTCAATTTGGCTTCTCACTTCCATGTACACCCTGATTATCTATGGTAGTGGCCAGTAGTCCATTCTTTTTTTCAATTTTGATTCCAGTGTAATTAACAAACAGTGTTATGCTAGTTTCGGATTTACCGTTGAGTGACTCAACACTGGCACGTGTCACTCGGTGCCCATCAGGATGAGTGAACTCTCCATCCCCTTCACCTATTTCATCCATCAGTCCGTTCTCTACAGTTAAGAGTCTGGTTTTGGGTTTGTGTCTTTTTAATTTTGTTTGGTTTCTTAAATTCCACACGTGAGTGAAATCATGGGGTGTTTGTCTTTCTCCGACAGACTTATTTCACTTAGCATGATCCTCTCTAGCTCCATCCATGTTGTTGCAAGTGGCGGCAGTAATCCACTCTTGGAAAGCAAGAGGACAGACGCAGGGTATCAAACACACACACACACACACGCACGTGTGCCCACATAGCAAGCCCCAAAGGTCATATAGTAGAATGCACACCAGACACAAGGCTGGAAGGGTGGGTTCTCATCCTGGTTCCACTCTGTAGCAGCACCTCAGAAGTAAAATGGTGCCAGTAACACATGACTCGTCACCTACCTCCCGGGAACATCGTGAAGAACATAACATGATTGTTATGAAAGTCTTCTGAAAGTAAGAGAACGCTATTGAGATTAGAACTATTATAGTATGGATTCCTATTGGAGTTTTTTTCTTTTTTAAAGAGACTTTTCTTTGAATGACTCATAATGTAGCAACAGCATAATCGTCCCCATCAAGACTGGGCTCTGTCCAACTAGAGGTTCACAGGCATGGCTGCCCATCAGAATCACCACCACCGTGGGCCTTGTAGTAAACACATGTTCTCAGATATCTTCAATCATCTATGGAGCTTGAGCTCTCTACATTGATACAAAGGAAACAGTATTAAAAAAAGTGTTTGCCAAAGAATGCTGGTCACTTAGGCTTGGGGTCCACTTTTTTAAAAAAATGTGTTTCTCTGTGACTGAAGAAACTTAAGTATGATTCATGAATTTGTTATCTGTTCCTTCCTGCAGAGGATATCAGCTTAAGTGTATGTTTTCTGACTAGTACTATGGAGTCTAACTGTGAGGAGAGTTCTCTGGAAGGCACTAGAAGGTTCTGGAGAAGCAGTGTGTCCCATGAACCTGTATGTAAGGAATGTGCACATGGCAGTGGCTGACTACAGAGCTTTACTGCTCCCTCTGTGCCTCTCCCCTTGTAGATTCTTCTCTGCTCTCAAGGACCCAGCGAGGAGAAGCGCCTTTCTCCCATGCCTAATGTTTCCACCAGGCCTCTAGTGGCCTAGTGTCTCCTCCACCCAACAATCTGGGGACTGAGTTCTAGAGTCCTAGAGTCCTAGAGTCCCCTGTAGCCAGTTACCAGGATCAGTGATCCCTGCAGAATGACTTTAGTGAGAGGCACTGGGAAGGTGGAAAAGTAGAGTTTGGTAGCAGGAAAGTCTGATTCCCCCGCAGGACACAAGGATCATGGTGATCAAGAACACACCAGAAAGTTCTGTCTGCCTGATTGGCAGGAGAAAGGACAGTCACTAGCAGTCATCAATAATCTTGTCTCCGCCTTCTTTTCAGATGGGGGCTGTCAGGCTATTCAATTTGATAGAAATTCCAATCTTACCAGCAGACTCGTGACACGTGGGGAGGGTTGCAAACAGCAAAGACAGAACTCGGTCTCCCCAGTATACCCACCGACACGGAAACAGGCTAGCGTTCAAAGTCAGCTAGACCCGAGTGCCCTTCCATCAGCTGCAAACTGGAAAACTGCCAGTCATAAATTAAGTGTTCCTAAAATGGCCTGACTTCCTCCCACCCCTTCAGAATCCTCATGTCTGAAGTTCTATTCATGGTCACTGTACGCTTACTGATTTGTTAGACATCCCCCCCAACTCCCCTTCTTTATCTCTAAAATCACCAGTCAGTGGTTCTCAAAGCATGGTCCTTAGAGCCAAGAGCGTCAGGATCCCATGAAAACTTGTTAGAAATGCAAATTTCCAGGCCTGGCGTCAGCCCTGTTGAATCGGAAACTCAGGGGTGGGATAGGTCGATCTGTGTTTTGACAAGCCCTCCAGGCGATGCTGACCCGCTCAAAATTTGAGAGCCCTTATCCTAGGAAATCACAGGGCTCCCCTTAACATAAACATGCCCAAAGGAAATAAGAACCCTTTTTTTTTTTCAAGAATCTTCAAGATCTTAAAACATTTTATCTGAGTGAAGTCATAAGTGAAACACAATAACATATGGACATTTTTGCTTGATGAAGACTAATTTTTTAGAACTACTAAAACATCACGTATTTCCCCAACACTAAAACAGCGTATGACTTACAAATTATTAAATAGGAGAATTATGGTTAAGTTGTTTTATTTTAAAATGTGTGGCTCTATTGCCACATTATTTGCCTGCAAAAACGTCTACCAAATTCATGATAGATGACCAGTGTGCACAGACCCAGCATGGGCTGACGGCATTAATGTAAGACTTCCTCAGGAAAATAAAACGCAATGCTTGGCTTGCATATGGGACTGAATAAAAAAAAAAAAAAAGGGAATTTTTTTTTTCTATCTACAATACAGTACAATACATTTTCAAAATGGATTCTAACACGGGAACATTCCCTTCCCAATCACCAGACTCCTACCCCCTTAACCTACACTTGGCCCAAGTCTCATGGGTCTGAAAATTTCTTTGGTCTTCATACACACTTCTGCCTCAAGATAATCCCAATGCCTTGAACACATCTAGCCGTAACTTAATAATTCAGTATCTGAAATATTGGTTTCGTTGGCTTTTAGACCTTGTGATGGTTTTGATTACAAAGGCTGCCTTTACATTCTTTTCCCTCTGTTTCCAGCCAGGCTTCTCAAATTCTCCACAGTCCCAGTGTGGCTGGTCAGACATGAGGCAGCCACTGTATCACCTTCTGGTTATGGAAAAGTGCAGGTCCTCTGTAGGTCCCTTTCCCGAGCGTGTCCACCACCATAAACACGAATGGGCTAAACTTTTAGTCCTTTGTCCCCCCAAACCATTTCCCCCCGGATCTGTCAGGAGAGCTAAAACAAACAAAAAAATGTACTTTTCTCTTCTGGGGAATATTTTCTAGATTCTTGTCTTAAGGACCAATAAAGAGAATAAGAGTGCCTATAAAATTCAGTTCTCTTTAAGTCTTCATATCTTTCAAATAATTAAAAAGTTGAAAGTATTTCAAATACTAACCTTAATAACTAGATCCATAAACCACACTCATAAACCAATGCTCATTTTCTTAGCCAAAGGGAAAGTCAGTAGAAAACATGGGGGACTGGGAACGGACGGATCATCCAAAATCCACAGAAATAAAAATCCATTTATGGCTGCACTTTCCATGCTGGTTTTCCAGGATGGTCCTGAACTTGCTGATTCATGGTGCAATTCTATGCTTTTGTGTAGCAGCCAACGAGAAACAGGGCTATGCTGGCACCAGGCTATAGCAGCCAGAGAGAGCGGGACTTAAACCTTCAAGCCTCAGGTTAAACACGGCCATTATGAAAAATTAAACTATAGAAATTTACAGTTAAATATGTTATATTAAAAAGTTATCATTCCCTAATTATTTGACTCTATTTTACTATTGTCTCTTTGGTCGAGGTAAATTCCATCAACTTGTACCGTAGAAATACTATATATAATGGTGAGCTACTATGCGTCCTTGGCAACCTCACATTTGATCGTGCCACGTGGACAGAGTTGAAACTGGTCACCATGGGAGAATTTACGTCATGGAAATCAGCAAATGTTATACATCAGAACCCCTGACATCCCCTCATCATATCAGCACACTGTGGCGTTCATTCCAGTTTTCTCTTCAGGGGACTAGAGCTTCTTCTCATGAAGGCCAGGACTAGCATTCTGGACAGCACCGCAGCAGGACCCGTGACCTTTCCATCATTACACCGCACAGCACACACAACCCCTACCCATCCCCCCAAGTCAGTACTGGGCTAGACTTTCCAGTTAATCTACCGATGATGTACCATTTCCATTATCTGCTACTGCCATCAGTCTGACTCAGAAATGGAATTATGTATGCATCAGCAAGAACTCACACAAGGATAAAATCTCCAAGAAAGAATGCCACTTGACATCCGCAAAAACATCCTTCGTAATGTCCTCCTAATCAGACGGATTATCTTGTTGAGTCCGTATAACCACCACTGTGTTGTTTCCTTACCCTCATATAACAGATGAGGAGCGTGAGGTTAGGTGACCCGTCCAAGGTCATGCATCCAATAAGGTGCTCTGCTGGGACTCAACACCCAGAAACCCAAGTCTAGTGTTCACTAGACCCCACTGAAGATTATTGCTTTTATGCTGATCTGTTTTAAAAATGAGACTTTTTCCCCCAAGCAATCAACATCCGAGTTCGCTCTGTTCCTCCATCCTTCGGTTAGCAAGGCAGCCAACCACGACATACCCGTGTCTACGCTTACGGGTGAAGGCCGGCCCCCACAGCCCTGCTCCTTTCTTGACCACACATGGAAACTATGTCTACCCTGCTGCAACACCCTAGGTAAATCAGATCCAAACACACTTTGGTTTGAATTCCTAAAGATGTTGGAGGCATGTGGGCAGAATTAGGAAATGTTCTATACTTTGGATCTAAATTGTGCAAATCCGGGGGAAGGTCTACAGGATCCAAGTAAAACTGAATTAGAACAGTCCGTAAGGAAGCCAGGTTCTTGTACTCAGTGGTGGAAGTAGGTACGTGTGTGTGCGTGTGTGTGTGCGTGTGTGTGTGTGTGTGTGTGGTTTGACTTCCCAGCCCTAGGAAGCTATACAGCAAAAAAGAAAAAAAAAATGCTGCCTTCTATCAGATACATACACATTTGATCCTTGCAATATGTCTAAAATGACTTTATGACTAAATCCTGGGAAAAATGTGAAGAATGCTTGGCTAGATACATGCTTTTCCAGTAAAAACACAACATTGCTTATTAACTGTAGCACTTGGAGGAGGCTATTCAACATGATGTACATTTTTGTTTTAGCTTGAGACGAAAGCCTGTTTGGAGCTAAGTTTTCTTTGGCTTCCAGAGAAAGCTTAACTGATTGTGCGATGGGGGCCTTCGGGCTTCCAGTGCAAAGGCAGCGGTGGAGGACAGATGAAGTGCTAGCCCATTAAAAGGCCCCAGGCCCAAGACGCCAGCCAGGGTTAAAACCTTGAGATGCTTTCTCAACACATTAAACAGAAATAACTGTAACAACGGCAAAAAGCAAACCCATCTGTCCCCCTTGTCAGGATTTTTGAGACTGTCGATGGACTGACTCGTAGCTATGAAGCCTTTCCAAGGCCATGTAAAAAAAGTGAAATGTGGCAGCCGATGGAAAAAAAAAATTCTTCGAGGTCATGGGTGAATTACTAACACTGGGAACCTGAGAATAGGTGATGGGGTTTCCAGTTTATCTCAGGATTTGGAGGGGGGCGTGTGTGCTGATGACTTGAAATGATGTCAGGTTACTTAGCCAACACTTTCTTGGAAAGAAATTTCCCTACTGTTCTGCTAAAGCTGTAAGAAAATGGGGGGCCGAGGTGCTGGTCTGTGCTGAGGACACTTTACAGTAATCCAGGCTGTCAAACTGAAAGCAAACACTTTCTCAGCATTTCTAAAGACTGAAATAGTGAATAGTGTGTTGCCTTCTAAGTATATCAGGGTTAAATCACTTCTCTGCCTCATGGTTCCAAAAGACAGGAGGTAGATATGTCTGGTAGGGGTGGGGGGAGGGGAGTCATATAATTCTCCCTCTAACCTACTAGTTCTCAGCCAGGGACAGGGTAGTAACCCCCCACCCCAACCAGGGACCCTTGGCAATGTCTGTAGACATTTGGAGTAGCCACAAATGAAAGGGGGCACCTTACCAGCATCCAGCAGGTAAGGATGGGGCAGGGGCGGGGAGGGCGGGGAGACTGCCAAATATCCCATAGAGGACAGCCCCTTCCCCACCGCCCATCCCACAAAGACTTGCTGCTCCCAATGTCAGTAGCAATGTTGAGACATTAGTCCAAAGAAGACATCCAGATGGCTAACAGACACATGAAAAGCTGCCCAACATCACTCATCATCAGGGAAATGCAAATCAAAACCACAAGGAGAGATCACCCCACACCTGCCAGAATGGCAAAAAGCCAAGAACGCAACAGGTGTTGGCGAGGATGCGGAGAAAAAGGAACCTTCCTACTGCTGGTGGGAACGCAGCCACTCTGGAAAACAGTATGAAGGCACCTCAAAAAAATTAAAAATAGAAATATATGATCCAGCAATTCAACTACTGAATATTTACCCAAAGAATACAGAAACACTAATTTGAAGAGATATATACACCCCTATATTGCAGCATTATTTACAATAGTCAAACCACAGAAGCAGCCCAGGTCCCTTGGCAGGTGGATGGTTAAAGATGACGTGGTGTGTGTACATATACACACACACACACATATCCACACATACACACAATGGGATATTACTCAGCCATAAAAAGGAATGAAATCTTGACATTACAACAACATGGATGGAACTAGAAGGTACAGTCCTAAGTGAAATAAGTCCGAGAATGACAAATACCTTATGATTCCACTCATATGTAGAACTGAAGAATCAAAACAAAAGAACAAAGGAAAAAAGAGACAGAAAAAAACACAGACTCTTAATTATAGAGAACAAACGGTGGCTGCCAGAGGGGAGGTGGATGGGGGGGATGGGTAAAATGGGTGGAGGATATTAAGAGACACTTGTCGTGATGAGCCCTGAGTCATGTACAGAAATACGGAATCGCCGTCTTGTACACCTGAATCTAATACAACACGGTATATTAACTATACTGGAATTCAAATTTTTAAAATAGGGCTCTTGGTGAGATGCGCTGCTGTAACGGAGACAGACATGATCTGTTGCAAGAGGATTTTCCAGTGACATTCTCACTGGTTCCCAGGTTCCCTGGGCTCCCTCCATACCTTTCTTCTCTTCTGGGACCTGAACACTCGCTTCTTACAATGTGGCCCACTGGCCGGCAGCACTGGCAGCAGCAGACAACTGGCTAGGGATGCCAGGATAACAGCCCCAGAACGTGTAGTTCAACCACAATGCCAGGTGACTCATCTAACTTTAAAGTTTGAGAAGCACTGAGTAAGCTTCTCCTCCACTGTCCTCCAGTCCTTCTCCATTTGTCCATTTCTCTGCTCACACAGTGTCAACTTTTTCCACTCTGCTCCCTGATTAAGCACTTGTAGTAAAAAGTGGCTCTCCACCACTTCAACTTTTTCTCAAGCATTCCCCCCGGCACGGGAACCAGTCTGGGTCCGGGCAGAGACCACTGTCCACCCGATAGCCCTTGGAGGCAGGGGCAGCTCCTCCCTCACAGCCCCACACCGGGCTCTGCCACTTCATCTACCTTCACTCAAAAATCCCTTCTCAGGGTACCTTCTCAGTTGGTGAAGTGTCCAACTCTTGATTTCAGCTCAGGTCATGATCTCAGGGTGGTGAGACTGAGCCCCATGTCAGGCTCTGTACTGGACATGGAGTCTACTTATAATTCTCCTTCTCCCTCTGCTGCCCCCCAAGAAAAACCAAACCAAAAAAACAAAAAATGTCTTCTCTTCTGACTCTGTGGCCAGGCCCATGACATGGCCACCTGCTTATAGTTATTGCTTCAAGGTACCAGTTTCCAAGTCACCTGTAGCCTTTACAGATATTCTAGAAATGTGGCTGATAGCATTCCTGTCCGTCCTCACCTTAACCATGAAACTATTCAGTGACCACACGGATGGTCATCTTACACAAGGACTCCTGGGTCCTTCATTTCTTCTGCAACATCAACCACTACCACCACTACCTCCCCCCACCCCTTCCCCCCACTTCAGAACACTTGTCAAACAGTATGGTGAGCCTCTTTTGTACCTGACTGTGCTAAACATATTAAAAGCACCAGACTGTCTTTATTCTCCAAGAACTTACAGTCTAGAAGAAGAAGAGGGAAAAAGTCTCTATTTTGGCACTAGCAAAGAGCTTCAAGAATTACAAGCCAAAGAAAGGCTCACAGAAGGTCATGGTCTATTCTTGCTGGGGTGGGATATTTTGGCCATTTTTGTTGGCTTACACTCTAACCCAGTAGTTCCCACACGCTGCTCTGAGAACCAGGGCCCATCCATGCAAACAAAGAAAAATAAAGACGACATAATGAATTCATCACAATACTCAACTTCTGTGACTGAAATTATATTATTCTCACTTTGGGGATGTCAACAAACGTATAAAAAAATTAGAAAAGTTACTTCACGGTGTCCTTCTAGTAAAACAAAGATTTGATATATGTATGTCAGTTCCACACTAATTAAAAAAAAAATCATCTTTGAAATCGAGCAGCAGCTCTCAAGTCCTGCCAACGAGAAGCTTGCCTGGATGGGAGACAGTCTGTGTGCGGTGGGGTTCATTAGACTTGCTTTGTAGCCGCATTTGCCTGGCTCTTTACCCAAGATGGCAAGATCACCGGTTGTGCTTGATGAAAATGGGAGGACTGACAGGAACTAGGTGAGTCCCTAAATGCCTCTAAGCCATCCCTTGGTTACCACCACTAACAAGATATGCATATTTAGAGGGGGATCCAAGAAGTTGGCTGTCACCCCCTTTCCCAGGGGACGATGGGGTTCAGTGGCAAAAGTTCCACTACACAGAGTTAAGAGGTGAAAAGTCCTTGAAACTATATGGCTTTTTGGTTTTTGTGTGTGTGTGTGTGAGGGAGGGGGTTTCGCTTTGGAATGCTTCTCCCTCTTGATACTGGAATGCATGCTTTGGGCTGGCCGCCTCTAAGAGGGAGGACAGGATGGCCCACTTGGGTGATTCCTGCTCTTGGCTGCAGAGTAAAGCTTCCTGGGGGCGATCTCTTCTTTGGGTTGATCTTCCCACCACTTCTCCCCAGTGGCTCTACCCTGGAGGTAGAGCTAGGAAGGTGGGCCTATAGTGGCCTATAGTAACAGCAGTGAGGGCTGTAGGTCTGAGGGGCCACACAGCGTGTCTGCAGCTGTCCCCATGTCAGTGGCCAGATTCATAGACAATGGCCAGTTGTCTGTCTTTGAAAGCCCAGAAATGTTCAAAACAGCACTCAAACTGCTTCGTCTCCTTGACTTCTTGTATCTTGATTATGTCGTCACTAATCAAGTAGCATGCCATGGGTAGAAAAAAATTCAAAAGCAAGATAATTAAATTTTTTAAAAAATCAGATAAGCCAAAAATAATGTTTGAAAAAAACTGAACAGTCCAAGTACTCAACATCCACGTGCATCTCCCTCCCATGTCGGACGCATGAATGCATCTTCTTTTCTGAATGAACATTCACTTTATAGAAATTTGATTTTCTAACTAACTAGAATCTAATTTTGGAGGGTATTTTCCAAAAGCATGTCAACCCTGAGCTTCATTAGAGGCAGGGTATGGACTAGAGAAGGGAAGAAGGGAAGAAAAAAAAAAAACAAAAAACCAACTCTTGGATGGAGTTCTAAAGTCGGTGTTGACTTCTGAGCTCTCTCGCTCTCCCATCTTTACCATCTTCTCATAAAAGCATAAAAATTGGGGTAAAAAGGGAAACATCTTCTCAGTTACCAGGAAAGTAAGTTTGGTTAGCTAAATAGGAAGCTTAATACCCTGACAAGAGTTTAACAGTTCCGAGGCCAGCAGAAATGACCCAAACACCAACAAGACTGCCTCTAGGATATGACACCAGTGCCATCCCGAAAGTGGACACTGGGAGATCTGGGGCTCAGATGATTTATCTGATTTTAGTTTATTTTTATTTGAGTATAGCTGACACTGAGACTCTTAGTTGGAGATGAGATGATAAAAAGAGAAATTTGATCAACAGAAACAACCATGGCTGATCTTGCCTCCAGTTGGAAGAGTGCCCACTGGTGGAAACATTTTGAGTCTGTCCTGAAAGAGGAAATTAATCAGAACTGACTTTTTTAACTGTTCATTTCCCTGCAGCTGTGACAAAAGTTCAACCAAAAATTTAAACCATGTTTAAATGTAACTGAGCATTTTTCTCTTCCCAAGGGCCAAAAGCTCTGCCCTAGGGAACCCCTGATTCTGTAATCACAAGGTGCTACATTTTCTCAATCACCAGCTGACCCAGGCGGTTGAAGAAAGCAACCTCTCTTGTCTGTTATTTGTTTCTAGGTCCAACACTTGCTGGTCCCTTACTTCCCTAGAATTTAGAGCATTCTCTTTGCATATTAATGACTGTTCCCTTTTCTTTTTATTTGTGCTTTTCATGCAGTTTCATAAAACAGGGCCAGTGTCCATTGGTTAGAGAGTTTATAGTTTTTCTAACTTGTTTTTAAAAATGGCTGAAAACCACTTAAATTGTTTTTTAAAAACAACTGGCTTATAACAATTTTCCGGCTAAAAAGATGCACACAACCCACGAGCCAAGAACAACAGAAGAGGAGAGACATAGAGAACATAAAACATTACTTATGAGCTCCTCCCCCCTGCTTAGGATCAAGTCTGCAACGCATGCGAGGCTTTGCTGGAACAAATTATGAAAGCTGTTTCTCCTTTCAAGTGAGAATCATTTACATGAGCCCAGACCCCTCCTGTTCTCATTTATTCAACTTCCAGCTCTCACTGCCATGAAGCGGGAGCCGGGGGCATCTGATGTCAGACCCGGCTCCTGCCATGTTCTGGGCACATCGTCCGACCCGGGCAGCAATGAAGAGGGCAAGGCAGCATGGAGAAAGTCGTGGTCTCAGAGTTTCTAAGCTTTCTGTGCGATGAGGCAGGAGACCGACTTTTGCTCCCTGTATCAGATGATGTCTTACCTCTAGAGGAAAGTTTTATAATACCTCAAGCCTTTTCCTTGCCGACTGAAGGAAGGCAGTGGTTTTAACCCAGTCTGGTTTCAAATTTGGACATAAAGACTTTCAATAACTCTGTTTTGGATTTTGAGCGTCCTATTGATTCTATATGCAGACACACAGAGAGGTGCCGATGTACGTGTGAACACAGAAGCATGTAAATAGAACCACGCACACACAAACGGGCACACGCACCACGCACATCACACGCTCCGCGAGACTAGGGTTCTAGGGTGAAGAAGGGCTTCGCCAGATCCCAACCGCAGCAGACAACGTTCCCCTCGCCATGTGCACACCGCCTTCACACCAGAATCATAAACACACAGGGCATTCAATGCTGCCTCGTTTGACAGAGAAGGGAATGAGAATGGGCAAGAGAGAGGAGTTCCAGGGTCTTGGCCTCCCAGCCCAAACATCAAGCTTCTTCCATTCTCTAAAGAAGGGGAGTCAACAAGCTCTTTTCAGCTAAGCCACTTTCACACCGTATTTATTACGCCGCTCCTTCTTGGTACCGTCCCCCAATGGCGCCTTCATCCTCCTGTCCCCCGAATTTTCCTGGTCATGAAGGAAGCATGGAGGAAGCACCTCCAGGAAGGTCTCCACCTTCTAGGGATGCACGTGACATTTCACGGCTCCGTGAGCTGCTCAGGGAGTGTAAAGAAAAGAAAATACGCTCTCTGCTACGCTTAAAAGAATAATGATCTTAAAAAAAGAAAAAGCTTAAAATAAATATGACAACATAGGGATACTGGAGAGAGCTCTCCAGATCTAGTGATAGGAAAAAAAAAATGCTGGAATTAAATACTCCAAAATTAAAAAGAGAAGTTGATGTTTTGGAGGACAGCGCGCCGAATTCTGGCTTGCGCTGGTCACTGTGTGTACACTTGACCTGGATCTAGAGCAGCAGACCAATTACTGATACCAATATAAATGTGTGCATGGTGGTGATGGGGTCACAGCGACAAAATAAAGCCATCCTTAAATTGTGACTCCTTAGCCAAAAAAGGAGGCCAATTATTCTTGGCTTCTACATGACCTCTGAAAAGCATACCTCTTTCTTGGAGAGTTCTTTTAAGGAGAGTATTTGAGAGGCAGAGGAAAATAGCAAAAGGAGGATCGAAAAAGTGACCCTTGCCGGAATTGGGCACATTCTGCTTTCCCATTACCCGCTGGAAGGTGCTTTGGGAGGAAAGCACTCCCCTCTTCCCTCCCAAAGCCCCCTGTGTTGAAAAGGCATCTATCTGGTGCAGATCTGCCCTCTTGTCCCAAACATGACAGGCTCTGATCTGCCCGGTGCCAGGAAACCTTGGGTGAGGGGGCATTTCGACACCCTGAGAGGCCCTTACACCCAGCCCCCTGCTTGAATCCACAGTGCAAGCTCGGCTGGAGCAGGGCAGAGCCTGCCCTGGCATTTCCTCTCCTTGGGTTCATCTCAGGTTGTGTTCTAGTTGTATCCCCAGCCCCACCCCTACGCGCACGTATACACACTCCAAGCAGGTGGTTTGCTGGTGCATTTCCCGCAAAACGCCAAGTACAGCTCAGCCTCCAGCCCCGGGAGGTAGGGCTGCAAGCATGAGGCTGTTCACCCAGGCTGGGAAGAGCTGTCCAGCCTCAAAGCACACCCTATATTTTGTATTCGTAATATTCACTTTTCCAGTGTAGGCTTTGGTCTAGGAAACGTTCCCTCTTCGTTTAATGATTATTTACCGAGCATCTAAAGCAGAATTTGCTGTGCTAGGTTGCAAGGTGTCCTGGTATATCGTCTAATTTCTCAGAAGTACGACTTTCTCATTGGGGTTTCTCAGAATCCCAAACGTGACCTGTCAGCAGGAACTCGCACTCCAACAACCCCTTCAGTGCCCTGGAGTCAAGGTGCAATTCGGGTGTGAAGCACGTTCACCTTAAGTGTTTCTCATCCCACACGACAGAAGAGATATCTGCTCTGGGTTAATAAGTATATCGCAGGCGCACAAAACTTAATGTCAACCTCTGATTTAAGACAGTCTCTACCCTTAAGGAGCTGCCTATTTATAGCGTCCTCATAAAAGCCAAAAGCCCCAGCTGTATGCTAGAAACGACTCTCCGGTCACAGTTACATCATGCTGGTATGCTACTATGTATTTGATTTGAAACATCTTCATTTTAATTTCCCCACCTGGGGGGTTTCCATTCCAGTTAACGCGGGTGTGACACTGTTTCTCCAATTTCTGCCATGACATCATGCACCTCGTTGATGGAAATGATGCAAATGTAATGCAAAATGCTCTCAGGAGCCAGGCACAGAAATCAAACCGACAGGTAAAACAGGAAGCAATGAAACAAAATGTTAGCCCTGGATGAGAAGGGATGTTAGAGATAAAGGATCCCAAACTCTCCCTCTGGCTGCTGGAGCACCCGGGGTGGCTGGTTGCCATGGTTGACTGGAGGACGGCCAGGTGCACCACCACAACTCTCACCTTTCTGCTCTTACCGTAGACCCCTCGGAGAACAGGCTGCCCTTGGCCTTGGCTAATACCTGTGCATACTATGTGCAAAGTGCTGCTAATGTCCTTTACAGGAAACTCGGGACAGCCATGCTCCTAGGAAGGCAGTACGTTTACTGGAGGTGAGAGAAGGCACAGAAAACGGGGAGAGGCACTGGAATCAGGGGTTGAAGCCAGGACACTGGATTAACTAGCCCAGGAGGGAGCGCTTGCCATGCGCTGACCATCCTGGGAGGGGAAAGGCTACACCCAAATGTTTAGGACATGTTTTCTTTTGCTTTATGTGCAGATAAAGCTGACTGTTCTCCTGTGGACCTCAAACCTCTCCCCCTCTTCACTGCCCATCTTCTCTGCCTTTCTTTTCTACTTCTGCAGTTTCCTTTCACTGAATTAAAAACAAGAGACTAAGGAAATCGAACACGTGGAGAGGTAATGAGGTAAACAGGATTATTGGATTCCTTTTCTTTCTCAATTAATCATACCAGGAAGAACCCAAGTTAAATAATTTTTCAAGAATCTCAAGGAAACTTCTAGCTATCCATATACTGATTTACTACCAGTCGACTACTACGTGAGCCAGCTCTACTTTTAAGGTCATGCGGGACTCCGTAGGCGCAAACCTAACAAATATTCTGCATTCGTAACTTTTGAAGGCACTACCGGACTAGGACCATCCGCAGGACAGACTCAGGTTAGTAAACAGCAGGAGGAGCAGAGATCCTCCTTCACAGCAGGAGGAGGTCAGAGATCACCCATGAGGAAGTCCTGGTTCAGAGAGATGACCTGCTGTGCCCAAGGTCGCAGAGGAAGTGGCAAGAATGACTTCGAACTTGGCTGAAGTCTGAACAGTCACATTGTAAGGTGCTGTCCTTACCCAAAAATCTTAACTTTAGGTTCATGATATAAGCACATTACTAAAATGTTTTTCTTCTTTTTAAAGATGTCCTCCCCTAAGACTAGGTCTCGGCGATTCAAAATAACATGGATGGAATGAATGGAGTGAGATACTGACGAGCAAACCAATGGCCATTTGAATGGCGGGGACTCTTCTCCCCATGGCACACTGGGGTCACTCAGAGATGACCACCTCCTCAAAAACATGTATCACCCTTGGGATGCTGAAGATGGTTTCCTTTGCAATATCTTGTTTATTTTTATGTCAATTCAATTAGATCCCATCAGGTACTCAGTGAAAACTGTACCTCAGATAAAGCTAAGAAGTAAGGAGGTAACTAAAATGCCAAGGGCACAGTCCTGTTAGGAGCTGTGGAAGGAGGCTAGCAACCTATGCTCTGAAGTCCCACATTAGTAGGTTTCCATCACTAGATCAAGCGTAGGCAGACACCCTGTGGCTGGTGCATACCCACTAGGAATCCAGCCCCGTCTGGGTGGCTCGTGAGACAGATGGGTTGATGTTCTATCTGTGTAGAGGCTACTGGATGGGGACAAAAGGAAACAGTCACTGGCAGCTGGGGTAGGAACGCCATATGGTCTCTGAAGTTCAGTAATTCCTGGACCTTCTCAACAGGGGGCATTTTAAGAAGGATCCAACCCTGAGTAGAGGGGTCAAGGTTCAACAGGGAGAGATGCTGAAGGGGGCAGAGTGGTGTCAATAGAAAGGGATATATATTAGGTACATCTACCAACCCAGCCGCTTGGGGACCGGGGTGCGAAGGGATAGTAGGTTCATAAAGAACATGAAGCAGCCATGTTTCGTGGTCTGAAGACAGAATTTTTAACACAGAGCAGTGCTGGGGACATGGTTCCCTATCTGCGCTTGGCCAGAGAGCACAAGAACGACCCATCACCAACCCCTTTGGACATTGAAGGGCAGAAACAAGAGTGGATGAAACATTCCAGAAGGGTATCCAGAGGCCAGACCCTGAACCCAGAGTGATGGAGGAAGGAGAGGGGGCGGCATGAGGCCGGGACCGGAGACCGGAAGGTGCTTAGCAGAACCCTGGTGACATCCCAGGCATAGGCAAGAGGACATATACACGGTGGGGGTGTACAGGAGACAGGGGGAGAAAGTATTGTATATATCACAGGTCACTTCATGAGTTTTCCTGCAATGTATCCTCAGTATGGCAAAGCCCTGCGAAATCTCAGTTGGGATCTCTTTTGCATCAATGGTAGTTATTTTCAATAAGGGCCTCACGGAAGCCCTGCACATTTTCTTTCTCTCAGTCCTAAATCCAGTTCACTCTGAAACACGTTCATAAGAAACGCTGCCGTCCCGTTCAGGGTACCCTGAAGATGAGGAGGAGAACTATGATGATAGCGGCAATAAGGCAAGCGATAACGTAGGTATCACCATCAGAAACGCTCTGTTCAGGATCACGGCATGGATTCTCTGCCAGTTCATGGCCATAATGGCCTCTGTGGTTTCAGTATAAGGAGAAGGACGATGATGTGAGGAAATAACTTGTCCAAGTCTGCACAGCCAGTAGGCGGCTGGCGTGGAACTTGAACACAGGTGCGTCTAACCCCAACGCCCAATTCTTGACCTTGGCACCCAGCAGACCGTGGATACACAGTAGGCGCTTCATGAAACCCGCGATGGGACAAACGAGCCGGCTACAACAATGCAGGGACTTCTGACCAAAGGGCAACCCAAAGGCACAAGAAACCCCACTCTTCACCTAAATTGGTTAAATATACCTCAGTCATTTAACACAATGGAAACGGTCATTACCATCGAACAGTGTCACCGGATCGATTCTTTCTAAGGAATAAATGACTCCGACTTGCTCTGACATTTATTTTCCAAAACGAACCCAGCTTAGCCCGGATGGTTATAAATCAGCAGGAGGCGGGTTGCGACCTGGAAAAGTCGCTCAGCTCCAGGACCTCACCTTTGCTCTCGCCCTCTCCATGCAAAGCACAACTGACTCTTAAAGGCAAATCAGAAACAAACAAACAAGCTTCATGGTAATTGTAGTTGTTACCCTGCATCTCCTTCTTACAGCCTTTTTACAGTCAATTAAGAATCTGACTTGCAGTTTGTGTCATTTAAAAAGCTGGGAGCGCGAAGGTTGTCTGAGGACCATTCGAAAAGCTTCCAGACACGCAGAAGGCAGGTCCTTCTCGGCCTCTTCGCCTCCCATTCCTGGGTCTGTGGTTTGGAGACAACGGCCAGTTTTATGCAGGTTCTGCACGCTACTGTACCGGGGGCTCTGGCCTTCAGCAGGGGCTGTGTCTGGGCTGATACTGCGGTGTGGGACCAGGAGAAGTTACAGCAAAAGGAACAGGCTCAAGCTGGCTCTAAAGCATGCTTTCGCTTCTGGAAAGCAGTTTGCTTCGAGAACAGAGTTTGGGTTCAAGTTCTCTGCTTCAGAGGACAGACGCCTAATCACCAAAACTGTACGCAGGGCTTTAACGGAAACGGCGTCCATGAAGCAGAGAAGACGTGGGGGCCGGCGTGGGGAGAGATTTGCTGAAATCGAGACCAGGGCTGGTCCTGCCGCAGCCTCTAACTTGCTGTGACCCTGGCCAAGTCACCACCTTGTGCCACCTTCCTTGTGCCGATGACTACTTTCAATTTTGAAATACGGTGACTCCCCTCTGAACTTAATTGAGGCCTCCTCCCTTGGAATCTGTAATCTGGTTGATGAGAGAAGACTTATGATCACTGCCCAATTAGAGCGTCAAACAGGTGCTAAACAGCCTTTCGTGGAAGAGAGCCTGAAACGACCTTTGAAGAATAAATCTGACTTACAGAGGTGAGGCATGGGAGAACAGTCCTCCCGGATGCCGGCATGGGATTTCAGACCGAGACTCACTTCACAGACTCTGCTAGGCTTTTCCTGAGGCAGCAATATTTTGGAGATTATGACGCAGCCAGTGGTTTGTCTAAACCTGTGTCAGGGGATGCCATCTAACGTATCATTCCCTGCTTTGAGCCCAGTTTATATGCACAAAACTCAAAAAAAAATCCAAATATAGGGGTGCCTGAATGGCTCAGTTGGTTGGGTGTCTGACTCTTGAACTCAACTCAGGTCTTGATCTCAGGGTCGTGAGTTCAAGCCCCACGCTGGGCTCCCCGCTGGGCACGGAGCCCATTTAGGAAGAAAAAAAAAAGTGCAAATATAATAAAAGCCTGTGATGCAATCCTTGGCAAGTCTTCATCATGAATTTCCTTTAAATGAGGAACCTCCAATGTGTGACAAGTGTGCGAGGATCCCACAGACTGAGGTCACACATGGCATCTGGAGAACAAAGCGAATGTGAGGCTAAGGGTTCTCTCCTTGTAACTGTCCTCTTTCTGGAGGAGAAAGGCCAACGTGAAGATGCAAAATACTTAGGAAATAAAACCCTAGAGGACGCTAGCTGATATTAGTTACAGTCTATGCTCCCGAAGAAAATGACATATATCAGGCATAATCAATAATAATTATGCATAAATAATTTTCATATCTTATTGACTCTGGAGTCTGGCTCTTCCTATCAATTTCACTAACACCACATGTTACATCAATGCTGATACTGAATGAAAGTCCATGATGGATTCGTAATACACGAATAAGTAGGCAAAAACAGGGAAAGTCGGGGCCCTGTTGATCAGAGATGCTCAATGACAGCCCATGACGGTGAGGTTGTTCTGGCAATTGGCAGAAAGTTCACACACAGTCGAAGCCACGTGGACCTGCTATTTTCTTAAGAAGGCAGCAGGAGTCCACACACGTGTCCAAATTCTCCTAGCCATCTCCTTGAAGGTAAAAACAAATCCTGCTGACTGTGTCAGTGTTGAAGAAATCAGCGGGGGCAGCGGAGAGGGGGTAAGGATGGGAGGAAGGAGGGATGACAGCAAGGACGCCAACCACTGATGAGGTTCAAGGGTGATCAATCTCCTGCCCATGACTGACCGGGGAGAGAAATGAAAGTCATTGCATGGGAAGATGCCGCTGGCTCTCAGCGTGAAAGGAGGGGGCCTGAGTTTCCACATCATTCCAAGTCCCCGCTTAGGTAGATTGCATGCCTTTCTCTGATTTCCCCAGAAAGAGGCAATTTCTCCACCCACTGAAGTCCAGTATCTCTTATCAACAATGTAATGTGTCATTTGTCTGTGTGTTTAAGTAGTTCATATATATGCCTTATCTCCCCGAGAGAGACTGTCACCCTTCTTGAGGTTAACTCGTACGCTTTCATTCATTTCCTGCCAGCATCTTGCTCTGGGGAGATGATACGTGTTAGCTGAACACATGACCAAGGGCATGAAACAGAGATTTGCTGAAATCAAGGCAGTAAAAATGCTGTGGGATCTTGTATGCACATTCTGAGATTTTGACATCTGATTCAGTTAATAGGAATGTTGATTCCTTGAACCGTGAACTACAGAAGATGAAACTCTGCCAATGACAGAATATTTCTGAAAAGCCTCTCCTTCTGCTGTGCCAATCTAGAGCTTGCATCCAACACCTCAAAAGTTAGGAAATTCAATTTGAAATAAGTGAGTTCTTTGTCACCATGAGACACTATCCCGATGACTGGGCAGCCTTCTCTGCATCCTTATTTCTTCAGGCTTTACTAACACTGCAACCCGTTCCTCCTGATTCCGGAAGCCCATCAGAGCATTAGACTTGGACTGTACACACCCTTCTGTGCCCAGATTTACTCTTTAAATTTCCCTTTCCAAAAACAAAACAACAAAATAAAACTCCACCAAGTAGCTACACTATATTCAAATATCCATACAACTCTTCCCATGGCAACAGTCTCTGGCTTTCAGAAATTTAATTTCCAGGGTCCCCCACCTCAGTGGACAATAGAAGAAAATGGGCCTCGCTGTCACAAACTTCAGCACCTCTCAAGGGACTAATTAAATCTCCTAGGACGCCCTCACCCACACCCTAAGAAATTTGAGGGGTGTGCTAAATCCAAACCCAACTCAACACCCTTCCAACAAAAGCCCTTTACTTATACAAAGCTTCGTCTTGAATTTCTTTGTCTCTTTCCCCCCACAGAGTAGTAAATTTTCAAATTCCCTGAAGGTCATGAGTTTGGCAGTGGAACAATGGCGTCCCCGAGAGGGAGTGCCTTGGTGAGGGACTTGGCCGCCCCCTGGGCCATGCAGCGGGGCTGTTGTCTGTCCTGGGAGCTGCAGGCGTCATCAGAGTGATGCACGCTGCTCAGGGTGGGGAAAGTCGGTCTCTGGGGGGGCGGGGGAGGTGAAACCCTGGATACCTGCCATGCAGGTGGGGAGGCAGCGAACCAGACCTTCTAGCATCGAGGTACTGCCCCACAGAGACTGCCCAGGAAGGAAAGGTCCTGTGGTTCTTCAGCAGGAGACTGATGAGGTTTCCACCTGGAGGAGGAGTAAAGGTTCCCTCAATCTCCACCCACACCACCTTGGAAGTGAAGAAGGGGGAAGGAAACAGCACTTACTGAACACTTTGTTCAAATGTGCCAATCATGGGATGCCTGGGTGGCTCAGGTGGCTCAGCGTCTGCCTTCGGCTCAGGTCAGGATCTCGGGGTCCTGGGATCGAGCCCCGCATCAGGCTCCCTGCCTTCTCCCTCTTCCTCTGCCTCTCCTCCCCTCCCCTCCCACGCTCTCTCTCTCATAAATAGGTAACAAAATAAATGTGCCAATCATGATGCTGCATGTTTTACATCTCATGTGCACACAACCCTGTGGCCTAAAAACGAGGATGGCATTTAAAGATACCATGAATCTCTCAAGAACCTTCTCGAAATGACACAGCCAACGCCGCACGGCCACGGGATGCAGACCCAGGCCCATGTGTTTCCCTCCCACCAGGTGGCTTCCAAAAGGATAAAAACTGGTTTTTAGGTACAAAATAGAGCCTGTCCATTCTGCAGAAGGGGAAAATGCGTGACTCATCCTTTCAGTTACCGACTTGGGCTTAACGTCCACTTAGTGTCAGTGTGACCCTCCTGTAACTGTGGGCTCCCAGCCACACGGTGAGAGCCTCATCAGAGGAGGCCAGCCAGCAGGTCCACCGGAGGCAGCAAGTGTGGAAGGAAGGGACGAATCAGTGTGAACCAGTGGTGAGAGGAAAAAGGGAGGCACGAAACTGACAAGTCCATTCTGGGACTCACTTGGCAATCTGGGTCTTATGCAAGCAGTAAATCTTAATCACATTTTTTTTTTTTTTTTTTTAAATCCACGGGATGGGACATGTTGGTGTCTGGACCAAAAGCCTGGGTATGTCTTGGGGACTTGGGCTGTCACTGACACAGCTGCGTACCCAACACCGTGCCAATTTCTACGAGCCCCTGAACATAGTCCAAGATTTCATCTAGAAGGATATTAAAGAGGTGGTTCCTTGGGCTAACGTGACACTCCTATTTGCCTTCTCAATGTGAGACCCACTCTCCAAGTCAGAAAGGAAGGAAAATCAAACACTGTTCCACGTTGAGGTTTTTTTTTTTTTAATGAAATGTTGATTGTTTATAGAAGAGATGCTTAATTTAAGGGCTAAACATTGAACAGCTTTCTGTAGCCTAAAGGAGCTAATTAAAATGTGACCAGGCAGAGATTACGCACACAGAGGTGTCCCACAGGCCCCCGGATTCCCACAGCACCGCCGGTCTCCCTCTCAGAGAGAGGTGTCAGATACTTGATACAGAAGCGATTTTACCCTCCTTCCCCTCTCACTGCTCAGGGAATCCTGGCCAGTGCCAAGGCTTGCCGTGCGCTAGAAGAAGTAATGACATGCATCTAAGCCACTGAACTGTCACAGAGGGAGGTCACTGTGCCTATCGGTCCCATTGAAAACCCGTCCAGCCCATCTTGGTACGATCCCTGCCTATCCCAAGCCCCGGCCCTTCTCTCTCTCCGCTCAGAATCACTGTCAGCTATTAAAAGGAAGCCAAAGATAAAACAGCTTCTGCATAATGAAACACTAATCCCCGGAGTGTGACGCCCACGACACAAATGAATGCTAGACAGAAGATAACCAAATGTCTAGACGTATTCAAAACCCGCTCCTCACAGCTCACACTCACACTCACGGCCGCATCAGCTTATAAACCAGAAACCGGTGTAGAAACACACAACCGAAGGATGACGACAAAAGCTAAGCCCAGCAGAACCTCTTCACTCGGGCCTCTTTATTTGTGTCAGTCTGTGCTTCCCTACCTATCCCCAAAACAGCCATGACTTTTCAAGCCCATACTGGCCTCCTGAAAGTAATAAACAGCTGGAAGCCTCTGGAAGTGAAGATGACCTTGACCTTTCTTTTCATAACTATACCGGGAGATTGGAACATTTCCTCACGAGTCCTTCTCCCTGACTCTTGAGAATTAAGTTAGCAAGATGGCACGGTTGGAAGGATCTGTGGATTTGTGCTCAGCACAACGGACGGGAAGTCTGGCTCTCTGGATTCTAGAAGGATAATGTCAGTATGCTGTAGGGCGGGACACCAGGAGCCCAGAACATGACTTACCTCTCCGAGGTATCTATTTTCCCACCTGTGATACCAAATTACCTATGCCTTGGGTTCTGCAACAGAAATAATAGTTTTAAAATAAGAAGGCTTAAATAAAATAAAAAGATGGCCAACTAGTTAATATTAAGCAGAGAGACAAGAGTTGCTCTAGGCATATATAATTCTAATATATGGAGCTCATTTTTCTTTTATGTCTTTGTCAAGGTACCTCTCAAAGATTTTATTTATTTATTTGACACAGAGAGAGAGAGATCACAAGTAGGCAGAGAGGCAGGCAGAGAGAGAGAGGAGGAAGCAGGCTCCCCGCTGAGCAGAGAGCCCGATGTGGGGCTCGATCCCAGGACCCTGGGACCATGACCTGAGCCAAAGGCAGAGGCTTTAACCCACTGAGCCACCCAGGTGCCCCCAAAACATAATTTCTAATGAAAGTAAAGACAGAATTCAAATTCCAATGATCATTCTGGCAGAAGTTAGATATTCCTACGGAGGGCCATACTCATTTGTACCCCAACACAGAATGCACTGATTGAGGCAGGAGGGTTTCTTTTAACGTTTATGTTTCCTTATAGCTTATGTTTTCCTTATAGCAGCTGAAAGAGGGACCCATCCGTGAGTCTTGCCCCGGTCCTGAGCCCCCTACTCCAGCTCTGGGAAAGACCTAGGGTACTGCAGGTGAGAACTTTAACTTAACCTTTGCCTGTTTAATGAAGACGAGGTAAATTGAGTAACATTTTTCTTTTCTTTTTTAAGATTTTATTTATTTATTTAACAGAGAGAGAGAGTGTGTGTGAGCACAAGCAGGGGCAGCAGCAGGCAGAGGGAGAAGCAGTCTCCCTGCCGAGCGAGGAGCCCGATGCGGGGCTTGATCCCAGGACCCTAGGATCATGACCTGAGCTGAAGGCAGCTGCTTAACTGACTGAACCACGCAGGCGTCCCTGAATAACATTTTTCTTAATGGGAAAAAACCCTCAGTATTGCCCCCAAAATGCTCAAACCTTATCTGTTCTAGTTATCTAGAGCCTTCCTGCTCTACGTGAGAGTCCCCCTCCCTCTCACCTCTTCTGGAAGCAAGAATCCTCTCAAGGCAGGACAAAGAAGGAGGAGAAATTTTGAATCCTGTTTTTTTTCCCCCTTCCCTCAGCGAGGGAGGATAATTACGCACGGTGAGGGGAAATAGCACAGAAGTCAATAACATAAAAGGATGGAAGGAAAAGATGTTTAACTTCTTCACAAGAAGCAACATCAGGCTTTCTTGGTCATCCATTTTGCCCATAATGAATGGTCATTATCTAGTTCCTGAAGAGTAGTATTTATGGACTGGGGAAAAAAAAAATGTTTGTCAATAATTTATATGGTTGTGACTACCTGACATGACACAAGGAATTTTCTTAGAAGGATCCCCTAATTGAGTTTGAATTAAGGTAAAATGACTTCCACCTACAATAACCTAAATTAGAGAGATCTGACTGGCCCAATAACGAATACTACCTTACACATCTGTTTTCCTCTGCACCGTCTGTCTGTGGGGCCTTTAACAGACAATAGAGCAATGTGTAAAACAGAAGAATAATGGCCACTTTCTAGGGTTGTTGTGGGGATTTAATGAGACAATGCACAAAGAGCACTTAGGCAGTACCTGGTACATATTAAGAATCCCATAAACACCAACTACACTTATTATCCTCTCGGTAAATAGAGTTCTGTTTACTAGAGAGGTGTTTCCTAAAGAGATCGCCAACAGCCTACCTTTCAAAATGACCTCATTACATACTCTATCTCGGACCCCTCTGAATCCCGTCCTTTCTTTCACAGTTCCCATCTCTTCCTCCTTGTGTGATGGCCTTGTGTGTCTGAATTCCTTCAGGACACTTTCAGTGTTTGGAAAGCAGAAACCCTGTCACATTTATCACTGTGTACTCAGTAGAATGTGGCTTAGCACCGTACACAGCATCGATTTTAACAAGTATTTATTGAATAAACAAATGAATATGTGAGTCAATAAATGAATGTATAATAGAATAAATCCTAGGGCCCCAAAGGCAGTAACTGTATCAATATTTTAAGCTTTTTTTGTCAACTTCTCCTGAATGGAACACCTTGTGCTCTTTCCACAAGCTCGAAATTGTTAATTCTCAAGAATAAAAAGGAAAACATCCATCCCGTCTTGGCTGACTTGATAGTAGTACCACTGGTCCCATCCCAGTTTGGTTCACAGATAATATATCTGGGACCTTTGGAAGGTTTTTGTCATGATGGTAAGACACACACCAATCATTTCTAAGTCAGGTTCTTAAGAAAAATCAAAATGAGAAAGCATCTGATTATAGGTCTACTTTAACAAAGAGAAGGAGTGTCATTTTTTTTTAATGGCCTTCCCTGCTTTTCAGTTTATGAATACTACATCTAGCTACCAAACAACGGATACCATTTGGGTTTAAAGAACAAATCCATGACTCTGCCCTGAAGAAGGCTGATCATATGTTATCAATGGCTCGTACTTAAAGGATATTACCAGTCCCTGCAGTACTACCCTTTGCACTGAGATCTAAGCCAAATAAATAAGTTTCTGTGCCACAGAACAATACAAACCCTATACATTATTGAACAGCACACTAGCAATGACGACCAATTCCTGTCCAATTATATTCAGTAACAATTTATATAAACGTGTACTTTTTAACAATTTGTAGACTGTTCTAGAAGGACAGGACTCTATAAATCTAGCACGGAATAATGATTCGCAGCCTCCAGTTGGGGACTTCTAAATTTTAGCTTGTTATCAAGAAGAGACAAATCCGAGCAAAAATGGGACATCTATGTTTAGAATTCAATTCTCCAGTTTTCCACCTACCACTACCCAAATTCATCCTTCAAGATGCGGTTCAAAAGTCAACTTCTCAGAAGCCCTCCATGTTAATTCCATCTTTAACCTCAGGGCTCTTGAGGTCAAAAGCTATGTGAATGAATCGGAGAAAGACAACTATCATATGATCTCCCTGATATGAGGGAGAGGAGACGCAACATGGGAGGTTTGGGGGGTAGGAAAAGAATAAATGAAACAAGATGGGATCGGGAGGGAGACAAACCATAAGAGACTCTTAATGTCACAAAACAAACTGAGGTTTGCTGGGGGGAAGGGGCGTAGGGAGAAGGTGGTGGGGTTATGGACATTGGGGAGGGTATGTGCTATGGTGAGTGCTGTGAAGTGTGTAAACCTGGCGATTCACAGACCTGTACCTCTGGTGCTAATAACACATTATATGATAATAAAAAATATTTTTTAAAAAAGCTATGGGGGCTCTGTGAAGGAATGAATGAGTGAATGAAAAGATGGAGAAGTGATCGAGGGTGATCAAAGGGAGCGGGCGTTGAGTCATTCTGGTTCCGCAGAAGATTCGGAAGTGAACGCTATAATGAGGGTCTGAAAAGATATCTGGCACATAATGAGTGCTTAAAAATGTTCACTGAATGAAAGAATTAATGAACAATTCTTCCTGTTCAACTGTTTATGTCTGGAAGATGTAATTTCTCAAATTATTTTCATTGTCAAAGTAGATATTGTTCCCTTGTGCTATTATTTGCTTCCTCTAAACTATGATTCCCTGGTTCCTTGTAAGAAGTTTTTGTATTTGTACAGAAGTGGAATTCTTTTTGGCCATACTAACTGGTGCTTCTTCCCTTAGGCCCATTCATCACCCCTTCCCATCACCCCCCACCTCCTCCCAGCAGAGAACAGAGGCTTTCAGAAATGCTTGGCCTTTGGAATAAAGTAGAACATGCAGAATCCATCCAGTATATATCATGACATAAATCGAATCAAAGAAGAAACAGAAGCATGGGCCACTCATGAGATTTGGATAGTCTGACCACACAATACTCATAATTAAATTGTAGGTACTAATGGTGATGACTTTGCATAAATGATGACACAAATTTCTATGGGTTCCTTAGAGAGAATGAGCTTGATGTGGGCATAAGTCATGGTGTGGAGCTTGGCCACACGGTCTTCTTTTAGACCATCTGGGGGGATGGAATTCATCACATATCACCTATGTGGGAACCTCATGTTCGTCCCCAGCCTGGGACTTTACCCTTGATTTGCCCACAGAAGCCTCATCGAACCAGCTCCTCTATCGACTAGCTGTGATTTTAAGTTATGCCACTTCCCAATCCTGCCTCCACTTCCTTTTCTACTGAATGAGGATAATCAGAGCACACACACCCGACCACCGTCGTGAAGTTCTGAAGAGCTGATGCACGTAGCATAGTGCTTGGCACAGAATAACGTGTCAATAAATGTTATCTAACATCATGATTATTGTTGTAATTCAAAACCAAACCTATTCTATGATAGTTCTCTTACTATCTACTCATGACTCATTTGCCCAGTAATTATCCAATTTTTGTAAGTATTTTACATTTTTAAAAATATTATTGAGAATGAATGGTTTAAAATGTCCAAATGGCTTGCTATAAAGAGGACCATGCTCCCCTCTTGCTGGGTGCCGTGCTGTGCCCAAGAGCAGGCCCGGGCCTCCGTGGTGCCATTCTCAGGAGGTGTGAGGCCCAGCTCAAACCACATTCTATATCTTCCTTAGAAGAAATCAGTAAGGGGCACCTGGGTGGCTCAGTCATTTAAGCGTCTGCCTTCAGCTCAGGTTATGATCCCAGGGTCCTGGGATTGAGTTTGCATAGACTCCTTGCTCAGCGGGGAGTCTGCTTTTCCCTCTCCCTCTGCTTGCCACTCCCCCTGCTCTGTCTCTGTCTCTCTCTCTTTCTCTCTCAAATAAATAAATAAATAAATAACCTTTAAAGAAGAAGAAGAAGAGGAAATAATAATCAGCAAGCATGGGGACCCTTGAGGAGGAAGGGATACGAGGGAAAGGCGGCTGGATGTGTGTGTGTGGTGAGCAACTGTCCATGTCTGCCACTGACGTCCAAAGAGCACTTCGGGTGAGGCTGGGAGGGAAAACAGAGCTGGTGGCACAGTGGAAGGAATCTCAGGGCTTCCCGCCATCTGGCAAAGTCCATGTCTCTCCTCGGATCCACCCCCACTCCCAGCAGAGGCCAGTGGCTGCACGGTGGAGGTGGGGGTGTATGACTGACAAGTAGCTGTGGCTGCTCCTCCTCTTATCTACAGAGCTTTGAAAGGATGGGCCCTCATTCTTTGGCCTCGCTGGCCTTGTTTGAAAGGCCTTTAGCTCTCGTGCAGAGAAATGTATGGCCCAAGGATGGTTTAGGGGGATAAAACCTTTTATACAACATACATACACACATCCCATTGTTGCCTGGGAGGATACAGCCTGCAGAATTCTGCTGTAATGGAAATGTACACTTACAATGATAGAAAGTCACACATTCATGCAAATCATGGAAATATGCATGAAATAGCTTGAATCCGCCAGAAATTACAACCGCACCAGTGTTCCCCATAAACACTGAGCTGGGAGTAGCCTCTTCTGAATTTCACTTCTGTGGTCTGAAGGCGGCCAGAGATATGGCGGTATGACTTTCAAGGTCTCTGGGGACCTTCAAACAAATGTGCTGTCTTGTGAGACAGTCCCAGAATGCCAACTTCCTAAATAAATATTAAAATGCATTTACTCTCTGTACCACTTAAGAGGTTGAGAATGGGAGGGGAAATAAAAAACATGCATGTTTTTATTTAACAACAGCTCAGCTGTTCGACACAAGGGGTCCAATTGATGCTTGAACAATGCGGGGGGGATTGGGGACCAACGCCACCCCACCCCATAGCTGGATATTCACATGTAACTGACTTTCCCCAAACGTAACTACTAATAGCCTTCTGTTGACCGGAGCATGAATAGTCAATTAACACGTATTTTGGATGTTCTATGTATTACAGACCGCATTCTCACAGTAAAGGAAGCCAGAGAAAAGGAAACGTTATTGAGAACATCATAAGGAAGAGAAAATACATCTATAGGGCTGTGCTGTATTTACTGAAGAAAATCCACGTTATAAGTGGACCCACGCAGTTTAAACTCGTGTGGTTCAAAGGTCAACTGTATGAGGAAGACGGTCCTAGACACTGTGCAGGTGTTCTGAGTAAGTCTACACAGCCTGCATAGAGGCAGACTTCCATAAATGATCTCCCTACTGTGCCCCAAAGGGATAAAACTCAGACGCCAACAATCCACGTTTAGTCATACCCCGGAGCTCACTCATTTGTATTCGCGGTGACAAGTCTTTACTCTCAGGCTTGAAGTAATTATTAGAAAGTGAGAAAACAGACATTACTTTGGGGAAGCTGGGACACAGCTTTAAATTCTAAGTTGCCACCAGATAGAATGACCCATAAAAATAACTTGGAAGGCTACTACCTGACAACCAGAGCACACACAATCCAACAGTTACCGCCTGTGCCCTTCGCGCCTGCAGTTTAATTAAAGATTTAAACTGCTAAGAGACAAAAACCGAAAACATGTACACAATCCATCTGATTTTGCATAATTTCTCGTTAGTCGCGTAGCTGATTGGCGCCCTGATTTACATGGGATGTGTGCACATTTCCTGGCTCGTGCAAAAAAACCACCTTCCCTGGGTACTAGGATTCCTCTTCCGCGTGCTCGTGAAACCGTAAGGTTCCCAGTTGGGAGTCAAAAGAAGCACATAGGACTGGACACAATTTCATATTTATTCACCAGGTTCATGCAATTCGAGCTGCCTCGGGAGCATGAGCTTTCTGGTTGTTTCTGGGCCTCTCGTTTTAGGTTCGTATCTAATACGGTAGGAGAGGACATCAGTTCTCATGCCCTTAAGGGTGAGATTGTTTGTACTAACAGAGAGCCTATCACCCTCGTATCTGTCAGTGGTGTCATTTCAACAGCAGCAAAGGCAGAGCAGGAAAAAAAAAAAAAGCAAAATCACTTCCTGGACACCAACAGTTACATTTGCTGGCCTCTCCTGGGATAAAAAAGGACTAAAATCCGTAAATTTTAAGAGAAGGACAGGGAAAGAGATGTAAAAATGCTTCGACTTCTTGGGTTTGAGTCTTTCGTTTTGCTCTGAATGGGCATTTTTCAAAAAGTATTTTGAACAGAAAAAAAAAAATGTAGCGTTAAACACTGGGCTGCCTCCTATGTATGCAGCTTACCTAATGACATTAAAAGGTGACATACAATCCCAAGGATGAAGGCAAAGGCAAACACATGCATGGGAAGGGGGGGAGCATGCACACGGTTGCACACATTCCTGCAGACCAACTGGGCAGTGATCACGATAAGCACAACTACGACAAATTAAAATCAGCCACAGCTAAGTCCCACACTGATGATTTTCTATGGAGATAAACAGGGTTAAAATGCAGTGCAGCCAGCATTGACCTTTAAGCCCATTTCATGGCTACGGCGTCTGTATTTCTCCTAAAAGTCTTGTCTCAGCACCTGTTGCAAAGATGAGCTTAAATAGGATATTCATCTTCTGAAGTACATAACAGTTGGGTTGTTTTTTTTTTTTTTTTTTTTTTTTTGCCTCGGTATGCAAAATGAATGGCAAAATCATATTCTTATTCATTCCAAGTTGGAACAGAACCACCGCTGCTTGTTGCCAATAGTTCTCCTTAGAGAGGGGCCACACGTCTTGAGGTTTCAGAGTTGGGGGGTAGACGCCGCGTCGAGAGGGATCAGACGCTCAAGCCCTCTGGCGACACACCGAGCGCCGAGCGCCTGTTTCTGCCAACACGGAGGCTTCGGTGGGGCTCCCGGCGCAGGTGAATGGGAGGCAGCCGGACGTCGTGTGCGTGGCCACGTGACATGGCTTTGACACCTAGAGTCACAGCACAGCTCCTCCTATGTGCTCTGCTCTCCTGGTATCTTCGAAACCGTTACTGGAAATGACTGGAAGCCCCAAGAGAGCTCCAGCTGCATTTAGTGACGTAATTACTCTTCGACTTGCAAAGCTCCCCACGTCTTGGAGAGACACCTGATGAAGCAGGGTTCTGAGGCTCTGTGAGCCTGGCAGGACGCCATCAGGGAAGCCTCTTCCTCCCTCTGTGGGGCGGAAGGAATAGGGAGAAGCAGTAGTAAGGGGTCCTGCCAGTCGCCAAGCCAATCAAAAATGGAATCCACCCAACAGGGCGCACTTTCCTCCTTCATTATACAGACCCAGTGGCGAATGCTTTTCCTCCAGGAAAACCTCCTCAGGAGGGAAAGGGAAATGAACTCACGGCAATGATGGTTGTGGGGGTGGGGGCAGGGAGGGGAATCAAATCAACAAGCGGTGTACCTTAAATTTATTTTTATTTTTATTTTTTTAAGATTTTATTCTTTTATCTGACAGACAGAGATCACAAGGAGGCGGAGAGGCAGGAAGAGAGAGGGAGAGGAGGAAGCAGGCTCCCCACTCAGCAGAGAGCCCAATGTGGGGCTTGATCCCAGGACCCTGGGATCGTGACCTGAGCCGAAGGCAGAGGCTGTAACCCACTGAGCCACCCAGGTGCCCCTGTGTACCTTAAATTTAAACAATACCATGTGTCAATTAAATCTTCATAAAAATGCCACATGGCATTTGATCTGATTCACTTTTTTAAAAAGGTTTTATTTATTTATTTGACACAGAAAGAGAGAGCACAAGCAGGGGGAGCTAGAGAAGAAAGGGAGAAGCAGGCTCCTGGCTGAGTAGGGAGGCCAATTCGGGGGCTCGATTCCAGGACCCTGAGATCCCGACCTGAGCCAAAAGCAGATGCTTAACTGACTGAGCCACCCAGGTGCCCCTCTAAAATTCATTTTGAATGAAGGGACAATTAATGACAGGGCGGGGGACAGGGGAGAAGCCATACAATCACACACTGACCTTTGAATAATATTTCTTTTAACTGACAAGTCTGAAAACCGAAATGCCACCTGTTATGTTCACGTGTGATCTCAACCCTCCTGAGAGCGGGTGGTGAGCCCTGCCCAGAACTCAGGTTTTCTGACTTTCCATTTCTTTTTTGATTGTTGGTCCAATATAATTGCTCCTACAAGCTGAGTCGGGGCTATGGGCTCGGGGCTATGGGCTCCAATGAACGCAGGCAAAGAAGCACACGAGCGTGTGTGTGCAAGTGTGTAGGAGTGGGCTGCACGCCTCTGGAACCACCCACACAGCTCGTCTGGGGAATCACAGGAGGCTTTCCAGCCTTGCCGGGAGCCTGACTTGATTGACCGTCGTACCTCCCTATTTGACCCAGGCTGCACAAGCAAACCTTGTCTATTTGATATCTGTATCAAGTGGACCCACCACCAGGCTTCGCCCAGTGTTCCTGGCACAGGGACACAGCAGTTCAAGCCCCACCACAAACTGGCTATGTCTTGGAGAATGAACTGGAGTTCTCCATGCTGTCCTTACTCACCCTCCCAGTCAGAATGCTGGTTAGAGGAATGTCCAGGGAAGCAGCTGGAGGAAGTCCCTGGGCATGGCTTTGTGAAAGAGAATCAGCTGGGATCTCTGAATGGATCGGGGGTCAAGGCGAGGAGGAGAAGAGAGATGTGTTCTAGGGGGTGATGGCAGTGTGGGTGCTCCAGGACTCTCTCAAGGAGCCATTCAGAACCTCCCAGAAGATTCAGAGAAGCTCCAGCCTGGCTGGAAGCAAGCCCACCCGTGGTGCTGCATCTCCTCTGAGAACCTTCCAGAACCACGTGATGGTCTGGGTTGGTAGGTCTCTGCTTCACTGTGCACTCCGGGCCTTCCATGAACGTGGATTTCAGATCCCTTTGCAGACTCTTATAATGTCCCATTACATATGAAAGTCATCAACCAAAAAGCAGAACAATATCCTCGCTGTTGCCTTTCTTCTGTCTAAAATGCTATAGCGGCGCCTGGGTGGCTCAGTGGCTTATACGTCTGCCTCCTGATCTCAGCTCAGATCTTGATCTCAGGATTGTGAGTTCAAGCCCCATAGCTGGGCCTCATACTGGACATGGAGCCTACTTAAATAAATAAATAAGTAAGTAAGTAAGTAAATAAATAAATAAATAAGAGCACCTGGGTGGCTCAACCAGTTAAGGGTCTGCCTTCGGCTCTGGTCAGGATCCCCAGGGATCGAGCCCTGCATCGGGTTCCCTGGTCTGCGGGGAGCCTGCTTCTCCCTCTCTCTCTGTCACTCCCTTGCTTGTGTGCTCTCTCTACAAAGCCCCAGATCTCTGAATTCTTTCATATTTTAAAGTGCACAGAGGCTTGATTTCAGGGTTCCATGGACCAGAGCAAATGCAAACATCCTCGAGTACTTTCTTAGGATCCCTGTGTACCCGCAAACTTCACGTCCATGGAAGAGGAGAACCCGCTTCACTTCACTGTGCCAAACTGTTGACCAAAAGTGACCCACCAAGCACTTGCATTCCTCACTCAAGTGGATTTGTTTTAAACGCCTGTTTTTGTACAGCAGCATTTTCACTGCGTTTCCCCCTTAACTTATGGTCTAGAAGTGCCCCAAATACATCACCCTGGAACGCCAAGTCTGGTTATAGGGCCCGCTCACCCAGTAGTAAACCACAGAGAAGCAGAACCCACACCCCTTCGCGGCTGCGGAGTCACCATAGCCGTCTTAATCATCCTCCAGATTTTTCTTTTGCCTTCCCAGCTGACTTCAGATTCTTTTATAAAACCTTTCCATTGTCAAATGGGTCCCGAAAGCTTGAGCACAGGCAATTCTCTTGTAAATACCAAGAGTTTCTTATTAGCTTTACTTCTGGGTTCTCACGCCATCTATCACACTCGAGTTACTCACTTCTCAAAGTTTAGGAATGAGAAGTCATGCGGGAGCAGGTGGAGGAAACGGAGACCTCTTGAAACGCAGCTCGGTCCCTGGTCCCTCCTGTGCCCATCCCAGGTTCCCCGCCTCGACCACAAACACGGCGGCATGTCGGGGGCTGTGGCCCGCGTCCCAGAGCCTGTTTGTTGGGCAGTGAGGCTCCTGTGCTCCGGAATGAAGGGAGAGTGCTCCCCATCTCGGCAGGATGACATTACTGGGAGATCTGAGAGCTAGCCTCAGGGCACACAGACCGTCTTAACCAAGGTCTGCCGCCAGCATATGGGGAGAGGCAGGCGGGAGCAGATCCCAAGGGAAGACTCAGTGGCATATTTGCCCACAACACTGCTCCAGTGGCGTAGCTCAGAGAGAGCGAGAGACAAGGCTTCCATCCACTATCTCACTCTGGAAGGAGGATCATTCTAGGGGAAATCTGCAAATCATGTGAGGACAGAAGGCAACACTGCTTTCAAGTCATGAGTACTGAGCCGTTTGGGGGGAAGGAAGCGGATTCTGTCATTCATTCTGACAGGGCTTTCTTAACAGGAAAGGAGGAGGGTGGGGGGTGGGGGAGTAGGGGTGGGGGGCGGGCGGGCTGGGCGGGAGGCGTCACGAGAGGACAGAAGGGTGAAGCCAGCCAGGCAAATGAGAATGAGAAATCGCAATTATGGACCTTATGGAAAAGCTGCTGGTAAACCACCCTGGCCAAAGGAAAATGTTGATTGGACCGGTTTTCGGAGGGAAACAGACAGCCCTTCTGCAAGCAGAAGGATGACAAATCTCTAGGAGGAGGCTGTGTTGTTCATGTGTGAAATGGTCTCAGCCAAAGAGTAAAAGCGCCAAGCCATGTATGTAAGCAGGAGCCACCTGGCCTGTGTGTGGTGGTGGGAGCTGTGTGTGTGTGTGTGTGTGTGTGTGTGTGTATCGCGCGCGCGCGTGTGCGCACGCACGTGTGGGACGGCAAGACTTTGGCGACAAAACCGCTAGCTGAAAACTCCAGACCATTAAACCAAATGGGTCTTCACTGGTACCCCCCATCTCTCTCCTTTCTCCTTTTATTGTTTCTGGCTCCCTTCTCCCCACCACCCAGCGTCCTCCTGCTGCCTTAACCCTCCCATTTCTGTATGTATCATCTCAGGACACAAGAAGATTAAAAAAAAAAACAAAAAAACTGATAGTAAAAAAACCAACACGAGGCAGGATTCCGATGCAGCGAGCAGAAATAATCTGCCAGCAAAGGACAAAGTCGGAACAAGCCTCCCTCCCCCAGAGTGGATGCTCACGGGCTGCCTGGGGGTCCTGGGAGGTGGACAGAGGCAGGAGGAATACCAGGGATTTTTGTGGATGTGTGTGGTCTAGGTCCAGAGCTGGAGCTCCATGGCCTCTGATGGATACGGATATGATCAACATTCCTCATTAGGGTTTCTCCACCTCAGTGTTACTGACATTTTGTACTGGCTAATTCTCTGCTGTGTGTTTGGGGAGGGGGGTGTCCTGTGCAAGATGGATGTCCTGTGCAAGACGGATGTCCTGGGGGATGAAATTAGAACAACTGAGATAAGCTTTACGGAGGGTTCGCTCATTCCAAGTGAAAACTACTCTCTTGTTTCTTGCATGAAGGTTAAATACACAGACTGAAAGACACACTCTCACACATCTGATATGATTGCAAAGACTCTAAGGAAAGATCGTCCCCCTTTCTGATGTTTTTCATGCTTCCTTCTACCTGATTTGTTGTGAATGTGTCTCAAGCCCAAGCACAGTGTCAAGGGCTCCGTTTTTAAAGTGACCTTAGCTGCCTGCAGCGTCAGGAGCATGAAAGCTCTCGAAGCCTGGACGGGAACATTCAGGCAGGATCCAATTCCCATTTTCTCATTCAGCTTCTGCAAAATAATGTTGCATACATATGCATGCCTTATAATCGGGCTCTGCTAACTGTCTGCACCCAAAAGAGAAAGCAGACGCATGACGACGATTGAAAATGTATTCCGCGGGGCTCTGAGGTTGTTTTGAAAGACTCTTGATTCCTCACAGATTTTCAGTGACTAGAGGGATGGGGCTGTGGGAGGCGAGGCTTGCACTCTGAATTATTTAGCTGACTCAAACGAACAGATTTCACATTGCTCAAGGTACCTGATATTGACTTTGCTGTTTATGGATTGTGTCTTCTTTTATGTGTAAAGTACGGTCCTTAGGGCATGAAAGCATAAACAAGGCACGGCCCCGTCTTCTCTGGTACACTGCAAGGACCAATAAATAGCTAATATTTCTTAAGAGGGTACACGCGGTTGTAAGAGCTCCACGTTCATTCAGCCCTCACCAGTCTGTGCGCCAGCTTTTATTAGACCAAGTGTGCAAAGGAGGAAACCAGATGGAGAGGTTAAGCGCTTAGCTTGAGTACAGTGCTAGTAGATGGTGGGGGTGGGGGGAGGTTGGAGGGAGGATTTGAACCCAGGCAGGCTCACTCCCCCGCGTGCACATCTAACTATCTAACGGGCATGCTGAGCTGCACTTTTCTGCTCAAATAGTTACACAGCTAACTACACTAACAGGCAGGCGGTGCTAAGTGTTATAAATAGCAAAGAAGTACAAAACATAAAAGGGATCTGGGAACCCAAAGGAGGGACAGGCGAGATGGCTTGGTGGTTAGATGGGCTTGTCGAGGAGACAGATGTGAGTGGGGTGCTGAAGTAGGGGGAGGAGTTTGACGGGCTGGGTCAGAATGAGGGGCACATGGACGTGAATGTGCGAGGAATCTTGGAATTACGATGGGAGTTAGGCTAGGCTGGAAGGTCGGCTGTGCCTACCGATGGTGGGAATAGGGGGGATAGGGAAGAAAGGCTGGGGAAGATAGAGGTCACCTTGGCTACCAGTCACTGCACCTGCTCCCTTCTCACCGTGTGCGGAGAGTTCGGGGGTTTCTGATGAGGGCACATCGGGTCTGCAGCTCTGGTGTGACTCTCTTCCTAAGAACCCTAGATTTAAACTCTGCTCTACTATTTCTTCCCCATAAGAGACATCCCATCATTTAAACTCCTTTTTCTCCATGGACGGAGGAGACCCCACGTTTCTCATAGGCACCGACAAACACACAAAGAAAGACAGCAGGTACGCAAGAGATGCCAAGAGCCCTTTTAGCAGAAAAAAGCGACATCATCAGAATTTCTGTTAGAATAACAGGACCCAGGTTTCTACAGTTTTAATCCCATGTGATCCACATGAGAACCTCAAGCAGGCATTACCATCTCCCTCTTGACAAATGGAGAAACCAAGGCAGGGATAGCTAAGTGCTTCCTTCACCAAGATCACACTATGACATGGGGTGCCAACGGGGGTGCACACCAAGGTCTTGGATTCCCCCTGGAAGCTCACTGTACCAGATCACATTTTTAGTCCATGTGCCCAAGAGGCTTGCCGCTCAGGCAAGATCACAGTGAGTTTGAGAAGTAAAGCAACCAGATTTGCCTGGAATGACACTATTATTGTGGTGAGTTAAATGCTGAATGGGATGGGAGTTAAATGTTGGAAGGAAAAATGTCCTCAAGCTCACTGGTGAGTGGCTTGGACCCACAGTCCCTGTGTTCCTCAGGCTGGTGTTGGAGGGAAGTGGTCGGATCAGGGGTGAAGGGGGACATCTGCCCACCAGTCCATTTCAAAAGGTGAGCCCCCAAGTCCCCCACGCTTCTGATTTCATCTTCCAGATCACAGCAGCTATGGAAATAAAGCCATACAGTTCATTCAACAACGATCAAAAAGGAGGAGGGAAGGAAGGATAGAACAAAACAGGAAAAAGACCATGAGTTATTGATAGCCCAGCCTGTGGTCTGCAAAGCTGACAGTTATTATGCATAATTAGCACAAAGCAAGGTTCTGTATACACACTATCTCCAGACATGTTTTTGAAACAAGGGCTTTGCCTTTTACCACCAATAATTTGTCTTGTTGTATGTTGTTACTTACACAGATGTTCCATAATTTTTTGCATATGGCTCAGCCAAAGAAAGCTTTTTCCCCTTCCATTTTTGGGAAAGATGCAACTGCCTGTGTGAGGGAGAGGAGAATGTCTCGTTTTTACATCATTTCTATGGTGATGATGGGCCGGGGGTGGCTGGGGCGTGCGCGCGCCCGTGTGTGTGCGTGCGCGCGCGCGTAGTAACAAGATTCTCCGCCCAGTCCTGCAACTGCATTTTATCGCTCTCTTTACTAAGCCATCCCCGTGGGATCTGGGAGCGTTCTGTACCTCCAAGGTTCATGGCATTTGCTGGGATAACACATTATCAAAAGCGTCTCTCCAAAGGGCCTGAATATTTACAGAAGGAAAAAGAGGCGGGAGAGATGTGAATATATGGAGAATGTTTCTCTTTCTTGGCAGTCTTTACAACTGAGCGCGGCAGAGCTTCCCATGTTCTTCTGACGCCCTCGGCGCAGTCCAGTATGCACATATACGGTATCAGAGGACAGCTCTGCCTGGCGCTTTCTCGGGAAGGGGGGGTCTGTCTGTGCGGATGTGGTTTATTTCCAGGGGGTAGGGGTGGTGGTGCAGATACCAGAGGGCGGGGTAGGTGAAATCCAAGCATATTGGGGTTTTTACAATAGAGAAAGCCAACAGGCTGAAGGGATGGCGGGGGTGTGTGGGGCGAGGGCAGATTAAAAAAATATACATCTCTTTTATTGCTCTACCACCAATTGAGAGAACATTCTGTTGGGGGGATGTCTGCCAAAGACTTCTAATTCAGTTTGTTCCACCCGTTTTATTTTTAAACCCAAGTGCAGATTTTATTCCTGGAATGTTATAGAATTGGTGTGGGCAGAAATGGGCAAATTTACTTCAGAGGTGTTTTATAACAACTTGGAAAAGACC
The DNA here is from genome assembly GCF_902655055.1 of Lutra lutra. Taxonomy (NCBI): domain Eukaryota; kingdom Metazoa; phylum Chordata; class Mammalia; order Carnivora; family Mustelidae; genus Lutra; species Lutra lutra. Next base: position 11,492,950 of record NC_062283.1, on the reverse strand, counting down.
CTCTAAAATTCTCCAAGTACATTTCAGGGGTGAATTTCATTTCCTTTCCCCTCTTCAGAAAGCTACTTTGAATTTTTTTTAATTGCATTTTACAAAGTAAAATATTATCATTTTGAAAGCATTTCAAAACATTGGTACCGTCTATTAGGTATTTACTATAAGCTCAGCAGTCTGGAAACAGTCTGCATACTCTCTCTCCTTGAATCCTCACAACTACCTTATTATATCCATGTATGGGTGAGAAACCAAGGTGGGGAGGCATGCCAGAAATGAGTTCAAATCCAAGTGCTGACAATACCAAAGTCCTTGTTAGCCACAAGGCAATTGTGTTTCCATGTATCAATGTCTGACAATACATGCTACTATTTATTATTCTAACAGGATGGTGGCAAAGGCAGATTCCTTAGCTTGCTTTTCCCATGAGAGACCCTGATGCAGTGAAAGGAGGCTTACAAAATCTGTCCAGTCTCTGGGCAGGAGTTTTAGGCGTGGGTGTGGTAGTATCAAGAGAGTGGCGTAATTGGTGAGCGTATATAGTTATTTTGAAATGCCATGGTACCAGAACCAAAAATTGCTCATCCTACCTTGGCAACATTAAAGACTGATAAACTGTCCCTCCCAATCCGCCCCCCCACCGTCCTCCAAAAGTATTTACTTCAGAAATCGATTTCCTCTGTCACTATTTATCGCTGCATTTTGCTTAGTGGTTCTGAGAAACCGCATGGAAAATCACAATGTTACACTTGTTAAATTGACCCTGCAGGCTTTACCACTAGTACATGCATCATCCCAAGAGGTAAAAAGGCAAGTCTGCCAGGCTCATGCTGAGAATATCATCATGAAACCAACAAGGATATGCAAATCTGTCTGTTCTATAGCTCATTTGCATAGTTTTTCATTGGTTTTGTAGAACCTCTATACTAAATGTCAATTTCCTTTTCTTTCCTAAAGCTTATTAGCTGTGTGTGATGTTTACAGCTTGAAGACCAAACAGATTTAATAGGTAAAACATTTAAATGATATAATTAAAAAGCATGTGAGGCAGGGGGAGAAAGAGAGGCTCTGATGTAAATCAAATGCCTAGATATACTTGTGCTGTTAAAATATGCTTTCCAAGTCTGGAAGATGCAAAGGCTCCGTGCATGTCTGTGCACGCATAAGCACCACCACAAAATTTGCTTAACCTATTTTTTTTTTCTGCAACAATCTAGAAAAAGCAGAGAGATGTGCTTACAAACTACCAAGGGCTTGAACCTAGTTGCTGAGTACACATTTTACTCACAACGAAATCTGAATGGAAGTCTGCCAACGTCTGGGCCGACGTTCAAACATTCTGAGTTTCTATGTATTCCAATCTCTCAAAACTCATGTTTTAAAACTCTTTTGATATTTTCTGAGGCACTACAGAGCTAAATCCTCACCTCTCAGTTCAGAGCAACATGTAACAATCCTATTCTGCTCTCGAGATGTGCAAAGGCCTTTCACTGTGCAGCATTTAACCTCATCTACAGCATCAATAACAGGCACGTGATGGCTTTTGAGCCAAATTGTTTTCCTTTGTGCATCAGATTTAAGAACCGGGTGAAAAGGCAGGTTTGGAGAAATCTTGGAAACAACTACAAATATTGAAAAAATAATTACATAAAAGGGGGGCAAAATCTTTATTTTCTTTTTGCATTTCATGTGGCAGCTGAATACAGTACCTACTGCTGTTAGTCATTGTTCAACAGCTCTGCCAAAAGGTAATTGGTGATCCACACCTTTGGAATACTTCTTTACTGGCATATTTAATACAATTAGCTGACACCCCCGATTTCACATGGACTGCAGGAGAAACAGCTGCTCAAACTCTAATTAAATGTGATAGTTCGCTTTAATAAAGGGAGAAGAGGAAAACCAAGTGCTCTCAGTAAGAGACCTTGGAGGTGGGTAAGTAACAGCGACCTGTCACTACAAACAAGAGAGATGTCCTTCCAGGTTAGGCATCTTCTTGCCACATGGAGTCTAGGTAAGGCTGCCATAAAACACCACTGGCAAGTTTTAATACCTTTGGGGCTAGAGGGACATTTATGTCTTGATTGGAATTCAGCTGCACAGCTCCTTACTGTAAAACACAATCCATCCTGTTTTAAGTTCTTTCTTCTGTCTAATGTGACGGGCAGCAGGATGAAACAGGTTGCATAAGACAGCATGGAATAGGGAGCGTGGGTGGCTCAGTGGGTTAAGCCTCTGCCTTCAGCTCAGGTCCTGATCCAGGGGTCCAGGGATCGAGTCCTGCATCAGGCTCCCTGCTCAGTGGGGAGTCTGCTTCTCCCTCTGACACTGCCCCTGCCCATGCTTGGTTAGGCATGTATGCTTTCTCTCTCTCTCTCTCTCTCTAAAATAAATAAATAAATAAATATTAAAAAAAAAAAGTATGGAAGAGAATGAAAATAAGAAAAGTCCCAAAGTAAAGGCAGAATTGGTGATGCTCCTGCCACAGTCTGCAGACCTAGGTCTTGACAGCTCACTGATTAATATTTCCAAAGCTCAGGCAAACCACAGATCGGCACTCTACCTCTTTTTCCTCATCTGCTCCACGAGGGTCACCACACATCCTCTCACCTCAGAGAAGTTTTGCAAAATGGAGAGGTTTATGAACAGTGCTGTGAACATGGGTGCCAAACTATTATCTCATAATTCAATGTGCCCAAATCAGATGGAAACAAGTGAAACCCCAAATTAATTTGATACCATATGCTATGGGTTGCATTTTCCAAAAGCCTTTGAAAATTGGCATTTGTAATATTTGTGGGTTCATCCCTTTCCGTGTACAGAAACATGTGCACACATCAAAACAGACCCAGTTAAATCTTAATTATCCCGTGGGGGATTATCCAAGATTCTTACTGTTTCTCCCTTTTCCTGTTGCCCATTTTTTAGATTCTCTGGCAATTCCCCCATGATTAAGGAAAAGCATACAAATCAATCAGTCCCTTTCTTTATTCATTATCATTTCAACTATCTGTGTAGCCTTAGCCTCCACAGGCGGGCATAAGTGAGGTTGTGCTATTTGTGCTCCCAGCTAGATGTAAACATGTATCTGTATTACCAGAAAATGAAGTAGTGACCTAAATTAACTTCATCCCTCTTCACCTTCTAAAACTCTGCTGTCTATGGTCCTACCACCCTAAACGCACCCAACCTCGTCTAAAACTTTGCTTACTGAATGGATACTTGGCTAAGATTCGTCTCTTCGATAGTTTTAGATCTATGTACCTGCCTTTTGATATTGAGAATAAGAAACACATTTTAACCTTTCTTTGATGACTCCGTGTTCTGCAAAATAACCATCGATTCATTAGGGAGTTATACGACACGGCACACTTTTCTATCTGCTTTTGAATATTTTTCTCACTTCACCTCCACCTTATTTTTTCACCCAACCAACTATCTGTGGATCGTCTCCTATATGTGAGGCACCAGGCTGCTGGGAGGTACAGACTGAAGGAGGAAAATAGGTGTGGTCCCTACTTTCAGAGAGCTTACATTCTAGTTGGGGAAGAAAAGACGTAAATGACACAATCACACAAATAAATAAGCTTATATGTGAAAATGGCTCACAAAGAAAAGTGTAGGGTGATGTTTGGGAATGTTTGAAAGTGGTGGACGAAGGTCAGGGAAGTAGGGCTCCTAGAGAGAGGTGTGGGACTTAAAGTGTGGCAGTGGAGGTGGGGAGAAGTGGGCAGATTCTAAAGATATTTAAGAGGTGGGGTCAGTAGGACTTGGTGATAGAGGTAGAGGAAGAGAGTGAGGGACACTTTGAGGGTGACTTTTTAGGTATCTGTCCTGGGAACATAGATGATGCCAGTGGCTGAGCTGGAGAAAAGGAGCAAGAAGAGATTTGGGGGGGGGCGGGGTAGGGCTCATATTTTGGCCTTGGACATGTTCAGTAAAGGTGCCTTTATGATATAAAAATAGAGTAGGCAGTTGGATATACAGGTTCAAGTTTGTGAAGAAATCTGGTCTGGAGGTAAAGATGTAGAAGTCTGTATCCATCGGGAAGCCAGGAGTTGGGATGAGATCATCTGGGATAGAAACATAACTGGAGGAGAGAAGTAGAACAAGGACTAAGCCACGAGCAACGCCATCATGTAGGTGTGGAGAGCATACAGAGGAGGAACACTGAAAACCCCATGAGGAAGAATCGACCAGAAAGGTAGGATGGAAATCAGAAGGGTGTTAAGAAACCAAGGGAAGAAGGTGTTCTTGAAAGGAGTGAATGAACAGCACTGGCCATGTTACTGAGAAGTCAAGTAAGATGAGAAACAATGACATGGAAATCAAAGGTGACCTCAGTGGGAGACAAGAGTGTGGACTTGAGTGGATAAAGACCAAGCTGGAGCCCATGGAGGACAGTCTGTGGACTGTCTTCCAACAGGGGCAGTAGTGCAGGTGCTGGTGACAGGCTGTAAGGCTCACGTTCTGGCTCCCCCATTTAGCTATGAGACTGAAAGCCAATCCCGAATTTCTCTAGAGCTCAATTTTCTCACCATACACTGAGGGAAAGAACGCCTACCTATTGGGTTGTTGGGAGACTTAATAAATACAAATTACTTAGCACAGTGCCTGACATACATTAGTTGCTTAGCACACACACGCTAGTCTTTTATTCTTGTCGACACTCTCTTAACCAGTGAAATTTAGTTATGGAGGCTCTGTCAGGCATTGTATCAGACTCGGGGACAGAATGATCAACGACAACAAAAACGAATTATCTATCCTCATGGAAATAAACATGCAAAAAGTTTCCCAAGGAAATATTTTCTGCTCAGTGCTGATACACACTAAGGAGAAGGATAAACAGAAAAGGGGGCTAGGACGGTGGTCTAGAATATAATTTTTAAAAAGTCTGTCAAGAGAGGCTTCATAGAGACAGTGACATTTGAGCAAAAGCCTTGAGGAAATGAAGGTAATGTGGCAACTTCAGGAAGGTTGTTTCAGGTTGAAGGAACAGAAGGCACAAAGGTCCTGGGGCTGGCCCCTGCCTGGCATGGTAGAGAAAGAGCATGGAGATGGGGGCTGGTGTGGCTGGGGACAGGGCTAGCTATGTGCGGAGAGGGAGCAGGAAATGAAGGTATAGGGGGAGTGACTACGATATACGCTTTAGGTCATGATAAAGGTCTGTGGTTCTTATTCTGAAGGAATGGTAAGGCCAAGGGTGGGTTTCGATCAGAGAGTGACCAGACCTGAAATCTGTTTTCACACATCCATTCTGGAGGATATATTTTATGGTGGCAAAGGCAGAAGTAGAGAGACCAGTTAGGAGGATACTGGAATGCTCCGGCGAGAGGTGATGGTGGTTTGGACCCAGGGGGTTGTGTAGGAGAGAAAGAGAGGAGTCAAGGACAGCATCAAAGCCTTTGCTGGGAGCAACTGGAAGGAGGGAGCTGCCATTTCCTGATGCGGGAAGAGAGTGGGAGGAACAAGTGAGGGAGAAAGTCAAGAACTCATCCAAATGGGGCCTTTTACAAGGCAGTGGGGTCTCCAAGCCTGACACTGAAAGGCCAGGCCAGGCTGGAGAAGCTGTGGGCTTTGAGACAGTGTTACGAGATCAACAAGAAGGCAACGGAGGCGTGAGAACTGAGCACGGGGCTGCCGAATATTGAGAATCCATATGCTACTCTCATTGTTGGGCTTGTTGACAGGTGTCGTGGCTACTGGTGGGAGTCTGAGCAGTCCTGCCCCCACGGAAGTCATGGGCCGTGGCCACGTTACATCAAATAGCACGTCCAAGTGTTATAGTGGTATTCACGGGAGGGCTGCCTGGCACAGGTGCATGGCAGATGTCAGAGCTCATCATGCGATGCTCGTGCCTCTCGCACGTGTCATGCCCTCAGCTGCTGAGCAGACAGCAAGCCAGCTGGGCCACCGGAAGCAGAGGCCAGAGACGGCTGGTCATCAAAGGAACAATTCACGACCTCATTCGATACTCTTCTGCCAAACACCCAGAGCACTGATGAGACTCCGGGATATTTTCGTTGACGACTTTCTAACAAGACACACACATAATTGGAACTCCTTGTCTTTCTTCCTGTTCTTACCATGGTTTAATTAACTTATAAAGTATCAGTATTTCTTTTTGCTCTAGCCCATATGTGATGTTTTCCGTTCATCTCTTCTGAAATGGGTGAGTTGGCTCAGAACGGAGTAGAATTTGGCCATCACCGAGGAAGCTGGGCGGCAGAGAGTCTAAGAGGAGCTTCCTGCATTTGGAAATGCAAATTCCCACAGAGCCTTGTCCCCCAGCAGGTACCACATTCACTCTGGCCCTGCTGCTAAGGGAGCTCAAGGAGCAGCAGGGTGCTAGCGGGAGAGGTGGTGACTGTGGTCAAGGCCTCCTTAGAGGTCATACTTAGAGGGCCTAAAATGTCTGCCATTGGCAGGGCAAAGAAAGAAAACCATGGATGAAGCTAAAGGGCCTTGAGCTGAATTTAAAAAGTTCTTTTAGGGGCACCTGGGTGGCTCAGTCAGTTAAGTGTCTGACTCTTGGGGCACCTGGGTGGTTAGTCGTTAAGCGTCTGCCTTCGGCTCAGGTCATGATCCCAGGGTTCTGGAATGGTTCTGCTCAGCAGGGAGACTTGCTTCTCCTTCTCCCTCTACTTGCTATTCTGCTGGCTTGTTCTTCTCTCTCTCTCTCTCTGTCAAATAAATAAATAAATAAATAAATCTTTTAAAAAGGGGGGTTTCTGACTCTTCATCTCAGCTCAGGTCTTGATCTCAGGGTTGAGTTCAAGTCCCACGTTGGGCTCCACACTGGATATGGAGCCTACTTAAAAAAAAAAAAAAGTTCTTCTTTATTTGTTCTCCCTTTTTTCAGATCTCTGATACTTAGCATAACACTGCTAGTGCTCTTGGGTCAAGGTTTCAAAGTTGTAAAGAGAAAGGTAAAGGAGATGTTCAATCTCTCTCTTGTAGTTGAAATGAGTTAGGTATTTAGAAATGAGGAGCCTAGTCATCTTGACAGGTTAACTGAAGAATGCAGGTATTTTCCCTCTGGAGATGCCCATACTCGGAGCATATATGATTATAGGACTAGTTGACTTACTGAGTATATTGTCTGTTTTATCCAAGACTGATTTATACTTAAAAACCCAGCAAGGAGGATGCCAGAAAAATATTTATGCAATAGATAAATTTATTAGCAGCCTTTCTTAGGTAAGTAGGCTACCAAGCAACTCTTAAAATAATGGAATGGAGAAAAGAGTTACATGTATAAGCCCTCAGCCTGGTACCTGGGCGGCACTCCATCACACTGAATGAAGGAACGACTGTGAGAGGAGGAAGCAACTCAGGTTACCATTCTAGTCTCTCATGTAAGATGGGGATAAAGTTGAATGGAATCATTAGTGGAATTTAATAAAGAAAGCTTCCAAAGGAGGAAAATCCAAAGTTCTCCTTTCATGACTGAGTTTCTCAGAATCTCAGTGGATCTAAATTTAAACTCCACAGGAAGCAGACCCTTTGCCAAAAGGTGCCAAATGTAACATACATGGCAAGCATGTTTGCTGATCCCGTCTTTCACGCCATGAAGGGCCTCCAAGAATATGAAAAGGACAAAATAGAAAAGAGCATATTGTTCCTTTTGTGTATTAATATCTAGCGATTAGAAGTCAAGAAGAGAAATGTGATTTTCAATGGCAATTTGGCAACTATATTTTCAAAGTTGTAACAAGTCACTTCTCAGAGTTAGGAACTTCCTGGGTTGTTGGGAAGAGAAAAGGTGGGAGGCTGACTTATTTGCCCAGGTCATTAGAATGTGTATCAGGAAGACCCAGGGGCTTTTTCAACCATTTACTGAGAGCCCACAATCCCAACCCATCCTAACCTTGACACACTTTGTATCTTTTGTTGGATCGCAAGCTACTGACTTTGTTAATTTAGAAATGATACATGGAAAATTTCACTTCCTATATACTCACTTCAAATAAATACCAAGTGTGGCTAGTTTTCTCTAGTTTTTAAGAGGTAATAACAATGGTAATAAGTTTTTTGTTTTTCAAGGCACTTTATAGTTTTCCTTAATAAACTGTTTACTAAAAATCTCATCAAAACCAATGCTTTCCCATTGGAAGTGTTTTATCTTGAATCCAGAAGGATGGTATTTAGCAAAACAATCTTCTTGAGCACTGGTAACACTATGAAAAGACTAGAGGCTCCCAGAACCCCTGCCCACCCCACCCCAAGAACAACAATGCTAAATAACGAAACAAATCAGGATCGTGAGCCAAAAACCCATGGAGGACCCGAAAATAAAACTGTGGGGCTGAGTAGCCTATAAACCTGAAAATATTAATGGGTGTGGCCAAACCATCCACAGTTGTAGAGCCCAGTGGTGGTGAGAGCCGGACAGGAAAAAGCTGGAGGAAGGGCAGTGAGCATCTACAAGCTTTCAAACAAGAAGCCCCAAATCTCCAAAAGGTCCTCACTGGTAGGTAAGCTGGTTGGTGAGCTATTTTGTAGCCAGCAGCATAACTGGCATGGAGTCCCGCAGAATCCAGTTTGTGGGGTGAGTGCAAGAGACTGCAGAAGGTTTTCTACAAGTACCTCAAGTGGTATGGAGCTGATTAACTCTCAAGAACAATAAAATGAAGCTTCCTTCCACGACTCGACTTCAATGTAGAGAAACTTTTGAGGGTAGAATCCACCTTGAACTTGAGAATAATAACAAGGTCTAAGAAAAGGGAGGGGCAAAGAAAAGCCAAGGGAGCAGAGGAGACAGAGCTAAGAATGTATGGACCTTATTTTGTCATTTCATGGGAACAACAGAAGAGGGAGCTCTAGAGCTTAGAAGCTTATCTGGCCCATCCCTTGCCCTTCTTCAGGAAAATTCATTTCACTTAAAAATGAGTACCAAATAGGATTGTGGTCAAATCCAATGCACAGTGATTATGAGAGGGAAAAAAAAAAAAAGAAAAGAAAGAAGGAAGGAAAGAAAGAAAGAAAAAGAGAGAGAAAGAAAGAAAGAAAGAAAGAAATGGAATAAAGATCAGAATAACATTCTTACCACAGAGACATGCCCCCAAACAGATGAAAATTTCACATTCATACTTCAAAAGAAATAAAAGGAACTTGAGAAAACAAAAGAAGATACAAAGAGAACACAAATCTAATTAAAAAAAAAACTCAGAAATGAAGTGACTGGAGAAATCTTTGGATAGGAAGGCAACAGAACTAAGATACTAAGGAAGTATCTGAAGTGAAAAAAAAAAGTAGAAATAAAGATTAAACAACAAGAAACACACACGGAATACACAGAACAGAGAATGCCTGATAAGTATTAGAACATGGAAAGAAAAAGAGTTTGGGACACCAAAAAGAAATGAAGAAAGAGATAGAAAGGATTCAAAAGAAAGCCTTTGAGAGAGAAGACAGGTAAAGAAAATCCAACCTAACATTTCAATAAGACTCTTCAAAAAAGCAAAGCAAAGCAACAAAACAGTAACTCAAGGGGCACCTGGGTGGCTCAGTGGGTTAAGCCTCTGCCTTTGGCTCAGGTCATGATCCCATGGTCCTGGGATTGAGTCCCACATCGGGCTCTCTGCTCAGCACGGAGCCTGCTTTACCCTCTCTCTCTGCCTGCCCCTCTGCCTACTTGTGATCTCTGTCTGCCAAATAAATAAATAAAATCTTTAAAAAATATGTTAAAAAAAAAACTGTAACTCAGGAGCATTTTCCAGAAGTAGAAAAAGATTGGAAACTATATATTTAAAGGACACAACATGACCTAGAAAAATGATAAAAAAAAAATCCTTTGGATAATCCAGGCAAAATGACCAAGTCACTTACCTCTAAGGGACAGAAAGTCAGAGAGCCAACAAACTTTTCAAGAGCCAGGCTTCACGGTAGAAGTCAAAAGGGTGATACTCAGGAGAGGCAATGAAACTGGGGATTTTATATCCAGCTGAAATGATCTCCGACTCAACAATAATTTGTTATGAATCCATACAGACCCAGGGAGGGAATATTATTCCAAAAGCCCTTCCTTAAATAATCCACTAGGGAGGAGAGGCAAGCCACCAGAGTGGCTGGCAGGGCACTGATGTTAAGGATGGGGGAACATTAAGCCCATGATCAGCTGTGGGTCTATTCCTCAAAGATGACCAAGGGGGACATGACTGATATTGAGACAGATATATATATATATATATATCTCAGTATGCATTATAGAGTATGGTTATCTACCCTGACAATGCAGTCAGTACAATGATTTAAAAAAAAAAAAAAGAACAAAAACCAAAAAGCAATATGGCAGAGCATGTGCAAGAGAGGAAGGAATAAACTCACTGATTCAAATCTAAGGGCGAGTAAACAGTATCACTTCAAATCAGACCATGGGGAGAGGAGGGAAGAAGGAAGAAAGGGTTACTAGAAATTTCGGTACCACTCATAGTAGGAAACCAAAAGATAAGAGCTAAAAAAAAAAAAAAAAAGAAAGAGAGAAAGAGTGGGGGTCATTAAGGGTATTATATAGAGGAATTGTTAAATATAATCATTGCATCATAAAATATAAAAACTTATCTAAATAATATCATTGCTTAGAGTGAAAAATGAAACATATATAGAGAAATGATTATGTATAGAGAAAGGAGAAAATAGAGTGAAGGGGGCAGGAACATAAGACAGACTGCAGTGACTTCGACTCATTTTGTAGGTTTGATTTTCAGGAAAATATAAACATTTTCTCACACTTACTGAACAAAAATAATTTTCTCAATGCCTCCTTTAAAAATCTCAAATAAAATAAGATCAGTGGATGTCAATGTATATCCAGGTATAAACAGACCCAGAGGTGCTAATCCAAGTGACCCTGACAGGTTATAAGGGGACTGCAGACATCCCGTTCTGGAATAAAAGCTAAAAGAAAATGAAACAAAAAACGTTAAAAGTCTTCAGGGAGCATATTGCTGGGGGTGTCACTGGCATTTTTTCTTGGAAATTGTGGTGTGTGCCGTGGGAGATAAAGCAAGTGAGTAGATTGTGTCTGTGTGGTTAAGAATTGCTATTTGTAGCTTAAGACAAAGAAAACGCTGATGTAAGATCAATGACATGAAGAAGAGCCTCATGAGTACATCAGTAGAAACTCAGGATGTATTTGATTTTTAAAAACATACACAGACCATAAATACATATACATATATATAACACACATGTGAAAGAAGTCTCCTGCCTCACACTGCACCCACTGAAAATGCTAAGAAACAAGGACAATCCCGGTTGTAAAGGTCAGTCCTGGAGCTCAGACCATGGTCTCCAAACACCATTTCTCATTAAAAGGAACCAGGTTTTCCTTGGAAGAAGGCTGATCCCAAGCCTGTGGCAGGAAATGTACAAGATGAGCCTGGAACATACTGTCAAATCAGAAAAGCGAGGGAACTATCAAACACAGATGGTATTGTCCTATAAGGACTCAGCAGCTAAACTGAATAGGTTATCAACCAGTGGTCAAATATTATGCCATCTGAGCATCAATAAGGGTAATAATAACAATGATGGGGCACCTGGGTGGCTCAGATGGTTAAGCGTCTGCCTTCAGCCCAGGTTATGATCCCGGGGTCCTGGGATCGAGTCCCACATCGGGAGTCTGCTTCTTCCTCTACCCCTCCTCCTCCCCCTGCTTGTGTGTTCTCTCTCTCTCTGACAAATAAATAAAATCTTAAAAAACAAAAACAAATACAATGATGATTGAAACACACTAAGTATGTTTAAAGCCCTAAGTTCACAGTAACACTTTTAAGGAATAGTGACTTGGGAGGGCATTAGGGACAAAACTTTATTTTGAAAACTGGTAAAGTAAGGGACAGGATCAAGTAGTAATCCTGCCTTTTGTCTAAAACCTGAAACAGTGAGTAAACACACTGTCCATGAGGGGAAGTGTCTCTTTGTGAACAATGAGTCCCGCTAATAAGTGAACAAAGAATAACAGAATTAGAGTATCAGCATTTATAGTCTCCAATAAACAGCCATTTGGACCAAGATCTCATTGCAAAAGGAGATACTAACCATCATCCCCTGATGGAAATACACAGCACAATGCCAACTATGAATTTGTCAGGCAAAGCAATACAAAGAAAACAGTGACTCTGGCACTTCCTAGCAATTCCTAGGAAATGTGGGAGACAGAGGAACACGTTTAACAACACCATAGGGATGCAATCATCAAAATACAGATGGTGGGAAAGTCTACTGAACAAATAGTCTGGTTTCCGCAACAGAAGGTATGGCAACATAAAAGATGGAGATGAAACCAATAATTTAAAAGAGACATAAAAGTAGACCTTATTTATATCCTGATACAAATCAACAGTAAAACAATAACAACAACACCAAAACACAAAACCTTGCAACATAACAGAGAGTTACTTATAAGATAATTAGGAAAATATGAACACTGACTGGATATTTGATGATGTTAAGGTATTGGTTTTAATTACTTTTTAGGGGTGATGATGCTATCAGGGTTGTGTATAAAGAAAGACTCCCAATTGTTTATATGAATACTAAAATATTTAGGATGTTTGGAATTTGCCTCAAAATAATCTGGGTGCATGGATGGGGTAAATGAAACTATGCTTGTGACTGTGGAAGAGGAGTGATGAGGACATGGGAATTCATTTTACTGTCTCTCTACTTTCAAATGTGTCTGATATTTTCTAGAGCACAGAGTTAACACGCCCCCAGGAAGCTAGTGGTGTTTGTGAAATGTGGTTTTCCACAGCTGTCCTTCGGAGTGCTTACTAAAAGTCACATTTCCTACATCTGTCTACTTGGGGGTACTTAATAAAATTAAAACTATGCCCAATCTCAGAGTTCTGAATCAGAACATCTGGGTGTAAAGCCCAGAAAACTGCCTTTTTAGATACACTATGCATGTGGGTCATCTGCACACCTCATTTTGCCTTTAATTATTTGCATAAAATAAATTATTTCTGTTTTCAAAGGGTATTAAAGAGCCCATAGAAAAATTATTTTTCCTACTAAAAGAACTTTACAGTGACCTAAAATATCCTTCACATGCTACTGTTTAATTTCAATAAAATGTTTCCTCTCTTCATGTCATAGATCAATAGATAAGTGACTTTAAAAATATGTTATGAGAATAGGGCAACAGATCATACTTTCTAACGTTTGCTCAGCACTTGGGGTTAATAAACTAGAGGAAAAAACCCAATGTCACTTGGATGAAGTCACCAAAATGTGCCTCTTTTATGCCATGCCAACTGACAAGAGATAAGCAAAATCTTTATTAAAAGGAAAAAAAGTGCTCCCAAATCCAATTACAACATCATTCAAGAACTATCCCTAGAATCACAAGAGCTATTTTCCCAAAAGAGGGTTCACTATCCTTGACACAAAGAACACACTTCTTTCTGATAATGGTACTTATCACTAGAAGCTGGCAGTTTGTTGAATGACTCTGTCTCTTTGGTAAACAAAGAGTTCACCAGGATGATGAACAATGAAAACCAGACCTCAACAGCGAAGATACTGACAAAGCAAGGGGGAGCAGAAAGGGACAGAGTCAGCACTCAGTACGCATTACTAAGATGCTAGTTACTGTCTTAGAAGCTTAGCATTGTAAGATTTCTGATTTAAATTTTTTTTTAAATCCATTTGACAGAAAGAGAGAGCTCACAAGCAGGGGGAGTGGCAGACAGAGGGAGGGGGAGAAACGGGCTCCCCGCTGAACAGGGAGCCCAAAGTGGGGCTCGATCCCAGGACCCCGAGATCATGACCTGAGCTGAAGGCAGACACTTAACTGACTCAGCCACCCAGGTGCCCTCTAATTAAATTTCTATTGAAGCATGTAGCTTTTATACTTGTTTCACAACCCAAGCATTCTACTGAAGGGCTTTGGAGCAAATGTATTTTATTTATAAATTAAATTGCTCTCTATTTTAATGTAATTTTTTAAAAAAACATTCCACATCTCACACAGTAGGACAGCACCCCATGCAGGGGTTAAGGTTGCCACCCAGCACAAAGTATGTGGGATCCAAATGATCCTTGAGGTTTTCAGGTGCAAATCAGATCCTAATGATCTTCCACTCACCCTTCCAGAGGCTTCCCACCGTATTTATTGTGAAATCTACATTCCTGGTCCCATCAAGGCTTAGAAGGCCCTAGAGGATCTGATCCCAACTGTGCGACATCCCCCACCCACCACAGACACACAGACAAACAGACAGACCCACTCACCCCTATTTACTTCCTGTCTGTCTCCCTCCTTTGCTCTGCTCTGGCATACCAGCTTCCCTGGACCTTTTCCTGTGCCAGCCATAAAACCCTGTTCCTACCTAGAAGGCTTCTTTTCTGGCAAATCACAAAACGTGTCCCCTTCCTTTGGGTCTCTGCTCAGATGTCTCCCTCGGATATCCCTGGCTAAGACAGCAGCCTCCCTCTGGTTCCTCTGATCTTACTGTAAAGTTTCTTCAGAGCCTTCATCACTGAGGACCCTCTACCATTTATTCCTTTTTCGTTCCATGTTTGTCTTCCACCCTAGAACAATGCTTCTGGAAGGTAGGAGTTTTGCTCACGGCTCCCACCCAGCACCCGTAAAGTCCCTGCACAAAGAAGGCACTCATTAGGGGTTAATGAATCAATAAAAAAGTTCCCCTGTATTGCTCATCGAGAATAGTAGAGAAGGTTCTTTCTTTATACTGCCCTGTGCCCTAATTATCATGAACATTCATGTTTGAAAACAACTGGGCTAGACTAAGGCACAAGTGGAAATCTACAAGAGCCGTGCATGTGGGCATCTGAACCACTGCACCTTTAATGCCCCATGGACAGAAATCTCAAGTGTTCTTGCTTGTGTGTAGTGGTTCCTTAATTCCATCTTGATAGTAAATCTACCTTTAATATTTAATTGATCTTATTGTTGCGAGGGTTAAAAGAGACGATAGTAGAAGTTCTCCAGAGGGAGAGTCTCGGTGACTCTGGTAGTTAAACCAAATTTCCATGACGACGAGGTCGAGACCAGTACCTGGCCAACACATTCTGCCAGGCTAGTTCAGATCTCAAAATAAAGCTTCTCCTGTCGACTCAGTGCATATGATCTGCCATCCTTTAAATAGAAACATTGTAGCTCTAACCTCATTGTTTTCCTTTTTGCGACATATAAACTTAAGGTCTCTCTATGTCCAGCATGAAATTTCCTAAGTAAGCACCCTAGGTTAGCCTGGGTACGTTATATTCAATTACTGGCTAAGACCAGACAACAGCCAAGTCCTTGTCTTCAGTGGAGTTTGGTATGAAATAATTAGTAAGTCTGTTGCATAAAATGGTGTAACAGAATGATTTATTGGTAGTGAAGTGTCAAAGGTAACATGCTTATGGGAGGCAAATTGTCCTTTGATGAAATCCCAAGTCAGAAAGTGGACTCACGATGAAAAACAAGGTGAATCTGTGGCTTCTGAAATTGCATAGACAGAGATCGGCTCTCGGGCTCATCAGTTTTGTTGCTCCCCCCGCTCCTCCTCCTTCTTCAACATCAATGAGCATCTCATTAATGTTATAATTTGAAAAATGTTTTCTGCCTCTGATGGAAAATTTCAGAGTGGCCAAGGAAGCGATCATTGGTTCCCCAAATTGCAAGCTTACCAATTAAAGAATGCAAATTGTTTCATACTGTTAATGATTTCAACTTTAAAAGAAGCCATTTCTACTCTTCTTTCGGTTTTAGGTGAATAAGTTTTAAATGGTTAAGCTTAAGTGAAAGAAAATCCTGAGATTGCAAGGTAGCTGTTCAAAAAACGAAAAACAAAACACAAAACAAAACAAAACAAAAAAACACAAACAACCAACAACCCTAAAATATGCCGTTCTTATTTGCAACTTCTTAGTTTAGGGAACCAGGATTTTCTCAGTACAACAATATTTAAAAAAAAAAAAAAAACAACAAACCACCACCAACAAAAGGGAATAAATTGGAAACTAAACTTAGAGAAGCCTGCAGCTGTCATCTATAACAATGATTTCAAATTTCTGTGTTCATCACAAAGCCTCATTGTTCTCTCTTCTTGGGTTTTAGAAGTCAGCATTATACGTCGAGATCTAACAAAACACCACACTAACAAAATCTTCCCTTAGCCGTTTTATATATTGAGGTTTCACATAAAATGGTGCTGGAAGAAGGAGCTGACACTAAAAATATTTGTAAATCATCAAGTAAAGGCAAAGAATGGTATGTGAACCTGTGGGTGATTGTTGCCGTAGCTCTGTGAGGCCTAAATGTGTGAACGAAAGGAAAAAAACAAACAAACAAAAAAACGAGTCCTTCTGGAACTTTCCCTCCCCATGATAGCAAGCACTTAGATAGAAGTTGTGTTTCAATGCACGTCATTGTCTTCTCGTTTGCAGTCAAGTAGGCAAAGCGCTGAAGCGATCACTGATGTGACACGTATTTGCCCACGTGGACAGCTTCCCAGAGAGTGGGGTGGGGGGCAGAAATGGCTTCATCTGCCGGAGATAAAGTGGTCCCTGCTGTCACCCTTCCCCACCAAGTACTCTCTGATGCAAGGGAGGGAACGTGCTGCGGAGGAGAGGACATGGGTCATTACTCTGAGAGACTCAGGGTCAAAGCCAGCATGTTTATTATTAGCAGGGTAACTCTGAGCTGACTCACTTCTGTTTGGTTGAGCCTCTTGTATCTGTAGCACAGACATGGCAAAACCCACCCAAGAGTTTGTCGAGATGCCTTTACTTCTCGTGAAAAAATAGCATGTGCAAGTCATCTAGCCCCTTGCTAAGCATTCAGGAAGTAGCTTCTGTCCTGTTCTTGGGACCTGGTAGCAATGCTAATCACGCTGTTCCAGCCACGGGCATCAAGAGTCTATCTTGGGAACGGGTTTCCCGGGTGAGGGATAGAGCCTACACCATGCCTGACGGTCACGAGAGCCCCTTCCAGGAATGCAGCCATGCGCCCCACTGTAGTAGTCATCTGTGACTGTCAGCGTGACATCAGTCACCTGATCCAAGAGAAAAAGAGATAGGGGAGGTGAGAGAGCAGGGGTTACAGAATGGCAGAGTCCCACAAGGCCAAGGAACAAGGCCGTGCAGAACAAGATGGCGGCTCCCTGGTGATTACAAGTCACGAATCATTAGGCCATGGAGAATTTTCCTTTCGTTGAAATCAAAGTCAATCTTTTCTAAGCATTAAATGGGGGGCGGGGGGAGGAGCGCGCCTTTTCTTTACATTGAAAAGCAAGCACTTGCCTCTTCAGCTGTACAAATTAGATAGGATTGAAAATAGTATAGTTGAGAGAAACGAGAAGTTTGTAATTAGAGTTTCTCTCTTTTTTCCTCCTTCTCAGAGCAAACAGGAATAAACTGAACAGAAACATGGCTGCTTAAAAGGTTAAAAGGTTGTCATCCCCCTCCCTGTGTTCTATCTTTAGTCGTATTTTATTTGCCTTTCAGAGATGCCAAATGTATGTCTCCTCTGTGTACAGAAGACACTGTGAGACAGTGTCCCTCAGCATCACGGGCACAGTCCTCTGCCCAGGGGACCACACCTAAAGCCACTCACAGATTCCCTTTCCTTTTCTGTACAACTCATGAGCTTGTCCTGTGGCTAATGAGCAAAACAGATACTTAACTATGGCAAGGACAGTCTGCAAACAGCATTCAACAGGATCCACAGAGAGAAGGCTTGGAATGTGGTAGAAGAGAAATAAGATGTCTGGGCGACCAAGCACTAGAGTTAAGACTGGGAACTTCCTGAGGCCAAGAGTTATGCTTTCTTCTCCCAGCACAGGGCCTGCTTCTGGTATTCAGTAAATCTTGGGAGAATGAATAAAGGCAGAGATGATCATCATCACTGCTCAAGAACTGGCCCTTATCAGAAAATAAGGCTCTCCAGTTGTAGAGAGTATAAAATTAAATCCAGCTGACAAAATGGGGAAGACGGGGGAGGGGTTAACCTATCTCATGTCACAGGGCTCTATCGGTCTTCAGAGAAAAAATTAAATCTTTCATTAAAAAAGAAAACAAAGAGGAGAAGGGTAGTTTCTGAAAACTCATTTGTGAATCAAAACCAGAACAGACCAAGTGACTTAGCATTCAGATAAAGGAATGAAAAAGAAGAGATATTGCTGACTTTTTTCCCTCTCACTGGTATGAGATTTGAAAGGCATACTTTCCTGTCAAATGGATAGCAGCAAATGAATTTAAAGTATCCACATAAACCTGTCTCTTCACATCCTTCTGGTTCTCAGAGTACATCATCTGTTCTCATCTCATCTCACCAAGTTTTATAAAAGCGTGTAGGTTTATGCTTTTATCATTTTATCTTCTGAAAATGTTACACACAATTAATTCACATTAAAACTCCACTACCAATTCAGAACCTCAAGATTTAGAATTCAAAGATTCTCCCTAGCGTTTAGCTTAAGCCTCCTTTTAGTTGCCTGTATTTTTTTTTTTTTAAAGGTTTAGGAATGTTTCCCTCACGGAGGCTTTCTTAAATTTACTGTAGCGCCATCATTTGCATCAAATAGCAAGCTCACTGGAAGTGATCTCGTCTTTAAGGTGAGTCTAGATGAAACTTCATTATGTTTGGTAGAGATGAGAGTCCTGGAGACTGGAAGTCCGAAAATTAAAGAATCTGGGTTCCAGTTCTATTTCTGTGGCATGCCATGTGTGTAGTCTGACACAATCACATCACTTTTCTGAGCCTCAGTTTGATCATTGATTCGAATGAGGCCCACCTGTCTGGTCTCAGAAGTGCCCTGATTATTACATCAGTGGAAGGCGATAAGCTTGATGAACTCTACGCAAGTGACATCATTTTTATCATCACCATCATCATCATCATCATCACCTAGACTTAAAAATAATTCAAATGAGTGAGGGTAAGAAAGAACCAAAAGGACCCCCCCCACACCATCCCTACCCTGAGCCATGACAGCAATGGTTCATGTGTCATGTCACTTTAGGTCACAACAAGAGCCCTATTATCTACAGAGAAATTCACATCTGTTGTGTAGAAACCAATCACATTTCCAGCTCTAGAAACCGAGGTACAGAGAAGATTAAGTAATAAGCTCAATGACTTTAGAATTCTGGTACATTTCATGAATTAAACTGATATTTATTGAACACTTACTATGCACCAAGCACCATTTTAAGTGTGCAGGCAGAACAGTGAGCTAAGCAGACAGCAGGACAATGAATGGGGTCTTTCTGCATTCCAAAGCACTATTTTTCCCAATCTACATTATATCAGTACATCCAGGCTCCCCCTCTTCTCTCGTCCCTCTGCCCAGGGCTCTGTAGTGTCAGGGTTCAAGGTGCCCCAAAAGCTAAGGTGACTGATACACCGACATATTTGTAGCCCACTTGTAACATGCTGGGTAGAGAAACTCCTTATCTATCATGTAGTCAACGACTCAGAAATGTCACTCATTTGTATTGATTTCTTCCCATGTTAATTATTCTTGCATTCATATGCAGTATTATATGCAAATAAGCTTATACCTTCTTACTGCCATAGACCTAGGGTTTGTTTTTTTTTGTTTGTTTTTTTGTTAAGATTTTATTTATTTGACAGAGAGAGATCACAAGTAGGCAGAGAGGCAGGCAGAGAGAGAGGAGGAAGCAGGCTCCCCGCTGAGCAGAGAGCCCGAAGCGGGGCTCGATCCCAGGACCCTGAGATCATGACCTGAGCCAAAGGCAGAGGCTTTAACCCACTGAGCCACCCACAGACCTAGTGTTTTTAACGGGTCCACAAGATGAAGTTAAAACGACGTTTATTGTCCGCAAGTAAAACCAAACAGTCATCAAAACAACATTTCCAAAGTATGCTACTAAATCATAGCAGAGAACAAAACTTGGAAATTAATGTGAAGACACCAAGGCAACTTCTTAAATTTAACCCCAGTTCAGATTCAAAATGGGACCCCAATACTGCGAATTTTGTTATGCAAACTACTGTCTTGTCCATTGTTGACTCTTGTCTTGGTTATTGCAAGAAATAAGCAGCCTGGACACACGAAGAGGTAGATAAGCTCACGTTCAGGAGAGCTCAGAAGTGAACATCACTGCTGTGTATGGAAAGAACATGCATGACAGTCAGGGGAAAGGAGAGGATGTATGAGATGGGTCCCAGGTTTCTGAGCTCAGGACAATGCGTGCTGGGCGCTGGGATGGGAGACTGCATTTACTGGGCGTGTACCATGTGGAAGTAGAATGCTCTGGAAGGCAGATAGGTTTACCAAGGAAGAAAAGCATGCCTCACTAAAGAGCTCACTAAAGAAGACCAATAGACAGCACATGTTCCTATGAAGAGATGCCCCACATGATATGACATTAGGGAATTTAAAATTAAAACAACAATGAGATGCCACTACACCCCTATTAGCATGGCCAGAATCCAGAACACCGACAACACCCAATGCTGGTGAGGGTATGGAGCAACAGGAACTCTCATTCACTGCTGGTGGGACTACAAAGTAGGGCAGCCACCGTAAAAGTCAACCAAGTAGGTTCTTACTAAATGAAACACAGTCTTACTGCACAGTTCCACAATCACACTCTTTGGTCTTTGTTGAAAGGTGGTGAACCTGGTGTCCACACCAAAAACTGTACTTCGATGTTTATAGCAGTTTATCCATAATTGCCAAAGTACAGATACAACCAAGATGTCTGTCAGGAGACGAATGGGTAAGTCAATCACGCCACATCCATGCGATGGGATATTATTCAGTAATAAAAAGAAATGAGCTATCAAGCTATGAAAGACACAGAGGAACCTTAAATGTCTGTTACTGAGTGAAAAAAGCCAATCTGAAAGGCCACAGTTGGCCTGAGTCCAACTTTATGTTATTCTGGAAAAGGCAAAACTATGAGGAGAGTAAAAAGATCAGGGTTTGGGGGGTTGGAAGGGAGGAATAAACAGACCAAACACATAGGATTTTCAGGGCAGGGAAACTATTCTGAAGGATACTGTAGTGGTGGATAAGTGCCATCACACATTCGTCAAGACCCACAGAAGGTACCCCGGAAAGGATGAACCATACTGTAAACTAGGGTCTTTAGTTAATGATAATAATATGTCAATATTGATGCAGACAAAGGTATCATTCCAATGCAAGACATTAAGTGACGAAGGATGCTGTGGGGGAAGGATACAGGGAATATGGGAACTCTTGGTGCTTTCCCATCAATTTTTCCATAAACCCAAAACTGCTCTAAAGAAATAGAGTCTGTTAATTAAAACAATTTAAAACAAAAAACAAAGCAACCTCTGCACTGTCAGCAATTTGAGGTTTTTCCCACAGAGGTCCTTCCAGATACTGGCTAAAGCCAGATGTAATTAATCAGAGATGTGCCATCAAGATGACTCCCAGCCAGGGTTTAAAGGACTAGAGGCAACTGGCTTATGGATCAAGAACTGGGAGGACGCGGAGTCTGACGGGGGTGTCCGCAAGGGTGCGGATCATGGGTAGAATGTCCTGGAACAGTCATTGACAGAGCTCTGTGCTGGACAGAGAGGCAAAGGTCACACATGAAATAAATAAGGTCACAAGGTAAATAATGGGAGATAAAGGCTGAGCAGGGTCGCTCCAGACAACAGGGAAGGACCATCATGGAACCAGCAGGATAGTCAAGGAAGGGTCTCTGCTAGGTTCAGGCTACACTCAGACATGAGAGACAGGGAGCCATGATCACCAGCCCAATGCGAGAGAAAAAGAAGATCCTAGATACCTAAGGGAAAGTAAAATTTCTAGGAAAAGACATGATGAGCTGTGATAAAGAAACCAAGATGGAAGACTAAGAATTTCTCAAAAGTCCCGGACTGTGAGGAAGGAAGTCGAGAGTCGAACTCTCCAGCAAGTAGGGTTCCTCCATCTCTTCTTGCCTGGATTTCTCATCTGACCACGATGAGCAGCAGAGCAAGACGACTGCAACAGACATGAGCAGCAAAACAGAAAACAAGGGAGGAGGGCAGGCACGTCCTCTGACTTCATGAGACTCTGCAAAACTCAGGAGCCATCAACGTCTTTTAACGATCTGAATCTATGAATGACGGAAGATGTTCATAACAGATTATGAAGTAGGAAAAAAAGGTTCTGAAAAGCCTACTGATTACAATGCCAGTTTTGAAAGTTATGTGTACTTATTCCTGTTTCGATGCACAGAAAATATTCTGGAAGAAAACACAACCAGATGCTAACAGTGGTGAACATCTACGGGTCACCGCAACCTGGCAGACTTGTCATGCTCTGGCTCTATGTTTTCCTAACTCCTCCTCAAGCGACTGCAGAGACTACTTGCAAAAGACAATTTTTTAAGTGAAAGAGTTAATGCTCTTTCCATCCCATACTTCAAGTTCCAACAACATCCTCCTTAGGAAGAGCGGGGCGCCTTACATAAAAGCCAGTGGCTGCTTTATATCCGTGTGGCACATTCTCTCATTACATAAATTACTTCAATAGCCACATCTTTATGCATAAGGGAAAAAAGGAGCGAACACTGCAAGAAACTAAAGTCACAAAAAGTCATGGTGTGAGCAGCAAGCCTGGTAGCAAAGGAAAATGCCTTGGGGAGAGAGGAGACAGAGCACCCCCCGCCACGCTCCCACCACTTGTTCCCCCATCGCCGGAAGAGGCGTCTTGATTCGTCTGCTTTAAAAATTGTCATTGTAAAAAAAAAAAAAATCCTAGCTAAAAATAACAGTAACATGCACAAGACATGCAGAAACGCCCGATGATGCAAATTATTTATGAAGATACTGTAGCCAATCTGTAGCAGCGTGGCCAGGAACAGGCGTGACTCGCAGACGTGTTCCCCATCCACAAACCAGACCAATGCATGATCCAGTCACCAGTGTCAGATTTTCATGTTTGTTCTTAGCCTTCAAATTGTTGCTTTAAATCCAGAGGAGGGAGGAGTGGCCCTCAGGGCGGAGAGGGGAGGTGGGGAAGAACAGGTATCCCCCCAACAGCACTCTTTTTAAAGACAGATCTATCATCTTTCCTAAACTAACAGTGTCATCTTGAAATCTGTTACAGGAAGCACCTTTAATCAAAAGCCATCTGTTGGGAATGCTCCCTTTCTATGGGCATAAATTCACTGTAGCTGTTTACCGTAGTTCATTATGTAGGCATTCCCCTGTTATCTTTCCTGTAACTTCCATTTCTATCATGATAAAATACGAGTATGAGAAAGCCAGAAGGTAAGACGTAACACAGTTGACTTTATTTTTTAAACAATGTCTTTTTTTTTTAAGATTTTATTTATTTATTTGATAGACAGAGATCACAAGTAGGCAGAGAGAGAGGGGGAAGCAGTTTCCCTGCCGAGCACAGAGCCCGACTCGGGGCTCGATCCCAGGACCCTGAGACCATGACCTGAGTCGAAGGCAGAGGCTTTAACCCACTGAGCCACCCAGGCGCCCCCACAGTGACTTTAAACTTTCTTACTTGTTCACAACCTTGCCCAAAAGTTTAATGGGAGAAGAAGCAGAAATGCCTAAAGGAAGACTAAAAGATGGTCTGAAGACCCCATTTATTCGTGTTTTTCCTGTTCCCTATTGAACATGTCTATGCTCTTGGTAAAGACATTCAACTTCGGGTTCCATGTAGTGACCACTGAGCGTTTTCACTCTGTTTACAGCCCAAATGGGAAACTGTAGCGATGACAATAATCATGGGACAACAGTGGCAAGGATAATATAAATCAGAATAATGATTGGTCTGAATAGCCTTGATAGTAACATCCCTGAGAACTAATTGACTCTGATGCTAGAGCTGAAAGCCACAATATAGTTTAAGACTAATGAATTAGTTTATAAGGTAATAACCGTTACCTTATAAAGGGGGAAGTACCATCAAACTGGTATCAGAGTGACTTCTGTTTGCTAGGGAGTGGCTGAGGGATTAATGAACAGGAAGCCAGCATCCGTTACCCTTGGGCTATGAGTTATTAGCATACAGCGAGGTGCACAGTTACAGACCAACATGAACCAGTCAAACCTCAGTCCCCTTTTCCAAGGGGACCGATGTGAGCAACATGTAAGTGTTTGCATGCATTTGTAAACGGTACAGGACGGATATCACAAATAATGAGATTAAGGGCACCCAGAAGTTCTCAGGGCTGCTTGAGAATGTATATCGAACTGTTCCTAGCCGCGAGGGGGAAAAGCAGTCCCTCAGAAGTCACTTCTAGAAAGTAGGAGAGACATAGATGCCCATCTCGTCTCACCTTTAAATAGGAGGCAAACTTACATAGATTGATGCTTTTTCTGAACAGAAGGACAAAAAAACTAGATAGATTTGTGATAGAAAACTATTTGATCCATGCATCTAAGACCGTCCTTGCACTTACAGTTATAGGAAGGTTGAACCAAAGATTTCTAAAACCTGCCAAACCTTGCAGTGGATAAAGTTGCTCGTCGGCCACCCAGAGCCCCCGGAAGGGCACAATTTTAAGATTCAATCACGACACACTCAATAAATGCCTGATGAATGAATGAATGGTTTATTCAGAGCTGTGTGTGACATTTTACTAAAGCCTGAAAAACCGACATGAAATATACAAGGGTCCTGTCCTTAAGAAGCGTCTATTCTACAGAACAGGCAAAATATAAGTAACTTTAATATGGTTGTGGTACTTGCAGAAATAATGCAAGGTTATAAATAAGGAACAGACAGAGCAAGGAGCAGTGGACTGGGTGTGGCAGGAGTGGTGGGAGAAAGCTTCCAAGACAGGATCCCCGTTTAACCAATTCACACCAAGGTGCTAGTATCTCTATCTGTGGCCTAGGTCTCAGAATCATTTGCATTTTAATAGAAAACAAAGGGAAGGTTGAATCAATGCTTGGGGACTGCAACCAGAAGCATTTCAGGTGTAAGGTAAGAGACTGGACAAGAAGATATTTCATGTAACATTTACTGGGCAGAACATCTACCTGGTTCTATCATAAAAAAGGGCTCAGAAAGGGTAGACGGCATGTCTCCTTCAAGCAGTTGCGTTTAGCAAGCACATAAAACAAGGCTGGTGAAGATGGTGAACGGACATCTGCATACACATGTTCACAGCAAAGAGAGGAAGGAAGCAGTTCAAGTGTCCATCGATGGATAAACAACACATGGTCTAGCCATATCATGGAATACTATCCGGTCTTCAAAAGGAAGGCAATTTCTAACACATGCTGCAACTCAGGTGAATCCTAAGAATGTTATACTAAATGAAATCAATCAATCATAAAAAAAATATATGGTATGATTCCACCTAGAATCATACCATATTTATTGAGGCACCTAGAAGAGCCAAATGCAGAGAGACAGAAGCCTGGTGCTTTCCAGGGGCTGGGAGCAAGAGGGATGGGGAGTTCATGTTTGATGGGTCTAGAGTGCCAGTTTTGCAAGATGAAAGCATTCTGGAGACGGATTGCAGTGACTGTCCTCACTGCCGTATGAATAGGGCCACCGTACTATACCCTTGAAAATGATTATGGTGGAGGCACCTGGGTGGCTCAGTCTGTCAAGTGTCTGACTCTTGATTTCCACTCAGGTCATATTCTTGGAGTTGTGAGATCGAGCCCCACGTCCAGCTCTGCACTGAGTGTGGTGCCTACTTAAGATTCACTCTGCCTCTCTTACCCTCCCTCTCCCCTGGTCGGCCTCTCTCTCTCTCTCTCTCTCAGTCTCTAAAAAAAAAAAAAAAAGAAAAAAAAGAAAAAGAAAAGATGATTAAGATAGTAAATTCTGTTATGTGTATTTTATCACAATATTTTAAATTGCAAAAAAAAAAGAAAGTTGATGAAGGACAGACACCACAGCTATGAAATTTTTATGCAAAGTTAATTTAATGATTATTAAGGTATTGGCTATTTGATATGAAAAATGACGGTACAGACATCAAAACGGGTAGCATAGGTATTGATTTTGGTGGGTAGCTACTTGCTTCATGATATGTTGGAAAAAATGACATCCAAAAGATTTCTTCCAGGATCAGCTGAAATTCTAGCATTAAACAAATTCAATCCTTAGGTCCCCGAGCCCTGGAAAGTGCAATTATCCTGCCCAAGGTCCCTACCAACTTCAGGTATCTCTAGCAGACTGTTTCTCAACGAGGGGACGTGAAATGATTTGAGGCCTTTGCAGGGGGAGGCAAGGTTAGATCCGAAAAGGAGAACAGGGAGATGTGATATAAAGGGACAGGCCGGAACCCCTGAAATCAGCCTGTGCTTACTTGGAAAATTCCCCCACAGCACGGCTGATGTTTGGCCATGGGTTCTCATCCAATTTCTGATTTTTCATCCCTATGCTCACCCTTCTATCTGAAAGATCCCCAGCAATTAAAAAAAAAAAAAATGGTGTGACGTAAAACCTAGGGTTTTATCAGAAGATATACACAGCTTCTGCCAAACACTTTCTGCCACGGAGACGGCTTTAATCCCAAAAACTAATTTGAGTTCTCAGTTTCGTACACTGCAGTAGGGTAGGTAAATTTAAGATCGAGGCAGGATACGTAAACATACAGGCCTCAGAGCTCCGCGTTTTGGAGTCGGCTGCAAGGAGGAGGCAACATTTGAAAACTCGAGATCCAGGAAGGATGTTCTGGTAAGATGGACAGATGGGATCGGAGGGCCTTTAATGTTAAGACAAGTGAACACTGCAGCTCACAACCGTCACCTTCTTCCCAGGTGACAGAGTGAGACAAGAGAGCTAGCAAGGCTGGCCATGGTCTCTGGCATCATCCCAACCCTCTGGGCTGCCCTGGAGGGCCTGCCGGGGGGGGGGGGGTCCTGTGGGTATCTGTGTGTGAGAGAAAGAAAGAGAGGGAGGGAGAGCCAGACCCTACTCTCATCAGGACAGTGGACACATAAGCAAAGAGGGGAGAGAACAAGGTTCTGAATGGAGGTAGCCTGTCTCTCTTTAGAAGACACTCCAAATACCTAACAAATACTACTCCCTCCCTCTGTACCCTGTCGGTCAGACTGGAGATTCTAACGACTGCCCCTGGATAGTAATCAAAGGAGCAATCCAGTGTATTCTGGAAAAAGGTTTCACTCATTCTGACTGCACCGTATTGCTACCATTTCTTTAAAATGTAGGTAACAGGAGGTGGTTTTGATCAGAGTGTTGACCTCACTTGTATACTCCTGTCCCTGGTGGATGGTCACAGTTGCCTTGCTTCCAGTACCGTAGGAAGCACCGGTGGGCAAGAGAAGAAGCTGACATAACCTAGTGATTCACTATCAGGTGGCAGCAGGCACACACCTGCACCCCACTTACAAAAATAAGAAGGTTCTATTTTCCTCCTCTATGCTCTCCATATTCAAGGACAGGCTGAATATGTATTTATAAAGAGAAGCACGTTATTCTTATTAATATTGCCTGCAAAGCCTCAGAGGAGATCACGGCATATACAGCAAATGCACGGGAGCTGGGTCCTCCTATGGTCACCTGTCCTGCTCCGTTCACTGGCACTCCTTCTAGACTCTTCTAGAAGCCGGACTGGCCTGTGCACAGCAAGCCTTATCTTCCTTTCAGTGTCAAATGCAATGGTCAGTGTTTAGGCAATGATCTGCTATTAAAGCAAATAGGCAGAATCAGGAATTCCAAAACATGCCATGTTTTCACTTCTGGGTCACACGATTATGGGGCTCGCCAGATTTGGGCACTTATGACGAGGTCTTCTGCTGCACGTTCTTCTCTCAGTCCTCCACACAACGGCTTGACTAAGACTCTCAGATACAAATACCAAAAATCCAAAAATGCTTGCTGTTTTTCAGCAGGAAAAAATAAAATAAAATACCTTTTGCCTTTGATCCAGCACTGGGGGTTCTCAAGCCCTTTCCTGTCCTCGAAAATGTATCCCGTTCAAGTAGCAGTGCCTGGCAAGAACATATGGGCTTCCCAGGAGTGAAGCCACCAGTCCCGGCCCCTGAGCAAAGCAAAGCTGACATGACAAACACACTCCTATGGGCGAGCACAGAGCAAACGACTCCCATGGCCAAGGGTCCTCCCTGGGATGGTGACTTAAAAAAGGCTGTTGGAACTCTTTAAATGGAGGAAGTGTGGGACTCGGCTACAAAAGTTGTCCACCTGCCCTCACAGGATTATGATCTGGGTTTTTAGTTTTCCTTCTTGTCTTCCTCTATCCCCTAGATTTCCAAGGATTCTCAATTATATGCTTAGGGATGGTGTCCATCAAGGCTAAGACAGCAGAAATCAGAGGCCATCCCCGGCAGCCTGCACCATGCTGCCTGTCCATTTTTATGTCTGTCTGTCTCTCTCTCTCTGTTTCTTTTTTTTTTTTTTTAATGAAGATTTAGAAAGAAAACGCGGCAAATTATTACCTGCTTAACGCACACGGAGGTGTCCCCTCCCCAACTTTTTGTCTCTAAAAGATAATTACTTTCAGCATTTGAGTTATAATCCAAGGCTCGGAAAAATACCCAGCTGGTCCCGCCTGCCTCCCCCCCCCACCCCGCCCCCGATATCGGGTAGCTTCAGTGATAATAAACCGGCTCCCCAACGTATCGGCAAAAACCACAAGTTCTCACTCTTGGTGACTTGAATTAGTGAAATGAAACAGTCATTTCTATTTTCGTCATTTTAAAGAGTTACACTTAATAACACAGTTAAAAGGTCAGTTCTTGAAATTAATGGGTGAGCCCTGGTCCCATCCGAGGGCAGGGGAGGATTTGGGGGAGAGCCCGAGGGCCCTTGGAAGACACTGTCGGTTTCAAGGTCACGGGGAAAAACGTGTTGGGAAGAAAAGCGCGTTCGGCTGGGGGGATGCTGTGGCATCACTCACCAGGAGAAGGCACTTTTGGAGACTGTCAGCCCACGGGCAGGCCTTTGAAAGCCCCCAGACACAGGGTCTGGCAGGATCCCACCCACGAGGGATGGAAAGAAGCCAGCGAGATCTGACTCCCTCAAGCTGGGCTGAGTTCCCACACACACTTCCTCTGCCTCATGCTCCCTGCCTATATCTCCTCTGTGTGCCTCGACATCCCCTGAGGGACCTCCATCCTCAGTCGGGGCCCACTGATTAGAAAGCACCTGGCAACCTGGAACCACCTCTCAGCTATAGCATTTCTGCCTTCACCGAGGTATCTTTTTGGAATCATCCCTGAATTGTCTGGGCTGCCAACACATGCTTTCAGGCTCTTGCCATCCACCCAGGTTTTTAGATATCTTATTGATTGTGTCAATATCCTGCTGAAAATCTTTCAATGACTCCTCAGTTTTAGGACAGACTCCCAGCTCCTCAGTGGAGCTTACTGAAAAGACACTTGACGATCTGGCGCCTGACCCCGACACGTCTTACCTGCTCTGTTAGCCACTCTGAATTACTTGTGGTGCCGGCACGCCAGGCTCTCTCTTACCTCTGAGCCCGGTACATGCTGTCCACAAAGCAACTCAAGCTGGCATTCCCCCCACCTCCCTTGAATCTGGGCTTATTAAGTGGCTTGTTTGGGCTAAAGGGAAATTAGCCAAGATCTTGCCAACAGAGGCCAAAAGGCATTTGTTTGCTGGAGTCTGTCCTCTCTTGGATAAGAGAGTCTGTCCTCTCTTGCTGCCCTTGGGAACCCTCAGATTACAGTACCAAGAAGCTCAGATGAGCATCCTGGAGGATGAGAGACCACGAGGAACAGGCACAAGCCATCCCCACGGAAGCTCCCCTCACCCATCAGCCTTCCAACCAACCGCCAGACTGAGGAGTGAGGTCATCATGGTCCCACCAGTGCCAGCCAAGCGGGTCAGACTAGACGAGCCCAGTAGACATGCAGCATCACCAAGAAACCATTCATGTTTGTGATCTGAAGCTGCTAAATGGTGGGGTGGTTTGTTACATGGTAGATGCAAACTGATACACTCATTCTGTTTCCTGCTTAACACCTGCCCATCCTTTAGTCTTGAGGAAGAAGCCTTCCCTGAAGCCTGAAGATGCCTTGCTGGTTTGTATCCGTAGCCTCCTGTGGGTACCACGGACAGAGCATCAGCAACCATGGAAAGGGGGTGCCTACTTTCATCCCTCACCCAGCGACTGAAGGCTCCTTCGGCTGTTGCGAATGCCTTCCTTACAGTGCACTCTGTACATATTTGCTGAAAGAAGATACAGGAATGTGTCTATCTATCTTCTGCCTTTTTCTAGCCTTAATTTAAAAGAGTTAGACTAGGTAATTTTTACCTCTCACCACCTAGACATGGTAACTACATCAAAATATATCTTAATGTTTTTCTTTTTTAGCGTTCCACTCATATCAATAGCCTTTGGGAATCTCCCTATTCTCTTTATAGTCGAGACTATCATACCTTCCAAACTTACTGTGCCTTTCAGTTTGACTAATACTAAAAAAATCACCTAAAATTCCAAGGGCCCTCAGTATACATGCGCAGGGATAATTCTGACAAGTGTTGTCACGTTCACCATCATAATTACTATATATGTCAAAGAAGCAGAACATTTTAACAGTAGAGAACTGATTTCACCATCAAGGCAATGACGCTGATGGTGAATGACAATTCGTACAATAGAGGAAACCTCTCTACAACAAAGGGATTAGCAAGTGGCAGTTGTTCACCTGTTCGTTTTAGCAACACATTACAATAAATTTTGTTTTGTGAAGCTTATCATCCTAATAGCATTAGAACTGCACCATTACTAGGGAGCAATCTCTGGGCTAAAACTTAACCCACAGTGTCTCATTTAATTCTCTAAACAATCTTGCAGGGTAGGTATGATTAACCTTATTTTACAGAAAAGGGAATAAGTCTCAGTGAAGTTGGGCAATTTCCCCAAGGACACAGAGCTGATGAGTAGAAGATTAAAGAAGATAAAGGAAGATTCCAAAAGCCTCTTATTTGGACTAATACCTTTAAATCTAATGCTGTTAAGTAGGAATGATAACTATGTCCTTTGGAAGACAAGGAAAGAGAGGCATAAAGGAAGAAAGTAGCTTTCCCATAGTCTCAGCAGGGCAGGAATTGGGGGAGGGGACCAGATGTTTGTCCTTAGCCTGATGCTCCTGCTCCTGGTTCCAGCCAGGGCATCTCCAGCTTTTCCTTAGTTATTATTATTTATGTTCCCACCTACCGCTGTGACTAACAACACATTCAAGAGAGAGAGAACAGGTTCTCCCTATTCTAGGTGTTCTTCCAATCACTGTGTGTCTAGATAGGTTGTGAAAGGAAAAATGCAGGGATGCCTGAGTGGCTTTGTCGGTCAGAAGTTTGCCTTCAGCTCGGGTCATGATCCCAGGGTCCTGGGATCGAGTCTCATGTTGGGCTCCCTGCTCAGTGAGGAGCCTACCTCTCCCTCTCCCTGTCTCCCGCCATGCACATGCGCTCGCTCTCTCTCTTTCAACTAGATAAATAAAATCTTTAAAAAAGAAAAATATGAGCATTGAGTGGATGAGGCCTACTTGGGTATCATCTGTTTACCCAATCTCCTTTAAAAAAAAGCAAACATCAGACCTATAGAAGGATTTTAATCTTCCAACTTTACCATAGTTCACACAGGCTGTATTCATTATTCATGCCAATATGAGACAACTGTCCTCGCTGCCTGTGTACCATGAGGAATGATGACTATTTACCATTAAATGCTGGATGAAGGGTTACATAATGATTTCAGAAAAAAAACAATTCTACTTCTCTACAATTTCACATAGGTATTCATTGCTCTAGGAACACACAGTGTCTTCTACCATGTAAACCATTTCAACAACTTAAAGTAATGATCTACTAGGCACAGCACACACATTGTCAAACAGAACTGCTCTATGTGTTAAGAAACAGCCTGGAATCACAGGACACTCCGAAAATATCAACAGCAACCTAGGTGCTTCGTTTTGGTTCAAAAATCATTTCTCTTAATTCCAGTCTACCCTTATTCCAGGTATGGAAGGGGGAATGAGCATTTGCTGAGTATTCAAAGTGTGCTGGGAATGTTCCCTCACATTCCAACTGGCTTCCCTGGCAGAAAGATGCAGTTTCACGTGTGTATTGTCTCAGCTAAGTATGGCCATTCCATGGAGGAAGTAATACGAGGTCTCTGATGGTGCAGAAAGCCTTTTGGTAATCAAAGGAAAGGTACCAATGATACTTTATGTCATTTCCGGTTTCAGATGTCCTGGGGACATCCCGTTTATCCGCCCTTGCTCTCCATCTCTCGAACAAGATTTGCAAACAGACCCCGCCTTCATTCTTCCTTCGTGAAAAACATCCTGACATTCTCTGTGCTAACCCAGATGGAAGCAGCCCTAGGAGACAACGCCAGCCCGAGTCTTTGGCTAGGGCCCTCCATCATGAAGTGGCTGTGTGATGAAGTCCCCAAGACATCCAATGTCAACTGATGGCCTAATTTTAGACTTAATCTAGGCAAGGCCAACTAGGTTAGGGACTTTAAGATAGAATACTCAGGATTTCTATATTCTGCTGGAACCACATCAGAAAAGGATGGGAAATGATTTGGTGCCAATTCAATTTCACATAAAGGGAGGAGGAATGTAAGAAAAAAGAAGAGCACAAGGTTAGTCGTGTTCCTTTTCGATGCTGGGTGCGTGGATCAATTACCAGAACCCAGCACAGAAGCTCTAGTTCTACCGAACTGCTCTTGGGACAGAGCCAACAGCTGGAAAAAGAGCCAAGGTCCACTGTAGGGGTGTTTCCCTCCATGCTCCCTCTCCTGACCTGATTCCTCCCAAACAGCTATCTGGGTTCCCAACTCAGGATGGCAGTGCTGATGAACAACAAGAACATGAACCCAATTCACAAGAAAACCTGATACCATCTAACGTTCTGAGATGGACTGATATCCTGGCCTGACGGTCCCCACATTCTGCCTGGACCATCCACTCATTGGTGTGTTATTCGCCACGGGATGCTATCCATTCCAGAACGACCAGGTGGTCCATGATCCTGAGTAAGTGACACTCCCATGATACTGACATCCCTTCCTGGAGGCCTGCCCAGTGAAGGAAATGGAAAGTCCTCTAGGAGCAAGGGGACTGCCAGCTCCCTCCTGACCCACTGGAGGCCATCACCTTCCCCTGCCACTCCCTTTCCTGCCTTTGGGGAAGTGCCAGCCAGCAGGTTGCTAGGACAACTGGCATCACCCCTGGGGCACAGAAATAGATTGGCAACCGTGCTGGGAACCTGGATTACAAAGTCCAATGACAGCAATAAGATACCCATTGGTCGCTAATCGGCTCTGCTAGGGCGAGTGACAGACTAACATTTCCCAGTGGGTAGCTCTCACCTTGACAAACTACCCTTTAATCTACACTTGGGCTCCATGTGGTGGTGACGAGTAGGGGGCAAGACACTCACTTCAGATAAAGCCCCAATGCCTCTATTATGAATTCTGTGAGTGGCAGATACACATAGTAACTAACTGACGACTGTATCTTTAATTTATTAGTGTCCTGCAGGTGGTGGGGAGGGAGCCTGTTCACAAGCAGAAGCTTGGGAGCCAGAAAACAGGTAGAACCACTCAGGTTGCCAAAGGGAAGGGGGGAAAAATCTTGTTTGTACAGGCCAGAGCTGTCCCCTTTCCGAACAATAACATCCTAATCTCATGCCCCCCTCTCCTTGGGGAACAAAGAAAAGGCAAAGAAAACTGGAAAACGAGGGCTTGCCACGGTAGCGGAAGGGAACAATCTTTGTGGCCAGTCTTCTTTGTTCTGCGGAGTTTTACAATGTTTCTAACGGGTAGCAACTCGTAGGAGCCCAGACTATTAAGACGGCCTATTAAAGTCTTGGATGTTAGCCCTGGAGAAATTATAATTTTTCAGTTCCATGCAATCTACAAAGGCTTGAGAAGAAAAAGGGGAAATGAAAAGAAGAGAAACCTCATGGAAATTTGAGAAAATGATTCCAGCAAGCACGTTCTTCTCTCTAGATGCCCAGAGCTGGGTGTCCAGAAGCCCATGAGGATGGCCGTGTGTGGTTTGAAAGAGCCCAGGATTTGTGCAAGGGTCATTAGCAAGGAATTCTGCTGGCATGGTGCATGGTGCATGGTGTCCAAGACCATCCTGGTGCCAGACCTTCCATGCCAGAAAGGCAGATGGCGACAAGATGTGCATGACGAAGGTATAGGGAGAAAAGTGGAATTTCTAAGTGGAAGAAGATGGCTTGGAGTCCAAAGAGTACAGTGACAAGAACTTGCCTGATTTCTAGAAATCAAAGATGCTCAAAAAACTGCCATTTATATCCCATTAATATTTCCATGGGGCAGGGGGACTCAACTTCAGTCATTTTAGAACATAAGCACAAATAGAGAAAAAAAAAAAGACTGAAAAACTGACTTCTTCCAACGAAGGTTTCAAACAAAGCATTTTGTACGTGTTGAGAGTTACTTTTTCCGAATCATGTAAACATACTTACTTAAGCGCCTGCAGAAAGTTAACCTAACACTCAGGATGGATAGAAGATAAATTAATTCCTTCAATCTAAGATCTCACCTAGCATAATTCACTGTAGAGCTACCACTTGAAATATCATATGAATATATGTTGGAGAAGCGGTTGAATGACTTTCTATATTAAAAAAATGATTATTTTACAAAAGTGAAAAATGTGGGGGATTTAAAAGAATGAGGTCATCTTTCTGTTTGTCTTTTGTTGTTGTTGTTGTTGTTTTACATTAGTCCACTTGAAATTTCATATTAATATATGTTAGGGAAGTGGTTAAATGACTTTCTATGTTAAAAAAATGATATTTTACAAAAATGAAAAATGTGGGGGATTTAAAAGAATGAGGTCATCTTTCTGTTTGTCTTTTTTTTTTTTTTTTACTTGACATTAGTCCCAAGGAACAATTTATTTGCTGGTAAGAAACTACCAATGGATTCTGTTCGGGCTTTTAGACAAAAAACAATGTCATTTCGTTCCTGTTTGTGCCTCACTTTTCTGTCTGAAAGCAAACGAGAAATGACCATGTTTGAGAGGAATCGTGAAAGGAGTTCAAATACTATGGGATGAGACACAGTGTGAGAAACCACACACATCAGTGATATCTTAACAAAGATGAGCGATCCAGCCAGCCACTGAGATGCCCAGAAGTGTGGGACTTACTTAATCGCTCTCTGAAAAAAGTTTCAGGTGTGGGGGAGGCACCAGGAGTGGGTCATTCCTACTTTGGTGCACAAGGACTCTTCCGCATGGACACCTCAAAGATACACCCCTTGAGAAACAGTTTTTAAACCTGGGGTACGGTTTCTGCATCGAAGTTCAAGTTGAAAACATACTATCTACTTGGGCTGAATGGTGTCCTTTCCTTGAGTGACCCCAAGTTTAGGCTTCAGCTTTTGCAAGAAGATACATAAGATGATCCTAAAGGAGAATGGTTTTCTGATGCTACAAGTCCCCATCCCATGTCTCCATTGGCTGTCCTATCCCATCTTTTCTGATGGAAAGAAGGTTCTGATGGAGAGGTGTCATGTGCCCAAACGTGGAAGGAGGTAAATAAGAGACCGGTTTTATTTGCCCTCCCTGCCTTGCCTTCTCAAAGCCCACATGCACATGGGGCTAAGAGCTACCTCAGCTTGCAGGCCTGATTCTGCTGTGCAGCAGAGCTTGAAGCCTTCCCTGAGCACCAGGCTCTGAGCACTCTGACCCATCACCCTTTCCAGGACACCCGACTCACACCCCGAGTGTAAACCCCCCTCCCCCGCAAGGGCTCCGACAGCAACGTCTCAGAGGGCAGCAAACATCGATCATGCATCCCTATATCCCTAACAGACTTCAGCACACCTTGGCACACAAGAGTCTTTTCCTAAGTATCATTTATGTGATGAATTCTAACCTTCAAGAGAACACACAAACTTTGACCTTGGCACTACTCAAGTTAGAAAACAGTCTTACCAGGCTGCGGGCGTCCCTTCCCCCCACAGAACATGAATATTCCCTTCACAGCTTCTGAGGGCTCTGTGGCTCTCTCTCTCCCTCTCCTCTCCCTTTCCCTCTCCTCTCCTCTCCTCTCCTCTCCTCTCCTCTCCTCTCCTCTCCTCTCCTCTCCTCTTGGAGGAGGCCCAGCGCTGGGGGAACGTGATGCGGAGGGGAAAGGGTGTGTCTGGGATGGGCTAGACTTTGCCAAGGACTCAGGAAGGAGCCTTGACATCAGCTCGCAGAAGGAGCATTCCTCTGGAGGCCCCGCCACAGGGGCCCAGGCCAGGAATTAGTGAGGCTATCAGTGAGACATGCTGGAAGGAAGTCTGGGACGGGGAGAGGAAAGGGTGAAGCCGAAAACCCAAAAAGACCACACAAGACTCTGCCCTGCACCGAACAGCTCAGTCAGAGCCTTGAGGACACACAGGCCAAGTCACAGGCCAAGTCACGGGCCTTCAGAAGTGAGGACGGAAAACAGCTTGGCTGGTTCCCTCATTATTCTAACAGCAAAGTCTCCCCTTCTCTCCTGACCCCCTTATCTACTTCAGTTTTCTCTTTCTCGCTCTCTCGCTCTCTCTCTCTCTTTTTTTTTTTTTTTTTTTTTTTTTGCGATAGTGCTAGAGAATGTGGTGTCACAGATGGCAAATCTAAAAGGTACAAATTGCTAGACACGCAGGAAATTCCCAAATCACTCTTATCAGAGCGTGTGTATGCAATTCTCTGACTCTGGGGACTAGAAATTCAGGTGCCATTTTTCGAAGCTTATAAAGACGGCATAATGCTGTATAAATGGGCACAGAGGTGTGTATTCTGGTCTCCCAGTTTCTTCCTAGGAAAAACCTAACTCCTGCACTCGGAGCAGTTCCTCTGAAAAGGGGGTCCATAAACACACAAAATGCAAGGAACCTTTATTCTTGTCATCCTCGAAAGCAACATGGGATGATGATACCTTAAGAAAGCCTTTGTGAGGGGCGCCTGGCTGGCTCAGTGGGTTAAAGCCTCTGCCTTCAGCTCAGGTCATGATCTCAGGGTCCTAGGATCAAGCCCTGAATCGGGCTCTCTGCTCAGCAGGGAGCCTGCCCCCCGCCCCCGCCTGCCTCTCTGCCTACTTGTAATCTCTGTCAAATAAATAAATAAAATCTTTTTAAAAAAGAAAGAAAGCCTTTGTGAGGGGCGCCTGGGTGGGTCAGTTGGTTAAGCATCTGCCCTCAGCTCAGGTCATGATCCTAGGGTCCTGAGATTGAGTCCCGCATCAGGGTCTGTGCTCACTGGGGAGCCTCCTTCTCCCTCTGCCTGCCACTCCCCCTGCTTATACTCTCTCTCTCTGACAAATAAACAAATAAAATCTCGAAAGAGAGAGAGAGAGAGAGAAAGCCTTTGTGAAGGCCCTCCCTCACACCACAGGAGATGCTAGGTGGCCTTACTTTGTGTCAGCATGCCATTTCTTTGTTCCAAATGGTGCCTCATCCAGCAGTAAAGACAGGGCAAATGACGCTACTCAGTAAACGGTGAGTTTCTTTTTGGGGAAAGAGCTCACTTCAAGCCCGGCTCCCGCTCTCAGGGGCGACGAAATGACGTGATGGGGAGAGACCAAGCTACCTCCATTCACAGAATGCCAGGGCAAGCTGCTCAGAAAGAACTGATAAGGCAAACCACTCAAATGGAACATGAGAGGAAATACACTAAGGGCAGGATTTTTTTAAAAGAGTATCAGAAAATCCCCATACTCTATTGATAGTTCTATAAAACTTTTTTAGACAAATTGTTTCCTTTCTCACATTTACTTATATACATCACAGGCATTTAGTATCGACTTCTAAGTTAAAGAAACTAGATGGGTCTCTCCATGCCATCCCCTGCCTGATCACATTACTATCCGATTCAAGCAGGTCTCATCAGAACCATGTTTATATTCCTCCTTCTAATGGGTTAGCCCACACGTGGGAAGTCCCGGCGTACATTAACCTTCTCCTTGGACATTCATTCAACAACTATTTGCTGAGTGCCTACAATGGGCCAGGTGGCATTTTAGGTGTTTCGGATTCAGTTGGTAACCACCACCATCATCATCATCATCACCATCACCATCACTATCATCGTCACCATCATCACCATCATCATCATCACCACCATCACCATCATCGTCATCATCACCATCATCATCACCATCATCATCCATCACCATCACCATCATCACCATCATCGTCATCATCGTCATCATCATCATCACCATCATCACCATCATCGTCATCATCACCACCATCATCATCACCATCATCGTCCTCCTCATCATCATCACCACCATCACCATCATCGTCATCATCATCATCATCATCACCATCATCATTATCATCATCATCACCATCATCATCCTGCTTTCATGGGGCTTACAGTCTAGTTGAGGGGATAGATGATTAACAAATAAATATGTAATATATAAAGTGCTTAAAAGGAAAACGAAGTATGCTAGCTAGTACAGAGGGATGGGGTGGGTGCTAGTTTATGTAGGTTAGGAGAGGCTGCTTTGGAATGGTAACTTGAGAAGTCCTACCTAAGGAGGCTGAGAAGCTTAAGAAAAAAATAAAGATCATTGCCTCTGTGCATATATGCTAAGCAATATATATATATATGTATACATATATGTATGTATTTTTTTTTTTAGAGAGAGAGATTGATGGGGGAGAGGGAAGGACAGAGGAAGAGAGGGAATCTTAAACAGGTTCCATGCCCAGCACAAAGTCCAGTGTGGGGCTCAACCTCAGGACGCTGAGAGCACGACCTGAGCTGAAATCAAGAGTTGGACACATAATGACTGAGCCACCCAGGCATCCCTGTGCTAAGCAATATTTGAGTGTGGAGGTGGACAGTTTTAAGAAACTTAATTTCAAAAACGACTCATATTTAATTTTCAAAAAGACCAATCGGTGGATCCTTAATTTAAATGACTAAAACTATATTCTTAGAAAGCCCCAAAGGAATACCTTTGAGTTATCACGCTATCTGGGAGGGCGGGTATCACGACAGTGACAGACATAACACACATATAATAGCATAAGACTGTGCTCAATATTTTAAAAACAGTTGTAAACTGAAGTTGTGCCGAATCACTGATTTTTTAGAAGCCAAACCGGCTAAAATGAATGCCTCATTCAAGCTGGTACGTTATGCAACGTGACACACACAGCGAGAAGAATCACCAGACGTCACTTAACCCAACTTTCTCATGTTACTCCACATAAACTGGGTCCACAGAGCTTTGGGGGTTCCCAGATTCCAAGGTTAAGTGCAACACCATGTGTAAAACCCAGGTCTCCTGACTCATAGGTAAATTTTCATGACCACCCCTTTCATGTACAAGATACCACATCTTTGGGCCAGTTTGAGACATTTTCTGGACTTTGAGATATCATCTGCTAAAAAGACGGTGGCAGATCTGAGAGGTGGCAAATGGGGTCCCACAGAGGCACTAAGTTTGGGGTGCGGTCTGCAAGGAATGCTGAGGACATAAGCTGCTCATGCCAATGGCTGCTATGATGGTTACTCAAATATTTATACATCCACATTCCTACCCCACTTGCAAGCACATGTTCTTTGAAAAATCTCCTGCTCTCCTGATCATAATGGCACAGGCTTTGGGGCACCCAGGATACCAAAGTAATGAACTCAAGGTAAAAACACACCAAGATCCCAAAAGATAACTAATGACTAAGATCACTAATTTCACAACTTGCTGAGAAAATTGGGATCCTCCCCAACACCCGCCAACAAGCAAATGTGATTTGCAAGAGGAAGTCCTTAGCACTGAAGGAGTTCACTAGAATTTCATATTTTCTTCCTTTCTCTCAACACACTCTATTTACAGATGGATTTTTAAATTACTTTAGTGGGGCATGTGGCATCTTAAAGTTTATACTTCAGAACTCCTCTGAAAACCTCATTTAATGTTTGGGGTTTGACAGAATATCACATGAGCATTTCAAAGCAAAAAAAATCAGATTTGAAACAAAAAGCTATTTTGATGACAGTGTCTGCGTTATTCACTTAGATGTAACCTGAAACCTACAACACCATTCCATACAACATTTGTTTCCTAGGATAAAAATGCTTTAAAAAAAATCACGTATTCTAACGGCCATATCAGTGGGAAAATAATTTCTAGTAAAATATCCTACTACTCTAGGACCCAAATTATTCCTTAATAGTGGGAGAAACTTCAACAGGAGAGTTGTTTTTTTGTTTTTGTTTTTAAGTAAGTATTAAAGTGCCTTATACAATACTGTGCCCCTTTTTGGGACATCAAACCAAGATGTTAACTGATCAATTCACAGGTTATTTGCTGTTGCATACAGATTTACAAAATAAAAAGTAAACATGTAGACTTAACAAAGTAACACTTGATGGGGGTTAGTGACCTGTCAAAGTTGCAGACTTTCTTGACCTCAACCATAGGACCAGGACTAGAATTCAGGTCTGTTGATTCCAGGAGCTGCATGTACATTTCCATGGGAACCAATGTGATCATATGTACAAAACAGAAACACATTAAAACACCAGTGTTTCCCACCATTTACTATGAGGTGCTGGGAGGTTTTAAATTTAATAAGTTTATTTGAGTATGACTATTTAACCCTGAGGAAATACGGATAAAGATGCATAATTTAATAGAAATTTTTAGAAAACCACAAAATAAAAAATATCCAGTGGAAATTTTTTGTTTCAGCATTAATGCTTTTTCTCCCTGGTATATGCCCCCATAGTGTTGCCCCTTGCTCTTTCAAAATCATTTGTGCAACTGCAAAAATGTAAGTTAAAAATGCCTGGAGAAGTTTCCTGACTTAATTGTTAAGCTAAGGGCTGATTATATAAAATTTTATATAGTATGTATAAATATATATTTCACATATACTTGTGTGTATATATAAATATATTTATTATATTATAATATATAATAAATATTGTATATTTATTATATATAAATATTGCATATTTATAAATACACAGAAAATATGTATTTGTTTATATAATATATGTACAAATATATGACACGTATTAAATATATATATGTATTGCATGTATATATAGACATACACACACATGCACACACATGCGCACACACACACACACACACAAAGTCCTAGTCAAAGTTGGTTCTTCATTTTCTAAAACTTGAAGACAATATACTCATAGCCCATCCCTGGTTTCCTGCAGCTGTATTCTTTCCTGATCAAAAC
Organism: Lutra lutra; assembly: GCF_902655055.1. NCBI lineage: Eukaryota > Metazoa > Chordata > Mammalia > Carnivora > Mustelidae > Lutra > Lutra lutra. Next base: position 11,451,826 of record NC_062283.1, on the reverse strand, counting down.
CTTATAAACTTTTTTTTGGACCCAATCTAACAATGAGGTTAAAATCTCCAGAAAGCACAGGAGCTGGTCAGATTCCTAAATTCTGCGCGGGAATAAGCTCCTTGCAACCCAGCATGTGGTCTATATCATCAACGACTTGATATTTAATCTCCTCATGAAAAGCAACCAGCAGCTGATACTTTATTAATCCCAAAGCCTTGACCTTGTAATCTGATAAAAACCAGTAAGTCAGCCAATTCTGAGTAAGACAAGCACCCAACACAACGGACTGTATTTGCATACCTCAGATTTTTGAAAGGAAAAAAAAAAGTTTCATTCCAAAAACCAACCAACCAACCAACAACAACAATAAAACGTTCCATGAATAAAAATATCGGCTGGGTGCCAATTCTCGTAGCTGATCATTCGCCGGGAGGATTTTTACCCACCGAACCCCAAAGAAGCTGGACAGACCAGCTAAAAGAGTCCACTCTGCGGTGGGTTCTGTGTAACCGTCCCAGGACAGGGGGGTGCTAACCATTGAAAAGAATCACTGTCTTCCACTCTTCTACACCAGAAGAAGATAACGAGCAGGGCCCCACACAAGCAGAGAGAGAGGCAAGTTCGCGGCAAATAGAAACAGCACCTCTCCGCAAAAAAAAGAAATTAATTGGATGATCACTTAGAACTCATGCTAATGCCCCTTTGATTCCCTGGCTCGGTGACACGCGATGATTCACGGATCCTTGCGAAGCAGCCACCCCAGATGCCGCGCGTGTTCACTTACGACATTCACTGCGCGCTGTTCGCAGGTAGCCGGGGCTGAGCCCTCACCATGGAGACTCCCCACAAGAAGCTGGAGCGCTCCCGGGCTCAGGCGTGTTCTTTCTTCCTTCCAGAGGAGTGAGAAATCCCTAGTACGGGAGTCGGAGAGAAGAAAAAGGGACAGGTAAATGCCCCATCCGATCACTCTGTTATCCTAACAAATGAAGTCTCGTGGTCCATGCAACTCACTGATGACTCGCCCAAGACCACTTTCCAGTACCCTTTCCTTAAAAAAAAAGCAATGTAGGATTTTTGCTCTGGCCCCAGGAGACGCAGCGTGGCCCCGTCAGCCTTTTCCCTCTGTCCCTCCCCACCCTTCCCCTCCAATTCCCCCACACACACCCATAAAGTTGAAGCCGGTTCTGGGGGAGTCCCGATGTAATCCCAGCTGAGATGCAAACTTGCAATACGGTCTCATAACACGCCACCTGATTTTACTCTCTGCAAAAGGGAGGGAGCTGGGACGATCACCTCTTGCCATTTTCATACCTCACTGGGTTGTTGGGAAAATCAATAAGATCACTCTGGCAAAGTACTCACAGTTCCTGAGAAGAAAGGCACTATGTAAACGCCAAGTATTATTAGTGGTCATAAGCCTGTTACTGAGCTCTGAGCCAGAATTTAAAAGCCAGCTTTGGCTAGCCACCAACGGTCTGCTCTCCCTGAGGCACCCGAACGTGCAAAGAAGTCTGCATGGGCTGCTGTGCGAAAACGTCCCAGCCACGGAGGGGTCCGAAGAAGCCCAGCAGCGGAAACAGAGCCTTCTGGAAGCTCAGGGAGAAAGAAAGTGAAGGCCTGGAACAGAGCGGGAAGCAAAAGGAAGGGGAAGGGGGAGGAGGGTGGAGGGTGGAAGGTGGCTGACAACTAAGGCCTGTGCAGGCGCATGGTTCTTTGGTCCCTGCCACTGGGCTGCCTCCGATGGCTGGTTGAGAGTGCTCAGTGCACTGGAGGTTTGCAGGGCTGTGAAATTTTCCACTTGGCTGTCTGCCATTCCCGCCCACCGAGGATAACACTTCCACACACCCAGAAGTGGCACACCGAGGCCCTGCTGGGGAGGACTGGGAGAGTTTTTGTTTGTTTGTTGCTTTTAAAGAAAAGCCCTATTCATACCCCAATCCTTAATATTTTCCACACCTGGATTTCTTGACTTTTTTCCCCCTCCTTGAACACAGAGCCAGGAACGGCTCTGCCTGGGCCAACACGATCAAGTTATTTTGACTTGGGTATTCTTGGGGGACTATGTTTGAGGTATGGGAACGTACGTGACAGGCTTTGCGGACCGTGAGAAACCTAGAATTTAAGTGCTGTGCTGGCGCCCTGTTAGTTTCCCAGACGAATCATCCACGAACGAGTTCCCTTTCAAAGCCGCAAAGCACATGCCGAACAAAGGCGGGAGGCTCGGGGCTAGCACTGTGGGAGTGACCCTGTTTTCGAGGGAAAAATGCGGTCCTCATCCCCTAAAAAAGGCAAAGACGAATAACAGCAAATCTTCGATTTGGAATTGGTAAGACACTGACGAGTATACCTCAAAAAAAAAAAACTAAAAAATGGAAAGAAGGAAATTAGGACAGAAGGGAGGAAGGAGGAATCTGATACAAATATAATTAATGGGGGGCTTTTATAGTGAATACAGTTTAGCAAGTGCTTTCTTCTTCTCCTTCTTCTTGATTGAGGGATAACTGACAGATAACTTTATATTCGTTTCAGGTGTACGAAGTGCTTTCATATTCATTCATTCATTCATTTGTTCACTCACTGGACAAATTTTTACTTGGTTCTTCCTATATTCACCAGGTTCTATGTTCATAATAGTGAACAAAACAGCCGAGGACGTGGCCTTTAAGGAGCTCACTGAATCAAGAGGGGCAGACAAGAACCAGCGCGTACCATTTGTAGTCCATGTGTGAAATTTGCAAATCGGATAGGCATTAGGAAGGAAAAAGAAACACTGTGATTTGTGATCATATTGGGGGTACCGCACTCTCCACGGGGGGCTTCGGAGGGCTTTTCTTACAAAATGACCAGATGAGAGAAGTTCAGCAGGTAGAGAACACAACCTCTGCGTGATGTGATCTGGCTGGACGTGTACGATTCATTTCTGGTATTTTATTTTCTTTACCCCCTCCCCCACACTGGCCATTTCAGCTGGGTCTCCTTTATCAAGAAATGGGCCCAAGAGCTGTTGTCAGGACCTTGAAATAAGAGTGGTTTCTTCCTCCCAACTACCAGAACAACAAACACGAGTAATTTCTGCTAGAGGAGCCTGGTTCAAGACAGGTATTACATTTGATGTGACAGGAGAGGAAGCCTCTGGTTTCCTAATGCATCTCATGTCACCCCGTCATCACGGAGAAAGAGAAGGAAGCTCTCTATTAACACCTGCACGCCACAGCTGGAGTTAAGAAAACCCTCCCCCTACCCTCCCCAAGGGCTAAAAACAGATCACATCACCCATAAACTTCTGAAAAAATCTTCCTAGTGCTTTGCAGTAGGTTCCAAATTTGCTGGCTTCCTCTTTACTATTAAGATGTTTTTATTATTTTTCTCTGGGACTCCAAACAGCCTTTATGTCCGCGTCCTGTGAGCCTTCTCCTTTGGTTCTCGCCTTGGACACCTGTTTACTTACCCAGGGAAGCAGCAGGATGAAAAGCATAAAAAGCAATGGAAATATTGCGTTCATCTGAAGTGTTTTCTCGTTCCCTATCATCCCCGATCTGGTACAAGTTAATCCTTCTGCGAAGGAAAATCAGCTCATTCGCTTTCTTTATCCAGCAAAACAAAGGCTTCCTGGGACAGGTTCATTCATGTCCTCCCTGTGAACGAAGTTAAGTCTGAAAGTCTGTTTGAAACAAGCCAAACTTCCACTGGAGTCTTGTCCCATCTAAAGACACCCAGGACGAAATGTAATTTCTCCTACAAGTTTCTCATATAACCAAAGACATTGATAATACTTCAAGTTCAAAGTCTCGAAACACAACTCCTTGCTTTGACTTTGCAGTTTTGACAAACTTCAGCAAACTGGGAAAGAAGAAACAGCAGGAAAAAGGCCTTCTCCAATCCAAGCAGCCACTCCCCCCGCCGTCAGACCTGGGAAATGACACCAGGCTGACAGTTGCATTCTCTGGTCCAGAGAAGAAAATGACACAATGCCAATGTCTCCTTTCCCTGACTGCCCATAGCACTTACAGAATCTACCGCACATGTTGACTCGAGGTCCTTTTCAATTCAGCACTCCGTTATACTGTCTTTCTATTCGCCACTGGATTTACTTAAGTCTTGGAAGTTCAAAAAGTTTATAAGCTCCTTGATGAAAGAAACCTTGCCGTGCCTTTCTTTTGCAAACCCCTCAGAGTGTCTAGTAGGAGAGCCTGCATTTAAATTAAATGAACCATAGCCAAAACCTGTTCTATGACTTAAACTTTACTCCAAAGGAATGCTCTATAGCTTATCATTTAAGCCCTTCTTCTGGGGTCCTGTAGGTCCTACGTTGTCTATCATCTACATGAAAGCCCTCCATGAATGGAAGAACAATTAAGTTACAACTTCCCCTTCTGTCTTTTGTTCTTCCAACCCATTACATTTGGAGTCATTAACGGCTCTTCAACAGTTGCCATAAATATCCCTGATCCTCATAGCTTCCCAAACTTCTGCTAAGGAAACCCTGGTGGTATGTGGAGGGGATGTATGGATGTTCTGAGGCAGGGGCCCTTGAACCTGAACCATTATCAGAAAAATCTGGAGGTCAAGGCTCCTGGGTGGCTCAGCCAGTTAAATGTCTGTCTTTGGCTCAGGTCATGATCTCAGGGTCCTGGGTTCGAGCCCCAGTACGGCTCCCTGCTCAGCAGGGCATCTCCTTCTCCCTTTCCCTCTGCCCCTCCATCTCAAATAAATAAAAAATAAAACCTTAAAAAAAAAAGAAAGAAAGAAAGAAAAACTTGGAGGTCTTAGGAAACGCCCAGAGGTCACAGATGCCTGGGTTCCCTCCTTCCCCAATGTCTCCTTCATTAGACCTGGGGTGGGGGGCGGGGCGCAGAGAACTTGCATCTCTAACAAGTTCCCAGGTTTTGCTGGTGCCGCTGGTCCACGGACCACACTTTAAGAACCATGAAAGCTAAGCCTGCTCTAAAGGTTAAGACTTCCAGTCAATGATCTAGCCAGACAGAGGCCACAAATCTTTCGGGTATATTTAATCACTCTAAGATGGCTACACTGGAAAGAGTAACACTTGTCTGGTCTAGAGAGGTGGCAATGGCGAAAAACCCCCAAAAGGCCCACATATCTTATAATCTGGGGGAAATTTCTGTTGCTTTGGTATTTGGCTGTTATCTGCTCTCCCCTCTACTGGCTCCAGAACTATCTGGGTCAATTCTGCCCTTTATCTCCCCATGGGTCTTCTTCTTCTCTGCTGGAAACTTCTTGGCCAAAACACTCAGCCACTGCTATCCCTACGAGATGTTCTCAGATGGTTGTTGCCTCTCTCCTGTTCACTAACGAACATGAGAGTGTGGTGTAAATTCAGCGCTGGTATTGCACCAGATAGAGCTCAACCTGCCTCCTAAAAGCAGTGGCCTTTCCCTCCCTGACTTCTCTTCCACTCTTTGGTTAGGGCTTCTCAATAGTTCCTTCAATTTCCTTTTACTTTAGTTCAGTGGACTAGCATTTCTGCTTCAACAGTGTCTTTCTGGAGTGACCTCTCCCCCATTCTTTCGTTATCTGGGTTGGGGTGGTCTCACGCCTTGGGTGCAAAGATGGGCACATGACCTAGTTCTGGAAGATTAGAATACATATCCCCTCTCACCATGAGGACTGGTTTTACAGATAGGCACATAATCAAAGCCAATCAGCTCCTCTCTTGGACACGCTGGAACATGAAAGTGTGGTCTCCTAAGAGCTATTTTTATTCCCTTGTGAGGAAAACCCATTTGAAAATGAGGCTCTGGAATAGGGAGCAAACCCAAAAGACAGAAAGTCCAATTCCTCATGATGGTGAGGTGCCTTGGATCCAGCCATGCCAAAAGTGAAATTTATCCCTGGATTTTTCAGTTATGCTGTGAGAGACAAAAATCCACAGTGGTCCCCTAGATGCCCAATGTCCCAGTGCACACACACCTTCTCCTAGTTATTCATTCAAGCACAAATTCAGTGGCTGCCACTGTGGGGATTTGGCAGCTAAAAGTAAGGCCCCCAATCAATGGACCTTAAAAGAGAAAGGTTGTCCTTGGTGGGCCTGACCTAATCAGGTGATCCCTTCCAAAGGACAGGCTCTTCCAAGATTGAGATTCAAAATGAGAGGACATATTTTGGTTGGGGGGAAGGGGTTTGCACCCCATGAAAAGGTACCAGAGAGGTACCAGCTGACAGCCCTGGAATGGGGGTCTTAGACCTACAGCCGCAAGGAAATAAGTTCTGCCAATCACCACATGACCTTGAAAGAGGATGGCGGGCCCCCGATGAAAATGTGGCCCAACTAACACCTTGATTTCATCCCTATGAAACCCTGAATGGAGAAGCCAGCTAAGCTAGGATAGCTGCAGAAGCCAAGATAACAGGGGTGTGGTTTGAAGCCCCTAAGTGACGGTAATTCGTTATGCAGCAATAGACAACAAATATATATGAGATACAACAAATTTGGGTGGTTTTTTTTTTGGTTTTTGTTTGTTTGTTTGTTTAAATCACCTTGAGTTTCATTTGTCTCTTGTAACCAAAATATCCTAGTCCTCTTGATTGCTCCCCGGCGATACTAATCTGGTGTCCTCCCATCACTCTGCTGTTCCTCTTTTCCACTTGTGTCCCCTCTTGTTATTCCTTCTAGACCCAGGGTATGTGTTCCCCAAGGTGACACGCTCAGCCCTCTTCTCTTTCTTTGCCAATTTCCTTTTCTTGCCTAGAGTTTTTCAACCTGTACCCTGGGCCCTGGCGTCTCCCCCTTTCAAGCTGCTGGATTATGCCAGTCTTCAGAAATCACATCTGTTTCAAAACTTCCCATTGTTGCCCTCGAGCCAGGGCTCCTCTTTTATTTCTGACTCTTGCTAATGGCACCACTGTCTTCTTCTCTTCCTCCCTGCGCCCCTTGGCTGTTGAGTGTCATGGAGCCTGACCTCCAAGCCCACGCCGCCAGGCTGGCTCAGACCCCATTCCTCCACCAGCCACTGGCTACCGGGTTTTCTCACCTGCAGTCTTCTCCCTGTGCACCCTGCGTGAGTCATCCCCATTGGATCGTATTTCTTTTTTTTTTTTTAAAGATTTTTTTATTTATTTATTTGACAGAGAGAAATCACAAGTAGGCAGAGAGGCAGGCAGAGAGAGAGGAGGAAGCAGGCTCCCTGCTGAGCAGAAAGCCCGATGTGGGGCTCGAACCCAGGACCTGGGATCATGACCTGAGCCGAAGGCAGTGGCTTAACCCACTGAGCCACCCAGGCGCCCCCATTGGATTGTATTTCTTAAAGTAGATCAGATAATACAACTTCTCCACACTGTACCATCACAGGTTCCTACAGCGTGTGGAAACTCTCCACAGTCTGATGGCGGAGACCCTCACAGTTTGGTTCCTACATGTTTTCCTCCTGATGCATCTCATCCCAGCCAGAGGCACTGCTCCTTCTTCGTCTCTGAGCTCCCATTTCCACGCCACAGCTTGGAATCCAAGCCACGGCTCCCAAGGCCCACACAAAGCCTCCTTTCTCCCTCACTCTTTCCTCCATCCTGTTATCTTACAACTTTCTCACTCATCTGTGATTTTGCTTTCTTCAATTTTAGCTACCTTCAGGCAATCAAGGTCCAAAACCCCAGGATCCTCCTTCTGATGTATGGTCAGAAGGTCAATGCCTATGTCATTCGCCTCACTGTGCCCAGTCCCGGAGGACTTTTACCATCTCATCTCATCCCACAGAGAAGGGTGAGTACAGCACAATAAGATATTTTGAGAGACAGAGACCACACTGACCTAACTTTTCTTATAGTACACTATGATTGTTCTACTTTGTTATTACTTATTATGTTTTTTTAACTTATTAGTTTATACATTATAATTAATAGATCACAAATAAATTTATGATTTGTAATTGATTAATTTATAAATTAAACTTTAGCACAGCTTTGCATGTATAGGGAAAAAAAGAAATGTATCCTGGGTTTGGAACCATCCATGGTTCTGGGCATCCACGGGGGTCTTAGAATGGAGTCCCTGTGGAAAATGGGGCATTCTTGTGCCCTTTAAAAAAAAAAAGTGAACTCTGACAGTTTTTTTATTCCTTTTTCTCAGGATACTAATAATTTTATTCCTTATGTAAGATAGATACCATTTCCACAGTCGACTGCAAGAAACTCTATGAAGTCAGGGCTTGAATCTGCCATCTTGGTCGGAGTGCTTTTATAAATGGTAAACACTTGATAAATATTTATCAGTGAACTAAGAATGGGATATTTTACTTTCACTCTAACATGTCTCCTCTACTCTGTGGTTCCAAGACAGGAGAGCTCCCTTTCTGGTGACTTGAGAGAAAAATCATTACATAAGCCTCTGTGGAAACTGCTCAATCAGTGATATGTTGGGCAAGAGCCTCCTTTTCCAACTCAGGACCAAAGCGGACTCTGTATTTTTGTTCTGAGGAAGAAAGAGAAGCAACCGGCGCTGCTGGAAATCACAGAGTTCAGAATCGCCTCCTCTGGGTAAGCAGGCTCAGCCCAGCAGGGTCCCCAGCCTCTGTCTCCATTCTGCTCACAAAAGAGCATAAATGTCAGTCACGGAGGCCCCAAAGCTCCTCTGTCCCCAAAAGGCAACGAATGTCAATGCAGAACTTTCCTGAGAGGATGGTGTCCGGCCCGATTTTAAGAAGAGCTGGAGGAAGGGGAAGGGCAGCATGAAGCCCGGACAGAAGGAATTCTGAAGAATATGATGTATTCATCACCTCGTGGGACCCCTACTCAATCCACATTTGATGATTTGTGTGACTTATCCATTATCAAATCTTTTTCCAAACCGGTAATCCTTGGATTATGCATTTGGAAGCATCTGGGATATTTTCTCCTGATATTGACCGGTTTGTGTTTCGGTAATAAAAACTAAAATTAGTATGTGTCTAAAGGACACATCATCGGAGAGATACGTACGCTGGGAAAAAAATCCTGTGACCAAACTTAAAAAAAAATTCTAATTCCTGTTGATTCATGCCACGGTTTCTCTCCTACTGTGTAGCAGAGCTTATCACACAAAGGTAAGGCTTTGCCCACAGACATTAGGCTCAGCAAGTGTCTATGTGCAGACTACGTCTCCTTACCAGCAAAGATCAAAGTTTGCTAAGAGATAATAATTATGTATCCAGAGAAAAGTATGTCTGCATAGCAAGAATAAAATGAAAATACAGATGAGAAACATGCCATCCGCATTGAATAGCTGTAGAACGATTATCTCTAGGAAATCATAATTTTTAAGACCAAGATGGCACGTGCTCCTTATTGACAATTTCTTCCTGGCTTTATTTGTTTAAAACTTGGCTTGCACAGGGTTGTCGGAGCCTATCAGAAGGCACTTGGCCCAGGACATGTAGGAATCTTGCTCCAGAAGCCCAGACAGCACACTGAGGCTCCACATTCTCTGGGTTACAAGCCCCTTTCCCACCACGATGAGTCATCACACACCTTCTCTCTGAAGAGTTGTGTTCATGCCTGGGTGCTGCCGAAGGGCTTGGTAGAAATGGGGAAGGTGGGGAGGGGCCCTCGCTTCGTGGGTTCATCACTCACAAAAGCAATTACAAATCAGGAGTAGTGAGAGGGTCTCCTTTGGGAGAGTGCTCTGATTTTAACTGGCTTTCCATTTCTGCTCTTTTGGCTCTAGGACAAAACTGAGTAAATTAGACCAAAATTTAGAACACAATTAGTAAACATTCTAAGAAAGAAATGTAAATATTTCCCTCTTGTTCTCTTTTGACATAATATTAGGAATGCTACGATAGCATCTTCATTTGATTTGGTTTGACTTCACAAAATACTTTATTTCGATGGGTCAAAGTAAAATGACAAAGACAGAATCCACATACCCCTCCACCTCCCTACTTTTGAACAGATACAAGTAATAGAATTCACCAAAGGTATTCAAAACAGAACTCTGAAAGCATCCTATCAAAGCCACAACTTCCTTTCCATTTAATGAAATACTACTATGTATAAACACGGCTACAACTCATGCTTTAGAAGTAAGTTGAGCGCAGTTACATGAAAAAGGCTCTTCAAAGATTTTTTTAAAATAGAATTATTTTCCCAAACTCAAGATAGGCACAACTACCCAACTTCTGCAGAGGGTTCAGAGAAAAGGACTTTCTGTAATTTTATTAGGAGAATCTCATTTGTCTTCCTTTTTGTCTGCTTTACTGAATTAATAAAGCCAACTAATATAAGGAATCTATGTATTTTTTAAAAAAATATTTATTTATTTGAAAGAGAGAGAGAGAGAGAGAGAGAGAGAAAGCACGAGTGGGAGGGGCAGAAGGAGAGGGAGAGAGAATTTCAAGCAGACTCCACACTGAGCATGGAGCCTGGGGGCTCTATCTCACGATCCCGAGATCATGACCTGAACTGAAACCGAAGGTCAGATGCTCAACCAACTGAGCCACCCAGGCTCCCCCTACCCCCATGACCTTATATTTTAATCTCTTTTTCATAGTATTCCAAGCAGCTGCCTCCTTGTTTAACTATTACAACTTTCTGATGCAATCAGAACAAAAGTATTGCAGGACAAAGGGGCTATTGTAAACTTCTCTCCTTTTAGAGGAGGCTTAATAAAACTATTCTAGCTTAAAACCTGAGATTTCAATGGTCTGAGCTGTAAACACCAAGTAACAGAAATGCCACTTGGCATGAAGTCTGGGGATTACCTGTTGAAACACCAAAGGCAGGCATACTTTGATGTGGGTTATCTGGTGCCGGGGAACTACCAAGAAATACAATTATTCTTTTTTCTATGAATCTGGAGGTGAAGATAGGATACCGTATTTGGAGTAAAGATGATCCACGGTGTGGTGGTGGGGGGAGCCCGGGGAGGGGTGCTGGAGGGCCGGTGCATGGCATGGGCCAGCTTGAGCTAGTTTCAAGTTACACTGTCTAAAGAAAGACCTCCTATCCCACTTGCTACAATGTTCTAAGGCCAAACAAAGGGAAATACCAAGTATTATTTTCTGAGCAAAGGACAGCCCCCCCAAGTCCCGGGCAAGATGCAGCCATGATTTGCCTTCACAGTCCTGAAACACCATCAAAATACCTAATGATGGTGTTTCATCAAAAATCCCAAGGAGCTTCTTGACATAATGAGCATTCTAAAAGTTCCCTACATTTCTTTAAAAATAAATATTAAAAAACTCCACAGACATAGCAACATCTGTTTGTCACATGGCCTGAGAACACACATTCTCAGGGAACAGCATTACCTGCCACCCCCCCATGTCTACCAGAAGAAAGAAAGAATAAGGGGTTTTCTACCCTCCTCCTTCAGCCTCTGGGTTTAGGGGTTTATCCTCATATCATGGCTCAGGGGATTCTCACACTTAGCAACTCCCAACATATCCAAGGAGGAGAAAATCTCTCGCTCCTTAATTGTTTTGTCGAATAAGCTCTCAAAAGTTCATTTTTGTTACCTTTTTTCAGGCAAAATAAGAGGCCTTTTACAAAAATTCTATTGCTAAAACAATGGCATTCTCCCGGGAATGACTTCGTTATGGAAATGAAGTGACAGCTTCTTTTATCTAACCAGGCAGAAAGTCTGCATTTATAAAAGGCATTCAGAGCACTCAAGTGCTGTGTGTGGGCGAGGAAAAATGCTATTTTTAATTCAGATTGCAGCATTCCTCCCATACAGGTCTTTCAGATAATCATAATCATAATAATACTGATCTACAAAGAAAAAAAAAAAAAGATTCCCATTTCTGCTGACCCCAGCAGAAAAAGAGTAGAAGGAAAAAAAAAGAAAGAAAGAAAGAAAAAAGATTAGAATGACAAATACCGTTTCCTTCCACATGTGGACCACTCCTTAGACTCAGAGATCAATCTCTAAAGCTTTCAGAGCAATCTATTATCCGGAATTAAAAGCACTTAAACTCTGTGAGTAATAGCATTCCATCTCACACAAATTTACATTTTTGTACGTGTGACTTTCATTGTGAGTCTGCAGGAATCACCTGGGCCTGCCGGGAAAAACTGGGTGAGCTCTTCCATCTGTCCTCAAGAGTTGACAGTCCTTGGTGATGAAGTGACGGAGGAGTCCGTCTATGTGACACGGCCACACTGGAAACCCGATGTCTGATTTCAAAACCCGGAAGGACCCCAGGTACGCAAGAGGTGTCTGAGCTTCTGTCTGTGCAAATGCAGAGCCTTCCGGGTCAGATTATGGAATCTACAGATGGAGACTGGCAGACGGTCTGCCATGTTCCTCCGAATGGCTCTGCTGGGGACCAAAGCCTGAGGAGGGGTGATGGATGGAAGTTCTGGTAGGGAAGAGGAGACCAGCGTAGATGACGCTGCAGAAGTATGACATTAGAGAGAAAAAAAAGTGTAGCATCAGAGTGGAATTATAAGGCTAATGGATGGAACAAGACCTCCAGTCATGGCTAAGTGACTGGTTTATGGCCCCTTGAACAGGATGAGAGATGAGAGAACACACAGGGTCAGAGAGAGATTTTGTAATTGAAGTAAAAGTCACGGTAAAACCATTTTAATCATCTGTGAAGTGTACAATGCTGTGTTTTTTACCATTAGCTCATTCCAGAAGATTTTCACCATCTCAGAAAGGAACTCCATACTCACTCTCCATTCCCACCTCCTCCTGTTCCTGGCAACCACTCATCTACTCTCCGTTCTATGGCTCTGCCTATTCTGGATGTTGCCTATAAATGGACTCCTGTACTATATGGCCTTTTGTGCCTACTTCCTTCCACTTAGCATCCCGTTTTCAGGATTCATCTAGTACTTTGTTTCCTTCCTGGCTACATAATAGTCGGTCGTAGGTAGAGACTGTTTCTCTATCAGCGGATGGACATTTGGGTTATTTCCACTTTGTGGTTATTAGGAAGTTTGAACATTATTCTACCTACTTTTGTTTGAATGCCTGTTTTCAATTCTCTTGGGTGTACACCGAGGAATTGCTGGGTCATGTGGTCATTCCATGTTTTATATTCTGAGGAGATGCCAAACTGGTTTTCCAGACTGGCTGCACCGTTTTCTGGAAATGTATGAAGTCTCCGATCTTCCTTCTTTGCTAACATTGGTTATTTTCCTTTCATTATTCATTATGGCCATCCTGGTGGGTATGAGGTGGGATCGCACTGTGGTTTGGGCTGCATTTTCATAGCCACTAATGATGCTGAATGTTTTATCAATGTGCTTGGAGGCCATTTGTATATCTTCTTTGGAGAAATGTCCATCCAGTCCTTTGTCCTTTTAAAAATTGGGTGGTCTGTCTTTTTGTGGTTTAGTTCTGAGAGTTCTTTATATATGGTGGAAGCCAGAATCTGATCAGATACATGATTTGCAAGTATTTTTTCTCATTCTGCAGGGTTGTCTTTTTATTTTCTTGATAGTGTTTTTTGAGTCACCAAAGTTTTTGATTTTGATGAAGTCCAATTTATCTATTGTTGTTGTTGTTGTTGTTGTTGCTTCTGTTTTTGGTGTCACACCTGAGGATCCATTGCCAAACCCAAGGTCATGAAGAGCCACTCCACTGTTTTCTTCTAAGAGTTTTATACTCTGGCTCTTACATTTAGATCATTGGCCCATCTTAGTTAATCTTTTGTATGTGGTGTGAAGGGTCCAGCTTTCTTTTTTTTCTTTGCATGTGTCTCATCTGTCCTTCCCAGATGTCCCAGCACCACTTGTGGAAAAGAGGTCAAAGAGGTTTTGAGTATGGAATTATTTTAATCTGTTCTCTTCCCAAAAGGTGTTGTATGTGCATGTGTGGGGGGGGGGTTGAAAAAAAATTTAGCAAATTACCTTTGAATGACTTTATGGTTACAGTGAATACATCCCACATTTTGAAGATATAACAAATTTTCAACGGTCCTGACTGAAAAGGACCATAATCCTGAGCTTTTGGAGAAAGAATGAGCTCTTGGGTGGTGCTTCTGCAGGGACTAATTTCCTAAAGCAACGAGGAGCTTGAAATGGCTCGGTCTTCTGTTCTTTTAGCTCCATTTGTTTCTATGTCTCTTCCCCTCTAGTGAATTGTTTTAGTCCTTAGACATCTAAACACCTCTGTTCTCTTCCCCACCCCAATACCTGCCTATTATTAAGAGAACTTAATAATCTAGTTTATAGTGAGCCAGATGTAATATACATCGAATATGATGTCCAAATTCCAGTTTTAAGCAAAAAGAATTAAAGTTTAGAATTCCAGGCATCATCCATTCAGCCACTGGATGAATCGGAGACTTTCGAATCCCCCTCCAGCATCATTGCTCAAACTTGTCGCACACTGAGATCGCACGGGGAGCTTCAAGAATACTGAGGCCTGCGAGAGACCCTTCCTTAATGGATCCGGGGTGCCGCCTGGGCAATGGGGCTCTAATGTACAACCAAAGATGAGAGCCAGCGCCCTAAGTCAGTGGTCAGAAGTGGCTCCTGACCCGCCCCACCTCGGAGCCAGCCTTCCTGGCCACCTCACACCAATTGCGGTGTGTTAGGGATGTACATTCTTCCATTTCTGTTAAGTTTTCTCATTTTAAAACTAAGAAAACCTGAATTTCTTCTATTAGTTCTCATTTAGTCTTCCCCCACATGCTGTCAGTATTCCCAATGACCAGGGACAAAACCAACTGAGAGATTAAGCAACAGCCCCAGAGCCCGAAACTTCAAAGTGGCAGAGAAATGGATTTCAGTGAAGTGGATCTGCGACCCCAAAGTCTATACCATGTAAACCCTCTCAGTAATTTTAGAAGAGCCAACCAGGGGGCGCCTGGGTGGCTCAGTGGGTTAAGCCTCTGCCTTTGGCTCAGGTCATGATCTCAGGGTCCTGGGATGGAGCCCTGTATCGGGCTCTCTGCTCAGCGGGGAGCCTGCTTCCCCCTCTCTCTCTGCCTCCTCATCTGCCTACTTCTGATCTGTCTGTCAAATAAATAAATAAAATCTTAAAAAAAAAAAAAAAAAAGAACCAACCATTAGGAGGAGGGTCCTATGGTTTGGTTCCAAGACCCACAAAGAGAATACCCATTTCACATCTTCCATCCGTCACTCATTTTGTAGGATGGGGCTGAGGGTGTACCCTCACTGAAGAGAACAGTGGTATCTACTGTCCTTTCTGTTGCGTGTGTGCATGCGTGTGCATGTGTCCATACAAGGGAAGTGGGCCTCGGGGATTTATCTGAATTTAGGAAGATATGACATGCTTCCAAAAATGCAGCTGGGTCAGGTTTTCAGAGACAGCTGGGCAGCAGTACTTCTTTTCCAGTATTTTGATAAGACTGGCAACAGGCAACGATAAACCTTTATTACGGTGCACAAAAACAAACACTGAGGGGACTAATTCTTCCTTCCTTTGTGAATTTAATCTGATGCCCACATATGATTACAATGCTCCATCGTTGAAGACAGCAAGGCCAAACGAATATCAGGCAAAAATCTCCAATCCTTAAATATTCAGGTTCTTGTGGTGGAGAAGGTACAACACCCTCACAATATCCTCTTGTCTGCCGAAGCACAGGGCACACTCACCAACCTTTATACAATAGCAGAATAAAGTCAGAATTGGTAAAATCTATTGGTAATGGCAGTAAAAGCTGGGAAATAGGTTTCAAGTCACTTTTTCCTCCTCAGACATGTGCACTCAAACCAATGTGTGCGTTTGGGCACGACAGCTTGTGTAAACACATGTATGAGTGCGTGTGTGTGCGTGAATGTGTACTCACATGCACACACCAGGCTTGAAGGAAAAATACATTTCGGTCCTGTCATTTTTTTTTTTAATTTTTTATTTATTTATTTGAGAGAGAGATCACAAGCAGGCAGAGAGGCAGGCAGAGAGAGAGGAGGAAGCAGACTCCCCGCTGAGCAGAGAGCCCGACGCGGGGCTCGATCCCAGGACCCTGAGATCATGACCTGAGCCGAAGGCAGCGGCTTAACCCACTGAGCCACCCAGGCGCCCCCTGTCATTTTTTTTATAGGTCTCATTTACTTATCTTTAAGAAAAGCAGTGGCGGGTACACTGCTTATGTTCTACAGAAGGAAGCTGGGAGAATGTCTGTCCAACGGACTCAGACGCTAGAAAGCAGTAAGGATTTGCTGAATGTCTTCGTAGGCCAGAATCAGAAGTGCGTTAGATGAGAAAAGTTTTTACAAGTGGGAGTTGTACCTGCTTGTCTCCTAATTGTAGTGAATCTGTCAACTTTCTTTCCAGTGTATCAAGACTTTACTCTTCAAGATCATTCTCAGTGTGCTCTGAATTGCTGTACTTTTAAGCTAACTACTTCTCAAAGTGCTGTTTAAAAACTGACATCTTCAACCACATTTCAGGCTGAGAATATACCTAAATTTGCAAAGTCTCATTGGTTCTTGAGAGAGTGCTACTTTAAAAAACACACTTGACAGCCAATCTCTTGAAAATGATTTGTGCAGAAATTGTGTTCAAATTACTTTATGCCAAGACATTTAAGAGAGAATGTGGTTTTCTTTGTAATAGGCTAAAAATAATGATATCCTTTATCTTCAACTGAACATGTACATATGTTGTATAAGCTGTTACATTTAAACAAATTGAAAAACAGTAGGATTCTGGCTCTAGTCCATAAAGAAACAAAACTTGCCCAGAATATCATGTTAAGCATTTAAAAAAAATACAATTAACTGTTATTTTCTATGAAGTTCGATCCTACATAATCAGACCTGTCAACCAGGTCCAAGGCATCAAATTAGAAAAGCCAATGTCTCAACAACACACGGGAAACAGGGAAGAAAAAAAAAACCCAGCTAGTGCACTCCAATTTTTACATAGGGAAAAAGAGAGTAAAGGGAAAGTTCATTTATATTTCTACAAGTTGCTTTTGAGTGAGTGGACTATATGCTATAGAACTTGACCTCATAGAAATAGCGTGTAAATCAGATTCCTACAATAATTCCCATTGGACATTTTGTTGAGTGTGTGTCATGTGCAAAGTGCTGCTAGGTGAGATATAAGGTTCAGAAATGAATAAAACATATCCATTGCTTTGAATTCAGGATATCGACTTTTTTAAAACAAAAAGCTAATTATAACCAATTCTAATAATTTTGGTTAGTTCTCTTTGCCAACAGCAGTTTTTTTGAATGTGTGATTTGGTTCATTTTTTGTTTTTTGGGTTTTTTTTAGCCACAACCCTATCTTCAAAGGAAATTTTGCATAGAAACCCACCAGGGAGTCAAAAATCCACATATAACTTTAACTCCACCAAAACTTAACTGCTAATAGCTTAGTGTTAACCGAAAACCTTACCAAAAGTGTCAATTGACACTTTTTTTGTATGTTGTATAGATCATATACTGTATTCTTACAATAAAGTAAGCTAGAGAAAATGTTATTAAGGGAAAATACATTTACTGTCCTGTACAGGAAAAAATTCACAAACAAGTGGACCCACAGTTTCAATCTGTATTTTTCAAGGGTCAACTATACATAAAACAAATAAAACGGAGGCCATTCATGTTGACCTACATTGGTTCCCCCATCTCTGCACTCATCATAACCAAGGACTTCTGAAGGCAGCCCTTGGAGGGTTAGTGGGCTTTGAGGAATTCTTAGCCCATTGGAGAGTGTGATCTGACCTCCATCAGTCTGAGGAGTCCATACTCCTTAAACATGGCATCAGGGACCTTCTATGCTTTGCTCCTTTACTTCCCTGCCTTACAAGCTCACCACCCCCCGTCACACGACACATCATTAGTGATGGAGAACCAACCGGTCACTGTGCACACTAGGTACCCTGTTCTTTGTTCCCCATGCTTTGTTCATGTTGTTCCAAAGCAGGTGATCCCTTCATGTCCCTCACCTATGTGTGAGAGACACCCCACAACTCTGCACACTTGGACACCATCTTAACTTCGTATATGCATTCATTTTTGCCCTACTGTGTTGGGTGGTAATTACTCAAGCCGCCTTCACCGAAACTAAGTCATGAGTATCTCAAGGATCAAGAGTCTACTGTATTTATAGTTTACTCCAGCTCTCAGCACAGGTCCTGGCGCATAATATGGGATTCATAACTGTTGGGTAAATGAGTAAAGATGGATAGATGGGTGGACGGAAGGAGGGATGGATGATATGGCTTGCTGTTCTTTAATCAAACTGGTAGGAAACATTTATAAGCATATGTATATATTAAATCCATATTTTTCTAAAACTTGTGATAAAGCACACAGAACATAAAAATTATCACCTTAACCTTTTTTAAATGTACAGTTCAGGGGCATTAAGTACATTCACACTGTGTACAGCCATCATCACCATCCATCTCCAAAATTCTTCATTTTGCATAACTGAAATTCTTATATATACATACACTCAAGAAACTCTTAATAACGTAGTTTAATGATCTCGGGTGTGGAATGCCCAGCGTCTTCACTTCCCCTTTGCCCCCACCTGCTGTACAGTTCATGCCCTTTTCATCCACAGTTAGGATGCTCCTTTGTGAGAAATGTGGTCAATGCGGTTGAGGCATGTGGTCAATGAAACTCCTAGCTACTAGTTTAGCTAATAGCTAGCAGCTTAAGTTGTTCAAAATGAATTTTTCTAAATTGTTTTCCTAAGCCCTCCCTGATTCCTACCACCATGAATTGTTAAGAGTCAGCTTTCAACCCGGGGACTATTTTGGGCTTCATGGAAGGCACGCTTTTAAGGAGGACGTGTATAACAGAGCCTAGAAACAACAAATGTAGCCTGTATGTGATATCCACGTGAGTTTTTCGTATTTGGACATTTCTGAACTTAGAACTTGTTTTACATATGATGAATATATAAAAAAGTGGTAGCATTTCTATCTCCCCCTCCCCCCGCAAGGAAACTAATCATTAAATCTGTGGTGCATCTTATAAATTAGGGCATCAGAAAATTTAGGGCAAGCTGGTAAATATTTCATATTTGTACAGGAAGATATTTAGTCTAAAATGCTGGCATATCACGATCCCACTTCCAATCCGATATGTAGAGGAGTCTAAGGCAAAGAAGTAAAAGGACTTGAAGGGGTGACAAGTCACCCTGGTGAACGGAGGGAGGCCGGCAGTGGGCAGCAAGGGACCCAGACACGAGGCCAGGATGTAGTACCAACGGCCACCCCATGAAAATCTCTCCCCTCCTCTAGCCTCAGGCTTACCATATGTAGATTACATGGGGTAGACTAAAATTCAAACAGGGTTAAGCTCTTCCTGACCTCCTTCCTCTACCAACATCCAGTAGCTCTCTGACGCTGCTCTAGAGTCCTTCCTGGGACACAAGCTCAAGGGCCAACTGGTTTCCTTGGCATGGTTGGTTCTGGCATCAGATAATGGGGAGAGCCACCTCCTCCTGAGTTCAGCTCTCCTACTCCCACTTTTGAAGCACTGTAATTCCAGCTCTGTTTTCCAACTTGGATTATCATTACTGCTTTCCACCTCCCCCAAGCACCTAATTACGTACCCCTCCAGGGAACCTAGGCTGTGTGAGGGGGCCAAAACTTGGCCAGACACAGCCTACAGTTCTCCCTCCTAGCTGTGGTTAGCCCGGATACCTAGACATACATGAGGAAGCCACTCAGTCCTTGCTTGAAAGAAGGCATCATATCGGTGCCCCAGATGTCCAACTTCTTGACTGATACATTTATCCTCCACCAAGCTTAACTCGCTGGAGCCATAGCACCAAAACTTCCTTCACCAAGAAATAAGCCAACAGCATGAAAAAGGTCCCCATCGGTCTTGCCTAGGGTGCTGGTATCAGTACTATTTTTGAGCATTCGAACATCAGGTCAGGCTGGACATCCCAACCCTCAAAAAGTTAGTTAGGGAAAGAACGCACACAGGCTTTATTTGAGAGGAAAAGTGCATTGGCAACGTCTAAAATAGAAAGTTAAATACAGCAATGAGATCTTGAAATTTCCCCTTGCAAAAAAAAGGGGGAGGGTGGGATTTAACATGAACACGAGCCAGATTTGCTGAAAAAGCAGTCTTTGTTCCTCAACAAAACTGAAGCTGACTCTTTACAGAGTACTTACATTTCCTGAAATATTGTACTATAACCGACCCGTGGACATTGTTACACGGCCCCTATTCTGAAAGCATGTTCAGGGAGAACCAACAGTATATAAAGAAAGTAATTTAGGGTCTCAGGGATGACTTCAGATGATTGAGAACATAAACTGTGACAACCGCTATCTTTTAAATGTTTAAGTAATTTTAGTGTTGCTTCAATTGTCAGACTACGTAAGTTACCAAAACAAAAACAAAAACAAAAACAAAAACAAAAAAAACCCCTCTGCTTTCTGTGGGTGGGGGCATGGGTGGAATAGGTGAAGGGAATTAAGAATATTCTTATCATGATGAGCACGGACAGAGTCATACATAGAATTGTGGAATCGCTATCTTGCACACCTGAAACTAGTATCATGCCATATGTTAACTCTACCGGAATTAAAATTAAAAACTTAAAAAAAAAAGTCTCTGCTTTCTCTTAGCCTCCACATGCCCAGTGACCGGGAATGATATTCTGCGAACAGCACACTGTCCCACCGCCTCCCATGAGAAATATGCCTCAGTAATTCTTCCCTGTTCTTCCTCAGCGGGACGGTGGCTCGTCCCAGGCTGAGTATCATGGTTTTGGCAGAGAACTGACTGAAAAATCTTGGCACCGGGGCTTACTATAAGCTGAGTTTACGCAGGAATGGAAGAACATCGGAAGCCCTGGGAAAATAAGAAATATTTCTAGGGTAACACAGAAGTTGGCCTTTTCTCTGCTGATTTGTTTTCATTTGCTCACATGCTCTGACTCATCCCTGGAGCAACGCAGAGCAGGTCCATCTTTTTATTAAGCATCAAATCGGAGGGAGGAAGAGTTTTAAGGAACATTGTCATTTGGGGGCTGTAAGATTTTTGGTCTCTAGTATGGTTTTATTGAATCCTTTGACATAAGTAAAGTAGGTGCTCTCCCCTCAGCACCTCTCTGGTTTTTTTTTTTTTTTTAATTTCCAGAAAATTAGATATTCTTGTGTAGGTCAGACCACCGAGCAGTAGTTCAGAAAAGGATGATTTTAGCTTTAATCTCTCTCCTCACTCCATATTTAACGGTGGCAAAGACATGTAAATTCACTGGAAAATGGGGAATCCATTTATATGTTGAGTTTAAAAATATCAATGTCTTATTCAGAAGTGTTAAGAGGATTGATGAGTTAATGTTGGTAAATCACGTTGCAATTCCCAGGTCAAAGATGTGAAATGAACATTATCATTATTTGTTTCAGTGGAAACTCAATGATGAACTATGGTCTAGTGGGTCTAATTAGGATTTTTAAAAGCCCATTAACTTTAAGATAAGAGGGAGAACTTGTTTGCAGTATTCACTTTTACCTAAGTGAGTAAAGCTCATGTCCATGATTATTAAAAACTTTACCCAATACCATGTAACAAGTTGATACAGGTAAAAATTAACCAAAGGTTGTATGGATATATGAATGGATGGATGGATGGATGGTTGGCTACACAAATGTCCAGCTGGCAACCAAAAATATTATATTATTATATGAAGGCCACTTCTATTAATATTCTATTAATATCCAATATAATATTAAGGCCACTTCTTTAGAACCCTGTTTTCCTAATCCCAATTATCCCTGGAGAAATAGATCTTGTAATATAATGGATTTCAATTACGGAATTGTATTTTGTTTGGGATTATTATATATTATATATAGTTTGGGGTTGGGAATTTTGAAATAATGAAATCCTTTCGGTTCACTATCTGTTGCTTTTCTGTTTCTCTGTTGTTAAACTGATAAAACAAACATTTTCTATTACATTGTACTCAGAAATCCTGGACTTGAGGAGCTGCTTGATATTAATGAACAAACAGATGGGCGAACAGGTAGGTAAGAGGTATCACTCAATCACACTGTTGAAGATCAGAAGGAACCTTGAGAGACGTCTCATGCCCCCGGGAAAGACTAAACTTCAAACATGCCAGACCCGTATTATTCTTAAACATTTATGAGAAATGGGCTCATTTACTAGAGTAGCGTTTAAGGACTTTTACTGTGTGGAAACTCTTCCTTACACTCGAGTCTCCAAAGTCAGGTTTATAATTTATCCTGTAAGCCTGATACAAGGTAAGGTTTTCCCCAAACTCAAAAAAGAAGGACTTCCCTTAATTTCTGAGTCTTTATAAAGCTTATCATATTCTTTGTTGCTCAATAAATTCTCTCTGAAACAACAAATTTCTCTCTTTACGGGGAAAAGATAGTCCCTTGGAACCTCCTGGGCCAACTGCTGGTTTTGCATGCTTATAAAAGTCAAGTAACAGAATTTTTTTTTTTTTTGAGGAAGAAAATAAATTTAACTAGTAATTATTCTTTGGAGTATGACTTTACAGTCACAAACACTGGATGTTATTATAAATTTAAAAAAGCATTATAAAGATTGCTTTCAAGAGCAATACAATAAATGGAAGTTGTATAATTCATGAATAGATACTCACTAGAAGAATGGAATAATACCAGTTGGGACCCCTATTGTTACAATAACAGTTCCCAATATATCATGCCTCCCTGCGTCTATGGTCACATTAATTGTGGGCTTGACTATGTGATTTGCTTTGGCCAATAAGCTATACAAATGTAACCCGTAGATCTAGGAATGGGTGCCTGTGGCTGGGAATAAAATTCCTAGTGATAGCATCACACACAGGTTCAAAACACAGCACGTCTTTCAAATGACACAGATGGAAGTCAAGGTGATGTCATTCGGAGAACTGTGTGAGATGACTGCCAAAGTGGTTCAAAAGATGATGAAGATACAGTACCAAAGATGAAGGCTGCAAATGAATTATTTCACATAGTAGGAAAGCACACAAAAGCAATATTTCTAAATCAATCTATACAAGACTTCAAACATGTTTGTGAGACTAAGTAGTTTAAACAGAAATCTAATGGCTTTATCTAAATTTCCAAGTTCTTAGATGCTTACAGTTAAGTTGGCATAAAAACTCATTAAAAGAGCGCCTGGGTAGCTCAGTCGGTTAAGCATCTGACTCTTGATTTTGGCTCAGGTTGTGATCTTGGGGTCGTGGGAGCAAGCCCCACGTTGGGCTCTGCACTCAGTGGGGAGTCTGTGGAGATTCTCTCTCTTTGCCCCCCCATGCACATTCTCTCTCAATCAATCAATAAAATCTCAAAAAAATACTTGATTAAAAAAAAACCAATTCATTGAAAAGATGGAAGATGGCTTAAACTTGAACTTTATGGTGTATCTCAGGCCAGACCTCTTCTTGATCCCGACCTGAAGACTAACCAGCCTATCTGAAATACCCACTAAAAACAATGTCTTACCACCTCATACCCATTAAGATGGCTACTATCAAAACCAGAAAACAGTAATTGTTGGTGAGGATGTGGAGAAATTGGAACACTTGCGCACTGCTAGTGCGAATATAAAATGGTGTGACCACTTTGGGAAACAGTACAGGAGTTCCTCAAAAAAATAAAAATAGATTTACCATATGATCCAGCAAATTCTACTTCTAGGTATGTTCCCCAAAGAACTGAAAGTGGGATCCTGAAAAGGTATATTGGTATTTGTCCATCCATGTTCACAGCATTATTCACAACAGCCAAAAGGTGGAAGCAACCCAAGTGTCTACCAGGGGATAAATGGATAAATAAAATGTGTGTGTGTGTGTGTGTGTGTGTGTGCACGCGTGCCTGTGCATGTGTGTGTGGAATATTATTCAGCCTTAAAAAGGAAGGAAATTCTGTCACATGCTACAATATGATAAACCTTGAGGACACTATGCAAAGTGAAATAAGCCAGACACAAAAGGACAAATATGGTATGATTCCACTTATATGAGGGATCAAGAGCAGTCAGACAGACAGAGAAAGTTGAGTGGTGGCTGCCAGGGGCTGGGGGAGGGAGGAAGGACTGTTGCAGTCTGATGAGCGTGGGGGTTCTGGTGTTGCAAGATGAAAAGAGTTCTGGAGGCTGAATGCACAATGTGAATGTACTCACCACTACTGAACTATAACCTACAAAGGCTTTATGACAGCAGAGTTTATGAGTATTTTGCCACAATTAAAAAAAAAAATCTCATGTATACCTTAAACTCAACATTTTCCAAACTCTGCTATGTGCTTGTCCTCCCCATCTCTGTGGACGGTGCATTCATTTTATTAGTTGCTCAAGCCCGAAGCTGGGGAATTCTGGTGATCACCACAATGTCTCTGCTCACATCAAAAATGTACATGGTATGCACAGCTGGCCTTGAGAAGGAACTATATCATGAACCCATCTACTCCTCTTCTGACTCTACTGCTATCAGTCAGGTCCAAACCACTATTGCTTCTTCTCTGGTCAACTGCAGGTTTTCTACCCTATTTCCCTGTTTTTCTTTGTCACCCTCCAATCCACCTTATATGTTTAGACCCTTGCATGACTTTCTAAGCATTTAGAATAAAACTGAATTCCCTTGCCAGACACAAGGCTCTGCACTATCTGTGGCTTGTCTATTCTAACATCAATCTCTCCTACCCTTCTCCCAGCTCACTCTAGCTTCCAGCAACAGTGGTTCGAGTTCATGATCTCTGGATGTTCCCAGCACATCTCACCTCAGGACCTTTGCATATGCCATTCTCTCTGCCCACACTCTCACTCCCACAGTGGTGCCCCTTCTTGATCTAATGTCATCTCCAAAGAGAGCCTTTCCTTACCCATCCAATCTAACATAGATCCACCCCCCCAATTTTGTTCTTTCGCATGTGTGACTGTTCTCTCCTCTTCATTTCTAATTATATTTATTTGTTTACATGTTTATTGTCTGTTTCTTCCAGGAGAGTATAAGCTCCTGGGAGCGACATGGCACAAATAAATTCATAGAGAATAATGTAGACACTGAAAAGTGTCATGAAAACAGTAAAGCAGGGTAAGAAGACTGGGTGCTATTTTAGATAGGACGGACAAGGAAGGCCTCTTGGAAATGACGTTCAAGTATTCATCCAGGTCATTTTCCTGTTTGAACATGTTCCATAGCTCAGCTGACTTTCCCATTTAGGATTATGGTCTGACTGTGCTTCTCACCATCCAGGACAGGAACGCTGATGTTCTCCAGGGAGCCTTCGGATTCTCCCTGCACTCCTCTTCATCCTTCATTCTCCCACTTGCTAATATGCCTCATGCTATCCGTTCTGTCCCTTCCTGTCCAGAAAATAACATCACTCCCTGTTCCAGTCTATTCTACATACATGAGCCAAATTAATCTTGCTTCAATCAATTCACCTTGTTTCAAAATCTCTCATGGCTGGTTCCTCTTTGCTTCCCAAGCCCAGACTTTTCACCCTAGATTTCCTGATAGTCCACAACAGGACTTCAACCTGCCTTTCCAAGTATCTCGTGCTTTCCCCATCATGAGCACATGGCAGCTTCTTGTTTCTCGCACATACTCTTCATTTTCCAGAACCTGTACTTTCTGACTCGTTTGCCTTTGTCATAGTTACCTACCCATCCCTGTCACAAACTAACCCAAATCTCTGGTCCCATTTCAAAATCACCTTCTTCAGGAAAATTTTTCCTGATCTTTCCAGTCAGAAGTGATCACATTAAGCATGTTTTAAATTTTATTACACATATTACTACATTCTGTCTTTTTAAGAAGATTTATTTATTTGAGCAAGAGAGAGACAGAGAGATGCACGAGCAGGGGGAGGGGCAGGGGAAGACTGAGAGAGATAATCCTTAAGCAGACTCCCCACGGAGGGCAAAGCCCTATGTGGGGTGCAATCCCAGGACCCTGAGATCAGGACCTGAGCTGAAATCAAGAGGCAGATGCTCAACTGACTGAGCCACCCAGGCGTCCCATCACATTCTGTCTTCATGCCATTATTACTTGTAAACTTTCTCCAGTCCCTTTGAGGACACAGACTGTCTGCCTGCATCACTAAGACCTTGTTATTCACCTATTACTTTGTTATTCCAAGTGTGGTCCCTGGAAATGCAGAATCTTGGGCCCCACGTCAGACCTACAAGAGTCAGAAGCTGCCTTTAATGAGATTCCTAAGGTGATGCCTACATACTTGACCGCAGCCACAGGAACTACTCAGGAGCCACTTAACTGGCTGAAGTGACGAGAAAAACAAGATATCAAAACCAAAACACGATTTACATAATTCATTCAAAGATAATTGTGAGTGACTAATGCTTTCACTAAGGAAAACCCTATCAAAGCTGTATAGATGGCAGACGGTTAACAACATCAACCTTCTGAGGGAGGAAAACAAATTTTGCGTTGGCCAACTACATAGCTTGAGAAGGTTTTGCCGTTTTGTAAAGCTTATCTGTGTATGGGTGGGAAGCCAGCACAGGACTTGCCCACTCCTGCCAATGGCATCAGTCTCCTCCTGGAACGGATGGGTTGGCTGTGAAAATCCTTGCATCGGAATCTCAGAGTCTGGTGTCCCATCCTGCAGATTTACAACTGGGATGTGCCACAGGAAGATTCATCCTAATGTGACGTAGCAATAGCACTATCTTCTCTGCTCTGTAACAAAGTTTCTAATTTTTTCCCTACGTGGAAGACAGATCACGATCAGGAGACACAGACTCAACCACTGAGAAGTGGGTGCTTCACTCTGTGAGGAAACAGGAGGTCCTAGGAGTCTGGAATGACCTTCTAGAAGGGCCCCAGGCTGACCACTAGAGGGCACTGCGACGTGAAAACAATGATGCCGGCTTCATCATTCCCACTGACCCTGTTCTGCTTGTGAATTAAGTGCACCCCCGCTTCAATCTCCCACTCCCCACCATAAATGTGCAGGGAGCGAGCTCACAGGTTCAGTGATGTGGAACTTACACCTGACCTCCTTTATCTTTTTTATGATCATTTTTTTAAAATTCAATTTAGGTAATATACAGTGTATTCTTAGTTTCATGGGTAGAATTTAGTGACTCATCAGTTGCCTAAAACACCCAGTGCTCGTCACGAAGGAGTGCCCTCCTTAAGGCCCATCACCCAAGAAGACATAAAAGTGGCTCACAGACCTCTTTCCTCTTTTCACACACAGACATTTAAGTGCATAAGCTTGAGTTGTGACACACAGCAGGACTGGGGGCTGACACCCGACCCTGCCATCAGCAGGCTCGCCTTCCACTAATCAGAGGTCTCCAACCTTCTACTCTTCCTTTCTCCCTCAGAAGTACGTCAGCAGCAACAGCCAAAAAGCCTGCATCGTCTGCCTTATTCCCCGGACTGTTCACTAACATTCTCAGAAGTTCTGACTGAGCTTATGTCTTCTGCAAACGTGTTTTCCTGGGAGCAGGAGACAGGCCTGCAAGGGCAGGAGGTCTGGAGGCAAGGGCGTTCTCTCTGAGGCGGGGAGTGAGAATGTCTGTCTGAGGCCTTTGTAGCTGCCCCAGAACCAGAGAACCATGTAGCCTGGCTTCCTCCTGCACCTTGCTGGTAGGGACGAGGCTCTGAGCTTGTACCCCATTCTCCTCGTCCCCAGGCTGATCTCAGCCGGGCGCCCTGAGGCAGCCAGGTGTTAGCTCACAGCAGAACACACGAGGAGGGCTGCCCTCCCCTGGGCCTCACGGGCTCTGGCGGGGATGCCATTCCCCCCAAAGCCAGCTTCTCAGAAGTTCTGCCGCCACACCTCACACAAAAGGCTTTACCACAAGAGTTTTCATACACGCTTCTCCTTCCTCAGAAAGCACCATTTGTTTGAGAATCCATAAATAGCTCCGGCAGAAGACACAATTTGCTCAAATACTTTGAGCCATGGAATGTAGTGTTGCTCCCAGAACCAGGAAACAGCTGAACAGGAAAACAGGAACATCTCAAGTCACCTCTCAACTCTACAGAAAGTGGTGCATTTTTAGATGAAAGACAAAGTAAGCACTTTGTTTACTGTTCTCTCTAGGGAGGAACCTGGACTCCATACTCCAAGGGTGATGTCAGCATCCCCATTTGTCACATACTACGTGGGAAAAGAAAAAAAACAAACAAACAAACAAAAAACAGCACTTCCAAGTTCTAAGCATTGGAAAGGCACTCCCTTTTAGAAACAAATTAAGAATACAAGCCTTTTTTTTTCTTTTTTCTCCCCAAATGTCAAAAAACCCCGAGGACCAGAATGGGCTTGAGGAACTCATGCAGCTAGGCCCGAGAGCTGCTTTCCCAGGGTTCCGTCCATTGGTTTTCAGACGCCACCAGCAACAGCCATGCCCTCCCTCCTGCAAGTAGGGGTGGGGTGGGGAGTGGTGCAAGAGCGAGAAGCATCCTCGGAACATACATTAGGGACAGGGAGAGTGGGTAGGACCCTCTGCCCACCATTGCCACCATCTCACCAGAAGGAAACAACACGCATCACTTTCTAGGAATTTGTTAGTGGCTGGGATCACGTGTCCTCCTTGCACTTAAGTTTCCTTCTTCAGATTTTATTTATTTATTGGAGAGAGAGAGAGAGAGAGAGAGCATGAGCCTGAGGAGGGGCAGAAGGAGAGGGAGAAGCAGTCTCCCAGTGAGCAGGGAGCCCGATGTGGGACTCGATCCCAGGACCCGGGATCATGACCTGAGCCAAAGGCAGACACTTAACTGACTGAGCCACCCAGGTGCCCCTGCACTCAGGTTTCTTTTGACCAAATATTATGTAGCAAAGATGTGGCTGAGGGGCCCATTGGACTCAAGTAAAGCACCTTTTCCGTTATCTGTTCTTTTAGTGCAAGCCGACTTCAAAATTTCAGCCAATGGCCAGGGAAATGTTTGGGGCATTCAGAATCCCCTCTGTGCCAACCAGGCTGATCTCACACATGAAGTTTTTAGCTCCTGACTTGAGGAGACAAGTCAGTCTTAAAATACCCAGCAACATGTTTATCTTCATTAAACAATGAACGGCCTTTCATACAAAATCTGACAGGACACAGATTTCTGTTCGTGCTAATGGAAAGTGATCAAAAGCCCCAAGATGCTTTGGTTGGCTTACTCTGAAGCCCATTCCTGCTCTAGTTTCCATGTAGACTACATCAAAAGAATATAGATATCACGGGAGACTCGAAATGTTTAAAGTCTCTAGTACTAGTGAGAAAATACCTTTGAAACTACAGAAGATGTGGAACAAAACTTATAGCCAGCTTCTCCGTTCTCCAGCAACACAACACAGAATGGTCCATTAATAGGGGAGCTTTCTGTCTAAATATAGACCCCCTCATCTCGAGATGAGAGAGGTCCCCGATCATCTTGCTACTTCAAAGTAACCTGACTTACAAATCAATCTAACAAATCATGCCGAAATGATGGGTACGTATGAGGCACTGCAGGGATCGCCAAGGCCACCAGTCTTCCATTCCCAGAGGGTCCTATGCCTTGCCTGGCCCCAGGAATGGGGAGAGCCTTTGTGGAGGGCAGCAGCAGAGTAAGAAGGAGGGTCTGACCAACAAGGGCAGCGTTAGTATGGCCAAGGGCACCTGCAGAAGAGGCCCTC
Source organism: Lutra lutra (assembly GCF_902655055.1). Classification (NCBI taxonomy): domain Eukaryota; kingdom Metazoa; phylum Chordata; class Mammalia; order Carnivora; family Mustelidae; genus Lutra; species Lutra lutra. The sequence continues at coordinate 11,422,376 of NC_062283.1, read as the reverse complement.
CTGCCCTGTTAAACTTTGTGCATCTCTGGCCCAGGTGTCTGCTCCACACAGCCATGCAGAGAGCAAGGTGAAAGGCATGGCGTGAGGAGTTCTGTCCTCCCCTGGTAGCATCTGTCCAGCTCCAGCCGACTTTCGGGGGAAAGAGATGTGGGACTGAAGGAGTCCTGGAGCCCTGGGAGCCCACGCACTCTCTCCAGCTCCTGAGGGGTTACAGGTGCCGCATGTGGGCTGAACACAGCCTCAGCCTGTCTCACTGGACTGTCCTCTACCGCCACAGACCAGCACCTGGGCAAAGTGAAGCAGACTAGCCCTGTCAAGGAAAATGGGATGCAGCTCCTTCGTCCTCTCTGCCATCAGAGAGCATCTTTCTCCTTTCAATTCAACAATTCAACACTGACTCTCTCTCATCAGACCGGAAGGACTGAGAAAGTGGTGCACGGTGGCCTCGCGAGCCTCAGAAGAACTGTCAGCTTGCAAAAATTTGATTAGCCAGCAGAACACTACCACTCGTTTCCCAGAGCTGTGAGGAGGTTGTGTCTGATGGCAAGGCAAGTCCGCAGGACGGGGACAGGTCTCACGGCGTGGACAGGGAGCCCTCTCTTATCAGGAGCGAGACGCAGAATCACACATTTAATTTTGCTTTCCTGGACCACGGTTAAACCATTTTATCTCCACTAGAGGGCCCGGGTGGAGATGAAATTTCAGCCTGACAATTGGTTTTTGCTGCTGATTGAAGATTTAATCCCAAACCTCTGGGAAGGACGGGTAGGGGAAGGGAGAGAAGGTGGAAGGGCCACGGTTAAGACCATTCTCGGTTACGTAAAGGGGCTTGCGTTGGTCCAAAGCTATGCCCCAGGTCGAGCTAGGAAGCTCTGACTCACAGAATGACACTGTTACTTAAATAAACCCCAAAACTAGAGACAGGGCACCTTACAAGGCCAGTGGGACTCAAAAATCCAGTTACCGCCAACTCTTTCCATTCTCTTGTTTCTCAAGTCCAAAGGATTGCACTGCTTTGGTCAGCTTTTCTTTGAAGTGTCTCCCACATCCGCCTCTTCATCATGCTCCCACATGAGCTTTTCAAATCTCATCTCCTTATGCTTGTAATAACCCCCTCAGTGGGGCACTCGTGTCCAGTTTTCTCCCCACCGTGTCATACGTCATGAACACAGTGGCAAAGCTAACCTCACCGAAACACGGTCAGTCATGTCACAGGCTTGCTGCAACATGGGGTGACCAGCAACCCCCAGTTTAGGACCCTCTCCACAGCATTGCCGTGTTCATGTTTGAAGAGTGACAGTTAGAGGGCTCAGCCCCCTCCCTCTCCACAACCTCCACCCCAAACCACAAACAAAGAAGCACCATTTTCTAGGATTTGTTAGTGGCCGTGATAATGGGTCCCCCGTTGTACTCTGGTTTCTCTTGACCAACGATTATGTAGCAAGATGTGGTTGAGAGACCCATTTTTTGGTTTGACACAAGTGGTATGACCCCAACCTACCCTTCCAAGGCAATATTCCACTTCCTTTCTATAAACTCTCCACTCTGTACTGAATCACACATACAGTTTCCAATTTGTTTTTCATCTTCAGCAGCTTATGCTTTGCTTAGCACATGTTTTGCTCCTGTCTAAACCAGTCCTCCCCCAGCTCCTGCCCCGCTGATCTGGAGCGAGATGCTGTGCACCCACCAGGACCCCAGGATGTGAAACAGCAGGTGAAGAAGTGAGCCTAAAACAGGAGAAAGATGGTGTGGTGCAGTCAGAGACACCCGGGTGGCAATCATGGAAGCATTCCGAACCGATTAACCTCTCTTTAATTAAGTTTCTTAATTTTTAAATAAGGATAGTGATCTCTATCTCATTCAGGAAGAAGCCTTTTCTAAAAGGCAGGCTGACACCAGACAACGCACTGCGGATCTCACCGTGGACTGTTAGACAGGGATGTGGTCAAGAGACGGGGCTGAAGTGTGAGTTCAACCACCAACAGATTTGGATGTCGCCTGCTCATATCTTTATGATGTCCCACTCACCGTAGCTAATTAATGCTAGCTATGCTGTTGCTTTTGTTCATGCTCTTTTTAGTAAACATCTTTGACCAAGTCTGGGCTTCTGAGGCTGCGGTGACCGTACTGCGGTAAAAACCATCAGGCAATATGGTATGCTCTCATTCTTCCACCTAACCAACATTCACTGAGCACCCACTGTGTGCTGGGCGGGAGAAAAACCTAAAAAAAATGAGAGGGCTGGAATGATATGAGCTGTATAAAAGGCAGATGCCACATCTAGGACAGAGCAGGTGATCCGTGTCCCTTCCAGGGCAAAGCTCTGAAGCATTTCATTGCTGGTGCAATTCTCCAGTTTTTCCCTCTTGCCCTGCGATCATGAAGGAGACCCCCAGATGACAGGGCACCAAGATCAGAGCAGCCTGTGTCACAGAGCTATGCCTGGAGGACATCCTGGAGACTCACAAGATCCACAGCGGACACCATATGAGTGAGAACTAAACTTCTCACTCGTGAGAGTGTTGGGTTGACTCTTCATGCAGCATAACCCCATCCTACCCTGACTGATACAACAGCTTTCATTTTCTCTAATGTAACCATCTGGCAAATAATCATGGGTATTAATGCTTTGTGATAGTTCTATTTGCTGCCCTGTATTTCTTTATGTTTCCTTAACTTGGCTTGTAATCACGCCCTGTCCTTGCAACTAGACTGGAGTCTTTCATATACAGTGACCTTGGTTTATCCTTTTGGGGATCTCTTCTTCAGCTCCCAACTCGCATGCCTCCTCTCACCATCTCCCCCCAAGTTTAGGAGTCCCCCCTTCCACCATTTCCCCCCAAATTTAGGAGAGAGCCTCAGGCACAGCAATGGTTTAACTCATAACGGATGACTTCATATTCTCCCTCACATTAGGAAATAATCCCCCCAATATAATGATAATTGTTGATTTTCATTAACCGAAAGCACTATGTCGGCACGGATAATTAGGAATTAAGCTCAAGAGCTACAGTAAGACTTTAGGGATTCGTGTGTGGATTTACTTGAGCTGTGGCCTCAATATTCTATTTTAACCATGGCCCATCACCAGGTTGCTTGCTGATCATTTCTTACTCACTTATTTTGTTGATCCCAATGGCTGTGGCCCTATTAAATGAGACAGATCTGGGATTCTGGGATTCTGATTCATTCTTCCATTGATAAACTCACTCTCTGAGAGTCAGCTGAGAATAACACCAATGGAATCAGATCTGCTGTAAGAGCATCAGCTAGTCACGTCATCTCTTTATGCACTGGGTTTTCTTCCCTGAAAGCAGGAGTTAAAAATCTATCTTGTAAAGTGGTTATGAGAATCATACAAGTGAACACATGTAAAGAATTTAGGAAGTGGTTTTAAGTACTAAGATACAGTTAAGTACTAAGATACAGTTCCTGCCATGCTGTCTGTACTCTGAACGCTAATATTATTATTTACTGAGCACCTACTACATGGCAGATATCAGAGAAACAAGGATGAATAAGAACAAGAGGTTGACCTGATCCCCAGGAGTTTACAATCTAGTAAGGGTGATGAATATACAAGCAAGTGAGTTACAAACAAGAAGGTGCTCCTTCCCCTTGGAAGAAGGGAACCCAGGAAAGGCTCTGTCAGGAGCATCAGAGCTCAGCCTGGTCTTATGGTACGAGTAGGTATATTCTAGGCAGGAGAGGACACAAGGACATCCAGGCCCTTAAGGTGTGTGAGAAGAGGCATAAAACAACAGGCCATCATTTAACAAATATGTATCAAATGCTTCCTACGCACTGGGCACAGTGTTAAGTGCTGGGATATGAAAGTCAACAATACTGATGAGGTTCTTGCTTTCACTGAGCTAACATTCTAATAAAAGGGACAAACAACAAACCCAGTAAACCACTTTATCAACCAAAGAGCTATGGAGAAAACACAGTGGGTAAGATGTCTGGAGAGAGGCTGGGGATCATTTGCCCGAGTAGCGTGTCGAATGGGGAGAGGCGTGAGCAGAGCCAGAGGGAATACCACCCCCCCCACTTCTGTTGTCCCTGCTGAGAATTTTCCCTGAACCTCCCTTTACCCCCAACCTTGAATCTCCCTTCTTTGTTTTCCTTCTTTCTTCACACAGACAGTGGCCCACAGACTCCAAATGTCCCTGCAGGTGGGCTGTTCCAGACCCAGACAAAGGACGAGGGAGCGGGAAGCCCATTTTGGGCTCTCAACCCAAGACACAGCTTCCAATTCAGCTCACTGTTAGCAGCCACATACGTGCATTTCGGCTTCCATCTGCCTTATTATGCTTGTCTTAGTTCTCGGCTGTCTCAGAACTACTTGGGAAGGGAAGAGAACTCTGATGATTAAGATGAAAGTTTTTATATGATAAAAACCTTCCCTCCCTCAACAGACCTCAAAACTAAATTAGGAACCACTATCCTAATCTATCAAACCTGTCAACCTTAATGAAAAATCTTTCAAATCTTTTACTTAGTAGCTCCAAAGACACTGCTAGGGGTGTGACTGAGAAGTCTGGCCCAAATGGTATAATAAGGCAAATTCAACAGAAGCCGTGAGTATCGGGGGATGGGATGAGGAACGGGAAGATTTCAGTGCCAGCGTCGAACCCTAGAGCCCACAGGTCACAGTTGGGAGCCACAAGGAGGAAGATGGAGACATGTGAAATCTTCAGGCATTCTTAGCTTTTGATTTCATATCTACAGTCTTTTTTTTAAACCATGCTAGAAAAAGAATTGCTTGATTTATCTTCGAAGAATTTAAAAGAGTTCTCAATATATTTACACACTAGCTTCACAATTTCCTTAGGAGACAGGATGGGACTCTAACGTTATCGGGGAGAAATATTAATGGCCTGGTTACTATCTACAGGGCTCAATTCTGAACATCAGGGAAATTTTTTTAAAAATGCCAATGAATAAGATAAATGGTCCCTGACCTTGAATGCCTTACCTTCTATCTAGAAAGTCTTCTCAGACCCCCTAAAGCATTATGTATCAAAAAAAGGAAACACCAGAGGCATGTCAGATATATGGTAGAGATTTTTAAAGATGCTTCTAGAGTTCAGGGCGAGAACAGCATCTGTTGAAATCAAGAAAAACAATGGTTTCATGGAGGAGTGTAGAGATAGGACAACACGTTAAAAACCCCACCAACACACGCAGGAGAAACTGAAGTCAGAGACCACACCTCTGGTAGAAGCTTCTAGAACACAAGCCCTGTGTACCGCATGTCTTTGTGCAGTCCTTCTGTGCTTGGCATTACATTCTACCCTGGGACATTCTACCCTGTGTCCTAACTCCAAGTAGCACCCAGAATGGGTCCTCTGTTTCCCGAGATCTCCCACGGGTCCATGTGGCTGCCCACTTTCCAGCCAGAAGCTGTTGACCATGATGCCCAGGACACGCTCCACCCACAGTGCCATCCTGACGGCGCTGCTTTGCTACAGGGCCGATGCGAGGCCCAGACTCTCCCCTGACATCCCCCTGTGAAACTCTGCTGACACGATGGGGCTTGCAGAATTCTACCACAGACATCGTCTTCTCCCTTGTTAAGTCCCGAGCTTGATGGGGGGGACAGGGAGTAACTGTTCACGGTGGGGACAGTTCATAGCAATTACAACGTCCTCGCTCTCTGAAAGAGGGCTAAGGCCGGCCAGGGCAAAGGGGGCAATGGAAAGGGGCAGGTGGGCTGGCTCTTCCTGCCTGAGATATACGGGCTGCCACAGTCATATTTTTTCTGGCCGCAGACATGTTGCTATGGAACCAGGACTGCCATTGCGACTTGGCCTCTAGCAAAGAAAATCACATCACTGGCAGGAGCGTTTTCCCAGATTTCCCTTAAAGGGATACCATCGAGCACAACAGTGGGCTTGTTCCAGGGTCCAGCCTCCTGCAAACCATGGAACGGAGCCCAGCCTCTCAGGTTCTACGAGGCGAACCTACGTGGGGCGTGTGGGCGTCCACCGTACGAGCCCAGAGTGTGCCGACCAGCCTCTGAGAGGCTTTTTACGTTTTGTTTCATTTCCTGCAACTGGTAAGAGCAAACAGCCCGGGGTATTTTGGGGGTAATGATTTGGTGCCTCCCAACTGTCAGCTTCAACCACTTAGCACCCCAGAGGGAACCAAAGAGGCCCCCAAGTGGTGGGCATGCACTCAGGGGGCCCCAACTTTATCTCTCTTGCTTCAGGCCTCTCCAGCAACTTCTTCTTTACTAAGTGACTAGTACAGAGCAGGCATGGGAGGTGTCCCCTCCCCACTCTGTGGAGGCCCTAAACTGTCCTTTATTTTAGTCTTCATCCATCAGTTGGTTCCGTGGAGGCCCTGAGGTTCTCCAGAGAGCAGCAGTGCTCACGTCCCACATCATACTCTGGTGTGCTCTGGGGATAAACCTGTTGTTGGGCTCTTCTTAGATAAGAGGAAGAAATGGAAACCCCAAAGTGGAGACCTCTGATGGACACACATTCACCCACATCACGCAGTTCAGCACAGGATGATCAGGATGAGAGAAGGAAGCAGTCGATGGCCAGTGAATTAGCAACCCATGTTCCAAATCCCACTCTGGACAATGGCAGAAAGCCGACTACCTCTGCACCCCGCTGAGAAGCCATCAAGTTCCTTAATAATGATCCCAGTTAGAGCAGAAGAGAAGCCCCCATTCATTAAGCTACAATGATTAAGTTGACAAGTGGGATAAAATAATAGACACAGGCTCTCAAGACTATACTTAGACCATCCCCAGGTGAGATGAAATGTGGAAATGAGTGCACTTAGCTCACCAAACTAAATGAACGCGACCCAGAGCCCGCTCCGGCATAGGCATCCTTGAAAAAGCCGCAGATAAGCTCGCCTACTAGGATTCCAGTGCACGATCAGTCTCACGCCTCCCTCCATCATACACCACAACTGCACGCTCACGTGAAAAACAGTACAACTTTTTTCTTTCTTTCTTTCTTTTTTTTTTTTTTTTAAATGAAGAAATGTTTCTCCGTAAGCCTCAGAGACTGCGGGTCAAATCTATGCTGCCTGATACGGAAGCCTGTAGGCGCTTCTCTGCAGGTGCATGCAATCTGGCGCGGGGGAGGGGGCGGTGCGGGTCCGCAGCTGGCCAGACCCTGCAGGTGCACCGCACTTTCTAGCTGCAAAACAGAGCACCACCCCCGCCCGGACATGTGACACAGAACTTTGCAAATGCAGAGGCTTGGGACGCACCAAGGAAAATACGCCCTCTGGGAGTAGGTCTGTAACAGAAGTGTTCTGGATTTGTCCCCTCCGTCCACTTGGTAGTAGCCAAGCACGATTACTGCAAAGTTAACTAGTTAAACAGCATCCCTCCTAATGCATGCCTTGGAAGGATGTTATTCGGTCTAACCACCTACAGCTCTGTAACCTCAGAAATAAAGGGGATTTGAAAGACAGATCTGTGCAGGGTGGGTTGGGGCGGGGGTGGGCGGAAAGCAAGGGGAGACCACCATGCGTCTGGAAGTCAGAGCACTTCTCAACATCCCAGCTCTGCTGCTGTCCAAGAGGTCCCTAGATGGGGGATGGGAGGTCCTCTGAGCCTCAGTGGCCCCAGCTGTACAGAAGGGCTTTGCCAGATGGGCTCTAAAGTCCCATCTCACGTTCACATCTTATTACTCTCTGTCATGATATTCACGAGACAGTGTGTCACATGAACAAAACGGATGGTTTCTCCTCGCCCACAGTATTTCTATGCATCAGTCATTGAGAAAAAGAGAAACCTCCCTCTCTCCTCCTCCCTGTAAGCTGGACAAGATAAGCACAACAATGGTAATAATTCCTAAGAGGTAAAACGTGTACAGCAAAAAGAAATGGCCGAAAAATACAGGAGTGAAACCGTCCTTTCTGAGGGAAGAGATGTGAGGAGTAGAAAGAACGCTTTGGTGCCAAGTGGGAAATGCATGCTTTCAAGCCCTTTTCTTGGAGCATCATGAGAACTGGATAAAATTTTGATGGGAAAATATATAAAATAGATTTTATGTAAAACAAGATACATATAAAAGATAAAGTAATCTCCAAAATATATAAAAGGGTTAAAGGATCACTCACCCTAGGAAAACAGCAAACTGGTTTCGTTTCACCCAGAAAAAGGACTAATTTCTTTGGAAAACTGGAAGAGAAAGAGATTTTAAATAAACAACATGAAATCCTGCCGCTTTGACATTAAGTAGGTGCAATGCTGATGCCTGATGGACGGTGCACTCGCTACACGAATTTTGAAAACAGAGCTTTGAGCATTTAATATGTACGAAGTAAGCCTGTGCGCGACTCGTTTATCACGACACGAGAGAACCTCGCGACAAAACGGGGGCTGAGGGTCGTGCCTGGGAACTCATGTATCACGTGGGTCTTTTAAACTATGTCTGCAGCCCCACTGTGGGGCTAACTGAGGATGTCTTAATAAGTGCCCAGCGTACCCCGTGACTGCCCTGGGCCCTTTCCCCACACACCTTCCCCACCCCAAAATGGCACCCCCCCACCGCACGCCCCCACCACTGAAGCCAGTCACCCCAAAGGGGTCTGTAACGCGGCTCAGGGGGAAATGTGGACTTGGCAGAGAGACGCCGACTGAGTAATCCCGTGAGGAAGCCACAGTGTTTGGGATCAACTGTGGGAAAGAGCTGAGCTGATGTGAGTGTTGGAAGCGGAAGCCTGAAAGACAAAGAGAGATAAGGGGGTGACAGCAACAGATTGTGTAATCTACATCACATAAGGAACTCAGCTCAAGATCCAAGTTTTTAGAAACTTCCAGAGACTGTTTTAAAGACGCCTTGGCAGGTTTAGGAGAGGATGTGAGGCAGAGCTGCTTCCCGGACTGGCAAATCGTTCAAGACCCCAGAACTTTGGGATGAGGTCTGCGGGCTCCAAGAAGACCACGGCTTGCCCTACAAGGAAGGGAGCGCTGTGGCCGCTCAGGCCGCGGGGACGGTCTCCTCCTTGGGATGTCCACGGGCTGCAAGTTCCCAGACCCGGGATTCTGCATGGTGCTCCCCCCAAGTCCCAGAGACCAGCCTGCCCACTAGACTGTCCCACAGGCCTAGGGGGTGGCAGGGCGACTCAGAGTGTGTGGTTCTGCCTCCTGAGAAGCTCAGAGTCTCGCTGAAAACAGTTGCAGGAGCAAAAGATGGTACACGCTGGTACAAGCTCTGAGCACCTTCTTTTTAAAGCAACACTTTAGAATCCGCTCACATACATTAACCTTTTCAGCCTAACGGCAGCAAGATGTCTACGGCAAGAACCAGCAAGATGAGAAAAGCTAATTTCAGAGTCAGACCCGAGCCTGCCTCTCAGCTCAGGTGCACATCAGCTGTGGGACTCAAGTTGTATAAACTCTCAAAATGCTCTCCCCTGTGGCAATACGAGTGCCCACTTCCTAGCCCGTTCCACGTTCTCAGGGCAGCATCTGGCCTGTGGGAGAGACTGGGAGAAAGAAACCACTTTTGCACCATGTGGCACGAGGCCTTTCTAGGTCTGCATCAACCCGGAAGACACAGGAGAGATTTTTATAACCTGCCAGGATGTGAGTACCTGTATTGCCCTCGCTTGTGCCCCAACCTCGCAAAATTAGAGGAGTCGAATGAGAGCAGAGCAAAACATGTACTGTGAGTAATTAGAGAACACACTTGAGGAAAAAAAAACAAAGAAAATAAGTCAGTAGGCCCCACTAATAATCACTATGAACATCTCGCTTATGTGGCTTCGGGATCTCTCCTACAGTCAGGTACACAGAGTTTATTAGACAAATACTTACATAAATAAAATTATACACATACCTGTAATTTACTCCTAACATATTATGACAGCACTCGTGCTGTTTTGCAGCTGAGGATATTTTCCTTATTATATTACAAACCTCTTTTAATAGCAATAAATCCATCCCCATCATCATTCTTTTTTTTTTTTTTTTTTAAGATTTTATTTTTTAAGTACTCTCCACACCCGGCATGAGGTTTGAACTCACAACCCCAGGGTCAAGAGTCACCTGCTCTCCTGACTGAGCCAGCAAGGTGCTCCCCTATCCTAATGCTTGACTCCTCCATTCAAAGAATGAACCATTAGATAAATATTTCTTGAATGTACAGAGTCTACCGACATGCCCCCACGTTTACGAGAAATGGCTACACGTGGTAGCACACACTTCTTTCTTCTTTTACATTTCTGTCAAGATCGAGCAAAGCAAACTGTGATAAATTTCAGAAATCTCAACAACAAAAAACTGTTTGGGTTTGTGTGGGTGTCCCTGAGACTACAAACCGGCACGAAACACCACAGGGAACATCGCCAATGACAATATTTGGTGAGTTTCCAATATATTGGAAGAGGACAATGCTTTAAAGCCTCGGGCTGAGGGTAGACAGAGATGCCAACGGTCCAACTATGAAATCCCAAGTGTGACATTACGGGAGTGTCCTGTTCTCAGCGTGATCACGGTGAAGTGACTTAATGATACAAAGGTAAACTGAAAACCACAGAGTCTTGACTAACCTTCAAAATTATAATTGCATTACGTCAACTTTAAAAAACCTAAAAAAAAAAATCAGGATTTACCATATTTAGAAAACATCAAGAGGTAGAACGTTTGTACAGACTCAGTATTTCTAGTTTCCTCCTCGAAGGGAATGGTTGATTTGGTAAAACATATGTGATACAGTTTTGCTTCAGTTGCACGACATATCCTTGTCCTCGATTGAGAAAATCGTGCCATGCCTCAAAATGTGACTGACTAGCAACATTTCAGGAAAATACCACTTTTGAGGGGAGGCTGAGGGAGTGAATGTATCCCCATGATCTGCAAAGAGTGTGGGGCTAATGCCTCCCCCAGTTAGGAGGCACCCTAAGTACTGTTGACATCACTTGGACAAGCAGGCAGGCGGTGGGGGACGGGGAGGGAGCAGCCAAGAAAGGCAGGACTGAATGTTGGCATCAGAAAAATGCCAAATCCACTACCAGCTAGAAAATCTCGGAGGGGCCCAAAGTGGAGGAACAAAGGAGAGAAATGTTAACAGTTTGATCTGTGAAACCACGAATGGACAGGCGATGGCCCCTTTGCGTGCTACCTTCCAACAAAAATTCTCTAAGACTTTATCCTTCACCCAGCTGATGCAATTTTGGGGGGGAAGTGACAGTCTGTGAAGGAGTCATGCTCTTGGAAGAGATTTCTACTGTTCTATTTTGACCACGTGGAATAGTCGATGTTAGAAGGTAAGAACACAGATGTTAGATTTTAGCACTGGATAGAATCAGAGAAACATTTCAGCAACTCACACCAGCGACTTTCTACCACAGAATACAGACTGAGCTACTCCTCTCAGATCTCTTTCGATGGTACGATTCAGGAGCCGGTGGGCTGTCCCTAGATCTGACAGTGAACTTGTTAAAGGAAGGGAGATTTTGCTTTGCTTAACTCTCTTGTGGTCAATGCTTTCTCCATGAGAAAGAACCAGATGGTTGGGCCATGTTGTGTGCTAGGCAATGTTTCTTCTATGCAGTCAAGGCTAAACGATGCACCTCCTTAACTTTGCTTTAGAAAGGTCCTTCCTATCTTTGATGGTGTACATGGGATGGCCCAGTATGCATTCTGTATAGCAGACCTGTAGAGCCATGGACAATTGTGAATTCTAACATCCCTGTCTGCTGGTGTGCCTCTGGCAAGTACGACCTAGCCAGGAAAACTGGGCTGATGCCATACATTCCACACTTACGATATATTTTTGGACTACTGACTTTGGAAATTTTTGTATTCTCATTGTATTATCATGTGGTATCATCCTGGCTAACCACACTGGATGCCTTCCCATTAGCTTCTAGCATGTTCCAAGTGGCTATTCCGTGCCGACAAGATGGCACCTGTCATCTCTGATGTTCCCAAACACTCTGCAAAATAAGTTCTCTTAGCCCCATTGTTCAGAGGAGGAAAACGAGGCTCAGGACATGCAAGCTACCCGAGGTCACATAACCAGTCACTGATGAAGTGAGAATGCAAAGCAGGCACCACACGTGGGGATTTTTACAAAAAAGCTGCGATACGCCGCATTCTGTCGACCACACAAAACAGAGCACTCGCTCTCACCGAATACGCCGATGCTCCTTTTCCAAGTGGCTGTATGGGGGCGGCAAGCAAGGATGCCAGAAGAGTCATCCAGGCTATTGTGTGGCGAGCACGGCGTCAGTCGTCCAACAGGTGCTAGGCAAGCATTCTCCGTGCAGAACAGCAGCACCAAAGTGCTGACAGTCGCAACGACACAAAATGTAGCCTTGGCAAGTTGGTCTAACAATTACTTTGCATCATTCTGATTACGAACTGCAAGCATGCAATCAACAGCTCAGAGACGATCTCAAATGATCTCCATCAGCATTTTACTTGACTTATCAAAGCGTGGCAGATGGAGCGCACGCTCGTCTGACCTCGACTCAATGTTAATGACCCACACGCCAAGAATGTGCCAGGACAATAATGATGCAAGAGCGTCAGCCTTGCTGGGGGCCCTTGGTTACATTACGGGCATTTTATTTCGTTCCGTGTTTCCATCTATTACCTCAGAGTAAAAAAAAAAAAAAAAAAAAGTAATATTTATGTGTTTCCCATCCGATCTGTTTACCCCCCGTCAAACTCAATTCAAAGATTCAAGTAAGTTTACAAATTCCCCAGGCTTAATATCGCAAGTCGTACATCCCTCTACAAAGAACACTTCCCATTTTCCGTTATACATTTTTGTGGGATGTGCTCCCCAGTTGTGGCCCAGCTCGGAGAGCTTGGAATTTACATCATTTATTTCTGTCTTCCCAACCCCTGGCCCAGTGTCCGGCCTCTACGGCAGACATTCAAAATATGCAGAAATGAATGAATTCTCACTGGACCGTGAAGAAGAAGGCTGCTTACTGAAAGCATGAAGGAGGCCAAGTTGTTCTGAGAAATCACCAGGACTTCAAAGGGCAGGGTCTGAATTCTAAAACTTGTCTTCAAACTGGAAAGATAATGGCATATACATACCAGACATTTAGTGGAAAATTGCTCTTAGGGAGTAAAAATACACAAATATCAAAGTTAAAAAAAAATACAGCCCTCATGCTGACTAAAGAAGATCATCTACAGAGAGACCATCCCAAGAGAGCTAACCTCAACAGCAAAGCTGATAACTGAGGAGGGAGATGGCATCTGGAGAATGGTTCCCAAGGAGAGTAATTAAAATCACTGGAGGTTAGAGTGCCAGATCTGGAAGAGAAGGACTGACGATTGGATTATGGGGCAGTGGGCTGGGAGGAAGAGAGGTCAACTTCCCTTCTCAGAAAGTTAAGGGAAAGAACTACCAAGTGTTCAACGTATCAGCACTATCGCGACCAATGCCTATCACTTCACTGACACATCTCAGTCGGGGCAGTAAGAGTCTATGAAATGGGGCAAGGAGTCTATTTTGCTTTTAGGTAAGTATGGTATCTGTAGGAAAATGTGAGGAGGTTCCTCCATTAGTGGGATCCTATTTGGATTATACAAAATGACTTATAAGAAAATATCTTCAGGTAGATGCCACTCCTGGCTTGATGATTTCTTGGGTATCTGTGCGTGGGTATGAGTGTGTGTGTGTGTGTGTGTGTGTGTGTAGGATTTCCAATGGTCTCAAAGAGTATTATCTATAGTAATAAGGTGATATATAAATATAGTAAATGTTTACTCTTCTTGAATTGCCAAAACATGCCATGTAGACTTTTCAAAGGCAGTGTCCTGTCCCTATAGCTCAACAATTCTTCAAGCAGTCAGCATACGTTTATTGTAGGCGCAGCCAAAAGGCGAAACAGATGATGAAACAAAATCAGCAAAACCAACAGTATCTCAGAATTCCAAACTTGGCAATCACTGCCTTGGCAAAGCTGCACCTTGGACTTGGAGGGAGGAGTAAGAGAAGCAGAATGCTATTTTTAGGGTAAAAGGCAGCAAGGTTTTCATGCTGCACACTCTCAGGCCATGCCCCTGCCATACAACTCCTCTCACTGCTGTTCAAGATCACAGCAACCTTACCCAAGTTCAGTGTCAACAGGAAGAGCACCGGGGAAAGGCTAGAGTTAGGGACGATGACTCTGCAGGGGCTCCCTGCACAGAGCCATGTCTCAGCCACGTCTCAGCCTCCTCTGGCACCAGCACAGGGGAGTGCTGGGTGCAGAGCTACCCGCCCACCAAATAACAAAGGCCAAAAGGATACATTGTTGGGGGCAAGCTTGAAAAGCTATCCTACGTGTATCTATGTGAGCTTTATAGTTTGCAAAGTGCTCACCATAGAGTGAACAGATAGCTGTCAACATTGTTATATTATAGATGAGATTTTTTAAAAAGGGTATCTTAAATGTCTACAACAAGCCAAGGGCTCACAAACTTTCCCAGGAAAGGGCCAGAAAGCAAATGTTTTAGGCTCTGTGGGCCTGATGATCTGTATCATAACCACACCACGGAAGCCACAAACTATACTGTCCCAATGGACATGGCTGGGTTCCAATAAAGCTTTATTTACAAAAACAGGTGGGGGTAGCATTTGGCCCACAGCCCAGAGTCTGTCAACCCCTGGTCCAGAATATCATCATGTTGGGAAATGAGAAGACATCATCTCAGCTTCCTCCTTTTCCCCCAAATAGATTATATTGCTGTTTATGTGGAAATTAATAAAGGAAACCTCATTAACGTAGACTTGGGAGACTAGAAGGGGAGGCTGGTGAGGAGGAGCTGTACCACTCAGCATCAATTGTAAGAAAATTGTTAATTACAGACCCCAAGACAAGAATCATCAGCAGAAAAGAATCCTCAATTACAGGTCCCAACAGGGAGAGATGCACGTCACATCTCCTATAATTCAACCACCCCTGCAACTCAACCAGTGAGAAACAGTCATCACCTTGAGCCCTTGTTCTTCCCCAATAGATCATTCCACACAACCCCTCCCAACTTCCTCCTTCTCCATAAAATAACGTTCTTCTTCTTTGTTTGTTGGACTTGCCTATTTCTGTAGCTTCCACATCCCAAATAGTCTTTTTTTTTTTCTGACAAGTAACTGAAAGTTTTATTTTTAAGGTTAATACTTCGTACAAAGTTAGATGGTAATACCACACACACAGTGTCCAAAAGCAGTGAGTGACTTAGTTAAACACCCCTCACGGTAAGCGGCAAGGGCAGATCTTTCAATACGAGATGGAGCTCTACAGACTGGCAAGTCTCCGTGTGCTCATCTCTGCGTCACATATGTGCCAACAGAATGGGCTGCCCCACAGGACACTGGATAAACGTTCCTCAGCTTCCCCAAGTCGTGTGCTACCCAGGTAATCAAGAGAACACCTGTGCAACCACAAAAAAAAACTAACAACCTGATTAAAAAAATGGGCAAAGGACTTGAACTGACATTCCTATGGGGAAGATACATGAGTGGCCAACAAACCCTTGAAAAGTTGCTCAACATCCCCATCAAAGCCACGGTGAGGTCGCTCACACCCATGACGGTGGCCATTCACAAACAACGATGAACACAAAGCAATGAAAACAGAAAATAACCATGTTGGCCAGCATGTGGAAAAATTGTCCCTCTCAATACCCGAAACCTGGAGGCCATTTGCTAAGTGAAGTAAGCCAGTCATGAAAAGACAAATACTGCATCATTCCACCTATCTGAGGTGCTCAGAGCATAAAATCCACAGAGACAGAAAGTGGAACCAGTCGGCGGTGGATGGGGGTGGAGGGGAAGAGTGTGTGGAGGGTTCCTGCCCAATGAGTTCGGAGTTTCAGTTTGGGAAGATGAAAAGCGTCCTGGAGATGGACAGTGGTGTAGTTGCACATCCAGGTGAATGAACTTAATGTCAGTCAACTGCGTACTTAAAACTAGTAAATCCTAGGGGCGCCTAGGTGGTTCAGTCAGTGAAGCGCCTGCCTTCGGCTCAGGTCATGATCCCGGGGTCCTGGGAGTGAGCCCCGCGTCGGACTCCCTGCTCAGCCAGCCGGGAGTCTGCTTCTCCCTCTGCCTCTGCCCCTCCTCCCAACTCCCACTCATACGCTCTCGTGCGTGCTCGCTCTCTCTCAAAATAAATAAATAAAATCCTTAAAAATAACAGTAAATTCTATGTTACATATATTTCCCCACAATTAAAAAAACAAACAAACAAACAGCTTCATGAACACTTGGCCCTCCGTGGGAGCTTTTCAAGTGATTTATTTGGACCAGGATATACCAAAGACGTCCAAGTCACTCTTGCTTGAGGTGGCTGATTTATGGGAGGTAGCTAAGGAGATTGAGGATTCTAGGAAATCAGTGAAAATTTGAGAGCCTTCCCATCTAGGAACCATTTGGACTAAAAGGGAATATGATGACTCAGAGTGAACTCTGCACAGAATTGTGATATGGCCAGGATGCCGGCAATATTCTGAATGTTCTATCCCCAAAGATTCCATTTGACAGTAGACCAGGAGGAACGTCAATTATAGACAGGAATAAAAGCTAGGGAAGTTTACCTCCTTGATGGAAGGTGCAAAGCAAGGTAAAAGGCTAAAAAAAAAAATCCTGGTAATTAAGACACAGCAACTCTATCTTCTTTTAGGATCACAGTGAGAAATTCACCATCTCCAGGTAAGAGTAAATCTCTCTCTCTCCCTAACCTTGCTCTCCTTCGCCACCCACATGGGACCACCATTAGTTGACCAGCATGAAATGTAAGTTCCTCTGAATCTAATTCAGCATAACACTTAATGCCATATCGCATGCATAAGAGGTGACCTCATGAAAGCTGTCTTTATTTAGCATTATTCCATGGATTACTCAGGTATCATCCTTGCAAAAGTCAAGCTAATTAAGGGCTGCATTTCCTACTACAAGCAGAATGACGCTGAGTCATGGTTTCTCAGCTGAAGGAAAATGGTACCACTTCTTCCCGTATTTTATTTATTTATTTATTTATTTGACAGAGAGAGATCACAAGTAGGCAGAGAGGCAGGCAGAGAGAGAGGAGGAAGCAGGCTCCCTGCTGTTCTTCCCGTATTTTTGATAAGAAATAGGAAGATACCTCCAAGCCAGCCCAACCCTGAGAGAGGAGAAAAGTCCTATGGCCAGGCTGCTGATGGAGGACATTGGTGATCACCCTGAGGTGATAACCGACCTTTTGTTACAGGTAAGACAGAGGGCTACGGCTTTCCAACTCAGTTACCCAAAACGGTCATCAAAGCTTCCATATCTCCCAGTTAAACTGCAATGTTTTCTGGCTATTAGAGTTTTAGCCATATATAGGAAAATGTAGTTTACATTGGAGGGTACACATCTCTTCTTACTATTTCTGAGAGTTTTTGTCAGAGAATTCAAAGTATTGAACAAAAACATGTATATGAAAAAAAAAGGGGGGGGGGAATTCAGGGTAAGGGTGTATACCAGATACTGAGAAAGCTAAAGCCAGCAGCGTGCAGGAAAATGTTGAAGAACTAGCTGGAGGGGAGAGGGGAGCCCCGATTTGTAGTGTTTGCAGATGTCTGTAGTATAAACATTCCCACCATGGCCGATTTCAAGCTAACAACACGGTGCCAACCTGCGCTCCAAATTCCTCAAAATGGAACAGTTGGCTTGTGAGAGCCAGTGAGTCTCGCTCCAACACACACCACTGGCTGAAACCCATCTCCATCATCCCACCAAGATCAATAAACCCCGTTTCCTATCTAAAATAACCCTGCTCCCCCACCAAGGCTAAAGTCGGTCAGGAATCAGGCCTCTTCATATCCACCAGAAGATATCTGTTCCCCACATTCTTCTTTCTTTCTTTCTTTCTTTCTTTCTTTCTTTCTTTCTTTCTTTCTTTCTTTCTTTTAAAGATTTTATTTATTTATTTGTCAGAAAGAGAGAGAGAGAGAAAGCACACAAGCAGGCAGAGAGGCAGGCAGAGGCGGAGAGAGAGGCAGGCTCCCCGCCGAGCAAGGAGCCTGATGTGGGACTCGATCCCAGGACTCTGGGATCATGACCCGAGCCGAAGGCAGCGGCTTAACCCACTGAGCCACCCAGGCGTCCCTCTTTCTTTCTTTCTTTCTTTCTTTCTTTCAGTGTTCTCATCTTGAATAAACCACACTCAAGTCCAATCTCATGTAAGAAACCTTCTCCGACGGCTCTGAGATCTTACGAGCTCTTCTCTAGTCCGAGTTGCACCAGCACGTCGAGTCTACTGTCCTCTCATGGGATTCTAGAGGGCCGGGTTCCTTGAAGGCAGGGGGAAGTTCTCACAGTGCTGGCTAAGCGCAGGGCAGGGTCTGACCTGGCCTGAACTCACTGAAACCCACTGGCATGACTGGTGGGGCTAACTTCTGCCCAGACAGCTCCAGTGAGTTCGCTCTCCTGCTGTGCACTCCTGTGCACACCCAATGCCCACCAAAGGAGGGAGGGAACGAATATTGGTTGAGCATCCAATTCCTGCAAGACCCTGTGCCTGGAACTTGGTCCCTAACACCATTCCTCGAGAAAAGGCATCTGAGCTCACTGGAGAAAGGGCTGATTCCGAGACTGGGGCAGGGAAGGGTCAAGATGAGCATGAAGGAAATGCTCCAAAACACCAGCACCATGACTGGAGCGTATCAGAGGGAAACAGGAGACAATCTCCCTCATATGCTTGAAAGAGCTCCCAGTGGCCCAGACTGGAACGACGTGCACCACAAAGTAAATAGCAATGTACTAGCACTAGATCATGACCTATAGTATGAAATAGACCCCACACGCTCACAGAGATACAAAGAAAGGACAGAATAAATTTGTGAGTGGGGGAAGAACAGACCAGTCTCCGTGTACAAGAATTCTGAAAACTCTGTGTAGATACTCAGATACTGTGTAGGAACCTAGCTCCCCTCTCCTTAGATGAGGGGGTTCTTTCCCAAGATGGGGGTGTGTGTGAAAAGAGTACCTTGAAAGTGTCGAAAACCTGACACACGCCACCTCAGCAGGGAGATCAAGTGCCAGATAGCCACGGGAAGTCACACCGACAGTGTGTGCCCTTGATATGCACGGTCTGGGAGAGAGATAGGGCAATCGACCAACTTCGAGAAGTACTCATCAGTCATTTTGTAGACTGTCCCTCAACCGGAGTTTTTCTAATCATAACAAAAACAGAGGAAAAACCCCAATTGAGGGACATTCCACAAAACGACTGATCAGCACTCCTCAGCACTGTCAAGGTCATCAAAACAGAAGTCAGAGAAACTGTCATGTTCAGAGGAGCTGAAGGAGACATAACATCTAACGGGCTGTGGTCCCCTGGAGGGATCCCAGCACTGAGAAGGGACATCAGGTGAAAACTAAGGAAATGTCAATGAAGTAGGGACTTTGGTTAATACTCCTCCTTCTTCTCCTCCTCCTACTACTAAGAAATTCTGCCAAGCACTCCGTTAAGTGACTTAGCACAGGTTATTTTGCTTAATCCTCACAAGGCTGTTAAATGGCTTCATTCCCACTTTACAGATGAACACGATAAGAGATATAAGTCTTTTGCCTGAGACAACAGAGTCGGTAACTGGAGGAATTCAAGGTGACACTCCCCTTGAATTGTTTGAAGACTCTTAGATGTCTCAGCTTCATTAATCCCCACAACAACCCAAGAGAGCCAAGCAGCACTCCCATGATTCCCAGTCCCAGGGAGGAAGCTGAAGGAGAGGGAGGCTGGCTGAGTCACTTGGTGGGGTGGAGGGGGAGATAGCTGGTAAGTGGCAGGACCCGAATCTGAATTACAAGGTACTCCAATGCCGAGGACCAAAAACAGCACACTCAGCCCCTCCATGAAGAACTTCCCCTGCAGTGCCCATTTCACAACGGGCTGTTGAAATCAACGATAAACGTAACAATAATAAACACTGTAGAGTGCGTAGGACATGCCAATGACTATAAAGATCAACATGCTTAGCCCTCCCAACAACCCCATGAGATAGGTTCTATTATTATTCCCACTGCACAGATAGGAACACTGAGGCACAAAGAAAGTATATGGGTATTAACTCTGCAACTCATCTAACCTCTCTGTATGTTTAAAATTATGCTTAAAAAGTGTGTATATTTTAAAAATCTGTGGGTGGGGGCGCCTGGGTGGCTCAGTGGGTTAAAGCCTCTGCCTTCGGCTCAGGTCGTGATCTCAGGGTTCTGGGATCGAGCCCCGCATCGGGCTCTCTGCTCTGCAGGGAGCCTGCTTCCTCCTCTCTCTCTCTGCCTGCCTCTCTGCCTACTTGTGATCTCTGTCAAATAAATAAATAAAATATTTTAAAAAAATCTGTGGATGATTGTGTATGATCATCATAAAATGGTTTCTCAGGAATTGTTTATTTGGCCCAAATATACATGTATCTCATTCTTTCTTGGCATCACACGTCTTAAAAATTAGTTTCCTGATTTCTCCTTTCACATTTTTCACCTAAAAACTTCCTCCCACCGTCCTGCAGTGAAAGACAGCATTTTTGCCAGCCCGTGTGCTACGCTTTGGTGGTTAAGTAAAAGACTTGAGGCCCATGTTTATTAATTAGCAAAAAGCGGTATATTACATGAGTTCCAGGCTCTGCGGAACTTTCTAATCACTTCTGTGGCTTGGATGGATTTCAACACTTGTACTCATCACCGATCAAAAATATATCATTATTGCCCCAGTCAATAAACAGCTCAGTGAAATGGCACAGTTATAACACATTTATTTCTTTTATAATTTCTATGAACCTGCCCATTTACTCACTCGACCTACAATTCTTACTTGGCCTGAGCTCCTACAGGCGCTTTTCTTTGTTTCACACACAGAAGTTTTTCTTGAAATAGGAGTTAATTAAATGATTTAGGGGGGAAAAAAAAGTGCCTCTTCTGATTCCAATGATTAGCTTGTTGCTGTGTTTTTTAACAGATAAAAATCTCATTCTGGATCATTTTAGGTGTACACTGTCCTGAGTTTAGATGCCTGACAAATTCATGGGCACTGGCAAATAGGAAAGCTGTCCAGAGGTCTGTCCCGCAATCCTTCTCTGCAAATCGACAGCCTCTCCAAAGGTCATAGGAAACAAGTGTCTTTGTCCTGCGAGGCGATGCCCTCACGGGTGGGAGCCGGCTCTCTGCTTACCCTCAGACAAGGGTCCAGAGCAGGAGGAGCTGTGGATTGGAAATGCGCTCTAATCAGAATAGAGCTGTGGTCCAGGAAGAGGGAGGGTCTTCTCAGGAATAATGTGCACAGTCTGCACCCTAGTCTCCTGACCCGGTCATGGAGAGCAGCTTAGCAACTTGCCAGATTTGGAATAATTAAATTCCTTGGACCAGCAAGAGACATGTGCCCCTGAAGGACAGGAATTCCCTCTATCTCTGCAGCTCCAACACTCATTCCCCATGACAGTGCAAAGTTGTAAGTGGTCAGGGCACCAACTCCAGAGCCAACGCCAGGGGGTCTGAAGACCTTGGACATAGTTCCTAACCTCATTGTTCAAGACACACAATTTGCAGGGGCACCTCGGTCGCTCAGTCGTTAAGCATCTGCCTTTGGCTGGGGTCATGGTGCTGGGACGGAACCCCGCACTGGGCTCCCTGCTCAGCGGGGAGTCTGCTTCTCCCCCTCCCTGCCGCTCTGCCTACTTGGGCTCTCTATCTCTCTGTCAAATACACAAATAAATAAATAAGATCTTTTTTTTTTTAATTTTATTTATTTATTTGACAGAGAGAAATCACAAGTAGGCAGAGAGGCAGGCAGAGAGAGAGGAGGAAGCAGGCTCCCCGCTGAACAGAAAGCCCAATGTGGGGCTCGAACCCAGGACCTGGGATCATGACCTGAGCCGAAGGCAGTGGCTTAACCCACTGAGCCACCCAGGCGCCCCATAAATAAGATCTTAAAAAAAAAAAAAAAAAAGAGGAAGAAGCACAGCATTTGCAGAACAATCGTGGTAAAGATTAAAGGGTTAACATGTAAAAAAGCACTCCCAAGGGTCCTGGCAGGAAGTACTGTATATACACCAGCATTTGCTATTGTTGACAAAGGCGGAAACAGTTCATTGTCACCAAGGATTCCCAAGTAACGAACCCCACCCACCTGACCCCCAAACTGTCCTTCACCTGCCCACCTGTCCAAAATCTACTCATTGAAGACCCCCACCTATTTCCATGTAATAAGGCCTGGTCGCCCCCAGCAGCGATGTCAGCGGGCAGAAACTCTTATTTGCAAGCCGGAGGTGTTCATCCAGATTAAATGCAGAGTTCACCGTGCTGTCCACTTCTCCTTTTTTAAGTCAGGGTTTTTCACATGCAGATTTTATCATCATGCTTCTACTTCCTCTCTTTTCTTACAGTATTAAAAATCTTTTCCTTTTCAGCTCTGTCCCACCTTCCTGTTGAATTTTTTTTTAAAGGGACAGAAAAAGCCAACCAGCCAGCGAGCTCAGAGGCCTGAGTCTTCTGCTCTGAACTTCACACTGACGCTATTACACACTGCCAGGGCCAGCTTAACAGAGAATTGGAATCTAATGAGAAAAGATAAGAGAGGAGCCCAGAAAAAGGAACTCTTGAAAATCAGCCCCCCTGATCGTGTCACCAGGCCTGGTGGCCTCGCGGTTTATTCACACAGACTGCCTCTCAGTTAGGGGCATGCAATTCGCCCGCAGTCAATTCTTTAAAACCATTAGTCACCCTCACACCGATTTACCTTTAAACAAGGACATTCTGGAACCAGGGATCCACCTATGTGGCTTAGTCAGGCGATGGGCCTCAAGGTCAGCGGCTTGAGTAACACGGTGAGAATGACCTCATTCACCCGCTATAGAACCGTTATGTCACTGATCGATACGGAGGCCTGTGCGCGTCACCGACACAGCCTCCTCCGGGGAGCACCCCACGTCCATCGGACACACACGGCTCCCTGAAAGGCGGAGGACACGCGGAACACAGATCCTTTGGTCCGAGAGAAGCAGCCTTCCCACCTTGAAAGCAGGGAAGAGAAGAGAGATTCCACACAATGGAAACAGAGCACGCTCTGGTTGACGTGACACTTGTCCCACCTTCCTCTGGGACACAGGATGCGTCCTCTGGGGATGCACGGGGCAGGAGGGAAGACAAAAATGGAAGCGTAATTGCTGGGGGCACTAAGAACAGCACACCTGGCCCCTCCAGCAAGAACCTGCTCTACTCGGGGCGCCTGGGTGGCTCAGTTAAGCATCTGCCTTCGGCTCAGGTCATGATCCCGGGGTCCTGGGATGGAGCCCTGCATCGGGCTCCCTGCTCAGCGGGGAGTGGGCTTCTCCCTCTGCCTGCCGCTCCCCCTGCTTGTGCTCTGTCTCTGACAAATAAATAAAATCCTAAAGGAAAAAAAAAAAAAAAGAACACGCCCTGCAGCGCCCATGTCATAATGCCTCGGTGCAGGATCAAAACCAGTAACAGTAAGAGACGCTGGAGAGTGCTCACTGCGTACGAGTCATTGTTCTTTTTTTTTTTTTTTTTTAAAGATTTATTTATTTATTTATTTGACAGAGAGAGAGAGAGAGAGATCACAAGCAGGCAGAGAGGCAGGTAGAGAGAGAGGAGGAAGCAGGCTGCCTGCTGAGCAGAGAGCCCGATGCGGGGCTCAATCCCAGGACCCCGAGATCATGACCTGAGCCGAAGGCAGTGGCTTAACCCACTGAGCCACCCAGGCGCCCCTCATTGTTCTTTTTTAATTGACCAGTATTAACTCATTTCGCTCTCCCAACAACCTGATGCACTGTGTTCTATTATTATGATCATCCCCATTGCACAGATGGGAACACCGAGGTGTGAGGAAGTGAAGTAAGGTGTCTGACGTCCCCCTGGTAAGTGGCCCGAGCTGGGCCAGTTCAGCTGCAGAGTCACCGCCTTGAACTTCGGTCCACGGCAGCACCAGCAACCGCGGTAAGAAGTTTTGTTTTTGTTTTTGTTTTTTGCATGCGCTCTACCCTTTCCTTGGTGTAACAGTCCCACATATTCACTTATGAATTTCTCTCCCATCAGAGCCTTGCATAGGAGAAGTGTCCCTATATGTTTGTGGAATGAAGGAATGAGTAACTGACTCGAAATTAATCCTTCAATCCGTCTGTGCCAGAGACAGAGGACATACAATGAACCTTGGCTTCCGACAGGAAAAATGAAATCCAGGTAAAGCCAAGGACTTCTCCAGGGTCCTACTGCTTCAAATACACACTCCTCCCCGACTTACCAGTGGTTTTTAAATGTTTCAAAGCTGTGCAACGTTTTTAAGAAAACACAATCTTTTTACAGACACTCAGAATATAAAGGAGTAAAAAGAGGAGCTGGTGCGGGGGGGGACAGGCTGGGTCCGGCCCATGACCACCCGACGTCTACCTGCAGCCCTCAGGCAGAGAACCACTGTGGCACCTCGCATGGCCGCCAGGACCCTGGCCAGGAGCAAAATCCAGGAGCAGCTCCCTGGAACTCCAGCAGAGGACGACCAACCATCTCCAAGCCCCATGGGTCTCCTGCTCCTTGGGCAGGAGGTAGAGGATAGCATTCCCTCTCCCCACCAACCACTGGCGTTCCAGGTCTGGTTCTTCTCCCTCTCGGGAGGAGTGGGGCTCAGAGACCTGTTCTTGGCCTCCTTTCTCATGCATCTCTTTCTGTTTTCTTCTTTGGAGCTGTTCTGTATCTGTTCCCTTTTCAGCCCTGGGGGTTTCCCCTACTGATGACTGGAAAAGGGGCAAGCTCTTGTGACCTACTTCATCATCCCCGACTGGAGCAAGAGAGGGCAACGTGGGTTCAGGGGCCTTGCAAGTGGCTCCCTAGGATGGGAGCACCTTGGATCAGATCTGGAATTCTTCAAAATGGCAGACTCGAGTCCACAGTGGTGGCCGAGCTGAGCAGGGAAGGAGCGAATTTTGGAAGACATCTGTCGCTCCAACTCTCAGCAGGCAGGAGGCCCCGGGCATCGTGGATCGTCAAGAGCCAGGGCCTCTGAGCCAGCAGTCCAGCCTCCCTGTCCAACAAACAGGGACGCTGTGACCCTCCAACATACAATGACTTCACCCCGGGTTCAGAGGGGCACAGCTCCAACTAGGGATCTCTGGCCTCTTGCTCCTGTAACACGCAGAACCACAAGGAACAAAAGTAGGATGGGAACTGCAGGAGGCACCAAAAGACTGTCTTGCAATGTCAAATGATGCAAGAAATATGCATCTGGGCAAAATTCTCTCCGAAGGCCCTCCAGGAAAAAACATCCTACGCCCCAGTCACCCGAAGGTTTGTCCCAAGTGCTAGGAGGTCCCCTAACGCAAAGGGCAACAATGAAAGATATTACAGAAAGATTACCTTTCAGTGCTGCCCGCATGGCTCTGTAATGGGTGAATGGGGAAGAGACAGGAGAAGCACCCAGGCCTTTCAATGGGCTCCTGGCTTCTACCAGAATGTGAGAGCGGCCGCTCAATCATTAGCATACCCGATTTGCATTCACTCCAGATGAGATTTCATCATTGCATCATATTTATTCATCCCTTAATATAAATCTAAATTGCTCTCTTCAAATAGCAGAGAGCACTGTGCTTGGGTAAGGGGAAAGAGAGATCATCACGGTGAGAGGCGCACAGCATTTTCTTCTGCTCTCCCTCCCACGGGCTGCACCCTTCCCGGGCTCATCCCAGGGCTCAGAGAACATGCAGCCGTCTTTGGTTTCTCACAGTGGGGGGCTCTCAGTGGAGGGATAATATGGTGGCCCTCAACCTTCCCACAAAATACTGCAGGAGCACCTAGGAAGTCCCGTTGGAGGTGAGCCCAGATGCCTTCACAGCAGCCAAAGAGAACTCACTGGCAGACAAAAGACGACCAAGATTACAAGACCAATATTTCCGAGAAGATAGTCATGTGTCTGAACCTGGAAAAGTCTGCTTGGAATAAAGAACAATTTTTTTTTTTTTTTAAAACAGAAAGTGAGGCATTAAACTATGGATGTCCACAAATGATCTCCGGGAATGACGGGACACAGGGTCCAGAAAATGAGCAGCAGGCAGAGCACATGGGCCACGGTGGTTTCTGCGGGTCGCTTCCCACCGGGGCCACCGCCACACTCTGTGCGGGAAGGCCCATGTCCCACCAGCCCCACTTTTCCAGATGAGAAGAAATGTACGGTGCCTTTTCCTGTGAAAGGAAAATTGGCCTCATCATCTAGAAGCATCTGTTCAAAAGTACTGTCTCTAATTCTTCTTGTTGGGGGACAGGACATGACCGGGGCACACACACACCAGTGTGTATTTTTTTTTTTAAGACTTTATTTATTTGACAGAGAGGAAGATCACAAGTAGGCAGAGAGGTAGGCAGAGAGGGGGTAGGGAAGCAGGCTCCCTGCCAAGCAGAGAGCCCAACGTGGGGCTTGATCCCAGGACCCCGAGATCATGACCTGAGCCGAAGGCAGAGGCTTAACCCACTGAGCCACCCAGGCGCCTCACCAGTGTGTACTTTTAAAGAGTAAAAATCTTAAATGAAATCCCTTTATTGGCTTGCACATATGCTAAAGGAAGGTTCGCAGAAGACTCCTTCCAGGAAGGCAGGCTCAGACAATAAGAATGACCCGTTCCCTCTCAGTTGAACTATGCACTGTGCCTTGTAGCAAGGCATGTGTGACAAATTTTACCCAGTAATTCTGTTGTCATGTGTCCTAACCTCTATGACTTCAGCTCCTTTCTAAGCAAGAGCCTCAGCACGGTCAGGGCTCAGAGGGATTTAGATGGCTTCAGGTATCCACAGCTGAGTGCAGGGAAGATGGGTCCTTAAAAATGAACCCTAACTTCTGGGTTAGGGGCTCAAGGCCAACGCCTTCCCACAGGATTACTGAAGATGCGGTCAGTGGGTTAGACCGTCCTATCCTAGGGTTGCTGAAAGGACTTAGCCAAAGTAACAGAGGTTGTCACCACTCAATGACAGCACATGACAACATGACGAAATACTTCTTTACCCCTAATTCTTTTTCACGACAGGCCTGAAGTATTCAAAACGCTAAGAGACACATCGGGGTATTTTGGGACCGGGAGTTAGAAGAGTCCTGTCTCCTGGGTCTGCCACCAACTGGCTGGGGGGCCTGAGGAAGTCACAGGACTTCTCTAGGCCCCCGTTTTTAATTCCAGGGGAAACAAGGGAGTTCATGGATTTCTACAGTCATCTGCATTCTCTAAGCCTCTGCTTCCATGCTTCTTGTCTTTCCCTCTTGCCAATAGGGACTAAGAGTGTTAGAAATGTTGTGCCTCTGACCCCAGAGGAATGTGACAAGGGCCTTCCTTGCATTGTTCCCACAGTAACCAGAGCCAGCTGTCCAGGCAGGCCAGCCAAGTTATGGAGCACGGACGCGTACAACTGGGGACTGTGCATAGAAGACCCCACCTCCAGGTTTCCCCACTTCCTCTGGGCCCTGGTCTGCAGGTCAGCACCCTCCTGGGAACACAAGAATGGGTCTGTGATCTTTAATAAATAACAGTGGAGGTTTTAAAATCTGGAGTGTAGCCACAATGGCCTGAGGCTCCCCCAAGCACAGCAAGAGGACACAGGTATGTCCCTGCTTCTCTGAATCTGCAAGCAACCCCTGGGGTGGGGGGTGTGGTGGTGGGGGGCGTGGCATTCGGGGTCAGGGTGCCTAGAAGAGGGAAGGTCTCTTTCTGAGTGTGTGACGACGCTAAGTCCTATACGAAGAAGGGGACTCGAGTGAGAGTGAAAAGCTAGGATGAGATCTTCATCAGAAAATCCTGGGGTGAGCCAAGATTTGTAAGCATGCAGTTCTGCACCGGCAAGCCCATGAAGGATTTCCTCTTTGCCTGCAGCCTGCATCTGCGATCCTAATGAGGGAAGATCACTGGAAAGCATTACCATTATTTTTAGATTTTCTAAGGGAGGGAGGAGTGTTTGAAAGGGCAGAATGGAAAGGAATGTAGGGCAAGGGTGTGTGTGGGGGGGGAGAGAGAGGGGAAGATTGAGAAAATAAGGACTTGCAAGACAGAGAAGCAGCTCCTTCCTCCTTTCTTGATAGACGGCTATGGCCAAAACCATATCAAGGACTTCAGGTCCAGAGATCTGGAGACAAAGAAGTATCTGGAAGGAAATCAGGTTTCTGCAAGCACGGCAAATGTGCACTTCAGCTTGTAGGATTTTTCTTTTTCTTTTTCTTTTTCTTTTTTTTAACCTTCCAAATGTAGCAGATGAGGCCCTCCTAGAAAGCCCTTCTCGTAAAAGAGTTTGATAGCCCTTCTCTGGGTGGGAAAGCTGCCCCAGCGAACCTGAACCCCCAAGAAACACCCTCTTCTGGATGCACAGAGATCCTGAATGGTCCACACGAAAAGGAGATGAATGGATTCCTCTTAATGACTTTATAACTTTAAAACGGCAAGGTGGGACCCCACGGCTTCTGGGGTGACCAAAATCGGGGCCAAGAACATAATGTTTTGAGGGAGGATTTTTTTCTTCCTTTTTTTCTTTTTTCTTTCTCTCTCTCTCTCTCTTTTTTTTTTTTTTTGGCAATAGATCGTAATAAGTCTCCTTAATGAGCTACAAAAGCCAAGGCAAGTAGTCTCTTCCTCAATTCAGAGGCCTGGTAACTGCTCAAACACTATCCAAAGGGGCTTGATCACGCACTACTTCCCGGTTGGGACTGGTAAAGCAAGGTTGCAAAACATTCAAGTCACCAACAGCCGACATGGGCCCGGAGCTCACAAAGGAACACTAGGACCGGCTTCCCACTTCCAAAATAGGACCTAACAAAGTTGGTGCTCTAGGAGAAGAGTTGCTGTATTTCGTTTAATGGAACTAAATTTGTGCCCATTTAAATCATGAGCAGGTGGCACTCGGTAGCAAAGAAAGCCCTGAAAATATTCACATTTCGTGAATGCAGTTGTATGTATAATTAGCTGAAATTTATTTTAAAGTACTCTAATCTTTTGTACTGCATTTTTTTTTTTTACAATTCAAACTGGTGAGGAAAAGAGAGCAGCTTCTGAATTTATTATGAAAACACAGCCACCGTATTATCTGTTAAAAAATTTTTTTTGAAAAATGGGCAAGGCGTCAGAAAGCCTCTAATAAGACATATGTTAGGATCACACCAACGGAAAGGGCTTGCTTGCTTTCCCAGGAAGGAGTCTGTTGTTTGGGAGAAGTAAATGAGCTAAAGAAAAGCATTCAATAGAAGAGTAGATGGAAAGAATGAAAGGTAGACTTTTAGAAGCATAACATTTTCTCTTAACTACTACATGGAAAATTTCAAACGAGCCCAAAGGACTCGCAAGAGAAGACGAGATATGCAGCACCAATAATGACCAACTCATGGTCGATCTCTGCCTGCAAGCAAATCCCAGAAATACCATTGACTCCCTAAATATTTCAGTGTGAAGCATGGCATTGGGAAGCTCCCTCATTTTCTCGAGTGCCTGACAAGTCAAATGTCCTGGGGCCGGAACCAAGTCTTCTCACCTGAGGGTCAAATGTTCTCTCCCCTCCAAGCACCCCTGTCTCTCTTGCCCTAGCCACCCCCGGACCACAGTTAACAAGAACACAGAAAACAAGCATCGCGCAGGGTTATACATCACCAAATCCTCCATTTTAATCTAATTTTAATTTTAATTTGCCACTTTACTGAGCCTTAATTGTCCCGGCTATTAAGTAGAGCTATGAGATTGCCACCATGAGATACAATTACTTACGATACACTTACAAAAGTTATCTCCAAGTTACAACAGTTATTTCTGATGTGTTCTCATAGATTTGGGGACAAACTGTGAGAAACCATGGAGCTCTGGAAACGCCAGCGAGGTGAGGTCTCCCATGTTAAGGCTTTGGGGGAGGGCACACATAATTATTATGTAACTGTACCCTGAGAGCCTTTCCATGACACGTTTATTTATTTTTCACATATAAATTAGAACCAACTATTTCAACATGTTGAAATGAAAGTTTCTATGAAAAACAAATGTTTCATATAATATAAATCAACATTTCCCAAAGAGGAAAGAGGCAGGCCCTCTCCCTGGGGAGAATTCTAGCATCTTTCAGAGAAAGAACAGGCAAGCCCAAGGAAAGTGAAAAGGAAAAAAAGAAACATCCCCTCCCTTTGTCATGGACTTGCCAAACCCCTAACTGAAGGGGACTTACAATAGAACACCAAATATTCTCAAGGAAGTGTCCAAGCCTGGAAAAATAATGACTGAATGCAGGGTTTTTTGCGATGGACCAAACTACGCTGCTCAATGGCATCCTTTTCCCTTCTCAAAAAAACGCAAGCTCCCATCCAGGGGAGGTTACAGGAGGGAAGTCGTTACAATGTTTAAGAAACCCCGTTCGAAGTCAACCCCAAACCTTGAGCTGAGGCTTTAAATGCACTTGCTTTCAAAAGCCAAACCACAGAAAATCTTGTCATTTCTTCCTAGACACTGGCAACAAATGCCTTCCATGTGTAACCTCACCATAAAGCCCGAACGATGGGGCCAAGGTCACAGAAAAGCAGACGGGTCTGGGAAAATGGCCTACCCGCCTATGTTGACTTTCTGGGACGGCCATAAACCAAAGTACCCCACGCTGGGAGAAGGGGGGTGCTTCAACAACAGATGTTTATTTCCCCCAGTTCTGCAGGCTGGAAGTCCAAGGTCAGGATATCGGTAGGGTTGGTTCCTTCTGAGACCATGAAAGAAGGATCTGTTCCAGGCCCCTCTCCTAGCTTCTGGAGTTTGGCAGGCTATCTTTGGTATTCACTGGCCTGTCTTCAGTCCCGTCTTCATGTGGCATTCTCCCAGCATCTGTCTTGATGTCCAAATTCCTTCTTTTTATGAGGACACCGGTCCTACTGGCCTGGGCCCATCCTAATGACCTCATCTCAACAGGGTCATCTGTAAAGACCCTATTTTCAAGTAACAGCACATTCATAGATACAGGGGGCTAGGACTTCCACATCTGGGGAGGCGGGGGACACAATTTAATGCAAAACACCGCCGTATCCGCACCTAACTTAAGAGAGACAAGGGAGGGAAGCCAAGCCAGTTCCCATGAGGTCCCTCTTGTCCCACAGAGCATGCCACCCGCGTTATTAGCTTGTCCACGGCTGCTCAGAGGAGCACTCAAGAATAAGCACACCATGCCTCTGGACAGACCCTAGCAAAGCATCGGTCAGCTTTATCGTGTTAGCGGGGCCCGTTTGCACGGCCCTCCCTCCTGCACCTGGCCTCAGCTTGGGCCATGTGGGTCCCATGCAGTCTGCATGTCACTTTGGTCCCTTTCAACCTCAGGACAGCCCAGAAGTCATTCACAGCATCTGCCAATTTTATATCCTCTGCTACATTTTCCACTCTCCTTTGTCCTTCTGCATTTGGGACGAGCCAAGAGGTATCTTAGAAAAGGGAATCAAAATACATTTTTGACCTATTTCTACAGCCAGCAGAATGACTGGACCATGATGGTCATTGTTAAATATGCTCTGCTGGGGCACCTGGGTGGCTCAGTGGGTTAAGCCTCTGCCTTCAGCTCAGGTCATGATCCCAGGGTCCTGGGATCAAGTCCCGCATCAGGCTCCCTGCTCAGTGGGGAATTTGCTTCTCCTTCTCCCTCTCCCTCTGCTTGTGCACATGCTCTCTCTCTCTCTGTCAAATAAATAAAATCTTAAAAAATAAATTTAAAAAATGAATATGCTCTTCTACAGTTTTAAAAGGGGCCTTCCAACGATGACCATTGCACACTATAACTGTTCAACAATTCTAACAGGCAGTGACCACATCGGGATTCCCAGTTTCTAGAGGAGGAAACCAAAGGGTCAGGTAATTCAGTAATGGACACACAGCTGGTAAATCACAGAGCTCAAATATAGACTCATCTGTTCTGACGTCAAGTGCTGTATTCTTACACAATACATCATATGACATAGTCGATGTGAAATTGTCAAGGATTCAGCTTTTTTCTTGACTCTAAGCAGTATGGTAGCAACAATAAAGCCTTATGTTTATAATTCCACATTTTAAGACATTTTTCGAAATGTTGCAATTTGAGGTTTTATGTATCCTTCTAAAAAAACAGGTGAGTCACTCTTAGGCCCATTTTATGGATGATAAATGAAGGCAGAGGTTAAGTAATTTGCCTGAAGAGACCAAGAAGTTGACAGTGGAGAGAAATAAGAATTTCTGCATACTAACTCAAAAATGGGTATGACTTTACAAAGGGGGTAATTCAACATCAGCATCCTTGGAGATATGTAAAATGGAAAGACAATAATGTACGTTGAAGGATAAAAAGAAAAAAAACTGAATAAATTCCCATTGATTTTACTGCTGGAAGAAGCGGTACACCCATGTGTCATGGGTGTCAGAACGGATAGATACCTGCCTGCGCTGGGAGACAGGACAGTCTCGGTTACCTCAGATGTCCCTTAAAATGTGAAAAGACTATTCTCAGCAAGTCACATGAGATCTGTGACTGGTGAAAGACAATATGCTTTCTTGATCACGATAGACCACCAGATTCCCTTTGGTCTTTCACAACCCGAATTCTGACAGCAGGCTTCCAGAAGGAAGTGGAAGGGGAGATAACAGTTTAAGGAAAGAGAGCTGACGAACATGTGCGTCCCAGCGTGGTCACCAGACAACTGTGGTTGGAGGTGCCCGTGTTGGGAGGCGGCAGTGGGAGGTGAGGTGGGAGGGAAACACGGAGACCATTTTATGCAGGGTCTCTAAGGCCCTTCTGAGTAGCGGAGATGATTCTGGAAAACGTGAAGGTGCGTCCAGTGGGATTGAGCAGGAGAACGACCTCACCAGATGTGTGCTGCCTGTTCCCTCTAAGGGAGGGACTCTCAAACCCACAAGTCAGGCCCTGACCCCTCTGCCAGGATCTAGATATGTCTTCCAGAATGCCTGCTGGGTGTCTCTACGTGGCTATCCTACAGGCACTTCCAACTGCGTATGTTAGATCTCCACGGTCTTTTCCAGATCTAACGTTCTGTGATTCTACCCAAAGTGGCGGGTCTAAAAAACGGACATTTCCCTGGAGGAGACCGAACATAAACGAGGAACAGAGAAATCCTCTTCAAGAGGCAGGGCAAAAAGAGCAATGTCTTTAAATTGGGGGGAAAAAAAGGTATCTGTGTTAGTCATTCCTTTCTAACTTGTGCCCAGGCTCTTAACGGTATGAGACATCTAATCCTGGAGAGGAACGTGCACATACGCATTCGCGGTGGGAGACCTGGGGCAGTGTGGTTAGATACCATCCAAGGACACAAGCTCTCAGTGACAAGCTAGAATGACTTTCTTGCCCATCAGAGCTGCCCCTGTGCACCTGCAGAGGTTGGCTCTAGAAATAGCAATTAAAGCACAGAGTCAGAACCTTGAATGGTTCAGTATCTCAAGCATCCCTTGTCCCTGGGCCCAAAATGACCCACGCTCATCTCACTCACCAACTCATTCTATTACTAGAGACCAAGTGGCCCCTGAATTCTTAGGACACTATGTGGCAGAGAGCATCCCCCCGAAGACCAGTGAACAACTTCCACGAGACCCTTTTAAAATAGGACTAAACTCGTCCTTTCCTGTTAAAGTTTCACTCTGCTGCTTCAAAAGAAACACTATCGCGAAAACCTTTGCTTTCCCAGAGAGGAGAAGTAGCACATTAATTCATACAGTGTGTTTTGAATAAAGCAGCATTTATAACGTAGAGGAATTCCGCTTCCCTCTTCCGGACATCGCTTCCAAACACAAAAATTCAGAGTGTAGGTGGGCTGCCACTCCACACACTGAATTTAGAAAGACACTCATACTCTCCCGACAAGCCTACCTCCTTCAGCCCACGTTCAAAGTTTCTCTTGGCTGTGACAGAAGCCACCACTGTGGTCCGCTATCCAGGATTTGATCAGAATGTCATCTCACGGGCCGGTGTCCCCTTGATGTCTCCTCCTGCCGGTGCACACGGATGCTGTTCAAATACCCTTGAGATTTCCACATCTGTCTGACAGCCACTCACGCTCCGCAGAGCACCTTGCTCACAGAGCTAATCCTCCCTGAGAGCAATCTGACCCCGCCTTCCCTGTCAGAGCGGGACAGCTGCTCCATGTATCCCAGCTGATAGGACACTACGCTGTTAAAACCACACAGAGCACAATGGCTCCAACTTCAGGAACACCGCCTGTGGCAACGGCACACATCCCATGACCTGAAGATCTCTTCTGAGATATTATCCAGGTTCTGCTCTTTTGGGCCATGGGTCTCTATGATTTGTGCTCCTTGGACAATTGACATGGTCAAGACATACAGGGAAACACACACACACACACACCCTACAGCTGGGGTCTGAGAAGACCAATGGCCCTATTGAGTCCCATCATGGTAGCCAAGCATACCTTCCAGACACTCCATGGCTCAAAGGCAATTTTGATGGATATATGAAAAGTCCATAATAAATCCACAGCAAAATCCACAATGCTCCAATTTTTTTTTAGAGATAAAAACTATCACCCCCAAACTCTCTAAGATCTACCCCAGTCCTCTTCCTATTTAGGAAACTCTCTGGATCTTCATGGTAGTCTCCCATGGCCTCCCAAGGGAGAGTCGGGGCCCCTCCTGGATGCTCCCTCTATTGCAATTGACCAGTTACTTGTTTACCTACTGTACTAAATAATGATAATGTACAGAGTCACAGAATAGGGACCAATTTCTTTGGTATCTTCAGTCCTTAGCAACCTACTCGGCACAAACGTAGAATCTCAAAAAATATGAGTGGACGGATTGAATATACAATCCAATGTTCTATTCATTCATCCAGTCATGGTAAGTACAATGATCTCTTGTCGTATCTGGCATTGACCGTGGCCCTCCATGCCCTGTGTCTGTGGCCATCCTAAGTAGGAGAGGATCATCTCCCCTAAATGAGACCGCGAACTTGCAACATTTGAAGTCCATCAGGAACTAAGAGCTCTTATAAGCTCTCTCCTTTGAGAGAACCAGGAGGCTTGAAAGAATCTTAAAAAAGGGAAAGCTTTTTTGAAAGAGAGTGTGAGCAAAACCTACAGCATTTAGGGCTGGGAACAATTATCCCTCTACATATAGGCCATTTTTTGGTGGGAGAGGGCAAAACTGTGAGTGGCAATTTTTCATGCAGTTTGAGGCTAACGCCCTTTAAATAAGATCTCTTTTATGACACTGACATTTGCGCGACACACTGTAAGTAGATTAGGGTGTGTTTATGCCATGACACACATGGTTTAAGATAATTCAACTGAGAGCAAAAGATAATTTGGGGGGGTGCCTGGGTGGCTCAGTGGGTTAAGCTTCTGCCTTCAGTTCAGGTCATGATCTCAGGGTCCTGGGATCAAGCCCCACATCAGGCTCTCTGCTCAGCAGAAAGCCTGCTTCCCCCTCTCTCTGTGCCTGCCTCTCTGCCTACTTGTGGTCTCTGTCTGTCAAATAAATAAATAAAATCTTAAAAAAAAAAAAAAGATAATTTGGGGGGAAATGATCAAATCCGCATGAGACTAATCCATAAATGGTAAAGCAAGTGAATCATGGAAAATTTGATGCCAGACAAAACAACAGCTTTTGTTCAAGTCCATCCAGAAGTTTCTCCTGAAGACCTACTACGTGCTCGGCACCATGCCAGGATTTGTGGGGAATATGGAAGAAAGCATCACCGTGGTTCAGACTCCAGTCCCTCCTACCAGTTTCTAAACCCACCCCGTAGACCCTGCTGCCAGGTTTCCAAAATGTGAATGAAATAGTGCCCTCATGCTTCCAGCCACCCCCATCATAACCATATTTCAAGCAAGACAAGACCTTCTTCAACCCCAGGTCTGACAACTGCTCCCATCTACCACCTTGTAACCTCTCATTGCCTCGGCCATAATCTCTTACTCATGTCTCCCTGGGTTTAAGGCTCCTTGACTCATTGATGGCCTTTGAAAACACTGCCCTTCTCTGCACTCCCTGGAACATGTTGCCTACTTAGTCTTCATAACTCATCTCTCAGACAAATCTTTCCAATAAACACTTCTCGATCCCCATTCTGATGTGGTTCTCTGTACAAGTTTCCCCAGCACTCTCTGTGTATCATGGCGCCTGACACATGGACTTCTTCCTTCTTTCCTCCTCTCCACTGCCTCCTCTGCCCATCTATAAACACTTACAGAGCGACTGCTCCCACAAAGCCCTTGCTATGCTAGATGCATACAATATGTCTAATCAACCCGCACAAGTCCTGGACTGTAGGTATGACTTCTGATGAGCAAGTAAGCTCAGAGAGGTTTAGGAACTTGGTCAAGTTCACCAGCCAGCAAACGTTAGAGCCAGATCCTCCTGCTGCAAGCTCAGGAAGATAAAACACCCCTGAGTCATGTACCCAGAGTGCAGTGTGAAAGTCACATCTGGGGCTCTGATGTGACCAGCCAGGGGTGCACATATCCTCTGGGCTGGAGCAGGGGGCATACCCATGCAGTCTGTTCACTCCCCAGGACTATTTCCTGCATGCCATACAGATGATTGGATAGTGAGTCCCCAGAAATCACCCACCAGCTTCTCTCATTTGTGGAGTCAGCCTAAACTCCTTTTGTTTTTAACCACAACCTACCAGCTCTGTATATTAAACGTTTCCAACAAGCATCAAAGGCTCAGTTGTCACTGTTTTCTGATTCTGCTAATGCAAGGGACAGCCCGTCCTAGTATTTATTACTAGAGTAATGTCAGGTTCAGGGTTAGCACATAAAATACCTCTCCAGTTTCTTTGCGAGAGATCAAAACGCTCTCTTAATGGCAACATCAAAAAGAATCTACATGTAAACATGTTTCAGCAGGAATGACTTTCCTTTCAGTGATTTCTCAATATTTGGAACTCTTTTATTAGTCACTTCTGCTTACAAATGGTAGATTTCACTGTTTCTGCTAAGCCTTTTCTGAACTCTTCATCACATTTGCTGATAATTCCTGTTTTGTACCATTCTTTGGCTCATAATATTCTGGGGGAAAAAAATGCCCCTAGAAATATTTTGGTTTATCATGTGCCTTGATTAGGGGGAAGGAGGGAAAAGTGAAGAAAATGACATTTTTACCTCTTCTTCCTCCCTATCCCTTTCTCTCTCCTCTCCTCCATTTCTCCTTTAGCAAAAGCCCTTACCTAATCCTCATGGATCGGTAAGTATGGTGCTATATATTCGTATAGCTCCTTGGTCTTTTCACTTGATTGGCTAAAGAAAAATAGCAGGGGATTGGGATATAATTGCCACCTTCTTCCCTTCCAGCGTGGACTTCCCACTCAAAGTCCTCAGTGCTGGTAAGGAAAATCAGCCTACCATTCCGTCACTGCAGGAGAATTGGCAGCACTTCCAAACTGCTCTCTGCTCATGATAAAGCCTTACAAACACCAGTGGACATTAACCCTGCTCAACGCCAAAGGCGGCCTCACTGTTAATGGGGGAGACACGAGAAGCATTCCATTAACGTTAGAAACACCACCAGGCCGTCCACCATTGTCGCTGTGATTTAAAGCTGTTCCAGGGGAATTAGCCAATTTAATTACAAAGGAGAAAGGAAGGAGGGGTATAAAATTGGAAAAGAGGCAATAAAATCATTACTTGCATATGCTGTGGCTGCAGATCTGAGCAAATCAGCTGGACAACTACTGTAGACCATTAGAGAATTCCAGAAGGTAATTAACAAAAGTCATATGCAAAATTCAATAGCCTTCCTCAATGACAGCTGGTAAAAAGACGCCCCGTTTTTAATAGCAACTAAAATCCAAGATACTCAGATGATAAACTGGATGAGAAATACGCAAGAGGTATGAAAAAAAAAATCTGAAACACTACTGAGGAACAGAGAGGCTGGGAACATCTGGAAAGCTCTACCTATTCTTAAACAGGAAGTCACGATCAAGAAAGACAGTAATTCTCCCCCAAATGAATCTATAAGCTTGATACAATGTCAAAAAATGCCATGAGGAAGCTAACTCTGAAGTTCATATGGAAAAATAAATAGGAAGGAATATCCAGAGAAATGATACAAAAAGCAGTAAGGAAAGACTAGTAGAGCAGGTAACAGAAATATTTATTATAAATAAATTTATAATAAATTTATATTTATTATAAAGCTCTGGAAAGTACATCAGTGGGCACTGGCACAGGAAAGCAAGTAAGATCAATTAAAAAAAAAATACACAAACTCAAACACGTACCGAATTCAGCGCAAGATAATGGGAGAAGGAACCTTCAATACTTAGATGACCACCTGGAAAAAGTTGAATCAGATCCCTGGTTCCCAACCTACACTACAACAAATTCCAGAGTGGCCAAAGATTTAAATGCAAAACCCAAAAACATAAAAATACTAGAAAGAACCTTGAAAACACGATGCTGAGTAGAAGCAGCCAGTCACAGAAGACTAAAAATTATATAACTCCACTTATAGAAGTGTCCAGAAGAAGCCAATCCATAATGAAAGCAGATTAGTGGTTGCTGGGGGCTGGGGGTGAGGAATGGGGAGTTGTCGGCTAATGCATATGGGGTTTCTTTTGGGGGTAATGAAAATTTTCGGAAATTAGATTGTGGTGATGGTTGCCCAATTCCGTAAATGCACTAAAACCACTAAACAGTACACATTAAAAGAGTGCATTTTATGGTATGTGGGTTCTAGCTCCATAAAGCTATGATTTAAAAAATACTAAGCAAACCTATGAGACCATTTTTTTATATAATGTTTGACTGGAGAAGGCCTACACATATCAAAAAGCGGAGGGTGCCTGGGTGGCTCAGTGGGTTAAGCGGCTGCCTTCACCTCAGGTCATGATCCCAGGGTCCTGGAATCAAGTCCCGCATCAGGCTTCCTGCTCAGTGGAGAGCCTGCTTCTCCCTCTCTCTCTGCCTACTTGTGCTCTCTATCTCTCTGTCAAATAAATAAATAAAAATCTAAAAAAAAAAAAAAAAAGCAGAAAGCTAGAGGACAAAATCTGATAAGACTACATAATTTTATAAACAAATCCTGCATAAAGAAAATAGGTCAAAAAATAAATGGGAAAATTGAAAAGTACAAGACAAAAGGACGAATTCGCTTGAACTACTAAGCGCTCCTAAAAATCAATTTGCTGGAAAGACCAAAAACCCCGGAAAACACGGGCAATGAATGTCAGCATGCAATTCTCAGAAAAGCAAATAGGAATGGCTCTTAAACATGTGAAAACATATTCAATCATCACTATAATGAGCGAACTCACATGAAAGCTACTAAAAGATAGTATTTTTTCACCTCTTCGATTGGCACAGACCATGAAGTTTAATAACACTGTCTGTGGAGAAAAGGCGCACTCACGCAGTGCTGGTGGGAGCGTACATTAGTGCGGATGCCAAATTGGAGGGCAATTTGGCAAGGTTTATCAAAATTAAAACTGCACATTCCTTTTGATCCAACAATTCCACTTGAGTAATTTCTCCTCCAGAGATCCTTGCTGACATATAAAATGCTATTTATAGAAAGTAATTCACCCAAGCATTGTTCATAGTAGCAAATAATTGCAAACAAGCGAAAGTCCATCAATGTGGGACCGGAACAGAGTGTAGCAAAACCGTACAACTGAATATTATTTAGATACCAAAAAGAGTAAGGCTGCTCTCTAAGTTCTGACAAAAAGATATTCCAGGATACACGGTTAGGTTACAAAAAAAAAAAAAAAGTAAAGAACAGTTTGCATGGTGTAAACATTATGGTTTCTTTTTTTTTTTTTTTTAACAAACATATTTTTGCTTATGTAGTTGTAAAATATCCTGAAAGGTATTTCAGGCTACGTGAATGCTAAGGAAAGAAAACAGTAATGGAGCCTGCCTCTAGGAGTGAATTCGATGACTTGGGAGCAGAACTAAAAAACTTATTTTTCCTTGGACATTTATAGGGTACCTTTTATACTTCTAGGGATTTAAAACACATTAGTTAATTCTCTTAGTTCAAAGAAAGAAAACAAGTAAGGCAAGGACACTGAAATACAAAACAAAATATGGGATCTAATGTGCGAGAGGTTTGGGGGCTATTTTTAATATAGTTATATTTCAGAAAAAAAACTAATAATTAAAGAAAACCCCTCACCATCCAGTGATCATCCAGGAGGCTGACTCGACTTTTTTGCAAAACAGATGGATTCAGCGAAGCTTCTGATGCGTGGGGCTTTGGTGAGCTCGCCCTCTCCCCCTCACACCCCTGCATCCCCACAGTGGGCAGGGCTACCCTCCACACCCAGGAGGATAATTTCACCTTCATAATTCACTCAAATACGATGAGTGCAACAGCTGGACATGTCCCAACTCGAGAGGTTTGTTTAGATCTATCCTTGGGACACCAAAAAGGCCAATTTTGCCTATTTCTAAGACTTGCCTATTGGTACTTATTGAATTATTAAGTCTCTCATTGGCCATCAGTTAAATTTAGAACAAAAGAGCTATAAAAACGTCCTGATAAACACTGTAATGAATTCATCATACATTTCCTTAATGCACTTGTTCTAAGGGGGTGGTGTGTGGAGGGGAGGCTAAGGACAGGAGGATGGAGACCAATCTGTACCCGCCTGGCTCCTTTCTGATTCCCCTGCGAAGGAGCCCTGGACACTGAGGCAGAACGGACCGGTCAGCAAAAGCAAAGCGCTTTCAGACTCAAACAGAACTGTTCATTCTAACCCTCTCCCAGAGACTGCAGAAAACCCACTTGTCCTCGTTTCTTCTGTCAAGTGGAACTTTCTGGATTCCCTTGAAGACACATGTCTCTCCTATTTTTCCCCATTTATGACCTTCTCAGCCATTAGAGGCCTTTTTTCCATTATCCACCTGGCAGGCTGGAGGGCACAGAGGTGGCTGAAATTCACAGGTACTGCGCAACTTTGTTTTAGCCCCAAATTTCAACCTCCTGTCCTATAGATGAGAAAAATGACCCTTTCGTGTTCCCGTCTGCGTTCACGAAGGAGGGAATGAGCAGTTAATAGGCTTGTGCATAACACAGAGAAACTCCTGGAATTGAAAAATCAAAAGAATTTCAAGACACATCCTATAAAACTCAGGCTTCCTACCCAACCGGCCTCTGAAAGACTCCTCTGAATTCCTGATGGCTCACATTGTCTGGTGCGCAGTGTATCTGATCCTGGAGGTCAGCCCCACTGCTACGTCTCAGGCCATGGGACTGGGCCACCGCACAGAACGGAAGAGGAGAGACAGGTGAAGGACTTATGTCTTGAGAGTTTCAGAAAGCAGGAGGAGTAACTATTCCTCTGCAGAAAGCAGTAGTGGTTGTAAGTTTCGAAGAGTGGGCGGGAGGGGCAGCAGTTGGGAGGAAAAAGCAGGGGACCCCAAGCTGTGCCCAGAGAAGCGCGTCGCAGGGAGCTGAGGTTTTCGGATGTGGACAGGTGTACAGCAGTGTCGGCCCGAGCGGATGAACATGCTGTAGCGGTGGCAGGATGTGCGGTCTGGCACGAAGGAGGTGAGATTCAGATGAGGAGACAGAGTATCAGGGCAGAGCCTAAGAAGGGCTGGGCTGGACTGAGCCCCTCGCTCAAACAGAGAAGGAAATGATCACTTTATCAAGGGGGGAATACGGACGCCTGCTCCAGTCCTTGGGCGTGTGATAAAGGGTCCTGAGCCACATTTCTTAGTTTTCCCAACCAGATCAGATGGAAGGGAGGCTCAAGTACAGAAAGCGAGTTCTCTGACAGGGGAACAGGAGCCTGAACAGGTGGGTTAATCTTAGGACGGGGAAGGCAGCAGACAGCCCTGTGATGAAGAGTGAAATAGATGTGGGTCCCAATCCCAGCTCCTCCCACTTCTCGGTTCAATCACTTCAGGTTTGAGGAGGCCCATCTACACCCCAGCCCTGGCATCTGGAAAGTGAAACTGTCTTGAGAAATACTGGAACACATATCCAGTGTGTAGGAGAGAGTCTGGTGGCTGGGAGAGGTGAAAAATTCATTGAGGTTCTTACTCTTCTAACAACCACCTGCTCAAGGAAAATCGTTTTTAGGAGAGTGAGATAGGTTAGAAGAGAGAATAGTGAAACCAACAAATGACAGCGGGGTGGGGGGGGATCATTTACTATCTTCATTTATAAATGCCTACACGTCAGCTACATCAAGAAATGAAAGCATGCCCACCCAGAAGCTTGTCTGGGAATGTTCATGGCAGCATGACTCATGAGAGCCAAGAAGGAGCAACGGTCAATGGCTGTCAGCTCATGAGTGGGTCAGGAGAATGTAGCACCTCCACGGAATGGAACAGAATTCAGTCCTACCAAGGAATCACCGTGGCGTGCACGCTCCCAGGGGCACGGAGCTTGGAAACATTATGTTAAGTGCAAGAGCCAAACACGAGAGTCCACATACTGCCCGATTCTATCTACGTGACGTGTTGAGAATGGTCGAATCTACGGACAGAGAAAACAGACTAGTGGTTGCCAGGAGCTGGGGGTGAGGGGCTGGGGGAGATGGGAAGTGACGGCTAACGCACAGGGAGTTCTTTGGGGGGTGATAACGGATGCCCAACTCTGCAAACGAAGCCACAACGAAAGATTGTATGTTTAAAAATAAATAAATAAAAAACCAGCTATACAGCTCTTAACACCTCCTGCTTCCCACCTCCTGAATGAAGAGCATTTGTCTTGCCTGGGTGAGAGGTCTTGATGGGCAGAGCATATGCAATGCGGAATCCCAGCAATTTCTTTAACTGTGAATATCAGAAGACATCGATCCTTGTCCTCTGGGGACATAGTCAGGTGGGTGCCGGGGAGGTCATTTTGCTTTTTCTTTCTAGCTGCTTCTTTTGGTCCTGGCTACTGCGTTCGGTTTCCCCATGAGCACAGTGGTTAGAAATCAATCTCTGGTTGATCTTCTCAGGCAAAAGCTTTCAGTGGACAGGCCTTTTCATACC
Source organism: Lutra lutra (assembly GCF_902655055.1). NCBI lineage: Eukaryota > Metazoa > Chordata > Mammalia > Carnivora > Mustelidae > Lutra > Lutra lutra. The sequence goes on along the minus strand of NC_062283.1, from coordinate 11,379,503 downwards.
TAGTTTCAAGCTTATGAAAAAATACCAAGGGGGTGCGTGCGGGAGCACTGGTTTTAGGCTTCTCCACATCACGAGGACGGGGGTCCTAAAAGCAATGCTTTCTCCAGAGCACTCCAGTTAATAGGCAACATGATTTTCTTTAGGGAACAAACTGCAAGGATAAGGTATTGAAAAACCACTCCCCATGGCCCATTTGATGTTTGATTTATCTGATAAACACACCAATATCTCTGCCTACACAAAGTAAGGCCGTAGTATTATCAGTTCCAGGAAATCAATGTTTTTCACAAAAGTCAACAGTGTTTTTAAGGGAATACTTTGGTCAAAAAATCAGAATCCCCATTTATTCATTTGCAATCCTCATCATCACGATAACAAAATGCAACAGCAAAGAGTATGTCTGCACGGCTCTGAAAGGCCTCTGAGTAATGCTGGCTTTTGAACCCCAAAAGCACACCTGGCCATAGTCTTCGAACATTCCAGGAATCGAACACAAAAGTATTTCTCAGAGACTTCCATGAAAACCATTTTACTCCATAGGGTTAATCGGGTCTCTTTAAATGTCAATAAAGTTGGGGCGCCTGGGGGGCTCAGTGGGTTAAAGCCTCTGCCTTCGGCTCGGTCATGATCCCGGGGGTCCTGGGATCAAGCCCCGCATCAGGCTCTCTGCTGAGCAGAGAGCCTGCTTCCTCCTCTCTCTGCCTACTTGTGATATCTGTCTGCCAAATAAATGAATAAAATCTTAAAAGAAATAAAATAAATGTCAATAAAGTCTCTTCATGTGTTTCAGCTTCAAGGTTCAGGACCAAAGGCACGAACAGATGATGAAGTCCCATGTTTTATGACAGGTTATACTGGTCAGTGGCATGTCAGCTGTAATACATAAACTTCCATGGAGACAAGTACATTCGGTGACTGTAAGTAGCCCACTGGGTCTAATTTTCATGAAGCGGTGCCAACCCCATTTGGTGTGTATAATCTACAAATGAATCCAAATACTATCAGTGCTGAAACTTACAAGACTCAAGCTGGCAGGGCATGGCGGGGGGTGGGGGGGGAGGTCTCCAGAAAGGGAGAAAAATGATTTTTTAAAAAAGATTTTATTTATTTATTTAACAGAGATCACAAGTAGGCAGAGAGGCAGACGGGGGGGGGGGGGGGGGGGGGGAGGGGAGCAGGCCCCCTGCTGAGCAGAGAGCCTAATGCAGGGCTTGACCCCAGACCCCGGGATCATGACCTGAGATAAAGGCAGAGGCTTTAACCCACTGAGCCACCCAGGCGCCCCCAGAAAAAAGATTTTTCATGACATTGGAAGTTAAAAGAAGATTATATAAGATTTAAGTTGAATAATAACAGCAAAGCTTTCATGGATCTCCAGATATCCAGAAAGCTGTAAGCTCAAGCTGTTCATAAAACAGAAATCCATTAAACTTAATGATTTTTATTCTACATTCAGCATTTCATTGTTTTTCTTTTGTTTGTTTGTTGATTGGCTACATCCAAATATAAGAAGGACAATGCCTTATTCTGCTTTCATTTGGCTAAGGTTGAAAAATTCAAATGGTACCATATTTCTTGTGGGGTCTTAAGGAGGTAGCTTCAAGAGTTCTTCCTTCATTAACGACTATTGTTGGCATTTTAAGACTCTGGATTCCACCAAACACTCCCTTGCTGTATTGGAATAACTTCGAGCTCCACTTGAAACATTATAAGCAGTGTACTTATGGGGAAAATATAAGTTGCCTTTTATACGTTTTGACAGTCAATGCTCAGTAATAACCTGACAGTATTTAATTATAATGCCTGACTTTTCTATAGTAATCTACAGCTCATAAAGGGCTTTCTTTCACACCCATGTAGGCTTCTTTGTATTAAACCATAGCTCTGCAGTTCAATTTCTGTTAAACCCTTTCAAAAGTATTAGTCAATTACTGATCACTTAACATAAAGGTGCCTGAAATCCATGAGGACAATTTGGGAGAAAGTGACTGCAGACTGGGGAGGGCAGAAAGATCACGACATCATAATTGTTCTGGTAGTTTTGACAGTAAAGAAGAACCAGCAAAAGATAACAACAAAATACATAAACTTGAAACTAAAAGGAAATGTTTCCAGCAAGGGCCACACGAGGGGAAGACCATTAAACATGACTGCTAGTCACTAAATTTCAACTACACTAGCATCAGCATCTGAGCTTCAAGTGCAAATCAGAGTAACAGCTGAAGCAGTTTCTTACCATTGCAGGGGTGTGTGTGTGAGGGGGGAACAAAGTATTCTTTTCAATGCAGCAGCACATAGCCCTGACAATCTAACTGTGACAAGCTTGCACCATCCTGGGCATTCTATTTCTGCTTCCTAACAGAACAGCATCAGTAACATTTGTGATCATATTCTGTCAGCTGCTCTGCTCACAGCAGAATTTTTCACTTGTATATGGATACCGAGTTCCCTAAGAAGGAGCAGCTCTAAGACCAGGGTTCCACCTTTTTGCTTTACCATATGAGGCCAGCAAGAATAGTTCTGTGCAGGCGTTACACCTGTAAACAGACTTGAGATAAACGGTCTGTAATCTGCAAACTGGCTCCTTGGGAGCAAATAACTGGGCTCATCAGATATTTGTAAAAGCAAATGTAAAATCCGTGAATTATGTCTATGTGTCGACAAACTATAAACTGTTCAGAACTTTTATGTTAACAAGGCATTTTGCTTTGATGTGTTGGATTTTTTTCCCCTTGTATGTGCGAAACACATACACAAAAGAGAATTATAAACTTCAGTGTTCTTTAACCTTTACAAACCAACACAGTAATTATATTGCAAGATATCTGACAAACTGAGGTAATATGAGCAAAGAACTCTTTTTTTCCCCATTTCCTCTAAATGGTTCTCAATTTTTCCTCAATTTACAGACTCACTGCAGAAAAGATTTTCATAGCCATGAATCATATTAAAGATAAATGGGTAGATAAAATAAAATTGCTCTCCCACTTCACAAGAATATTTGAGGCACCTCCAAAGGAAATGTTTCTCCAAACATAAAGACAGTATTAAATTTTAAGAGCAGGGCTATCATCAAAATGAATGCAGAAAAGAATAAACATAAGTTAACTTGACAAGCCCATACTGATAAAGCACAGATAAATGTTATCTCTGAGTTACAAGCCCAGTACAGGCAGTCCTCAATTTATGAATGATGTGTGCACACAAAGTTCATTTGCAAGTCAGTCAGTTGGAACTCCAAACCCATTTTCTCAGAGAAACAAAGTTTATAAATAGTGCTTTGTTTTGTAGGAAGGCAAACAAGAGCTATTAAGACCATAATGTTGACAAATTCTTGTACTGACAGCTCTCAAGCAAGTCGTCCCTATGTTGAGCAGGGAACAACAGGTCCAGAAATCAAGAGGAGTTTTCGGGGAGCGGGGAGAAGTTTTCTCCTTCCTCACCTGGACCTTCCAAAGTTTTCTTCTGGCATCTGCCTGCCTCTCTTGATAGACTTCCAGGCCTACTTTCATTCAAACCCCTCTATCTAAATACTTCATCCCAATGCATGGAAGAGATCACCCAAATAATTTTATATAGTTGACCCTCCCCTACCCCCCATACTTCCCTTCTTGTGCTCAGATGACTGACAAGAGCTTACAGAGAGAGTTCAGTTCAGTAAACGCTTGCTTCAGAGTTTGGTGGGAGATACCATCTCCAGAGAGTGCAATGGGGGGAAACCAGGCTCTCAGTATAGAACACGGATAATGAGACAGTTGGAAGGACTGGGATAATCTCAGAAATTCTTTTGGAATTTAGCTATGTTTAACAGGAACAGGACCCTGGAAGTGCAGTTGGAAGAACTTAAGGAGAAGCAGTTTCCTCACCAATCGACACAGATTAAAGCCCAGGATGGGGGTGGGGGTGCGCTCCCCTAGGGGCGGTATTTAGAAAGGTCCCTGCCTTTCCATGTGGAGCCACACAGGATTGCTTGCTCTCTTTCCCACTGAAGAGAACATCAGGGAATGGGTGTTCAGAGGAAGATGGTCTGAAGAATGAGGAGTCCTGACACACAAACTCAGTGGGCTCCTGACTTTCCGAGGACGGAGCTGTGCTGTTCTGCCAAGAGCCGGGTATTCCTCCAGGGGTGCCCCCAAGATCAGCTGAGATGGAGCTAAAGGAAGACATCAGGCTCAAGAAGGTACCAGTACCTGCCAGTACCCAGCAGAGGCTGGTTAGTGTTCCCCACAACGGCTTTCTCATCCTCCCAAGGCATAAAGGTTGGCATTCCCCACCTTTCCCGGCTGTTGGGTATGTCCACTTGGCTAAATCTGGCAAAGGGAACGTGAAAGAGAGTGATGTACACCTCTTCCATTATTAAATCTCCAATGAGATCTCTCACTCTCTCTTCCCCACAACTGCTACAGAGGAAACTTCAGGTGTCCCAGTGACCTTAGGGAGAGGCTGAGCCCTGAGATAGAAGGACTCTGGGTCTGGGGGTCTCTACCCCGTGGATACGTTCACCCCAACTGTGAATCCTGGAAGTTAACTCTCACCAGCAGGCGTTCTTCATGCACCATTCTCGCTTTCTGTGCCTTTCTCTTTGTTGCATCTTGTTGGGAAAAGGTCCTTTATGTTCACCCACCCCCAATAATCCACTAGGTTGGTTGGTCTCTTAAAATGAATGGCCCAAGGCCCCTGGGTGGCTCAGTCAGTTAAATCTCTGCCTTCAGATGGGGTCATGATCCCAGAGTCCTGGGATCAAGTCCCGCATGGGGCTCCCTGCTCAGTGGGAAGCCTGCTTCTCCCTCTCCCTCTGCCTGCCACTCCCCCTGCTTAAGCTCTCTCTTTCTCTGTCAAATAAATAAATAAAATCTTAAAAAAAAAAAAAAGAATGGCCCCACACCACTGAGATTTTATAATGTTTCTAGTTTTTCCACGTGCTTCACCATGGTCAATACAGTTAACACTAAAAAGCCCCCTTATTCCCTTTAATCTACTTGGGGAACTGGGTAAGTGAACTCATTACATTATTAACCTCACTGTCAGTGTCCTGCTGAGCCATTGGGGCTCCAGGAATCTCAGGGTCTCATCTACTGGGACAAATATAGAATCATTCTGCTGGTCACTCTTTTCCTTGAGAAGTCTTCTTCTGACTATTTGAAGATTTCCTAAGTAGGTGAGGGTCACAAAAGTATGTATACTGGGTAAGGAAACTAGGATCATATTCACGTTATGACAAATTTCACAGAAGTGCCATCACGTGAAAGCTGTTAAAACAGCTCGCTCGCTTCATTCTTACTCACTCGGTTTACTTTCACAGGAAGGGGAGAAGAGAAGCTCGGGAAGAAAAGATGACAGTAAAGAAGGGAAGGGGTCCGCAACCACGCCCACCTTTTACTCGGAACGTATCCCCCTTATTACATTACTGAAGGTTACAGGGTATAGGACAAGCTCTAAATAAAGACAGAACTTCGATTTTGTTCATTCCTAAGACTTGGCTCTCTATCCTTGCTTCTCCATGGCAATTTTCTGGTACTCTCCACCCTCCCCTCTTTGTTGCATTTCTGAAAGGTCCGCTAACTTAAGTGACCATTCACTTCCCATGCAGCATCCTGAAAAAATTAAAGAATTGACCTGTATAGGGGCATCTGGCTGACTCAGTCAGTTAAGGCTTGGACTCTTGATTTCAAATCAGGTCATGATCTCACGATTGTGAGATCGAGCCCTGCCTTGGGCTCCACACAGGGCATGGAACCTGCTTGGGATTCTCTCTCCCTCTGCCCCTCCCCTCCTCACTCATGCTCTCTCTCTTTAAAAAAAAAAAAAAAAGAAAGAAAAAGAAAAAGAATTAACTGTATAATATGCTTGTATGAACTCTGTGACAAAGGATAGTCTGATAGGTTTCTCAATCCCTCTGGGGCTCCACTGAGGGTTACAGAGCAGGGATTGCGCCTGCGTTCATTCACCTTACAACCTTCTGAGATTAAGTCCCAAATCGTTCCCTAAATTCAGCATATGACACCAACTTCTGCCACTAAAGGAAAAGCAGACAGCCACTATAGCGAATGCACTCTACTCGGACGCATCGGGCACTCTGATACGGCGCTGACTGGTGTATAAGGCTCTGTGGGAAGAACCAGTGGACAAAGGAAGCACCTTTATATGGAAGCACTGACTATGATTAAAATATAGAACTAAATTCCCTATGAAACAAATACTGAGGTCCAGACAAAGACCATAGAAAGATTCATCACCCTGCTAGTTTGAACATAGAGGGGACCTCGTGGTCACCCCATAGAGTGTCACTGCCCATGTCCACTCTACAAAAGACATCATTTCTTTTTAATTCTACACAAAACACCTATTCGTAGTATGAAGCACACCGCCATTTAAACCATGTTTCAAGTAACACCATTGGCAATTCGTAGTTCATGGAGTGTCTCCTCGTTAAGAAGATGTTTGGAGCTGACGTTTACACGCGGCAAAAGTGATACGCAACGCGTCATTCTGCACCAGAATCAGAACCACCACAATGGCATGCCTGTAAGAATACCGAGCGATTTCCACGTCCAGGTAGCCCCAAAAGGGGCTGACCTGGTCTTCAGCTTCCTTTTCTCAATCAAATGTCTATTTATGGTCTCTTTTTGTCTAATCATTGAATAATATAAAAAAAGGGGGGGTAAGAACTCAATGTTTAAGAAACATAACTTTAAAAAAATGTTGATTGGGAGAGGAATGGAAATAACCTGCAAAGGCCTTTAATACGTAAATCTGGTTACTACCAGCCATGATCAAACGCGTAAGTCCAAGGGAGTATGAAGTGAATACACCCACGCTTCAGCCCCAAGCCTAATGTTAGTCAAGCCCCAAGACTGATTCCGACTGTGTGGTAACAGCTCATAGCTGCTGATGAGAAGGCTACCAGCTTGTGGCAGAGATCTAAAAAAAAAAAAAAAAAAAAAAAATATATATATATATATATATATATACACACACACACACACACACACACACATATACACACACACATATATATATACACACACATACATTTATGGACATGTATATATATATATACATACATATATATAGTCATCTTTGAGGTTTAAGTGGAAAATTGTGAAATAAATGATGAAAACAAAAGAATGAAGGATACAGAAACCCTTTCCTAAGTAACACAGAGAAGGGACAAGCCCAAGAGAAGAACACAGCCGAATCTGTCCAGAAGAACATTAACGAAGGGTCTGCCCGATGGGCACCATTATATAAAACAAGTCCAGAAGACACAGTGCCAAAAGATCGGGAGCCTAATCCTTCAGCACCCCACCTTAATTTTCTATTTCTTCTATAAAGTTCCTTGTGCTCTGATGGTATTTTAACTTTTGTGTCTGGGACCGCTGGGACCCAGAGATCGCTATCCTGGCAGAGTTCAAAGAGTACGTGTGGGGTTTTTCCAAGCAGAATGGTGATTTAATAGGGTTTTTGGTGAGTAGACTGAAGTGTAAGCTAGACATCTTTATTAAGCAGAGAGAAATGTCAACTTGAAAAAAAAAAAAAAAACCCTAACACTGTCCATGGCTGCTGTTAGGAAGACAGCAATCGTCTCAAATCCCCTCCCTTCTTTTCATCTGGAGGACAGGGACCACCACCCCCTCCCCAGCAGGTGGGTCTGAGCTGGTCACGTATGAAGCCATTCGGCCCAGCTCAAGCCATGGGCTTTCCTGTTTGTGTTTCACTGGCAGCTTTTTCATCCCCCTTCTTTGCCTAGAATACATAATTCCTCAATGTACATCCTCAAATACCTGCTAATGGAATTATTTCAATTACAGACACCTGTATCACCTGTCTGTCCTGTGAGCTTTACCCAGGAATCATCTTTGACTTTCTCCTTCTTCATGCCCCACATCCATCCACCACTAAGTTCTACAAGTCTACCCCTTCCAATGCTTTTAGATAGGCTCCTACTTCTTTTTCCTGACCCTCCAGCCCCACCTCAGGCCTCAGATGAATAGCTTCTTAGGGCCTCTTGTGAGAAGAGGTCTGATAATGTTTAAACTCTGCAGTCCGGCTACACTTGGAGGGGAGTTAAGGAAAATATGGATCCACAGGACCCTAGCGAGAACACACAGCTTATAGGATGTTTGGAGCAGTTGGGGGTGATGGGGGCCTCTCTTGAGGACAGAAGGAATGGTCAGGTGGCTAAGATAACACGCAAGCCAGATTTACATTTGTCCACAGTCAGCGATGGTGATCTTCTTGCTGGTCCTGCCACTCCTGGACCCAAAGTGCTGCATTCCTGGACCCAGTCTTCCTGCCCTCGCTCACTTTGCCAAAGACCACACACTTGGCATCCAACCACTCAGTCTTGGCAGATGAATACCCTGGAACCATTTGTGTTGGGTCCAGCATCCGCCATGGACAAGACGCCAGGCCCCGTGTGTTTTGGGATGAAATTCTCATCATCCACTTTCTCTCCACCGAAGGACCGACCTCCCAGGCCATGACGGCAAGTGATGTCACCACCCCAGTGCAGAGAACCGGAATAATCCTGTGAAAGCAGGAAGCTTTATAGCCAAATCCTTTCTCCCCGATGCTCTGAGCAGGAAAATTCTCTGCTGTCTTAGGAACTTTGTCTGCCAATAGTTCAAAGGAGACGCAGTCCAAGGGCTCACTGGCCGCTGCAATGCTGAAAAACTCAGTAGGTTGGACCATTGCTGGGCAGCGGCGTCTCCAAGGCCTCATTACCTATTTCTCGCTCCTAACTCACCTACTCTCATCTTTCCCAAGTCCCAGCCAGCTCAACATGCTTTTGCCAATTTTATCTATGTACCAGCTCACTGGGTCACTTCCTCGAGCAAGAATTTGCAACCATGTCACCTGCCCCATGAGCTTCAAACTCCAATGCCACATCTTAGTTGTCCTCTACTCTGTCCTCCCCTTGGGCCCAGCTTCCTTCCATGCTGATATCCAGCAACAATGCACACATCCCTCGGCCGGCCTCTCCACCTTTCCCACACAGGTGACCTACATCCCTCCCTTGAGCCTTTGTCCCTGCTCCTAGATCCATCCCTATTTTGCCTTTTTAAAAAAATATATTTATTTATTTGAAAGAGAGAGAGAGAGAGAGCACATAGGGGGTAAAGGGCAGAGGGAGAGGGACAGAATCTTCAAGCAGACTCCCCGCTGAGCGTGGAGTCTGACATAGGGCTGGATCTCACGACCCTGAGATCATAACCTGAGCGGAAATAAAGAGTTGAACGCTCAACAAACTAAGCCCCCCAGGTGCCCCCAGACCTATCCCTGTTTGCAACACCCATCATCTCTACACCTCTTTTCAAGGTGCTTCTCCTATGAAACTCGTCCTGACCCCTCACCCCTCCAGCCATACTCTCTTCCTTTCAACACTCACTGACACACACCTGCCTCGCCTACTGCAAATTCTTGGTTGTATACGATCATGTATTGCTTCTTGGGGATTGGTACTGTGTCTTCAGCTAGATTTTCATAAAAATAATTTTAGATTTATAGGCAGTTGCAAAAATAGTACTGAGTTATCTTGTCCCCAGCACCAGGTTTTATGTTCAAGTCTTACATAATCATGGGACAATGATCAAAACTAGAACATTAAGCCTGTTCAACACTACCAACTAAATCATGGAATTTATTAGGATTTCACCAGTTTTTTCTCCTCACATCCCTGTTCTGTTTCAGGAGCCCATCTAGGTTTTCACAGGACCTGTACATGTCCTGTCTCCTCCAATCTGTGCAGTCCCTCAATCCTTCCTTATCTTTAAGACCATGACACTTTCAAAGAGTACTCATCATCAACAGTTTTCTAGAATGTTCTTCAACTTGGGTTGGCTATTTTCTCCGGATTAGAGTGGGATGACACAGGAATGGGAAGGATACCACAGCAGCGGTGTGTCCTTCTCAGCATTTCCCATGAAGGGGCACCCAATGTCGGTATGCATTATTGGTGACACTAAAACTTACTCACTTAGTTAAGGCAAGTCCATCAGGATTCTCTAGATGGAGTTACCTACTTCTTTTTGTAATTACTAAGTATTTTGGAGGGAGATTCTTTACGATGCTACACATATGCTGTTTCTCCTTAATCTTTGGCCCACCAGCTCTAGCATTCATCAGTGGAACTTTCCTATGGCATCTACCACTATGGGTTCTAATGATGCCTCTCATTTATTTGTTTATTTATTGGAATTCTTCCATAAGGAGAATTCTTTTGCCCTACCAATTTACTTATTCAATTATTTACTTATATCAATATGGACTCATGGAAATTTATTTTATTCTTTGGGTTGCAGTCCACTATTATTTCATCATGAGATCTGTTCTAGCCCCCAGCTAAATTTTAGGCCCGATTAGAGCAAATATGGCCACATCCTATTCTTAGATATTTTCCCTTGTGTCTAAGACAATGATAGGAACACAGTAGGTGTCTGACTCATTGACTGACTGACTGATTCAGTCACTCGACCGATAATGTTCATGGCCTTGACTTAGGTGCCAGAATCACAACAAATAAACAGTTCCTTATTTCAGATTTGCAGTCTAGTTAATAGAGATTCATGTGTGTGTATCTACCAGTCCCTGATAAAAATATTTGGAGTGGGGCACCTGGGTGGCTCAGTGGGTTGAGCTTCTGCCTTTGGCTCATGATCTCAGGGTCCTGCAATCAAGCCCCACATAGGGCTCTCTGCTCAGTGGGGAACCTGCTCCTCTCTGCTTCCGTGTGCCTCTCTGCCTACTTGTGATCGCTCTCGCTGTGTCAAATAAATAAATAAATAATCTTAAAAAAAAAAGAAAACTCACTTAAAAAAATATCTGGAGGAATAATACAATAGCTCAAATGTGACTACAGTAAACTCTGTCTGGAGAAAAAAGAGTAGGGTGATGGAGGAAAAATACTGCCTTAAGAAAAACAATGTTGGGCGCCTGGGTGGCTCAGTGGGTTAAGCCGCTGCCTTCAGCTCAGGTCATGATCTCGGGGTCCTGGGATGGAGTCCCGCATCAGGCTCTCTGCTCAGCAGGGAGCCTGCTTCCCTTCCTCTCTCTCTGCCTGCCTCTCTGCCTACTTGTGATCTCTCTCTGTCAAATAAATAAATAAAATCTTTAAAAAAAAATGTTTCATTCCCTTTTACTCCATTGGTCTATAAAATAATAAAAATAAGTGGGCATATAAAATATCTAGAGACAAATACCATAACACGGTTAGCAGGTATACCCTGCCTCTGTATCTTCTAAACTAATTCTTAAAATCAAACCTCAAGGGCATGCTTTTTAGGAAGATTTAATGTAATAAACACAGACTCTTTACATAGTGACTATATGCTTTACGAAGAAAATTGGAAAGAGCTAAGGTTAAAAAAAAAAAATCTGAGAAGACATTTATCTTAATCCAGTTTCCAAATGCAATTTCATAGTTTTTATGCCTTCACAGGGAATAATGAAGAGCAAATAAGAAGCATCATCAATCAGAGATGCACTCCCTAAGTTTCTTTACTTAATTCAGTTTTCTTGTACCGCTCCTACTGTATTTTCCAAACAAAGCTGTTCTTTTCCGCGTTCATTCCGCGTTCAGACCTGCAGACATCCTCCAGAATACTAAACAAACAATTGGGGCACATCTTCTGTCACAAATTATACTCTGTAACATTCTTTATCCAAAGCATTTTGAACTCCCAGCAAGCAGAGACACATCCAACACACAAAGAGACCTTGCCTTATTGCAAGAGCCGCAAACAATAGAGAATTTGTATTTTTAGATACTTCTTGACACTTCAACCTGTTACTATTTAACTCCTACCATTGTTCTCCTTGATGAACAAGCAAACGCTCTCCAGCATGCCGGGTGTTACATCATGCACTTTGGTTGCAACAGGATATGCTGTTGCCTATCACCCTTTCTAATTCCTATCCATGTGTCTTTTCTATGTTAGGGTGTATACAACAGATGCAACACAGATGCACCTACGTGTCGCATCTGTGGCTATCCCCATGCATGCACGCACATTCACGGATGCACACACACACAGCCTCATAGGCGTGCCGATTCATCCCCGTGCCCGTATTCATGTAGAAATCTAGCTGTTCCGCTGCCTGACATGTCCATGGACACACACACACACACAGCATGCAATCCAGTGGCTTTCCTTTTGTTACCTTTGGTAGGAGATTAAGATAGAAAGCATTAAAAAAAAAAAAAAGCCAAGAAGACACTTCATGGCGTCTGTGATTAAGAAACAGAAGCCAAGGAGACACATGGGCTGCTGCATAAAGGGAAGTTGGGCGCGCCAGCCCACGCTGATGAAGCTTTACCGTGTTTCACCTTTCCCGCTTCAAGCCTTCCGCCTTCAGCATCCTACTTACCTTCCTCTTGTTCCTAGCCTGCAGTCTGCCCCGCCCCATTTCTCCCCCATGGATCCCCCAAAAGGAGCATTATTAAATGTAACAAAAGAGCGTTCCTTTTCATTAGGCTGTTATTCAACATTGACTCAGAGAAAAAAGAAATTACTATAAAATGATGTGGTGTAAAGCCCCGAGAGAGAGTGGACAACTCTGTTATGGAATTCACTGGAAAATTTTTGGAAAAATCCCATATACACAGAAGGGTGTCTGGGCCAGAAAAATGAGGAGCAGGAAAAAAAAATAATTCGTGAATATTTTTCAATGTTTTCACAATAGATATTTTTTCCCTGTCCATGACTGGTTCTCCAGGGGGTGTTCTCATAGGTGATCCTGAAGGTGATCACGGCCCCTGATACCTTCCCCATACCGCAAGCACACTGCACACTGACAGAAATAGCATGGAGCGGGCGTCAGAGTTCACAAAACATTTTTTACACACTACCTCCTTGATCTCTCTCTCTGTCCCCCCCCCCCTTTTTTTTTGTAGATTTTATTTATTTGAGAAACAGAGAGAGAGCACACAAGCAAGGGGCAGGGTAGTGGCAGGCAGAGGGAGAAGCAGGCTCCACTGAGCAGGGAGCCCGATGCAGGACTTGATCCTGGGACCCTGGGATCATGACCTGAGCTGCAGGCAGCGGCTTAACTGACTGAGCCACCCAAGCATCCCTCACTTGATCTTGACAACACTCTATTAGATACAATTGTCTCCGTTTTGTAGATTACCAAAAACAAACAAAAACAATTTCAGAGTTAATAAGTTGCACAACTGAAACTCAAAACCAGAATTTCTGACACCAAGTATCATTTTTTCCCCATGACATGAATTTTACTTAATTCTCCCTGAATTCATCAGTTCCATTTTTATAATAGTAGGCTGTATGAACTCTGCTCACTGCCTAAAGACTGTATGTGCTTCTAAATGTAACTAACCCTTGAAGCTGTACATTTCTTTTTAAAGTTCTCTCTTTTCTGGTTAAATTAAAATGCCCACATTCCTTTAGCACCTGTTTCCTTCATCCTCTGAACCTCCCTTTTGAGAGATCAGATGGTCCTATTATCAAATGATCCGATTATTTCTATGCTTTTTAAAAATTATTTGCTTTTTTAAAATTCTTATTCTTTGCTTTTTTAAAATTCCTATTCTTGCACACATTACTCAGTATTTTTCAATTTTAACCACTGCTACTTCCATGTTTGTCGAAGATTTATTATTTGCTCCAGAAAGAGAGAAAGCACACACTGGAGGGGCAGAGAGAGAGAGAATCCCAAGCAGACTGTACCGAGCATGGAGCCCGACGCGGGGCTTGATCTCAGAACCCCAAGGTCTCGGCCTGAGTCAGACAAGAAAATCAAGAGTCAGACACTTCACCGACTGCACCAGCCAGGTGCCCCTCCATGTTCTTATTCTAACAGCTATCACAGTGGTTACCTTCCACCCCAGAAAAATCTAAGGAGTTCTACATGTTTATTCAACTCCCTTTGTCTAGCATGCACATTTCCTGAATTTTCCTTTCCGGCCACTGTTATTATGAAGACCCTTGAATGAAACAGAAGCATCGTCTGCCAGCTCATTCTTCCTGAGCCTTTCAGAAGGTGCCTTAACAGAATGACTTCTCAGCATAGTACATTCTGATGTCATAAATACTGAACACGATATAATCCCTACGAGGGAGGCAAAAGGAAAAGTAGCTCCAAACAGACAGATCTATTTATGTGCCAACACAGCCCGATAATTAGACCACTAGGAAAAGAGAGAGAGAGAAAATCCCCAGATGACAGCTTAATGGGACATCGGGCGAGACCCCTCTTTGGCGTGAGCATATGGGAGTGTTCACGGCGGTCAGCGTGGGGCTGCCAAGGCCGGCGGCCACACTGTCAACCTTAGCAATGATCCGGCTCCGGGTGTCCCACCCCTCCCTTCTTGCCGCCCAACTCCGCTCTCCTGCTGTTTTAATTGGATTATTTTGGAATCTGCTATTTCTGTCTCGCTCCTTTCCCCAAACTGTCATGTAAGTACAGCAGCTTGACTATAACTCAGCTGCCAAATTCCACTCCCGAGACGGCTGTATTTCAGTGGCAAGTGAAGTGTTATTCCCTTGATGTCCTCTGAAACACTAGCTTCAGAGGTTAAGCATCTGGGGGTGGGGGGATGCCTTTATGCAGGAAGGGAGTGTTTTGTTTTATTCTGTCTTATCATCCCTGGAGGAGCAGGTCATCAACTCCACCTGAGCGTGAACAGGGGAACCTACCAGAAAACACCACCTGAGCGTGAACGGGGGAACCTACCAGAAAACACTGCACGCAGATACACAAATGCGCCAAGAGAATATAAAGACTGACTAGGACTTTTCCCAGGTTCTTTCCTACAGGGACTTCAAAGCCTTAAAACATCTAGAATGGAAGATGATGATCATTTTTAGAAGGGAAGAAGCCGTAGAGAGTAACCCATTCATTACAGATATAATATTTGGAGGCGCAGCATATGTGGCCCTCCTAATCTTCCTGATCCCCAGGCCAAGGGCATACCAGCTGAACATGGGTTAAGCCACAGACATGCACAAAGGATCACAGCTCTGCCTGGGGGACCAAAGACAGCTCCAGCTTCTAAAGCATGTGGTATCAGCACTAAATTTCTTGTTCTGTTTGGTGACCCTTCATTTGTTTTAGACACTCGGGATCTAAAGTTGATCTCTGTGAGCAAGAAACCAGAGTGGAAATAGAGGGAGTACCAGAGTAAAAGCAGTAGCAGTACACCAGACCAGGCCAGGAAATGTGCAAAGGTTTATATGTATATGATCTTCACAGTGACCTGTTGTCCTCACTTTAAAGAACAGGAAAATGAACGCTAGAGAAGACAGAATCTTTCTGAAGAGAAAACAGGAGGACCAAATATAGCCACCAAGTCATGAACGCCACCTCCCCCAATTTTACTAAAACATGTAGTGAAATCCTAAATTGGAGGGGGTTTTGAGGTAGGGAGTCAAGGCGACTAAATGATCTTCAGGTTCCCTTCCACGTCCAAGTACTACAACATCGGAAGCTATAATACCTTACATTCTACAATTCAGAAAACATATTTAAATGTTTCATCTCCCTTGATGAACTCTACAAGGGGGGGAAAAAAACAGCATTAATTCGAAAGGTACTCCAGAAAACTGACCCTTTGATATTTCTCTTTCTACTCACTGCTTACACTTGGAACAGTGCAGTGTGCCAATGTCAAGGGCAGCATCAATGTAGTCAAGAGGAAAGGATTTCTGCAGCTTTCCACCTCAGGGTCCCAAAGACAAAATGGTAGGCTTTGGAGTCAACCGTTTTCTTACATGTTTTCCTCCATCAGGTGACATAATAATCTACCTTATTTCATGAGGTAAAGGAACTATGTGAATGTCTGTGCATTGACAAAATCACATGATTTATAAGGCTTTCAAAGAATAAAGTGCTTTACACGGGAATCTGGTAAATTATTTTAGAAACTCAAACACACTCCACAATAGTTTTGAAAAGCTAGGCCTACATCTAAAACACTATGTACTCTTGAGTCTTTGTCTCTACGTTTTTCATTTTGCTATGAAACACATCATTAAGTGTTTCAAAATAAATACCTTCCCCCAAAGTGGCTATGAATTATGGAGGCTTTTTTTTTTTTTTTTTTCAGGAACTGGAGTGGAAAACGGAAGGACATATCGATGCTGGAAGATAAGTTTGGAGGAGATGTCTATTTTAAATATCTAATGAATAGCAATAGGGTTTTCTTAACTGTGGAAATGTGCATTGCTGATATACTATGCAGAATGCATAGTATATGCATGTGTTGGATAGTTGGGTGGGTTGGGTTGAGGAGTGGGATAAGCAACTAAACTGGGCAAGTCAAAGAAGGGAAAAGCATTTAGGTAAAATATATGGTAGAGGTTTGAGCCCCAGAAGAAAGCCATTGACCAGGGAGAGACAGAATAGAGAAAAGCCGCCCCCACGCCAATGATAGACAATCCAAAGCCAGAAATGAAGCTTTTACCAAACCCGCGCTGGAGGCCAAAGAAGACAAAAGAAATCTCTGAGTGGATCTTATTATTTAAGAGACCACTAAATCACCCGGGAATGGAGGGAAGAAGGTCAGAAGAACCAAGAATCTTGTTTCTGGTTTCAGTCCCAGAAACAAGAAGAGCAGAAGGCCACCAAATACTGGAGAGGCCAAGATGTGACGACCAAAGAGACTATTTTGATCTGGAACTTTTGTCCGTTTCAAGTGAACCAAGTAAAGTTAACTATGCTTGTACACGGAAGGTAGAATTAATTGTATACTTAATCTCCCCTTATAACATGCATGACGGTGGATAAAGTAAGAAAAAGGATGCGGTTACTCAAAATTAGAATAAGGTACGCAGGTTCTGGTAAATCAACCCCTCCCCCCATTCTTTGGGTCGTGGCTGAACACAGCAAGTGCCGTCATCTACCGTTGGCTGCCCACTCCTCCGTCTAGCACATTCACAGAGTCGTAGACAACAACATATTTATTCCACGATGGTTTAAAACACGGCTTGCCAATCGCAGGCACCATTTTGATTACCTATCTACGTTGAGATCAGTAGCTGCTGGAATGTTCCCGGCCCTGACCGCGTGCATCCAAGCAGAGTACCATAGTAGCTGTCTTCTCTCTCCACTTTCTACTCCGTTCCCAATCCGGTCCTGCTGTTAGTAACCAGGACCTCACGGCCAATGGCTGACCGTTCTCTGGTTCTTTCTGCCTTTCAGATCAATGGGTCTTTCTCTATTGGGTTCTCTCATTTGAGATGTATTCTCTACCTCCTTTTAGAACGGCCCAGTTCAGCTCCACGTCCACCCTAACTAGGCTGTGATGCTATGGAGGGTGCTGCCCTTGGAAATGTGAACACCCTTAGGGCAGGCTTTCTGTTCCTCTTTTTATATTCCCAGTCTCTAGTGCTTAGACCCATACCAGTACATAGTACCCCTACCAAAGAGGTATTTGCTGAATGAATAAATGGGTCAAACAGGACTGAATGGAGTTAGAATGTGAAGACATGGTCTCAGCCTCTTACACTTCACTCTGTACCAGCAGAGTCCTCATCACCCCACAGGGCCCTGTGGGACTCTACGAATTGAGTTTTCAACAGTGGTCTTGACCTGGTCTTGCAGACAGATTTCCTCCACGATTGCAAAAAATGGTTTGGTTAGAGATAAGCAAAAAGGGCAGGACCACAGGTGTGAGGCCACAGCACAGTTAAATATGATGGGATAGTCCCCCCCTCTTCTGCCTGCCTAGAGATGGTAAAGCCCTAGAGAATCCACTCGTCTGCATTTCTGCGGCCCAGCCAGTGATCTGCAGCAAGGGAACGGTTTCTTCCTCGCTGTTTGAGTTCCTATTGATTCTGTAGTTCAGGAGGAGTCCAAGTGCTATCCAAATACCAAATGTTCCATATGGCAGTGCCATTACCGTTCTCACCACCATGACGTCTAGCCTTCCTACCTACGCCCGTGAGCTGCCTCGCTGAAGTCTGGCAGGACACTGCGAACTCTTTCCCTGACCCATATTTACCGACACACTTGTTGTCCTCTCTCCCTTTATGCACTCACTCATTTAATCAAAATAACGATGTATGTGTATAAACACAAGTTGCATTTTCTTATTCGCTCTCACGATCATTTACAGGAGAATAATTTATGAGCCATTAAAGAGGAATTCTTTAGCTAAACTGTCTTAATTAGGAACTCAGAGGTTCCTCCTCGTATTGAAAAATACAGAGCTGTTCAAATTGGACTGTAAGCGTGGGCCAAAGCAAACGTGCGGATTCACACGCAAGGGTTGCGGGGCAGGCCAGTGGAGAGTGTTAGCCGAAGCTCACCGAATGGCCTTGTGTTTGTCTCGCTAATGCCAAATCATCTGTTGCCTCTTTTTCCTTCTATTTTTCAACTGACTGATGTAGCTAAAGGATGGACGCACCACACAACCCCACAGGTTTCCCTTCTGTGTTTATGTGGGATGAAACATATGCTCCCTAACAGCTGAGGGGGGGGGGTCTCTCACTCTACCTTCTCGTTCATTTAATTAGGGAAAGGAAGCTTGTTTATCATGGGGGAAGAGATGGGGCAGGCGGCTCATGCACGGGCCAGATGGAGATTCTCCACGTGCAGCTCCAAGAGGCCAGGAAGCCTGCCTGACCCAAGGCACTCGCTGGGGCGTAGGAGTTAGGCAGCCTGCCCTCATGCAAGGGCTGCTCCCAGGGTTCCATGGGCCAGGGGACATCAACAGATGTCACCGCTCTGTGGGTGAATGGCTCTCTCTGACTTGCAGACTTCGGTCGGACACTTTCTCCAGAACTGCGATGACTCCATTAATTCAAATTAAACCCATTTAGAAATGTATTACATTGGGGGGTGGGGATGCCAGAGGAGGATGAAAAGAAAGAGGTAGAAGAAAAAAATAACAATTTTTGTATGTGTACAAACAAGACTGAGGTACGCTATGTTTAAGCATCGTATTTTGCTTTCCTTTTCCATTTATCATAAGCGTTTTCTACTATCATCAATTATGGTTTTGAAATGGGATTTTTTAATAATTTTCAATATTTCACCTACGTTTTGCTGCAACCACACCCAAGGAGGTAAGTACTATTATTCTTCAAATTTTATAACCTAAGACATTCGAGATGTGACGGAAGTTGCCCAACGTCACACCTTAGGAGAACAGCGAAGCTGGAATTTGAATCCAAGAAATCTGGAGCCTTCTCTGTGGTGATCTGCAGCCCCTGAATCGTATGGAGCTGTCATCATCACACTGACTCCAGCTCCCGACGCTGGGCAGGTACACGCATAAATGAATATACACACACACCTGTACTTTTAATTTCATAATAATTTCAAATCCGTGTTTAATGTGGGCCATGGGCAAATACTTTTACTAAGAAATGAAAAAAATTGAAAAAGAATTGCTATCTGGTGATACTGTGGTTGTTGAAAAATACTTGGCCATAAAAAGGGGGAACACTCAAAATTCTCTAGGACCCTTCCGTGCCTTCTCCATTTAAGTATTATCTCACCAATGTCAAAAACTGGTGAGTTTTACGCATGCTACTGTCTATTGGAGGAAGGTTCTTCAAAACAGTATGAATTATAAATTTACAAATAAACATCTCCTTGCAAAAAAAAAATAATAATAAAAATAAGACCGCGGGGCGCCTGGGTGGCTCAGTGGGTTAAAGCCTCTGCCTTCGGCTCAGGTCATGATCCCAGGGTCCCGGGATTGAACCTCACTTCGGGCTCTCTGCTCGGCAGGGAGCCTGCTTCCCCGCTCTCTCTGCCTGCATCTCTGCCTACTTGTGATCTCTCTGTCAAATAAATAAATAAAATAACATAAAATAAAATAAAAATAAGACAGAGATACCATTTCTCATAATCAACTGGCAAGACGCTTTGTTTCAAAATTCTCAGCACTGGCAAAACTGTACGGAAACAGGTACTCTCATATACTGAGAAATATAAACTGGTATGACTTTATAGAAAAAATGATTTGGCAACAAGTAGTATCAAAAAGTCTTAAGACTCGAAAACTTTTAAACTCTCTGATTTACTGGTAAGGCAGTATCCTAAGGAAGTCACTAGTAATGGCAACTGATATAAAGCTATAAGAACATTCATGGTAGCATAAAAGCCAAAAAAAAAAAAAAAATTACAGACACCCTAAATGTCCAATAGAGGAGATCAGTTAAATAAATTTTAGGATATGCATTGAATGGTCTACTGTATATAATCATTAAATATCATGCTGTAAATATACATCCATTGGTATGAAAAGATGTTCATTATTACATATTCAAGAGGAACAAAAAAGTTACGTAATAGTACATATTATTCCCTACTACCGTCAGATGGTCATCTCTCCCAGTTGAGGTTATGAACACCATCATCAGAATTCTCTCTTTCTTATCGATGCTTTATCATCCATCCTAAACAGTGATCCCAAAATAATTAGAAGCTCTTTTTTTTTCCCACAAAAAAAGCAAGGGTTCCATTTTTACAAGACAGAAAGAATGAGCACCCGGAGAATATGTGAATCTGTAGGTGTACCTTTATGTAGTGGGTTTGTGTGTGTGTGAGAGACCAGGTAGGCAAACATCGTCAGCACTACCTTGGGAAACTTATGCTAAATGACGGTTGTTTTCATAGTTAAAGATCTGGAGGTGTTTACCTGTACCATGTGCTTTCATCACACTGGAGAAACATAAGCAGCCAGTTCCTTCCCCGCAGATCTCTCCACACAGATTTTGCTGGAGTGGAAGGGGTGGCAGTTGAGAAACTCAGGGTAAAATGGCTAGACCTGTAATTATAAAAACAATTTCCCACTGAGTGAGGCAGCTTTCTGTGGCCTTCATTCACATCAGCTGAAGTCACAAAAAAGAGAAACATAGTTGCATAATCTCTCTCATGCAGGCTTCGCACACCCACACCCACAATTTTTATGGCAGAATGTCAAGAACTCAGCAAGCAGACCCACGGCTGGTCCTCATCTCCGGGGATGGAAGCTTTCTGGCCATCTTCTAAATTCAGGGATGTCCCCATCAAGATGATGTCGTTCTCTCCCCTCCTTCCCTAATGATTCCAAAACTTCAGAGAAATTAAAAAAAAAAAAAAGTTCTCCTCCAGAAAATGTTGGCAACATTACAGAATTTGATGGGGTCTTAAGATTCCTTCCAGCCACAAGGGAAGCAAATTTGGTACCTGTTTTTACCATAACAGCTCAGCATCCGCTTTCACAACTGTTTGTGTCTCTCTGTGGATGGCTGAGGTCTAGCATGCTATTGGTGGTAAAACTCCAAGTCCTCACTAACATTTACTGAACACTTACTATGTTCTTGGCTTTACGCACACTACCCCCATTGTATTGTACCCTGCAAAGTAGCTAACAATCATTACTCCAGAGATCTGAGTGTTTGGAGAGTTAGCAGGTGTTAAAGCCAGGATTTAAGCCAATACTGTGCACAGAGGCCATGTTTATAGTTCCAGGACTGTACCATCTCTCCCAAATTGATCTTGCTATCAACATGCCTGCATTTATTATAAAAACATTAACTATCAAATTGACACCACCTTATTTTTTCCCCCGAGTTGATATGTTACATAGGTCTTAGCATTACTCAGTCTTTTTGGATGTGGCTGCCCTGCAATTTTAATTCCCAAGCTAAACTGAAATCAACATGTTCCTATTTCAATCAAGAGTAAATTCATAGTTATTTTAGTCAATTAAAAATGCCAACTAATCCCAAATCCAGATGTCAAACCACAAAGGAAAAACCTAAAATCCAAGTCCTCCCTAAATGGCTACATTTTATTGGAAAGAAGACAGATTAACAAAATCAAGAGCCATATGTGAAGCCCTAATTTAAGATATGGAAGTAAAGAAAGGAATTTCTATATTTTATATGTCTGTGGTTTAAAAAAATACTTAAACATTTTTACCTATTTACAAATTCTGTATACTATAGGTTTGCGAATCATTGCAACACAAAACAAATGTGAGCACATCAGGAAACCAGCAAAGTTACTTGTGGGTCACATATTAATTTCCCTTTTAGATGTGTGTGTGTGTGTGTGTGTGTGTCTGTGTGTGTGTGTGTGTGTGTGTCTGTGTGTGTGTGTATTTCTTTGAACTATTCTGGTGATACCTCTGTGTTTTTATGCATGCCTCTCCCTTTGATTAGCATGCCTTTTCCAAGTTGCCAACTAGAAAATGCCTACTCATTCTTCAAGGCCAACCTCAAACCTTAATTCCTTATGATATCCACTCCCCCACCCCACTACCCAGTTTGATGTTTCCTGGAAATCCAAGCAGTGGATTTTGCCCTCCCCTGCTTTCCTAGCTCACCAACATCACCCTGACATCTTCCTCTCCCTAATCATACCCAACCAACCAGTCATGGATTCCACCAAAGCACACTGCCCTTCTACCTCTCCCCACCAGCACCAGCCCTGCTCTAGGCCACCAAGTAGCACAACTCACTGGAACTTTGCACTGGCCTTCCAAATGGTCTCCCTGCCCTTGCTCCTGCCACCCTTCAGCCCACTCTCCTTATAACAGTAATGCAATGACTTTCCATGAAGCTAAATTCCTAATGTGGCCACTGGGGCCCAGTAGGGTCCAGTCCTTGTGCTCTTTTGCAGCCTGCCCTCCAGCTTTTCCAGCTTTCTTTTAATTCCTAAGAAGCACTTTGCTCTCCTAGGCCTCAGGACCCTTGCACATGATCTCCTCTTCACTAAGACTTCTCCCCAAATCACCCACCTTCTTCAGATGACCCTGTACTCTTTTTTTCCTTCAGATTTCAGCTCAGCCCTCTTTCTGTTGGGGAGAGCCTTTCCTGACCTCCACCAGGTCACTACCTCCTACCACATGCTCTGATGGAAACACTTTGTGTTTTTTTTTTTTTTTAATACCAGTCACCTTTTTAATTTTGCCTCTTTTTCTTTTTTGCTAGATTTGTTGATTAATGCTTGTTTCTCCTACTAACTAGTAAGCTCCAGGAAAGCGAAATTGTGTATGTTTCTGCCTCTCAGTATTCAACACATGCTTGGCACATTAGAGACACATTAGAGACACTCGGTAGAAATCTGCTGAATGAATAAATGAGAAAGGGAAGGAGAGAAGGCGGGAAGAAGAGCATCCTTTATCATAATTTAATGAGTGTTTGCTGAATTAATTTCCTGATGGCTTCTCAACACACAGAATGTAAGGTCCGCATTCCTTCAGACAGCATGCGAGATTCCTTGAGATCCGACCCCAGCCCGCCATGTCCCTGGTCTGACAGCACTTTCCATCCCTGTGGCTTCCTGACCTGACCAACCCTGCCTTGCTCTAGCTCCTCTCCGTACCCTAATCTTCTCTGTCCCTTTGGCACATCATTGTTTCAAACCCGTTCTTCAAGCCTCAGAGATAGGACTCCTCTCTATAAAAACCTCTCTGGTACTTTCTAGGAAGCTGGAGCTCTCTTTGCCCATTTTTCTACAACACCCTGTACTTTCCCTATGAAAGCAATTATCAGGGGCGCCCTGGGTGGCTCAGTCAGTTAAGTGTCTGCCTTTGGCTCAGGTCATGATCCTAGAGTCCTGGGATCGAGCCCCGCATCGCAGGCAGACTGCTTCTTACTCGGCCTGCTGGTCCCTGTACTTGTGCTCTCTCTGTCTCTCTAATGAATAAATAAAATCTTTTAAAAATATTAAGCAATTATCATATTTTCTTGTACTTTTATCTTAAATGAGTCCACTTCTCCCAATATACTGGAAGTCCCTTAAAGGCAAGGGACTGTACTATCTCCAGAGTTTAGCACAGCAGCCTATAACACACAGTCTACAAATTAATATTTGTGAATGAACAAAAGAACATATATACATAGATATATACATGTACAAACATGTATATGCATATATATACCATATACATATACACACATAGCTATTATGATACATACAAATTTCATATGTGCAAAGCTTCAGAGTTGAATATTTAAAATGTTATTTTTTAAAAGATTTTATTTATTTATTTGAGATAGAGAAACACTGAGAGCATGAGTTGGGAGACAGTGGGAGAGGGAGAACTAGGCTCCCCACTGAGCAAGAAGCCTGATGCAGGGCTCGATCCCAAGACCCTGGGATCATGACCTGAGCTGAAGGCAGATGCTTAACCGACTGAGCAACCCAAGAGCCCCTAAAATAGGTTATTAACATAGTATATTTTAATCATTACTAAATGTGAGATATAATGGTTATGAATTCATCTGTAAAGTGGGCCTAAGAACACCTCCTTTAACTGAGCAGTTGGGGAAATTAACTCGTATAAGTAAAATATTTACAACAGAGCTCAGCATTCTAGAAGCACTCCATAAATATTAATTGTGTAATCTTTATCACTATCAACATTGTCATTAGGGCAACCAAGTTGAATTTACAATCCAAGCTTCAAATTTAACAGCTTTATTGGCCAACACTTTTTCCTATTAAAACATTAATTAGCATTACCGTCTCTGTAAGGCCATAAAAATGGCTGAAGTTTGTATCTAGCAAACTAGGGATAAAGAAGAGTCTTACTATAGCTAAAGGACAAATTGTTCTTTTAGTAATCTGCCACATATGTGTAGAGATACAAAAGCCTCAACAGAAGAAAAGTATTTCTATATAAAAATTATCTATAAAATCTAAATGATTGAAACAACAAATCTTATCCTTCCAATGCTATTAACATTCAGCTGAGATGATTAGAAGTGCTTACTACAAATTACTTCTTTTGCCTAAAAAAAAAAAAAAGTTAGAGATACAAATTTGTCCCTTTCTTTTAATTACTGGACAGAGTCATGATTTGATAAATAAATATTCCCTATATGCCTAATGAATAGGCCATAGATGATTAGCAAATACATTCCATGTGTCATCTATCAGATGCCGTTCTGATTTAGAATTGCTGAAACGTAAGGACACAGACTGTACAAAGGAGAGAAAAACAGGCAAGGCAATTCTGTAACAGTTTTTTGGAAAAAAAAAATAATGTGAGAACGAACTATTTACAAGTGTTGCCAGTACACGCTTGAGCGGAATGAACTGGTAATACTTTACCTTAGGAAGCAAACTTTTAATTTGGCCCTTTACCATTCTTTCTCCTGCATGCTGGCCAAACGGCATAATGAATGCTAAAGTACTGGAATGTAACGTACCAGCATTATTGCATTTTGAGATTTCTGTTCTCAGCTCATCTTTAGCTCTGTGACACAGGAAAAAGCAAGTCAGATTTCTAATTGGGGCTCACCCACTTTTTGAAACAAACTAGAATTACAGAGCAAAAATATTATAAAAATGCTAAATTCTTAACTTCTAATTGTTTTTAACCACTCGAATATGAAACTACTCTTCAACTGAGTTATGATTCTACTTGTTGGCCACAACCACTGGGCACTTCAACGTAATGCAAACATGCTGTTCTTTTTTTTCTTTTTTAAAGATTTTATTTATTTATTTGACAGAGAGAGAGAGAGAGATCACAAGTAGGCAGGCTACCTGGTGAGCCAAAGGCAGAGGCTTAAACCACTGAGCCACCCAGGCGCCCCAAACATGCTGTTCTTTATAACATAATTAAGATGGAAAGGTTGAACAAATTGAGGGGAAAAAAGTCTCAATTTATTTTTATTTGAATTTACTATTAATTTCATTAGCATGATGCTTGTGTTTGTATCATAAAATCCGGTGAAATCTTAGGAATTTATAAGGCAAAATTCCTCTTTATGCTGGTTCATCATCAGTTGGGGATGCCCTTTTCACTCATTCAAATGTTACCCCTGCTTTAAGATACAGCTCAGATACCACTCACCTCACTTCCCCTATGACATGCCCCCGCACAGACCCTATTTGTCCAATGTAATGTTTCCCTCTCTCGACTATGAGGCCCTGAGAGTCACTGACCATCTCTCCACATTTTCCCTAACAACCTACATACGGTTCTTGGTGCATAAAATGTTCTCAGTCGATACTGGCTCGAGGTGTCAATGATTACACACACTTCGATACTCTCAATGCGGTGGTGAAAATGCCACTAATTGTGATCTAAAGTTAAAGGTTAAAGTTAAAAAAAATTTTTTTTTCCACTTTTAGTGAAATGAAACTCTTAGCATTTTCACTTCCAGATGTACTGACATTACATAAATGATGTCGAAACTATTTTAAACAAGAGCCACGCTGCACATTTTCCTGTCTGAGAATTAGTCTGAAAAATACCACACTACACGGGGCCGGGGTTTGGGGGGGGGTGCTCTGGTGTCCTCGTGACCAGCGCTCAGTTGGGTATTGATTCCACGCACTCATGTAATGGAAATCGAGAGTCAGGCTCCCCCTCTGCACACCAGCTTGTCACACCTTCCTCTGTTCAGCTTCTGAAGACGGAGCTGATGATTCCCTGGGGACAGCTGCCCTCCCCTCCTGGACCCGCTGGCCCTGCAGCCACGATGCATCTCAGCAGTGGAGAACTTCGGGACCCAACACCAGCCCTGGCGTGCATTTTCCACTTTGGTTGTAATTCCTACTCCCACGTGGACCAATTTCTCGCAGATCTGCTGTTAATTCTGCAAGACTGAACCTTTGAGCCGGTGACACTTTGCCTGGCTGCGTAACAGATTACATCATCGCACACATGCCAAATCCCACCTCACTCAAAAGGCCATATTTTGTTCGGGAAAGAACAGTGGGCAGCAAAAGAGCAAGTTTCTCGTAATAACCCAGCCACGCCGACTGTCCACATTTGGAACCATTTGTCACTGTTGAGGCAATAAATATGGATTTTCCAAAAGGTCACCAAGCCTTACCTGCTGGGTCCTCTTTCCTCCATCCCCCAAGATTTTTGGGGGGTTCATAGGAAGGAAGGAAGTGGGGGTTTCTGTGTCTTCTAGCTCATTCCACTTAGCAGTTACTGTCAGCCTCGCTTTATATCCCGCGTCACCCAAACAACCTCAGGGATTTCACTGTCGGACTAGACCTTCCCAACCACTCCTGTGTGATGTCAAGACCCAGGGACTTTACTAAGAAATGGGTAGAACATGGGAGTAACAAGAAAAAATTCTGACTTGTGTTATACGTTATCACCTTAAAAATATTTGTATTTTTAACATGTATTTGCCCACATGGTAACAACAGTTAATACTACTCTATAATATGTAAGGATGTGGCTAAGAAAAGTAAACCCTGACATCTCTTCCCAGGTAAAAAACAATTTTTTTTCTTTTTATTTTTTGTATCTACATGAGATGATGGCTGTTAACTAAACTTATCGTGGTGATCATGTCACAATATATGTGAAGTCAGACCGTTACACAGCTCTAGGACCCTAAACTTAGACCACAGCCATATGTCAATTCTATCTCATAAAAATGGGGGAAAACTTTCAATCCAAAAAATATATATTTGTATTATGCACAATTTGAAACTTCCACGAGAATACAAGCCATGTGTATGTAATCTACAAAATGTAACAACAGAATGTACATAAATCTACCATCCTATTCAAGACATTACTAGCAGTGCTGCATTCCCCTATTTGCAATTTCCTTAAGCCCTTCACCAAAAGTAACCACAACCCTGAATTTTATATGTATCATGCCCTAAAATACACAATTTAATTTTGTGCTTTATAAACCATTCTCTCCTATTACATGGAGTCTTCTGGGGCTCAATTTTTTTTCACACCACGTTGTTTCTAATATTTAACTATGGTGTTGCAAATAACCGGTGCTTTATTCACTTTTATGGCTGTATAATACTCCCTTGTGCCAATTGTTCAACACTCTACTTCTGATAGATTTAAGACACTTTCAGTTTCTAGTGTTATTTTTAAATTTTCCCCCTATTAGAAACAATGTGGTTTCCATTAGAAACAATACAAAAAAGCCAAGTTTCTCTGGGGTGCTGCCTAAGGATAGACTGGCTGGGTCACAAGGCACGTGAACACGCAGACTTAGCCAACACCGCTGAGCTGTTTTCCAAAATGGCTATGCCAATCTGTGGTCCTAACAGCAGTGCATACCACCAGTCTTTAAATCATATTAAAATCAAGAAGAAGACCTATTTAATGTAATGCTTTTTTAAATTTTACTTGGTAGCCCCAACTTATCACTATCCACAAAGAAATAAACATCCTACACCTGTCACATTGGTGAATTTATACTTTACTCCTCACTAACCATAACAAGTCAGAGCTCCTTCCCAGGATAGGTTTATTTCTCTGCCTTCAAATGTGGCATTAACTGATAATTTAGAGTGGACGAGGATAAATAATCTGAAAGTTCCTCATGGCTGTATTTCCCAATCATTTAATTCTTAAGGAAGGTGGCTACCAACGGTGTCAAAGAGTGTGAGCCTAGAGTACATTATGTTCCAGAGACCGAAACTGTGTACTGGGAACAGGAAGTCACGCAGGACCCTAAAACACACAACACTATGGCAAATTGAGAGAATTCCTTATTTCCTTCAGTATTAGAGAGAACCAGAACTGATATTCAAGAGATGAAGAAGAGCTTTATTAGTTTTTATTTCACAATGGCAAAATTTCTAAAATTGGATTTTGACAGCTGTAGGTGTAGAGGGAAAGGTTTCTTCCCTCTCCCAAAGACCAGAATCAGAGCATGAGGCTCCTGACCTTTGATCCTGGCTCAGAGTGTGAATGCCACACTAGTCAGTTCTGGATCTTTCCCTGTGCAGTAGCAACAGACTGGGCTGAGGCTCCGTGGAGAGTTAGCAAATAAAGGGCATAAGGAGAAGCAAAGACAATGAACAGAACCTCTTTTTGCTGGAACAGTAACAAGGGACAACACAAGTGCACAGCAGACAGGGAGGTGAATCACCAGCGGAACTAGTCTACCTTCTGTAACTTACATGAACTGAGGTGTGTGAAACATAGCTTTTGGCCAATATTGTTATCAACAGTTTTGACTTTCTTCCCCACAGCATCCGTTATGGGTAGTAACCACTATCTGAATTTTAAATTATCCTGACCATGTTTCTGCATTCTTTCTCTGGTCTGGTCTCTT
The DNA here is from genome assembly GCF_902655055.1 of Lutra lutra. NCBI lineage: Eukaryota > Metazoa > Chordata > Mammalia > Carnivora > Mustelidae > Lutra > Lutra lutra. Next base: position 11,350,530 of record NC_062283.1, on the reverse strand, counting down.
TTTTACTGGTTAACCCCAACAAGCAAAGAAATGTGTGAGAGGCAGACAGCAAGGGGGACCAAGGTGGGGTGGGGGGGAAGGGGGGGAGGGAGGAAAAATCAGAGGCTTCAACTATAGGATGCATGTCTCTGAAAAACTGTATGTGATACAAAGTAAAACAAACAACCAGTGTTATCAAGGACTGTTAAGTGTTGTGTGTGTGTGTATGTGTTTTTTCTTTCCGGCATCTACAATGAAGTCTTCTGTTTCTTATTATATTCTCTCACTGTTTTAATTAAGTAGGGCCAAGGGGCCTTATACTAATCACACTGGTGGTGCCTTTACTTTTTAGGCTAGTAAGCTGCAACCTAGCCAGGGAGTGTAAAAAAGAGCAAGCCTTTCCTTCCTGGTCAAGAAAGCCCTCCGACTCCCATTTATTTTGAAAAGCGTGGTAAACAAAGCAATTCTATTTTGATATTTAGTATCTGGTGCTGGAAGCCCACAAGGAGGATGGGATTTAAAAAAAAAAAAAAGTGTCTGGAACCTCAGCTGAAACTCCAGATTGAGACAACTTTCAACTTGGGCAAAAATATTAAAATTAAATTTGCCTTTTTAAAAAATTTCTTTAATATTTTATTTTTAAGTAACCTCTACACCTAGTGTGGGGCTCGAACTCAAAACCCCCAGTTCAAACCTCGCATGCTCTACCCACTGAGCCAGTCAGGTGCCCTTCAAATCACATTTTAAAGGATCCCTTTGTAACACGGTAATGTAAAGATCCTATTCAAACACAATCATCTACCACAACTACAAAATGCTTTTATTTAAAATGACTCTGTATTCCGATTCGCAAGGGTGTCTGGTTTTTATTCCGCGACTAGATTACCTTTTCACAGGAGAATTACTGTACTTCGTGGTACATGCTTAATGAGGGACTAGTTAGTCCTCCTCCCATCCCCATAAACTCCTACGGGAAATGAGGTCAGAGCCCACTTCCATGCCCACAGCAGCAAGTGGAGGTTACCGCAGCGGCACAGAGGAGCCCTTTTCCCAAGGCAGAATCTGTATGAGGACACATCTCCAGCAAGGGCTATGCCCTTCACTGTCAGGCACAGAGTACAAAAAAAAAAAAAAAAAGCGAAACATTTATTCTAAGGTCTTGCAAAGGAACTCTTTCAAACACGCCGGACCACCCACCCACACATTCAGCTCAGTTCCTCCCTCGCCCCCTCCCGCTTTGCTGCCACGCCCCGCTCCCTGATTGGCTGTCCGCGGGCCGAGGCACACACCTCCGGGGCGTGGGGCGGGGCCAGGCCGCTGCGGCTCCGCCTCCCTGGGCCCGCCCGATCTGCATCCCTGCACCCACGCGGGAGCGCCACCGCTCTGAGATGCGCGCCCACAGCGGCTCCGTGGCAGCCTGCCAGTGGCTTCAGCTCCTACTCCTTTCTACAAGAGGCATGGTGAGCAAATTAGAGGTTATGAACACCTCCGGTGGAAGGAGGAAAATTCCTCTGGGCTCTGTAAGGGAACTTCGTCAGCAGCGAAGTGTCTCCAGGGTACAAGACGGATGTGCTCACCCACGCCCCTTAGCCCTGCTGGGCATGTAGGGACCGCGCCTTCTGCCGGTCACCATGACGGCAGCAGGGCAGGAAAGTGTTTCTTTGGGAGGAACGTCTCCCGCGGCCCTCTGATGAACAACGTAAAGCTACCTTCAGTGGAAGGGGAAGCATAGACCTCAGTGCAGGGCTGCCAAATCCTACACTTTGGAGAGAAGGCTGGAAGTAAGGTATCTGCGCTCCCGACACCGTTCAAGTGTTATTAGGAAACCAGAAAAGCACACATCCCTGGCCAGCAGAGCAAAGAGAAGCCACCGAGTTCTCCACAGGGCTGGAAACAGAAGCGAGACGTCTAGGATTCAGGAAAAGAAAGAGAGCACGTCCAGAATGATGCTTTGATGCACATGACAGAGCTTGTCACACCTGGCAGGGGCCGGCTGCCAGGGTGGTACCGTGGAAGGCCACAGCCCTCCAACAACTCACGGATACCTGAAACTCTATAATTAGAATATTTCCTTTGGCTTAAGGATTCTCTTTCTCTTTAAATGTAGGAATAATATGCTAGCTTGGAAGTGGAATATAAAAAAAGAAAGAAAGAAAGAGAGAAAGAAAGAAAAAAAGAAAGAGGACTACACACACATATGGAAAGAGAACAGATTTTGAATCAAAGCTGAGTACTTATCTTAGTTTTACTGCTTTCCAGCCCTGTAACTTTGGGGAAGTTATGTATTAGCTTGACTCTCAAGTTCATCAGCTGTGAAAAGAGACAAACACCTGCCTCAGAAAGTTGGTGCAAAGATAAAGTTCAATTATGTATATAAAAGCATGCAGCCCAAACCACACGCAGAGCAGACATTCAGAAACTGGTTTTCTTTTCCTTTCCAGGAGGTCAGAGCAAGGGAGTAAGTCAGGACAACATGAGGACGCCGGCTTCCAGATGTGGAAATGATGCGAACGGGTCAGCAAAGATGGGGACGGGGCAGCCGGAGAGCAAGAGACCCGGGGCCAGACAACAGAGTCTGTTTCCCAAATGTGAAGTCAGCTTTGCTCCAGGGCCTGTGGTGGTTGCAAGCGGACATGTATTTGCAATGCTGACTGGCTGGAAAGAACATGAACTTAGAAACCAGCCTCCACCAAAGAGCCACGCCTCACCCCTCCCAAGGTTATCCTTGCTTGGTGTCCAGCTGGGGTGATGAGGTATTGTGTTCTACAGCTGTCACCTGCAAGGGCGTGGAAGCAGGTAAAACCCTGACCAGATGGCAGGCGGGCCAGCCAGCAGAAGATGCCAAGTACAGTTTCCAACTTGTTGAAGCCCAACGATGGCAACCAGATTCCACCAACCGACAGGCCAGGTGAGCGGGGCTGGAGACCTCCTTCCTGACTTACCAAGGACTGGTGCCACACCAAACTGCATCGCCATGGTTTTCTTTTCCTGTGTGTCCGCAACTTCATGCTCACGGAGCATCCCTTATCTCACACTGAAGAGCCAGCCTTCATGGGTTTCCAAAAGCACAACTAAGCAATTTCACAATCGCTCAGGTGAATGAACCACACAGGGCTAAAAATGGTAGGAGGGGAGGGCTCTAGAGCAGGCTGACACAGAAATATATATATATATATTTTTTTTTAAGATTTTATTTATTTATTTGACAGAGAGAGATCACAAGCAGGCAGAGAGGCAGGCAGAGAGAGAGGAGGAAGCAGGCTCCCCGCTGAGCAGAGAGCCCGATGCAGGGCTCGATCCCAGGACCCTGAGATCATGACCTGAACCGAAGGCAGCAGCTTAACCCACTGAGCCACCCAGGTGCCCCCAGAAATATATTTTTATGAGGAGAAGACCTTTGAGATTCAGAAGGCCACTATGCAGAAGACAAACCCTCCAAAAATTTCCTTCTGTAATTGCTGCCCATAAAAACAAGCTTAGCCTGAATAACAAAAAGGGAAGAGGTATTTTTAGTAATAAACAGTAACAGCCAACGCAAGTAACAGTGACATTATTTAGAAACGTTAATAGGTCAAGACTCCAGCCCTTCTACTCCCCCAAAAGGCCCACCTAGAGCCCCAGCGGTGTGCGCAGCACACTTTGGAGGTCACAGGTCCGACAGCGTTTACTGCTGCTGGGTTACTGGGGTGACTTAAGCAGGTTAGACTTTACAAAATTTCAAAAGGCAAAAGGGGGAAACAATAATAGAACAGTACACAGAAAACTTGTAAGTGGTTTATTGTGCTTCCCCCCCCCCCTTAGACAACTGCAGTGAAAGATCGGCCATTAGTTTCTATCTAATAATCAAGATGAATAATCTTGGAATCCTTCATTCTGTGTATTATCTGTAATAAATGTTTTGAATTCCAGTTGACCTTTCCCTAACCCCCTGGTATACTTTTGGGCTTTTCATCCTTCCTTTCTATGATGAGCTGAGTGCACAAAGAATGTGGCACAATTCTAATACTAGTCTGAGCAAAACCTTAATAGAAGGTAAATAAAAGCTTCCCAAAGCCAAGGGAAATGATTTTGGAGTCTACACATCGCTGATTATATTCCATCAGTACAGATAATTAAAAGTTGACTATATAATAATATTAAACAGCAGGCACAACTTTTTGAAAATTTCTCCCCAGTATTAGCAATGCAAAAACACCGACTTGAATGTTCAATGCTAATCAAATTCATCTCTTCTTAAGAGCAGTGTATAATAAATGGGTAGCCTAAAAGGAATGCTTTGAACAGAATGCTTCACTATTGTCTGATTATTCTAAATTTAAAACTCCAACAAAGGAAAGGATTATTCTTCTCAGAGGTTCAAGATTCACGAGGATTTGGTAATGAAATTCCTTTAGGAGAGCAAATAAAAAAATTGCTATCTACAAGCTGCCAGTGTTTTATGTCTGTCATGTTTTTAAATCAAAGTCACCATTCATTCAACAACAAATGTTTGTTTGAATAAATGAATGAAAGAAGAGGGCTTCCAAATACTTTACAAGTGTAATCACCTATAAGTTATGAATCAGGCAGCCACTTTAATCATCCCCAAGTGCACAGGCTGAGACAAGTTAAATGTCAGCTCTCACCAAGCAGGCCAAAGCCAGACCTGGAAACTGAAGCCACGTCCTTTGATTCTTAGAAAATGACCCAGCTGTTAGAGCCTGTTGCTTAGCTGCCTCCCTGCAAACTCTCAATTCAATTTGGAATGCATGTTATCTAGGCCAGGTGAGGTAAGATTAAGGAAGCATAACAAAGCCAGGCTTGTTCCTGAAATTACACAGGTAGTCCAAAAGGGAAAAAAAAAAAAAAGAAAGAAAAAGAAAAACCCCCATCAAAAGGCTAAAACCGAACACGAAATTCCTAATATTAACGTCTTCACTCTAATGAGACACGGAGAGCAAACTGCTCAGTTCCAGCATTGATTTTATACCAAGAGGAAGGGAAAAAAATGTGCCTGCAGGATACTGGATGAGCCGTGGAGTTCCAAGGTTCCCCAGGGGGCTTCGAATGTATTCTTCCAGCAGCACAGCTAACACCCATCTTTTTCCATTCTGACCTTCTAACAGGATGCGGTGAAGACACTTAAAATCTATTTGTTTCAATAACTCAAGAGGAGAAATACAACGAGATTTTGTCCAAGTGGAATCTATTTTGCAAGGAGAAAATTCTCATGCATTTCAGAGTGAGGGTTCTCAACTAATCCATAAATCTTAAAAGTTTTCAAAACCCACGCCAAGGGAATTCAAGGAATGAATATTACCCCCACACTAAACTGTCCTTTGTGAGCGAAGCAGAAGCCAAGGAACTGGCCTAACATCTATTTTTCTGATCCCAGGGGAAGGTGAAGCAGAGCTGTGCTAACCCAGATCGAAAAGTAGGTGAAGTTTGTCTACAGGATCCTTCCCCACTGGTCCCCTATGGTGCCTCCCCTTCAAGCCCCAGGGGTTTCTGTTCTGTAACTCTTTCCCCCTCCTACCCTGTCAATATTAACACCAGTGAAACACATTGTTTCACTATGAATATACTAGGGTCAGTGTTCTGCCCTCTGAAAAAATACTTGTCCTTTAAAACTTTTGATTTTTTTTTAACCAAAGAATCGAAAGCTTTGCTTTCCTTTAAACTCCGGCATAGTCCAGCTGCCAACATTCTGAATTGGGAGATAAATTACAGTAATTCTCTTATTTTAAAAAGCTGATTTCGCTTCACTTTTAAGGCCCACCATAACGACGGAAAAAACGTCGAAATCACAGGCTAGGGTCATTCTCTGCTAAGAACATGGGCAAACTTAGGACCATGGGAGCCTCAGGAATGTGTTTGTGAAGTAGGAATTATTATGATACCATGTAATATGATATGCTAATTAGGAGATCATGAATATAAAGTGGCTGGCATAGTGCTATCTTGAAGACTATACACTACCCTCAGAAACAACGCCGGGATTTCCCGGTGGAGGTGGGTGCAGCCCCTGGGGCTGATGCCTCCCCATCTAAGGGCCATCTGTCCACAATCACTGGGAACTGAAAAGGACCTGGTTCTTATTAGCTTTGGAGCTTGTGTGCCTGGAGCCAGGCGCCCCCTAAAGGCAGGTCTGGGGCTAGTCCTTCTCTCAGATGCCATTCTTTTCTTGGGCTCTCTTCCTGCCTGAGGTCACCTAAACCCTTCTCTGTGCCTCTCCTCTCAGCAGCCCCCGCCCAGGCCCTGGAAGCCAGGATTCTAGGGATACAGCACCAGTCCTCAGGGCGCCCCCTCCTTTTCCCAGTCCTCCATCGGGTAGCAATTTTCGGGGGAGGGTGCCTCCAACAGCCCCACAGTTGAGGTTAGTCAGCCTTGAGCCCCTGGCAGCCGGAGCATAATTTATTTAAAACAAATTTCACAGGGAAAGGCAAGTTTTGAGATGTGCAAGTGACCCAGCAGGAAGAGAGGCCCCACCCCACCATAAATGGGGTGAGCTCACCGAAGCACCAGGCTTGACTCAGGCTTTGTGGGGATGTCTGAGTTGAGTTTCACAGATCAAATATAAACACTGTGGCAGAGGTTTAGAGAGGCAGGAGAGGGCATGATCACAAGAACAGAACAGGCGGGAGAAGCAGGTGAGGCTTGGAATGCCAAGCGGGGCAAAGAGAATGCCAGGGAAAGGAAGTTATGGGGCAAAGAGGCATCCAGGCTGGAGAAGGGATGCAGGGAGGAGGAGGACCCACAGGCAAGATTCAGCGCAGAGAGCATGTAGGATGCTTGCAGCCAACACAGCTGTAACACGAGGGACACAGGCTGAGTCCCCATCAGTCCCTGGGTCTGCTCCTAGGTTGTTATTAGGAGCCCCAACCTCCTCCCGAAAGAACAGGACCTGGTGGGAAGGGCCATGGAAGCTGAATCCACAAACCAGGGGTCTCCTTGTTTGGTCCTCACCTAGGCTAAGACTTTATGAAGGGGAGATCGGTAAAGGCCCCAGATCTGAGCAATGAGAAACAGCTGCAAATGCTTTCCAAGAGCCCCTCAATAAAAAGAGACAAAGAATAACGGGATCAAGAAAATGCTTCATACTTAGGTTTTTTGAAGAGGAAGATACAGAGAAGCCCAACTATTAGAAGGTTATATGTAAATTACACACATACACATGTATATATCAAAATTATGTATCATATCAGAAGAAAACCCACTTATTATAGACATTAGTCAACAAACCAAGAAGTGAAAAATGATAAAATGTTTTAATTGTGTAAAAGTACTACAATTTATAGTCATTTCTGTGATCTGCTCCCACTAATAGCCAACTACTATGGGGCACAGTATCAGTGAATTGGATCATGAGCTATGTGTTCCATTAACTCACTGTGTATGTTCCATTTTATGACAGCGTTAAATTCTGTTTTAGATGTTCAGGCTTCCTATTTTCTGGTGCATACTGACTGCACTAGAATGGACCTTACCCTCACCCTTTCACTTCACTGATGTAGAAACCTGGACAGGGTCCTGCTTTCTCAAAGCCACAGAGAACTAGTTCTGAATGGACCTGGGAATACAGCTCATGATCCCTGCACTGCTGCAAGGCTTATCCTTACAACACTGTGTGCTTAGACAACACTGTGGGGACACAATCCCCTCCCGCTCCTTCTGTAGGACCATTTGCTCATGAGTCAGAATTATTCAAGAGGCACGGGAAACAGGTGTGATCTTTGGGGAAAGGGACAGCTCAGGAGGAGAGATTCTGGAACTCTGGGTTAAAGGGACTTTGGGATGACATGACCTTTAGGAGAAACACAGCCTCTCTTCTGTAAGAAAATCAAGAGTCAGCACAGTGCAATAGGAAAAAAATGTAGGTTATCAAGTCAGAGACCCCAGGATGAGCCTCAAAGCTTACTAGCTATGTGACCTAGGACAAGTTACAGAAACTTTCCAAGTCTATATTCCCTTAACCATAAAACGGGCACGATGATGATACTTATCCAAACGAGTTGTGACATGAGATGAACTTGTATATTAAGAACACCTTGCACAGTATGTACGCTCAATCAGTATTCAGTAATCAATCAAGGCTACTAAGAGAGCCTCGGTGTTAAACACGTGATGGTTACCTGGACGTGAAAGGTATTTCCAAGGTCAGGTACGTGTTAGTTCATGAGTAACCGTGAAAAGCACGTTCCAATGTGTCAGTGTTATATTCACATATGATTTCAAAATAGATTGCCTGTCAGTGTCTGGGGTGGGAAATCTAAGGGGGACATGCAGGAGCCAGGTGTGTTTCCATCTGACATGTCAAAACACACAAAAATGTCCCCATCTGCCACATGCAACATGGTCTATCATTAGGAACCAGCCCTTGCTTTTACATCAGAATGTTTCACGGGAAACAAAGCTACCCCAGGTCCAGAGTATCCTCCCACCATTGTTTCTTAATCTGTAATGATGACTCCTGGCCCGTTTTTCACATGCAAAATCTCAAAAACATTGATCAGGGATCCTAAGGTGGTCACTGCCAGGCCTGAAGCTCACAACATGTGCTTCCGGGGATCCATGAGCTGGTCTGACATGCCCAGGGTGGCAAAGAACAGGAAGCAGCTCACTCTATAGATCAAGGCCCCTGAACCCGGGCTGAGGGACTGGTGAAGGATTCTTCATCTGTTTTCTCATCACGTCTCCTCCCCATATATAATTTTATCAGTAAATAAGAGATTAAAGTCTCATAGGAAAAAAAAAAAGTCGGGAGTTTGTATCTTAAGCTATAAGTGGATCTCTAGCCCAAACTGCAATGCACACAGTGACATTTCAATATGAGCCACTGACCCGGCCTGCAAGCCACAGCACTAAGTCTGGGTCTCTTCCACAGAGCCCCAGCATGTTGCCCTCCCTCTGTTCTAGAACTGTCTGTGACCTGGATGTCCTGGCAGGAAGCAGACCAGCTCCACCTAGGTCTTCTTCCAATACCCCCCCCATCTCTTCCTCCCTCCCTTGCTGCCCGTCCCCCCCCAGCAGTGTCTTTTTCTGAGCAACCTTGATGGATAATAATTGAAGGTGGACCAGTAAAAGGAAAGAAAGGAAAGTGTGCTTTGCTACTATGTTGTTGCTTCTGACTACATTGTGCTCAGATGTGGAAAGAGCTATTTCTCCACTCTTATTCTCCACTCTTATTCAAAGACATGGGACACTACTGTTCTTTGTTTCCTTAAAGTATGTGGGCATTCTTGCTCTCCCTAGTAGGAGAGGTCCTGCAAGGGTCCCCGAAGCTTCTGGAATGAAGCAATCACGTACTAGGCTGAAAAACCAGAACCCAGCTGCCAAACGCTGTCAGGGAAAGTGCAAAGGGTGAAACGGGCGTCCCTGTGAATCCTAAACATTATCGCAGGCAAAGCGACTGGCTGCCACTTGGGTGTTCTGTGCCTAACTGGACCACACTCAGCTTCACGCTCATGAGGACGAGTACAGAGATACAGGTGTAGTTTACTGTAAACAAAGACTGTGTGTCTGACAATTTCTGTGTAAGCCTAACTTTTATAAATTACTTTATGTGCTAGGTGTCCTGGGGGAGTTCATTATTTAAGAGAATTTCACAAATGTTTTATAAAATTCACAATCCTCTCCATCTGTGTTTTTGGAAATGTGGATCTTGAAATATCAGATTTCCTTTTTTTTTTTTAAGATTTTATTTTGGGGGGTGCTTTTGATATTTTTATTTTTTATTTATTTGTATTTATTTTTTATTAACATATAATGTATTATTTGCCCCAGGGGTACAGGTCTGTGAATCATCAGACTTACACATTTCACAGCACTCACCATAGCACATACCCTCCCTAGTGTCCATAACCCAGCCACCCTCTCCATACCCTGCTCCGGCCCCCCAGCAACCCTCAGTTTGTTTCCTGAGAATAAGAGTCTCTTATGGTTTATCTCCCTTTAAGTCATCTCTTCACCCAATATGGGGCTTGAACTCACAACCCTGAGATTGAGAGCTGCACGCTCCACTGACTGAGCCAGCCGGGTGCCCCTAAATACCAGATTTTCTTCCAGAAGTCTCTCGCCCTGCCCCACTCTCCATCAACCTCAACATCACTAGCCAAAGAATGTAAATACAGGAGGAACTATGCAAGAGTTGCTGGAAAACAGAGCAGAGCATGGGGCTCCTGGGTGGCTCAGAGGGTTAAAGCCTCTGCCTTTGGCTCAGGTCATGATTCCACGGTCCTGGGATCAAGCCCCTCATCGGGCTCTCTGCTCAGGGCGGAGCCTGCCTGTCTCTCTGCCTACTTGTGATCTCTGTCAAATAAATAAATAAATAAATACATAATCTTAAAAAAAAAAAAAAAAGAATAGAAAAGAAAACAGAGCAGGGCACCAGACACATGCCATCATTTTAAAGACACTTTTGTTTGATAGAACATAGAAAGTGTAGCACAAAAGACCAATCCACAGATGGGACTTTTGATTCTCCTTGAGAAAGGAGTGCAGCACTATCAAGGATAAAACAAGCAGAGATCTTGAGAGAAATGGGGAGCACCCATCCTAAACTAGAAGAGTGAAAGCTGGAGGTGATGGCTGGTAAGAAACAAAGCTACTCCCTGGGCTCCAGACCATGGCAGTCAGAAGGCATGAGAGTAGAAGGACCTAGAAGAAGCACCACCACACCCAAGGTTACCCTACCAGAGGTAGGAGATCTCGCCGCATAGCAGGGCCCTGATACCAGAGGCATTTAGTCAGCATTACATAGGGTATGCGGAGTGAGAGCAGAGTCAGGGAGAAATCTAAGATCAGGAAACTCTCTCCTTCCGTGGCTTCACCTGACACATAGCAAAAACCGTGCAAAGAACACCAGCAGAAAGTGCCCATGGTTCCAGCTCCTTCCCAGTCTGTGCAGCTGCTGGACCATGGAGGTCATTTCGTCTCAGTCAGTTTCTGATGGAGAGAAGGAATCTTATCTTCTCCAGAAGGTATGGGATCTTTTAAGAACAAGTTTCAGGCTGGGCTAGACCTTTAATCATTCAATATAGAGTAAGCCAAAACGATGCAACATTGGGCCACGAAAGACTTGTTGATAAAAACAACATAAAACATCCAAGAAATGAAGGAAAAAGGTAATTTTGAAAAAGATACACTATTGGAAACAGAAATAAGTTTCAAACAAGATGTGATTTTTGCTTGGGACATCCTGGATGGCTCAGTCAGTTAAGCATCTGCCTTCGGCTCAGGTCATGATCTTAGGGTCCTGGGTTGGAGCCCTGCGTTAGGTTCCTTGCTCAGTGGGGAGTCTGCTTCTCCCTCTGCCCCTGTCCCTGCTCATGCTCTTGTGTGAGCTCTCTCTCTCTCTCTCTCAAATAAAATAAAATCTTAAAAAAAAAAAAAAAGATGTGATTTTTGCTTGCCAAAAAAAAGAAAAAAAAAGTTGGTGGGGAGAAAACCCAGATTCTGGAACAAGACGTGAAAGATTAAAGAAAGACACGTGAATGAAACCAAAAAGAAACTGAAATACAAAATATAATTAGGAATGTTTTCAACTGTCAGTTTTCAAAAGTGTAATTCAAAAGGTAAGTATTGGCCCTACTTTAGGGCCCATAACAAGGAAAGACAAGACTCAAAAATCATATCAGTGATGTGAAAAACGAACTTCAAAAATCATACCCAAAGGAGAGCAAAGAGACAAAAAGGTTGATTATCATGGATATTGAAGACAGAAGAGGAAGCCAAGATACAGACACTTCCAGTACCTGGAGTAGTCAGAACAAATATCACAGAAGCGATTCTGAAAGATACCATGTAAGGAAACTTTTCTGAACTGAAGGAATACCTGGTTCCCAAAGGGCGGGGGGGGGGTGCCTCACTCTGTATGAGAAAACAAAGGAACGAAAACATAGATACATCTGCATAAGCACATACATAAATTAAGGAAAACTGTCTTTTATTTACTTTCCAGTGAAACTTTTGAATTCTGAGGTCAAAATAAGAAGATTGCTAGCATCATATAGGTACCCAGGTCACTAAGATGCAAGAAAAAAATCAGGCTGGCCTTAGACTTCTAGATGACAACAGAAGAAAGCAAGCAACGAACTGCATAGCTCTGAAGACAGAGAATGTTGATGGGAGAATTCCAACAAGGGGAAAGTAGGGGCTCAGTCGGTTAAGCGGTTAACCATCTGCCTTTGGTTCAGGTCATGACCCCAGAGTCCTGGGATGGAGTCCTTCCATGTGGGGAGTCTGCTTCTCCCTCTGCCCCTCCCCCTGCTCATACTCTCTCTCTCATTCTCTCTCAAATAAATGAATAAATCTTAAAAAAAAAAGGATTCAAACAAACCAAGTTTTCTGTTAAGGTATGAGATCTAAAAAAATGCAAGAGGTATTCTGGATACAAAGCATCATTAAGAAAATGTACTTCATAAAAATATTATACAGCTGAGCCTTGAACAACCCAGCGGTTAGGGGCACCGACCCCTGTGCTGCTGAAAATCTGAGTATAAATCTGACTCTCCCAACATACAACTACAAATAATCTACTGTTGTTGGAAGCCTTACCAATAACATAAACAGTCGATTAACACATTTTTCATGTATGTATCATAAACCACAATCTTAAAGTAAGCTAGAGAAAAGACAACGTTACTAAGAAAAGCATGAGGAAGAGAAAACACATTCACAGGGTTGTCATGTAGTTACTGAAAACCACCTGCATAGCAGTGGGTCCTCAGGGTTCAAACTCATGTTGCGCAAGGGTCCACTGTATTTGAAGAAGTTCTATAGTCAGCCAAAAATTTAATTAAAAAAAAAAAAGGAAAGAAAGGAGTAGTTGTGTTTTAAGATAGATTATAATATGTAATCAAACTGGGGCGTGGGTGGCTCAGTCGGTTAAGTATCTGCCTTCTGGTCAGGTCATGATCTTAGGGTCCTGGGATTAAGCCCCAAGTTGGGCTCCCTGCTCAGCATGGAGCTGCTTCTCTCTCGCGTGCGCGATCTCGCGATCTCGATCTCGAATAAATACATAAAATCTTTAAAAAATATATGTAATCAGGAGGGGAGGAGTCAAGATGGCAGAGAAGTAGCAGGCTGAGACTACTTCAGGTAGCGGGAGATCAGCTAAATAGCTAATCTAAAGATTGCAAACACCTACAAATCCAACGGGAGATCAAAGAGAAGAAGAACAGCAACTCTAGAAACAGAAAATCAACCACTTTCTGAAAGGTAGGACTGGCGGAGAAGTGAATCCAAAGCGACGGGAAGATAGACCACGGGGGGAGGGGCCGGCTCCCGGAGAGCGGCGGAGCAACGGAGCACAAAATCGGGACTTTTAAAAGTCTGTTACGCTGAGGGACATCGTCCAGAGGCTTAACTGGGGTGAAGTCCACGCGGGGTCAGCACGGCCTCAGGTCCCACAGGGTCACAGAAGGATCGGTGGGGGGGGGGGGGTGTCTGAGTGTCGCAGAGCTCACAGGTATTAGAACGGGGAAGCCGGCTACAGAGACAGAGCCGAGGAGTGACTCTCAGCTCGGGGTTACCTTGAACCGGTCGCAGGCTTGGTCAGCTCGGAGCACGGCCGGAGGCCAGGGTGGCAGGAGTCATTGGGCGCACTTCTCTGGGGGCGCGCTGAGGAGTGGGGCCCCGGGCTCTCGGCTCCTCCGGGCCGGAGACCGGGAGGCCGCCATCTTCATTCCCGCCCTCCGGAACTCTACGGAAAGCGCTCAGGGAACAAAAGCTCCCAAAAGCGAACCCAAGCAGATTACTCAGCCTGGCCCCGGGGAAGGGCAGTGCAACTCAGCCTGGGGCAAAGACGCTTGAGAATCACTACAACAGGCCCCTCCCCCAGAAGATCAACGAGAAACCCAGCCAGGACCAAGTTCACCTACCAAGGAGTGTAGTTTCAATACCAAGGAGAGCAACGGAATTCCAGAGGAGAAGAAAGCAAAGCACGGAACTCAGGGCTTTCTCCCCATGATTCTTTAGCATTGCAGTTAATTTAATTTTTTTTTTCTTTTTCAATTTTTTTTCTCTTCTTCTGCTAAATTTTTTTTAACTTTTACCCTTTTCTTTTTTAACATTTTTTAACTAGTTTATCTAATATATATATATATATATATATATATATATATATATTTCCTTTTAATACTTTTTCTTTATTGGTTTTCTTTTTTTAATTTTTTTTTCTTTCTTTCTGAACCTCTTTTATCCCCTTTCTCCCCCCCTCACGATTTGGGATCTCTTCTGATTTGGCTAAAGCATATTTTCCTGGGGTTGTTGCCACCGTTTAGTATTTTACTTGCTCCTTCATATACTCTTATCTGGACAAAATGACAAGGCGGAAAAATTCACCACAAAAAAAAGAACAAGAGGCAGTACCAAAGGCTAGGGACCTAATCAATACAGACATTGGTAATATGTCAGATCCAGAGTTCAGAATGACGATTCTCAAGGTTCTAGCCGGGCTCGAAAAAGGCATGGGAGATATTAGAGAAACCCTCTCGGGAGATATAAAAGCCCTTTCTGGAGAAATAAAAGAACTAAAATCTAACCAAGTTGAAATCAAAAAAGCTATTAATTAGGTGCAATCAAAAATGGAGGCTCTCACTGCTAGGATAAATGAGGCAGAAGAAAGAATTAGCGATATAGAAGACCAAATGACAGAGAATAAAGAAGCTGAGCAAAAGAGGGACAAACAGCTACTGGACCACGAGGGGAGAATTTGAGCGATAAGTGACACCATAAGACGAAACAACATTAGAATAATTGGGATTCCAGAAGAAGAGGAAACAGAGAGGGGAGCAGAAGGTATGTTGGAGAGAATTATTGGAGAGAATTTCCCCAATATGGCAAAGGGACAAGCATCAAAATCCAGGAGGTTCAGAGAACCCCCCTCAAGATCAATAAGAATAGATCCACACCCCGTCACCTAATAGTAAAATTGACAAGTCTTAGTGACAAAGAGAAGATCCTGAAAGCAGCCCGGGAAAAGAAGTCTGTAACGTACAATGGTAAAAATATTAGATTGGCAGCAGACTTATCCACAGAGACCTGGCAGGCCAGAAAAAGCTGGCATGATATATTCAGAGTACTAAATGAGAAAAACATGCAGCCAAGAATACTATATCCAGCTAGGCTATCATTGAAAATAGAAGGAGAGATTAAAAGCTTCCAGGACAAACAAAAACGGAAAGAATTTGCAAATACCAAACCAGCTCTACAGGAAATATTGAAAGGGGTCCTCTAAGCAAAGAGAGACCCTCAAAGTAGTAGATCAGAAAGAAACAGAGACAATATATTATAACAGTCACCTTACAGGCAATACAATGGCACTAAATTCATATCTCTCAATACTTACCCTGAATGTTAATGGGCTAAATGCCCAAATCAAAAGACACAGGGTATCAGAATGGATAAAAAAACAAAACCCATCTATATGTTGCCTACAAGAAACTCATCTTAAACCTGAAGACACCTCCAGATTTAAAGTGAGGGGGTGGAAAAGAATTTACCATGCTAATGGACATCAGAAGAAAGCAGGAGTGGCAATCCTTATATCAGATCAATTAGATTTTAAGCCAAAGACTATAATAAGAGATGAAGAAGGACACTATATCATACTCAAAGGAACTATCCAACAAGAAGATCTAACAATTTTAAATATCTATGCCCCTAACGTGGGAGCAGCCAACTATATAAACCAATTAATAACAAAATCAAAGAAACATATCAACAAAAATACAATAATATTAGGGGACTTTAACACTCCCCTCACTGAAATGGACAGATCATCCAAGCAAAAGATCAACAAGGAAATAAAGGCCTTAAATGACACACTGGACCAGATGGACATCACAGATATATTCAGAACATTTCATCCCAAAGCAACAGAATACACATTCTTCTCTAGTGCACATGGAACATTCTCCAGAATAGATCACATTCTTGGTCCTAAATCAGGTCTCAACCGTTATCAAAAGATTGGAATCATTCCCTGCATGTTTTCAGACCACAATGCTCTGAAGCTAGAACTCAATAACAAGAGGAAATTTGGAAAGAACCCAAATACATGGAGACTAAACAGCATCCTTCTAAAGAATGAATGGGTCAACCAGGAAATTAAAGAAGAATTGAAAAAATTCATGGAAACAAATGATAATGAAAACACAACGGTTCAGAATCTGTGGGACACAACAAAGGCAGTCCTGAGAGGAAAATATATAGCGGTACAAGCCTTTCTCAAGAAACAAGAAAGGTCTCAGGTACACAACCTAACCCTACACCTAAAGGAGCTGGAGAAAGAACAAGAAAGAAACCCTAAACCCAGCAGGAGAAGAGAAATTATAAAGATCAGAGCAGAAATCAATGAAATAGAAACCAAAAAAATAATAGAACAAATCAACGAAACTAGGAGCTGGTTCTTTCAAAGAATTAATAAGATTGATAAACCCCTGGCCAGACTTATCAAAAAGAAAAGAGAGAGGACCCAAATAAATAAAATCATGAACGAAAGAGGAGAGATCACAACAAACACCAAAGAAATACAGACAATTATAAGAACATACTATGAGCAACTCTACGCCAACAAATTTGACAATCTGGAAGAAATGGATGCATTCCTAGAGACATATAAACTACCACAACTGAACCAGGAAGAAATAGAAAGCCTCAAGAGACCCATCACCAGTAAGGAGATTGAAACAGTCATCAAAAATCTCCAAACAAACAAAAGCCCAGGGCCAGACGGCTTCCCGGGGGAATTCTACCAAACATTTAAAGAAGAACTAATTCCTATTCTCCTGAAACTGTTCCAAAAAATAGAAATGGAAGGAAAACTTCCAAACTCATTTTATGAGGCCAGCATCACCTTGATCCCAAAACCAGACAAGGATCCCATCAAAAAAGAGAACTACAGACCAATATCCTTGATGAACACAGATGCAAAAATTCTCGCCAAAATACTAGCCAATAGGATTCAACAGTACATTAAAAGGATTATTCACCACGACCAAGTGGGATTTATTCCAGGGCTGCAAGGCTGGTTCAACATCCGCAAATCAATCAATGTGATACAACACATTAATAAAAGAAAGAACAAGAACCATATGATACTCTCCATAGATGCTGAAAAAGCATTTGACAAAGTACAGCATCCCTTCCTGATCAAAACTCTTCAAAGTGTAGGGATAGACGGCACATACCTCAATATTTAAAGCCATCTATGAAAAACCCACCGCAAATATCATTCTCAATGGAGAAAAACTGAAAGCTTTTCCGCTAAGGTCAGGAACATGGCAGGGATGTCCGTTATCACCACTGCTATTCAACATAGTACTAGAAGTCCTAGCCTCAGCAATCAGACAACAAAAGGAAATTAAAGGCATCCAAATCGGCAAAGAAGAAGTCAAACTATCACTCTTCGCAGATGATATGATACTATATGTGGAAAACCCAAAAGACTCCACTCCAAAACTGCTAGAACTTGTACAGGAATTCAGTAAAGTGTCAGGATATAAAATCAATGCACAGAAATCAGTTGCATTTCTCTACACCAACAACAAGACAGAAGAAAGAGAAATTAAGGAGTCCATCCCATTTACAATTGCACCCAAAACCATAAGATACCTAGGAATAAACCTAACCAAAGAGACTAAGAATCTATACTCAGAAAACTATAAAGTACTCATGAAAGAAATTGAGGAAGACACAAAGAAATGGAAAAATGTTCCATGCTCCTGGATTGGAAGAATAAATATAGTGAAAATGTCTATGCTACCTAAAGCAATCTACACATTTAATGCAATTCCTATCAAAGTACCATCCATTTTTTTCAAAGAAATGGAACAAATAATCCTAAAATTTATATGGAACCAGAAAAGACCTCGAATAGCCAAAGGAATATTGAAAAAGAAAGCCAAAGTTGGTGGAATCACAATTCCGGACTTCAAGCTCTATTACAAAGCTGTCATCATCAAGACAGCATGGTACTGGCACAAAAACAGACACATAGATCAATGGAACAGAATAGAGAGCCCAGAAATGGACCCTCAACTCTATGGTCAACTCATCTTCGACAAAGCAGGAAAGAATGTCCAATGGAACAAAGACAGCCTCTTCAATAAATGGTGTTGGGAAAATTGGACAGCCACATGCAGAAAAATGAAATTGGATCATTTCCTTACACCACACATGAAAATAGACTCAAAATGGATGAAGGATCTCAATGTGAGAAAGGAATCCATCAAAATCCTTGAGGAGAACACAGGCAGCAACCTCTTCGACCTCAGCCGCAGCAACATCTTCCTAGGAACATCGCCAAAAGCAAGGGAAGCAAGGGCAAAAATGAACTATTGGGATTTTATCAAGATCAAAAGCTTTTGCACAGCAAAGGAAACAGTAAACAAAACCAAAAGACAACTGACAGAATGGGAGAAGATATTTGCAAATGACATATCAGATAAAGGGCTAGTGTCCAAAATCTATAAAGAACTTAGCAAACTCAACACCCAAAGAACAAATAATCCAATCAAGAAATGGGCAGAGGTGGGGCGCCTGGGTGGCTCAGTGGGTTAAGCCACTGCCTTTGGCTCAGGTCATGATCTCAGGGTCCTGGGATCGAGTCCCACATCGGGCTCTCTGCTCAGCAAGAAGCCTGCTTCCCTCTCTCTCTCTCTCTGCCTGCCTCTCCATCTACTTGTGATCTCTCTCTGTCAAATAAATAAATAAAATCTTAAAAAAAAAAAAAAAAGAAATGGGCAGAGGACATGAACAGACATTTCTGCAAAGAAGACATCCAGATGGCCAACAGACACATGAAAAAGTGCTCCACATCACTCGGCATCAGGGAAATACAAATCAAAACCACAATGAGATATCACCTCACACCAGTCAGAATGGCTAAAATGAACAAGTCAGGAAATGACAGATGCTGGCGAGGATGCGGAGAAAGGGGAACCCTCCTACACTGTTGGTGGGAATGCAAGCTGGTGCAACCACTCTGGAAAACAGCATGGAGGTTCCTCAAAATGTTGAAAATAGAACTACCCTATGACCCAGCAATTGCACTGCAGGGTATTACCCTAAAGATACAAACATAGTGATCCGAAGGGGCACATGCACCCGAATGTTTATAGCAGCAATGTCTACAATAGCCAAACTATGGAAAGAACCTAGATGTCCATCAACAGACGAATGGATAAAGAAGAAGTGGTATATATACACAATGGAATACTATGCAGCCATCAAAAGAAATGAAATCTTGCCATTTGCGACGACGTGGATGGAACTAGAGGGTATCATGCTTAGCGAAATAAGTCATCGGAGAAAGACAACTATCATATGATCTCCCTGATATGAGGGAGAGGAGATGCAACATGGGGGTTTAAGGGGGTAGGAGAAGAGTAAATGAAACAAGATGGGATTGGGAGGGAGACAAACCATAAGTGACTCTCAATCTCACAAAACAAACTGAGAGTTGATGGGGGGAGGGGGGTTGGGAGGGGGGTGGGATTATGGACACTGGGGAGGGTATGTGCTATGGTGAGTGCTGTGAAGTGTATAAACCTGGCGATTCACAGACCTGTACCCCTGGGGATAAAAATATATTATATGTTTATAAAAAATAAAATTAAAAAAAATATATATATATGTAATCAAACCATAGAAATGGCAAACAACCGAATATAGTTAGAGAATGATACAAGTTACTAGATAATTCTTATAAAGAAAATTTACAAACATTTAAAAAATGATCAGCTGAATCAAAATATCTATAGATTTATTTTTTTTTAAATGAAAGGAGAACCCCAAAGGAGACCAAAGACGTGTTAATCTCATCTTACACAAAGAGAAGGTAAGGTCAACAAGCTTCTCGACATTGCTCATACAGAAATACAGGTGATTTTTTTTTTTCAAATTTAAGAAGATAACCAAAAAATTAAACATTGTAACTTGAAAACTGTCATAGAGTAACTCTTATCACCTGGAAATGGAAAATGGTGCAAACATTAAGGAATCATAAAAGGGAAAAGAATAAAATGATGACAAGAGTGAGAACAAGTAGATTGACACTGAAGATCGGTATTCATTCTCTTTTAAGAACAAAAGAGTCTTCGGTGGAGTCATAAATTAAGAATGACCTCTATGCGATCTGCAAAAAAGCTGTAACAGTGAGGACAAAGAGGACTGGGGCAAAGGAACACTAGGCAATCGCACGTTGAAAAGCAGTGTTAAGGGCACCTGGCTGTCTCAGTTGGTAAAGTGTGCCACTCTTGATCTTGTGGTGAGTTCAAGCCCCACCTTGCACATAGAGCTTACTTAAAACAAATAAAAGCATTAAAAAAATAAATAAAATGGAACTTTAAAAAAAAGTGATACATTAAAATAAAATCAGAATTAAATATTTAAAACATTAAGCAGGAGTATCAGTTTCTACTGACAAGGGATACATTCAAAAGAAATATTAACATTGTATGTGCCAAGGGCTCCTGATTGGCTCAGTGGGTTAAGCATCTGCCTCCAGCTTAGGTCATGATCTCAGGGTCTTGGGATCAAGTCCCAGATCAGGCTCCCTGCTCAGTGGGGAGTCAGCTTCTCCCTCTCCTTCTGCCTCTCTCCCCCCATCCCTGCTTGTGATCACACACACTCTCTCTCTCCCAATAAATAAATAATAATCTTAAAACACATACACATACGAGGTATATGCCAGGATAGATAACACAGCATGGAAATATGTAAAGAAAAATAAGTAGAGATTGAGTGATATGCTTTAGTTTTATTAAACACTACCCCAGTGCTTTTAGTTCTGCAGATGAAGAATTTAATAAAGGTCTAGAGAAGTAGGGTAAAAAAAAATAAATAGATATGGCTCATCTCATGACGAGATCAACCTGATAATTACAGCCCGCATCTTCTCTACAGAGACTCATGGGACATTAGCAGAAACCAGTCAAGTGTGGGGACATCAAGGACACCTGATGACGTCTCAATATTCTATGATCACAACGCGATGAACTTCACATGAATAAACAAAAGCACGAACAATTCAAGTACATTTGTACATTTATGAAACAGTCTTCAAAACAGGTGTAGAATCTAATAGATGTTAAATCCCGTAACTGCAGACTGAGACCATGAAGATAAGGAGCACATTCTTTACTAAAGTGGAAGAGACCCACACTCAGGCCAATACCTTAAATATTTTCATCAGCAAGAAAAACTTAGAAGAATCACCTCAAGAAATTAGAAAAGGGAAATGAGCCCAGGGAAAGCAAACTGAAGGCAGGGCATGTATAAATCACGACAGAAACAAATTCAAGGTTTTAAACAGAAAAGACGTCAGGGCACCTGAGTGGCTCAGTGGGTTAAGCCTCTGCCTTCGGCTCAGGTCATGATCTCAGGGTCTTGGGATCAAGCCCCACATCAGGCTCTCTGCTCAGCGGGGAGCCTGCTTCCCCCTCTCTCTCTGGCTGCTGTTCTGCCTACTCCTGATCTCTCTCTGTCAAATAAATAAGATCTTTAAAAAACAAAATAAAACAAACAAACAAAAAAAAACAGAAAGACTTCAAAAGGTGGCCCTTAAAAATACCTCCAAAATAGAACAGAGTTACTGCTAGTTAATGTAATGTGCCGAAGAATTAACAACTAGAATAAAACCAAAAATATTGAGGATTTTTTTAAATTTTAAGAATATGTAAAATTTGGTTCTACATTAATAAAATGTTAAATATGGAAATGGCAGATATCCTAGAAAAGTTAAAATCTTGAATATTAATTTGAGAAGTAAAAATCTTGATCAGAAAAATTACTGTAGAAAAATACTGTGTGTTAAGCAGGGGCAGGAGGATGGGCTTTTATAATACAATGGAAAAAGGACCTGAGTTAAATAATTTGGGGGACAAGTAATTTTATTTTTTTTAAAGATTCTGTTTATTTATTTGATCACAAGTAGAACAGAGAAAGATCACAAGTAGACAGAGAGGCAGGCAGAGAGAGAGGAGGAAGCAGGCTCCCCACTGAGCAGGGAGCCCAATACAGGACTGGATCCCAGGACCCTGAGATCATGAACTGAGCTGAAGGCAGAGGCTTAACCCAATGAGCCACCCAGGCGCCCCATGAGGGACAAGTAATGTTAAAGCTTCCAGGCATTGACATAATACAGAGATTACATTATTCCATTCACAGCATCACTGGTTCAATAGAAAAAATTATCATTATTAAAGATGCCAGAAAGACATTTTAAAAAATATTCTGTGCGAAGGGGTATTGAAAATTAGAATAGAATGTTGCTTATTTGCCAGTAAAAGAAATCTGACATACACTAATAGCCAACATACTAAAAGTTAAAAGAGTCAGTAATTAAATTCAGGAATGAAGTCAGTGTACCTGGCTCTACCATTATTTAACATGGCACTGGGATGTTCTAGAAGAAATGAAAATTAAAAACATCACAATGTAGGAGACAATATTTTCATTATTAAAAACGTTATGATTGGGGCGCCTGGGTGGCTCAGTCAGTTAAGCGTTCAACTCTTGATTTCGGCTCAGGTCATGATCTCAGGGTTGTGAGACAGAGCCGGGTGTGGAACTCCAAGCTGGCCTGGGCATGGAGTCTGCTTTGGATTCTCTCTCTCTCCCTCTGCTCCTCCCCACAAAAAAAGAAATGTTATTATTGTCTATTTAGACCATCTAAGGGGATTAGCAGAAACACTACTGCAACTTTGTGAGGTCCACAAGATGGCCCATTGTTAGACGTACATGGACACACACACACATTTATATCTGTTTTATAAAATATATATATGTATATATAACATATATATATACACACACACATATACACATATATATACATATATATGCTTATACAGAAAAAGAGAGGGAGAGTTTTCCTATAAACCAGCGATAAGCTGAAAATATAAGAGAAATAAAGACCAAGTGTACAACTGTAACCAACACTATAAAAATCTCTAAGGAAAATGTAACAAGAATACTCAAATCCTACGAAAATAGACAATGCTTGACTAAGGCAGAAAACAGGAGTCTTCAGTAAGACTAAGTACATGGATCAAAACTTGCAAAAGTATAGGGGCGCCTGGGTGGCTCAGAGGGTTAAGCCTTTGCCTTCGGCTCAGGTCATGATCTCAGGGTCCTGGGATCGAGCCCCACATCGGGCTCTCTACTCAGTGAGGAACCTGCTTCCCCCTCTCTCTCTACCTGCCTCTCTGCCTACTTGTGATCTCTGTCTGTCAGATAAATAAATAAAATATTTAAAAAAAAGAAGAAGAAAAGATATGTCCCAAGTGGCTTTATATTTACATGGCAGAATAAATTAGCAAATAGATAAAAAGAGCTAGGGGCTTTGGGAAAAACAAAATTATATGGAGGAATCTAAGACAGCACATTAAAAACTATGAAAGCCATAGAATCCAAACTAAAATGCCAAAATACAAAGGTGGAGAAAATAGCATTTAAGCTCAGAAAGATACCACGTTCGTAAAAGTACCTAGTACATGATAAAGGTGGCGTTTCCTAGCACTGGGGGAAAAGAGTATTAAATAAATGGCGTGTGGAAACTGATGAGCTATTTGGCAAGATTCATCTGATCCTCATGCCTGAGATCACACATCAAAATAAGCTCTAAATATAAACTATGAGACAATAAAAGAGCTAGAAGAAATTATAGGTGAATATTTATCTGACCCTGGCGCATGGGAGGCTGTTTTAGGTATAAAATAAAAAAATATGTTTGACTACACATGCATCTTGAGTATCTGTACATCAAATTCACTGTGACTAAAATTCAAAGGAAAACATCAAAGTGGGAAAAATATTTGTAACATCAGAGTTAACAATCTTATGTAAAATGAACATGTATATAAGTAAAAAGAAAAAAAAAACAAAACCTAATACAAAAATAAGCAGAGAACACAGTTTTTAAAAATACATAAGAAACAGAAAACATGAGGGGGAAAAGTCCCACTTCACTCAAAACCACACGAATGCAAAATTAAAACAAGATATAATTTTCAATTATTAAACTGACGAAGTTTTTGTTTTTCTGTTTTTTTAAAACAGAACAGACAACACTTAGTGCTATCCGGGAGTGCAGACACACAGACATTCCTTTTCATGGCTGATGAGTGCTAAAATATAGTACTTTAATCATATGTATCAAAACCGTACAAAGGCTCTATTTGAACCCCCAGTTCCCATTTTATTTTTATTTTTTTTAAAGATTTTTTATTTATTTATTTGTCAGAGAGAGAGAGGGAGAGAGAGCGAGCACAGGCAGACAGAATGGCAGGCAGAGGCAGAGGGAGAAGCAGGCTCCCTGCCGAGCAAGGAGCCCGATGTGGGACTCGATCCCAGGACGCTGGGATCATGACCTGAGCTGAAGGCAGCTGCTTAACCGACTGAGCCACCCAGGTGTCCCCCCAGTTCCCATTTTAAAAATGTATCCTAAAAACACAGAGAGGTCCAGAGAAGACACATGTTTGAGGAAATCCAGCAGAGCATGACTAAGAATTGGAAAATCTCTGGAGAATTAAATGCTGAGTACATTAGATTATTTGTGTAAATTACAGTTACCTACAAGAGATGGAAAACTACATAGGCAATACAGTCATGCCACGCGGGACTAAAAAGTGGCAAGACGACATGGTCCCCTTCCATGGGCCAGTTCACTGATCAGTTTAACTGATCCCAGTTAAAGAGGGTATAGGACTAGAAATACTAATCCGTTCATGGTTATCTTGGCCCGGGGGGTGGGGGGGGGGTGGGGGAGTGGGATTTGCCTTTCACTTCTTTTCTGCATTTCCAGTTTTCTAAAACGAATATACGCCCTTTCTGTGATCAGGGAAACAATGAAACAGGCTCTGGAGTCAGAATACTCAGATTCACAACCAAAGCACCAGCATTCTAAGCCTCTGCCACTCTGGGCACGTTGCTTATCCACTCTGCCCTCAACTTCCTCCTCCGTCAAGTGAGACTAGTAACAGTAACCACCGCACTGGGTTGCTGTGGCGACTGAATTTTACACTGTATGTAAAGTGCTTAGTACGGCATCTGGACCATAACAGGTTATAATAAATATTATATACTAGTATAATAAATACTAGTGTTATTTTGACTTTAAAGCAACAGTATCCACCTCCAAGCTTTTACAATAGAAGAGATTTTGTCTGGGCTTATTCCTGTGCCAGAGGAAAAGTCTCTGACGGTTGTGCACCCAAAATGCTCATTATTCATATTCATTCCCTCTCTCCTCTCTCTTCCTCCCTCCCTCCTTCTCCTTCTGTTTCTCTTCCTCCCTTCTACCCTTTCCCTCCCTCAGTCTTTCTCTCTCTTTCTTTTGTTTCTCCTTGTCCCTTCTCTCTCGGTCTCTGTCTCTCTCTCTCTCACACACACACACATACCCACCCCATGATGAAGATCCTCATGTCCTAGGATTCGGACAAGTGTGAGCAACAGTTAACGTGCAGCCTCGACAGAGGTCATTTGAGCTATGTGGACAGTCCACCATGGTCAGTCAAGGCCAAAAGGAGATGGTTTTGATAAGGAAGCCGGATGATCTAGGAGAACCAGAGACTGCTGATAATTTGTTGGCCAATGTGTGGTCCCAGAAAAGGCTTTTACTCTAACGTGGTATACACAACGTTACAACTGGGTGAGCAAACACCCAGGGAAAGGCAGCTGGGCTGTGGAAGGAGCCCCCGAAAGCGAGCTGGTACACCCAGTTTCTAGGACCACTGCTCCCTCCCCCCACCAGCCGAGCATGTCATCCTGCAAGACCACACGCTCCTCACTGACCCCACGGGAACTCTCGGGGGCCCCATCAGCATTGGAGTTTCTATTACATAGGATGACAACTTCAGCTCCTCACGTCAGTTGTTTTATTTTTAACTTGAGAACCAGCTCCAGTATTCCCAAACAAGCCAAAGAAAATTAAAAAAAAAAAATAAAGCATCCAGGCATCCCTAATATTTCTGCTGCTTTCCCCATCCATGTTATTTTAGTAAATCTAGCAGAAAGTGACAAAATCTAGAAAGTGACAAATGAGTGCAGATTACCAGGCAGGACATGCTCGGACAAGGTCATGAGATGCCATCAGAAATGGTCTAAGGACACATGCATTTGGGAGATAACACAGCTCTGCGGGTTATCTATAAATCGTTCCACTCCGAGTCCTGTCTGCGGCTCTCACACACCGGCAGTGCTCCGAGCCCGGACAACGGCACTAACCATGGCTGGAGAAGGCAATACAGAGGACAGAAAAGGAAATGTTTTTACTGAATCTGAAAGATGGAGGACATCTTTGCACACACAAGACCGAAATAATCCTAAAAGGGGACCTAACTATTTGTTATTCAGGTGGGTTTAGGGAATTAAACCATTGATGATTCGGTCATCTCAAGAGGAGGAAAGATGCTCACACACACACACACACACACACACACATCAGCATCAGGGGTAGATGACAGAAGGCAGATAAAGGGGAGCAGGAGAACGAGCTTTGGGGTCCGGAGCTCTAGTTTTGAATTCTAGTCCTTACCGTAAGCTCACCAGCTGGGTAAACATGGGCAAGCAGTATAAGCTCTCGGAGCCTCCATTTTGAAAAGGACGTAGAATGGTAGTAGCCATGTTTCTCTCAAAGATGACTGGAAAGACTGAGTTAGTCATTTACCCCGGGCATAATTAGGGAGCCTCGAGACATGCTGGCGCAGGGCCAGATGCTGAGACCAGAGAGGCCGAAGGAGACACAGCCTCAACCTACATAGACTCAAAATCTCTTTGGTTAATTGAGTGCAAGGAGAGAGAGAAACAAACCTACGAAAGTGGCATCAGGAAAAATGAAGGCAGCTAAAGGGATGGAAAGTGATGGGGGTGTTATTTTACAGTTAATTCTCAGTTAAAGTGACATTTGAGCAAAGATCCAAAACAAGTAAGAGAGTGAGTCATGAGGCCAGAGGACGGGGGTGGGGGTGGGGGGACCGGTAAGGAGAGAGACCAGTAAGGCAAACAGATTGAGGCAGGAACAGGCTTGCATTCCACGGGACATTTGTAAGGAGCTGATAAGCTCAGGGCTTGCAAAACATGTGCCCAGACGATGCTGCTGTTGGTTGGTGGTGGTCTTACCAGGACACCAAAGCCAGCGGCATGCAGGGGATGTGAGAACAGGCACCGCCCTTGGTAACTAAAGCCATAAAGTGACAAAATTAGTATCGAACACAGGAAGTACTGATTAGGATCTTGACTAATTTTCATTTATTAAAAACTACAGCTCTATTTTTAGGTGTATCCGTCAATCTAACATCATTCAAGAAAAGCTTCTCTGAAAATTCTATTTCAGGAATGTAAATTATTTGAAATGAAAATATTCTGCATGCACGGTTTGTTTGTTATCCCAGCCATCCTTCTGTTGGGCTTTAGCCTGATAAGAGCGTGTATGTGGTATCTTAAAGAGTTAGGAGGCAGGGTACTTAGAAATTTCATAGGAGCACGTAAGTGGCAGAAATAGCCGATAGGTTTTCATTTCCACCTATGCTCTCAGAGGGAAAAGGGTTCTAGCAGATGTCTTTCTAGGCTTTGTGCCTTCTCTTAACTGTCTCGAGATAATTCTACTTTACTGTTTAGTTATGCATATTTTTGGAATTTGATAAACTGAGTCATTCACACTGTATGAATATTTCTCCAACCTACTTTTTTTTTTGGCTTAATTATCAGACTGTTGGGATTTAACCTGTATTGGTCTACATACATGTTTTCATTGTTGTACAATATTCTTTGATTATATCATACTTTGTTCATCTATTCTACTCTGAAATATTTGGGTGGTTTGGGTGTATTTTTTAAGCCATTAGAAATACAAGTAAAGCTGTGATGGACAGAACACATGGTTTCTGGTATGTGTATACGGAAGTTCTTCTAGGGAACCAACGTGGAAGGAAAACTACCGAGTCATGGGGGGTCCACATTTACTGGATAACGTTTAACTCTTACCTAAATGTTTGTACCAATTCACACTCCCACCAGCTGTCCATAAGCATGAAATGCCATTTTTCTATCTTAGACCAAAATATCCTCCTTGCCACTGGGAATTCCAGACCTCGCATCCTTCAAGTGCCTCAGTGAAGTCAAGGCTGGTCTTTGAACAAATCCAGAGTTGAAGAAATGTCACTTCCGCTGGATGTCTGGCTAACTCCTCACAAAAACTTCACACGCAAACAAGAACAACAATCAAGAACCAGCTCTTGCTGGAGCCATGATGCAAATACAAGATGTTTCAAGGAAAGCAGACATGCTTAAAGATATTGTGGGTCTCTGCATTAATCTGAACCGAACTGAGCATAATCTAGGTATCTGCCCCTGGCCTCCTGTTCCTTTTATTTCGTGGCATTATTATAACTAAACTTGTCTGATAGAAGGCATGGGCACATTTCTGAGAACCAAGAAAAGAGGACTGAATTCATCCTCCCCTCAAAAATATGGTAGCTATGGGCAGCGCCTGGGTGGCTCAGAAGGTTAAAGCCTCTGCCTTTGGCTCAGGTCATGGTCCCAGGGTTCTGGGATCGAGACCCACATCGGGCTCTCCCTTAGCAGGGAGCCTGCTTCCTCCTCTCTCTCTGCCTGCCTCTCTGCCTACTTGTAATCTCTCTCTGTCGAATAAATAAATAAAAATCTTTAAAACAAAACTCTTAAAAAAATATGGTAGCTATGAATATACTAAAAACCACAGAATTGTACATTTTAAGAGGTGAATTTTATGGTATGTGAATTATCTCACCATAAAGCTATTATTAAAAATGCATCAGGAACGTGTAAACAGCCAGTCACAAAAGGACAAATATTTTTTGACCTCACTTACATGAAGAACCTAGAATAGTCAAATTCACAGAGACAGAACGTAGAAGGTGGTCGCCAGTATCTGGGTGGATGGGCAGAATAGGGAGTCAGCAATTCATGGGGACAGTTCCAGTTTTGCAAAACCGAGAGTTCTGGAGATGGGTGCTGATGACAGATACATACCCATGTGAATGTACTTAATGCCCCTGAGCTCTACACTGAAAAATTATTAAGATGGTAAATTTTACGTGTACTTTACACTCATATGTCTTTATATTAGTGTAATATATATTCACGTAATATATAAGTGTAAATGATAATATGTATTATATGTATGCAACATATATACACTGCATATTATACTAATATACATATGTACATAGTGTGTATATATATGTATATAATGTATGTATCTATATGTATCCCAGAAGTAGCTTTGTTTCAGTGTTAATACAGTCATGTTCAAGCAAAGAGATTTCTTTTTTCACGAAGTCACATAGCCTGCGCACCAGAGTCTGAGCATTTTCCTACTTTTCTTATTTTTCTAAGCAATACCGAATTTCAGGGCACAAATGCTACAACAGCATCTACTGTGGGTGAGAAGAAGATTAAAAAAAAAATCCTGAGTCTAAAGTTACTGCTCACATTGCAACCTTGACACAACGACTTTGCAAAAACAAGGGCTTAAATTTAACAGAATATGCCACGATTCAGAAAATGCTACTAACATATGCCCAAGGGGACTGAGTCACGCTTGCAGCTTCACTTAAACTCCTGAATTTTTTGACTTCTGTATGTTTAAATTCTCATCACTCGGCAGCTTCAACCTTTGTCTCTGCCACTGATGACACAATGCATCTCTTATCATTTGACATCATCTCTACCCTGAAATGCTTGTTTCTGAACAGCCTGAGGTTCAGAGGACACTTTAAAAAATGTGAAACCATAAAAACTGTCAATGATTACCGGCAACAGAGAAACAGGCAAGCCGCCTTTGATGCTGTCTTTATGTCTAGAACAACCTTCCCACTCCTGCTCCCACATGGGTCCAGTGAGCTACAGCTCTTCCTTCTCTCGGAGCTCACCTTAATTCACTTCCCTGTGATTTTGTAATGAAGGCAGCTGCGATTGCAGAAGCAAAGAAGAGAGTACAAACTACCCCGGGGACAAGGAATGAGTGTTCATTTATGTCCAAGGTCCCCAAATAGTAAATTGCATGGCAAGTGCATGGCTTACATTTCTAACGTATGTCTGTGCAATAACCGTTATCTGTTTTTCCCACCTTGAAGGATCTTCCTCGGTCCCCGAGAGAAGGATGACTGGCCACTCTGCAGGGGCTCGAGGATGGAGGGATGGCATATCTATCACTTCCGTGGAGAGAAGTCAGGTAGACAACGTGTGACTTACCAGGTTCCTGCTCAGAAGCCCACAGTCTCTCTGGAGAGGCAAGGCATTTATCCTATGTGCAGGGAACTAGTCATAATAGACCATTTTTTAATCAGCACACATTCATTCAGCAAATATTTACTGCAGACCTACTAAATGCCAGGCACCGTGCCTGACATCAGGGACGAAAACAGGACAGCGACGTGGCCTCAGAAGAGAGACAGATGGGGGTTCAGTATCGAACCGTTTCATCATGGAGTCTTTGCAACACTACAGCTGGTAAAAATAGCAGCTTTGCCCTCTCCAAAAAAAAAAAAAAAATTGCAGTGAGCACACATAAGTAATCCAGTTAGTGAGTGAACATTCTGGCCATGGGAGAACATTTTTGCAATGAGCACAGTGTTATCTTCTGAAGCTTTTCTCCTCTGAACCTTAGTTACCGAGCATTCCAGATGCACGAATGCTCCAGTACCCACAGAGAGACAAAGGACCAACTTTCCTTAATGCAAGTTGGCCACCATGGGAGATCTCAATAAAAAGGGGTGATTTTACCAAAGATCTAGAGATGGGACGTGTACTTCCGCTTTCATAACAGACTTCACGACTCTTTTTTTTCTGTCTGCCTTCCCTGACAGACTCCAACCTCGAAAAAGACTTTCCTGTGTGCGGTTTTTCCTGAGCGTTTCCTGTGTGCGGTTCTCCCTGGTGACTAGCACAGTGCCTGGTTCCCACTGAGCAATTAGAAACATTAATGGCAACAGAGTTTTAAATTAGCTGGTGGCCTAGGACGGTAAAATCTGCTGAAATGGACTTCTAAAGACTGGATCATGAATACAATCTATTATCAATATCAATCAAAGAGTGAGTTCAATGAATGAATCAAGACAATTTACATACACTGTTATGGGCTGAGTTGTGTCCCTCCAGATTTGTATGTTGGAAGTCCTACTTCCCAGTTCCTCGGAATTTGACTGTATTTGGAGATAGGGCCTTTAAAGAGGTAATTCAGGTCAAATGAGGTCAAATGGGTGGGATCTCAGTCCCGTAGGACTGGTGCCCTTATAAGAGGAGGTCCGCAAAATTTGAAAGCTCTCTCTCTTTTCAAGGTATTTTTCATTATGTGGAGAAAATGTGTCCTTTGGGGAGGAATCCTAAAACAATAACACAGGTGCTGAGTCAAATCTCCCAGGTGTAAGGGACTCTGTTGTAAGGGTGCTAAATAGTACTGGTCTGGTGTATTAAATGGCACTCGAGTGTCCTATTATAAGAGTTAACACAACTGCCAAAGGTGTCTCTCCATACAGCAAGAGAACAGCTTCGACTTTGAAGAAATACATACCATGTAATACCCAACTGACACGTGCAAAAAGAAAAAAAAATAAAGCATTTACTAGTAAAATGGAGGCTATTAGTTTGCAAGTATATGTGGTCCTGGGGTAACATGTAAATTCCAAAGACAAATATTTTCTGTTGAAATAAAGTCATTTTAAAAGATTTTTTAGGGGCGCCTGGGTGGCTCAGTGGGTTAAAGACTCTGCTTTCGGCTCAGGTCATGATCCCGGAGTCCTGGGATCAAGCCCCACATCGGGCTCTCTGCTCAGCAGGGAGCCTGCTTCCTCCTCTCTCTCTGCCTATCTCTCTGCCTACTTGTGATCTCTCTCTGTCAAATAAATAAATAAAAATCTTTAAAAAAAAGATTTTTTTTAAAAAGAGAGAGAGATCAGAATACAGAGACTCGGAGGGAAGACCACTTGAGGACAACAGGGAGAAGATGGCCATCTTTACAAGCCAAGGAAAGAGAGGGCACTGTAAGCCTGGGAGAAACCAACCCTGCTGACACCTTGAACTTGAACTTCCAGCCTCCAGAACTGTGAGAAATACATTTCTCTTGTTTAAGCCACTGAGTCTGTGCTTCTTTGCTATGGCTGCCCTCCACAGAGGTTTCCAAAAACCGAGCTACGGCCTTGTAAATGATCGTTCTGGAAAGACGGAATTGTGACTGCTACGCGGCGGAGGGAGTGCTGGGACAGGAATCAGGAGTCCACATATCCATGACTGGTTCCAGCCTGACCACTCGCTCAAGCCCATCATTACTCTGGGTCTGTTTCCTCCTTTTAAGATACAAATGCAGATCTCAGGAGCAAGCTGTTTCAGGGGCTACCCTGTGGGGAATTCAGCGTTGCCTTCCAGGACAGGACAGAAAGGACAGTGGGGTGCGTGTGCCTTTCCTTCACTACGTTCAGCCGTCAGGGGCGTCCCCTCAAACACTTCCCATTTCCCACTTGAATCTTTCCATCAACATCAGCCAACGTTGCTCCACATGGAAGACCCTCTCTCCGTAAGCGTCCTACCATCGAGGGGATCACCCATGCAAGTCAGCCCCGCTGTGCCACCCGGCCCCTGGGGGTCAGCAGGTTGAAGTGACATGAGGAAGTGACAAGAACAAGCAGAAGAAGGCTTGCACACCGTTTAACTGTCGCGTACGCCAGCCAGGAAAGAGCTGTTCCTTCAGAGCCAAGATGGTAATGAACTCTACAAACAGAAATTACCGCAACAGAAGAATAGACGTCTTAATTAATTTTTTTTCTCCAGCAATATTAGCACTAATGATTATAAAAATCCTCAACAGCGGCACAAGTGAAGACAAAAGAAACAATCACGTACCCATGGTACGATCTCTAAAGCTACACAGCGGGCTGTGTGTCCAGCATTCATCTTTCTAGAAACTGCCTACCCACCCCGACGGCGACAGTCCTGTTCCTACTACATGACCCAAGCCCCAGATACACTCGGACTGTTGGTTGTGGTTTGGGGGTTTGTTTGCTTTGCTTTGTAGCACCTAAGGTCCGGCTGCCATCCTTCCTGAAAGTCCATGAGATGCTCCCATGTCCTTGTCAAAATGCCCATCTCTTTGAAACTGCCCCTGATGAGTTTCCCTCACTGGCAATGAAAAGAGTTCTCATCAGTGAAACCCTATTTCAAAGACAACAGAAAAGCAGTAACATTAAAAAATAATAGTAATCGGGGCGCCTGGGTGGCTCAGTGGGTTAAACCTCTGCCTTGGGCCCAGGTCATGATCTCAGAGTCCTGGGATCGAGCCCTGGATCAGGCTCTCTGCTCAGCGGGGAGCCTGCTTCCCACCCCCCACTCTCTGCCTGCCTCTCTGCCTACTTGTGATCTCTGCCTGTCCAATAAATAAATAAAGTTTTAAAAAATAATAATAATAAACACCTAAAAAAATTTTTTAAGGCTTATCCATGTGGCCTGCTTAGAGCCTTTCTAACCCTTTAGTGGAAAGGGCAACTTAACAGAAAAAAACTCCTGACCATTTCTTAGCTATCACAAAGGCTACGAGAAGGATGCTTTCGGAGAGTGTGCCTGTCATGTTTTTCCTGTCATGGACCTGAATGGGTCTTGGGACTCTTGCCTACCGAGGGTAACCCCTCGCATCTCCAAGCTTGTCCTCACAAGAGGCGCTCTCATTAATTCTTCCAACAAGCATCAGAGGACTTCTGTATTTTGCAACCCAATTGCTGGGGGTCAGAAGCAACACGAGAAAAAGTCACATATGCCATCAAGGAGCACTCCTCCTAACAAAGGACACAAGCCATGTTGCTGTGAAGTTCAAACTGCCTGTTGGAAAGCCAGTTAAAATTGCAAGGCTGGTTGGAGGGAAATCTAAGGGTCCAAGGGGACAGACAACCGTGTGGGCCAAACGTGGGAACAAACTTGGACCAGAACGAAGAGGCATTGACAGGGGAGGAGGTAGGGGACAGCTCACAGAAGTGACTGCATCAAAGCAGATGATGACAACGGAGCATAAAGGTGTCGAGGACCTAGTTCTCCTGGGTACTAGGAACCCACCTAGTACTGTGCTTACCATAGCACTGCATGTGCCTTAGAAAATTCTGACATTCGAGGATGCATTATTTAAAAATGTGCTGCTTGGGTGGTAAACTAACATTTGGAGAGTTCATAAAATCACAAACACTAGAAGATGAAGTAAAGACATAATGACGCTTGTCAGAAGATATTAAGAAGACACGGCAATAAAAGGGATCTGTTCACAGAGAGAATGATTCTAAATACAAAATGGTCAGATTGATACTTAGAAGTGTGGCTATTAATAGAAATAATATTAGAGAGGTTTCATTATGTAAATGGCTTCTATGTCTGCCAGAAATGTACCCAGTGGTAATTTGCATTTTTGCTGCAGCAGAAATTTCAAGGATTTCTTCTGGTGAATGATGAAGGACCCTTTCATTGGAACACCATAGCCTTTACAATCACAATAAAAACAAACAAACAAAAAACCCACCGTTGCTCTTAGTTGCTCTTAGATAATGATAATAATTAGGTCTTTTATGTGCCAAGCTCTGTGCTGACTGTAGTCGATGCAACAATCCTATGAGACACACTTATTCTCCCTGTTGTATCACTCAAAGAATGGAGGCTTGGAGCAACTTGCCCATCCTCTCACAATTAACTGACAACGGCCGCTGGACTTGAACTTTCTCTGACCCCCAAGCCCATGCTTCCTCCCACTGCCATGAATATCCAT
Source organism: Lutra lutra (assembly GCF_902655055.1). Classification (NCBI taxonomy): domain Eukaryota; kingdom Metazoa; phylum Chordata; class Mammalia; order Carnivora; family Mustelidae; genus Lutra; species Lutra lutra. The sequence continues at coordinate 11,315,792 of NC_062283.1, read as the reverse complement.
GGTCCAAAGTCTGGTGACATCATAAGCATGGTGTTTCCTACAGAGACATGTGGCCATAGAACTGGATAATGACCACAGAAATGGGTCTAGAAAGACGGGCACTTCTGGTCCCCCCTGTTTGCAAAACTCAGTATCTGCTCCTACCCAACAGGCACCTCCATGTGTCACCTGACACCCTTGGATATGGGTGCCACACCCGGTCAGCTCTTGATAGGACACAAAGCACAGGTGTCATAGGTCAAAATCCCATGTCACTCCAAAGCTAAATCCCCAAGGCCCCGCATTGGCCCCACAGTACACCAGACGTCTCAATGGACACTCCATGGGCCTCTAACATCAGCGGCTCTCCCCCCACTACCTCTCACTCAGATCCTTGGCTTCCTGATCCACATTTCTATGGGACTCTCGCTCCTTTAGTTCTCGGTCCTTCAAATCAGCGCTGTGAAATCCCAAGGTGACTGTAAAACTCTCATCTCAGCCACGAAACTTCATTCGAAGGGCTAGTCAATCCAGTTTTGTTTCAGATACATCTGCTACCTCCCTTACAGACCCTTTGAGGAATGTTTCCATTTGCCATAAAATAACTAAAAATCGAGCCTCAAAAGGAAAGTGGAAGAGAACAGCTCAAAAATAACCCACTCGTGCTTGGAAACAGAGCGTGAGTTCGGGATCCAGCAGGCCTGGTTTAGAATCCTTGTTCTATGGTAGCTATGACCCTTTTCGATTCAGCCTTTGTCTTGCATCGCCTGTAAATCAAAAGCAATAGTGCTCATCTCCTACGTGTGATGAGGTCTAGATGGGAGGTCATAAGTAATGGTCCTGATGGGGGGCCTGGGATGAGGTAAAGTTCCTTCCTCTTCTGCTCTAGTCTGACAAAGAGTGGATTCTGAGCACTATCTCTTCCTCTATTCCCTATTCTTCCCCACTGCCTCCCCACATAAGCCCCAGCCACTGGCCCGTGTTGCACAAGCTGGAGACACCCTTCCTGGGCAGTGTGGTGGGGGAGGCACTGAGTCAGTCTTGTCACCTCCTGGGGTGACCCAGCAAAGTCTGCTTATCTGTCAAAACCACCACACAGAGCTGTTAGTGAGGATTTCACATGGCAATGTGCACGAGAGCCTGATGAACTAAAGCAGGAGGTAAGCACTGGGGGCCTCCGTTATTTCCATGAGACTGGTGGGCGGAGAGGAACACAGGAAGTCCTTGCTCTCCAGAGTTCTGATCTGAATTCCTATAGGCAAGATTTTTGTCAATGACCCAGAACCACTCAATCTTCCCCAGAGCCACGCAGCCAAGCACAGCACGACTAGATAAGGAAGCCCAGGGATGAAGGGTGGGGGAGGCAGCCCCCACTGTATTCATAGAGTTCCAAAGAGCAGGAGGGGCTTTAAGAAAAACAAAACAAAAAAAAAAAAAAAACAAGAGTTACCATGTCAACACCAGAGTTTCACAAACACCGACCTCTACAGAAGCTCGAAAACGTGAAATTGCTACCCAGTTTGAAGTTCAAAGAAAAGCGCATTTTTTATAAAGCAGAAAACAGAGGAGAAATGTAAATCCATGAACTAGTAATTTTTAGAAATCTCTTACTGATATACAATCATTTTATTATAAAGAAACATTTAAAAGGCACTACAACCTGCTAATTTGACTACTTCATATGATTTTCTTGCTTGACAGATTTAGAGATCTAAGGCATGGCCATAAATCTTTTCCAAACAAGGAGGATTATAAACAAAGCAATTAGTTAATTCAATAATTAAACACACAAACCAGCCATTGACAAGCCTGGGGAAATCCCTCCCAATGCCTTTTTTTTGTTTCTTTTCCAGGTTTGGAGGTGGGAACCCTCAAAAAAAGGATGACCTACGTATGACATCTACAACTCCTCGTTTTGAGGTTTTCTCCCTGAGCACCCACAAATCCGGGTCGCCCCAGTCTGCTTCTCCCATTCTTGCCCAAGTTCAAATCTCTTACCCAATGCCTACCATCTGGAGCCCTCCATCGGCTGCCACTGCCCACGCATTTGCCAGCAGATGCTGCTGCACTCCCCCCCTCGAGAGGCACCTGCCGCAGAGCACGGAATGTGGCTGCTGGGACAAGGCAGATGTGTCAGAAAAGGCGAATCGCCCAAGCTACCCAGGGACGCCAGAGCAAATCTGTCCTGAGCAGCCTCAAGTGACTGTAGACCTAAGAGTTGAAACTAATTAATGGAAACCCAAGGAAAGATGGTGACAGCGCAAGGCAAGGGTGTGAAGCGCGTGTCGTTTGGTAAAGAGAACCCAAGAGGAAATCTCCTAAGGACAGGACGTTAATGCCTGCACCTTATTTCCTTTGCAGACTAACACACTGCTGTTAGAAACATGTCTTTACACTCCAGTGGGATTTTATAAGGTGTTGACCTGCTACTAATTATGGCAATGCCTACATGACAGCTAACAAAACAGGTCCCTGATTATTTGATTCTGATCACCTAGCTGCCATCGGGGGCAGTGTTCTTCCCTCCAGCCAAACCAACCTGTCTGTCGTCCAGCTTCTTTGCATCGGACCCTCCCAGGCAAGCATCTCCAGCTTGAAATGCCCTTTTGTCTCCGCTTCGCACAATCAGGACGCTTTCCTTCCTACAAAACACCATTGAAACCACGCTCTCCCTTATTCCCACCTGAACTAACCCTGACCAGTTCTGGCATCCATCCAATCCACAGACTTAACACTTTCTAAGTGCTAACAAAGATTTCTCTTAGTGAAAAAGTTAATCCTCCGCATGCCTAACCTGTAACTTTGGCCAAGTTATTTCTCCTTTCTGGGCCTCGGCTTTCTCGTCTGTAGAAGGCAGATAATAATAATGGCAATCTCTTAGAGCCGTGAGAATTAAAGGTCTATTTTTGCTCTGTTGTGTCTGTATGCAGACACGCACGTTTAGTGCACATAAACTGCTAATTAGCCCAGTACCCGGGTACAAGGAGAGCACTCAGAAAATGTCCATTGCTTTCATGAACATTCCTATTCTTATTGCTCTGTGACTCGTGCTCACAACTGCATCGGTTCGCGTCACTTGCCTAGTTGACTCTCAGAAGCAAGAGGTGTTTTCACACACTGCCCAGAAACCCGAGGCTGGGAGGGAGCTCGGTGCTAACCGAACAACAAAGCAGCAGCCTGGCAAGGACTCACGTCCTTCAGACTCAACCCACTCTGCTGATGACAAGAGCTCATTCACACAGTGAGTTCAGGCACAAACAAAGACAATCGTATCTGATTCTCTAAGTAGGACAGTGACAAGATAAATAAATACGTCTAAATTTGCAGAGACAGAATTTCAGCAGGGCTTCAGGACAAGAAGGATGACCTGCTGTGGCTCACGAGCATCTCCAGAAGCTTCCTGAAGGTGCAACTGAAGGAGAGGGGAGAATGTGTGGACTGATGCAGCAAGGAAGGCAGCACAGCCCTGAGCCCAGATACAAAGCCTCCTCTGCTGGGGAAGGGCAGGGAGCACAGGCCGTGGAAGGGAACTGGGGTCCTTTGAAAGGTGTAACCCTAACCTCAGGCGGTACTCAGTTCCCCAGTCAAAGTCACTTGCCTGTGAAGAGAAACACACACTTGAATTTACACCAGGGGTATTTCCACCTTGCGTGCTAGACCACCATTTACACACCTGCCCCCCCTTCCACCTGTTCTGGTTCTATTCTAACCCTCTCATTTCCCATAAGAATCTGATGTCTCTTAATCCTCAGCTACAGAATGTCACTGGAGAAGGGAACCTCCAAGGATTACCCGGACTACTGCCCTCCTCTCCTGGAGGAGGAAGCTGTTCAAAAAAGGTTAGTAGGGGCGCCTGGGTGGCTCAGTGGGTTGGAGCCTCTGCCTTCGGCTCAGGTCATGGTCTCAGGGTCCTGGGATCGAGCCCCGAGTCGGGCTCCCTGCTCAGCAGGGCGCCTGCTTCCCTTTCTCTCTCTCTGCCTGCCTCTCTGCCTACTTGTGATCTCTCTCTGCATCAAATAAATAAATTTAAAAAAAAAAGGTTAGTAATTTCCCATAGGGCACAAAAATTCATGGTATAGCAAAACCTGAAGCCTAGATCATGTAGCCACCCCCTCTTCCCAAAGCAGTCTACTTTCTAACTCTGCATCATCCACCCTTCCCAGCCCTCCGCTGTGCCTAAGTCATCAAGAGAAGTTTTGTTGTCAAGCAGGCCATTGGAATAGGCCTCCTTTTTCAGGCAGGACGAAATAGATATGCTTGTTTTGCACCTGGCGGTCACTCTGCTCTGAATCATGCCTAGGGACTTTCTGCCTTAATGGTCTACAATATCACACCTCCTTAAGATGTCAGACTAATAAAAAAATGTAAATGGTTAATAAATATCATTAATTAATTTAGAATCTTTCTATAGACAAATACTTCATTCTTCTTTTTTAAAAAAAATGGGTTTTATTTAATTGGGGTCTTTTCTGCCCAGGCCATGGTTGTGTTATTTCAGTAGGAAATATCATAGCTTGAACACCAGGTGCATCTTAAGAACTAATCGAGACCAAATTCACTTTTACACCTAACGAAAGACTGGGAACCATAAAACTACTCTTTGGAAAAGGAAGAAATTAATGTAGTACACTAGAAATCAACAGCTGTTTCTCAAAGTCACCTGTAACAAGTAACTCCCTCCCAGGGAAAATTATCTACTTTCAAATAATCATGTCAAGCTAGGAAAAAAAGTTTCATAAGATCGCCACTAAATGAATTTTTCTTTAGATGGCCCGGGGATAAGCCAAGAAGTTATATATAGTTGGACTGTAGCCAACTCCTAAGAAACTCTGATACACTGTAAATGCTCCAGGCAAAGGGCAAGAGGGGGAAGGGAGGGTCCAAGGAATATGTGATTCATGACTGTTAGTCATCACTTTGGGAAATTTAGGACACAATCACTATCAGTTAAACATATTATTATTTGCTAAATATCCAAGATACAAATTTCCTTGGGAACAACCAGCAACAATATTAAGGGCTATACACAGACCCTTAAATTTCCTATTTTGTGGGCTGGCAGATTTGGGGGAATTTCACCACTGGTGTGAAGGAGAAGTGAATGGATTTAATTACCATACGCACAGGCAATGCTTTATACATATTCTTCCTCAGGGCTGGGTCCAGTCTGTGGGGTCTGAAGCTTAAAAGGTTAGTCAAAGAATGGGAGAGAGTACTGGTGAGTGGGTCTTCCAGAAAGAGTTCCCAAAATTATCATCCTAGAATTTGATACCAGGTCTTAGGAGGGGCCTGTACCCGACAGGAGCTTCTCAGCTAAAGCCAGGACAAGTGTGCCTGGTCCGTGACACATTCAGATGTATGCATGCGTCACAAGGGTGGGGACACCTGCCATCAGCCAAGATCTACATGGTTTTTCACAGTCCTCTCTGACGCTAGACTGCAGATACCTCCGGGCACCTTTTGGCTGAGCCCAAGTAGGCAAACAGAAATCTTTACACATGATGTTTTAGATGACCTATGAGGTGAATCCCAGTTTGTGGCTTCACCACCTTGTCAGGAAAGGCTGTTGGGCAAAGTCACTTACTTAGCAGCCATGCATGATCTGTGGACACCCAGCTAAGGGTTCCTAAGAGAGCGTCTCAGGTTAGCATCCCAGTGCAGCTAAACTCAGCAGTTATCCTTGGTTGTGGAGGAGGTGGGGGAACACAGTGCCCCTGATCCAAGCACAGATGAGCTTGGATCTGGGCTCAGTCAGAGCTGGGGAAAGGGCCTCTTACAACACGATGTTCGGTCTCACCCCACACCAGGTATCCAGTGCCAAGAGAGCACCCCAGTACATCTTTTAAAAGATTTTATTTACTTATTTGGGAGAGAGAGAGAGAGGGAGGGAGATATATATTTAGAGAGAGAGAGAGAGAGAGAGAGAGAGTACATGAGTGGAGAGGGAGAAGCAGACTTCTCACTGAGCAGGCAGCCTGACTCGGGACTCGATCCCAGGACCCTGGGATCATGACCTGAGCTGAAGGAAGACAGACACCCAACTGACTGAGCCACGCAGACACCCCACCCCAGTACATCTTAATTACGGCAAGGCAAAATGGGAAGGGAGAAAACTCTCTGAGCACCTCAACATTAAATCAATCCACAGAACCTATCACCAGAAGAAAAAGATGTACCGTGATAGAAGATTTGAGAATCACAGGCTTCTGGGATTTGAGGCAAAGCTCTACCTTTAGCACAGCAGAAAGTCATTACTGTTCCATTAACGTTCAGGAAGTAGATTAGACCCTTCTGGGCTTTCTTTCTTACGGCTCCCGGAGCCCCAGGGTGCCAGGGAAGTGTCGCTTAGACCAGCATCAGCAATGCCTAGAATAGAAATCTGAAAATAACACATTCACTCTGACACGCCAACCCACTACTTTTAATTGTGGCTCATTAAAGATGTAAATAGAAGAAGACTTATGTTCACCTCTACTACAATTTCACTGCTGCAGTAAAATTACAACGCTTCTATTTCTCTGCAGAAAGGAATACTTCTGCTTTGCGTAACATCACCGCAAGCAGAGAGCTGTGATTCACGAATTTTCCGAGGTCAGTCATCACATGTTTCTGCCTGCTGTTGGATGGGGGCAAGGAAATGGGATGATTAATTCGAAAATCAACACAAAGAAAAAGAAAAGGCAAGGCGGCCCAAAGATGGTATCTAACAAATTCCAAATTCTTCCTAGGAGGCACGAGGGAAATGCAAACCTGCTTCTAGAAATTCTGCAGAGGATGCAGGCTGAAGAGGGGCAAACCCAAGCAGGGGATGATCAGTCCCAAAGAGGAATGTGACATTACCTATGAGGCATTCAAGTTCTGACTTCCAAATGTTATTTTCTTCAGTTACTAATGAAAATATTTTCTATGTCTTCTGCATACTTGTATTCCTTTTTTCAATTGGAATATAATTAGCATACAAGGCTACATTAATTTCAGGTGTGCAACATAATTGATTCAACAGTTCTGTGTTATTACTCAATGCTCAGCCCTGTGTAAGTATAGTCACCATCTGTCACCATGCAACATTATTACGATATTATTGGCTCTATTCCCTATGCTGTACTCTTCAATCTCTGTGCCTTACTTATTTTATACTTTAAAGTTTGTTGCTTACACCTATCCTTACAGGACCTAGTTTCCTAAATTAGGATGAGAATTATATCTTATTGATAATTATTAATACAATAAAGTATTAAAAGTGAATACATGAGGAAAGTTTATTTGAAACACTATGTTAAAAATATATTAAGGGATAGCCACAAAAAAAGACATGCTGTAGAATTCCAGGTGTACGTGGTAGCTAAAATAGGCAAACTCATCAAGGTAGAAAGCAGAGTAGAGGTCACTAGGAGCTGTGGAGGGAAAGGAACAGGGAGTAAGTGTTTAATGGGTGCAGAGTTTCTGTTTGGGATGATGAAAATCTCTGATGGTAGCACACTACTGCAAGCATACTTAAAGTCACTTAATCGTACTCTTATGGTTACAGTGCCAAGTTTTATGTTACATGTATTTACCATAATTAAAAAACATATTTTTAAAAATCAAATTAAAGACATTGTGACAATGGGGTGGCTGGATTGATGACTAGTTACCTGAGACAGAGAAAGTGGATGAGGGCAGTGGCAGGCAAGGGAGGGGGTGAGACCAATGTAGGCGCCCACCAGGAAATTAGAGAAAACCATGTCCGTTCCTGCAAAGTGGGTACGGCTGCAGGTGAGAGATAAGCTTCTGCTAATCGGCACCCACATGGGCGTCAAGAATTTACAAGTACTGATTTAAATGCATTAAGCAGATCTGATATTCTGAAGACGCCTACTGAAGATCCATTTCACAGAGCAGATAACCACTCCAAAACTTGTCAGTTTAGAACAGATTTGGGTTGAATTTACACAATGTGTGCCTGTAGGTTTGCAGGCTATGACCTTTGATAGTTGGACCCGAACTTCCCCTTTCACTAAATGTCACTGGAAAATCCAAGCACCATTTGGAAACACATGCTGCTCTGCCTGTTGCTGAGTGTTTTTTAGTGAAATAAATTCGGTATCAGTCAGACGGAAGAAGCAAAGTGCTTCCCTTAAATATCTAGGGTTCTTGCCATGTACTCACCCCCAAACTCTGTTTTACTGCAGAGAGCAAGTTCACTCTGCATGGTACCCAACACAGGAGTAGTAATTTGATGGGCTCCTAGAAATGGCCACCTGCCAGCAGCGTCCTTTAGAAGGATGCTGGTCTTAAGGATAGCTGAAGGTAATTTCTTTCCCATCAACCTCTACAAAGTAGATCAGGTCCTTGCGGGGCTTTAGTTTCTCTGAAAGCAACAGAGTCCCAGCAAAGTGGCCTTAAACCAGTGAAAATAACAACCCTAGTGCATATTGGAAATCAGAAGTGGTTCTACAGAGGTAGGAGTGAAGACAGAGTACAGATAAGGGGTCAGGGAGCCCAGGGTTCAAATCCTAGCTTTTTTCCTACAAGGTGAGTGAAGTCTTCAGCACCAATAATCTCATCCACTCCAATAACATAAAATTTCAATGTAAAAGAGTCATTGTCTATAAAAGTTTTTCTGAGGATCAGATGAGAAGAAACATGTATAAGCACAAAGGAATTTAGTTTATTAACTATTCTTAGATTGATTAGTTTCCTCTTTAAAGGGGAAAATGTACAAAACGTGTCTCCTAAATTTTGTTGAGGAAGCTTTTAAAATAGACTCCACCAATATTTATGGAGTAGCCAACCTGCTGAGGGAACACAGGACAGGAGGAGACCAATTTTCAACTTCCATTAGAGTCTAACAGAGCAGCTAAGTCAACAGGCGTTAAGTCTGACCACCACCTTCTCCTGTTCCACAACCTTCAATGGCTCTCCACCACTTAAGATAAAATTCCAACCTTTAGGATGGGATTAAACCCATTGTTTTCCCCTGTAAAATGGAACTAACTATGTTACGGAGGGTTGTAAAGCACCGCTCAGACACTGGGGTAAGGTAGCTTACTCAACTCATAGTCCACGCTAATTATTATTATTATTATTATTATTACTATTATTATCACAGCAACCTTGTCCCTCCCAACCCTTCATCGTTCTAGCTCATGCACCTCGCACTGGATCCAAGCCAGCCCACGACGTGCCTCAGACACAGAACATCCTCTTCCTTCTCCTCACCTTCGTTCCCTCGTCCTCCTGCCATGTGGGATCCTGTCCATACTTCAAAATCGAGCTCAGACCGCCTCTTCCACGTCCTCTCCACTTCATAATTAAACCAACTATCTCCTTCCTTTAGCGTTCCCACAGCACCTTCTCACCCTCCCTGATTGGGCTCGCTCCTATATTTTACCTTCCCTCACAGAGTAAAAGCTCATAAATTCAGTTTGAAGGAAGGCACCAAGAATAAAGGCTGGAAAGTTTTTGTTACAAACTGAGTAGCTGTCTAACTGAACACCACGAAAGTAACATGACCATAAGAGCTAACTTTTGTTTGTTTGTTTGTTTGTTTAAGCTTTATGGGCATGAAGTCATTTAGGTTTTACAGCTCTGATAGATGCTGTTTTAATTCTCCTATGCCATGGGTAGATAAACTGAGGCCCAAAGAGTTTTAATTTGCTCAGTGTTGCACAGCTATCGAGAGGCACATCTGTACTCAAACCCAGGAAATTTGCCTCAAGAACCTATGCTCTTAAACAGTACATTACATTGTTTTCCAACAGTGGTAGAGCAATGGATTGTGTACTGCTAAAAGCAAAACAAAACAAAAACAAAAACAAAAAACAAAAAAAAACCTACGAGGACAGTGATCAGTTTTCTTGGGGCTGGATTTTCAAACTTCTGAGCTCCATCAAGGAAATCTGCTCTATATCGAGATCCTTCAAGTCTCACGAAGAGCTGTCTTCCCCTTCGCACCTTCCTCATTGAGGCTACCTGTGCTGAGAGACCTTTCTGCTGGTGCTGACGCCAGGCAGCCTTCGATCTGTTGTAGCCACAGTCTATGTGGTCTGGGGAGGTCAGTTCAAGATAAGCACCTACTGCATCGGGAAGCACCCCAAGCTGTAATGAAAACTGCTTTCATTACAGCTAAAGAACGAGAATTAGGTAAAGGTGAAATCATTTCACCTTAGCCATGGTGTGTCTGTGTGTCTGTGTGTGTATTTTTTTTAAATGAAACTACTTGACATACATTGATGGCTTCAAGTATACATATTTCCTGCTGGATCTTCTCCAAAGTCAAATGGCCAGGCTTTTCAATAAATGCAAGGCTCAGAACAGAAAAATAATAAATTCAGCAAAGGTTCTTCACTGTGCAAAACAGACAAAGATCAGCTTCCGTGAGATGCTACCAAGTGATGGGGTATTTAAGGTTTCCGAGTTAGTAATCCATCAGTACATGTGGACTGACCAATTTCTTAATCTGTTACTCTAACAGTGGTTCAACTTTTGTCATAATTTTACAGGCAAGCAAACTGAAGGCTGGGTAAGGATATCATGCAGGGAAAGTGGCAAATCGTAACTTGAAATGATCTATTTCAACTTACTGACTCTAACTAGAGCATTAATAGGAAAAATATAGTAGATACATATAATATACATTATAGAATAATATATACTATTAAATAGCCTTTCCCTAATGTCAAAATATTGTTTCAAAGGATGCGTGACATGCCTCACACATTGATCTCCATTAAATACCATTCTGAATTTCTTGCTCACAAGTGCAAATGATGATTTTTTTAGTGGCATTTTTAACATGTGATATTAAAAAACCTCCTCCTCCTCCCTTTGGAAAGGAACTTTTGAGGATGCCAAATTAATTTTGGAGATGACTTTTCATTTTGTTTAAGCCAAGATATTTTTTTTCTCCTTTGCAATTTTAACCAAACAGAATTCTTAGAAATGAAAAAATAGTAACAAGTATATTTCTAGAGTAGAATAGCCTTTCAGAACTGAAAATGTTACATCAATCCTTTAATGTTACCCAGTCTTGGCTTTTTAAATTCCCTTAAGAAAAAAATACCACATATCCCTATTATGTTGCCAACACTGGATGTGTCATTTTGGTGGATTTCTGATTTGGCCATAAAACAGTTTAAAAAGCAATTTCTAGTCATTTCACAAATATGGCTTCTGAGAAGCTGAACTGATTCTACCTGATGTTAGAGTTTTCAGATACCAAAGATTCACCCTCCACCTTTGCTTAAAGTGCTTGGATGTGGAGCCCAGCTGCCTTTGTAAAAATTGTTTCACCCAAAGCATCAACTTTGGGTCATTTTTACCGTATGGTAATTCACACTGAGCATATAGGAAATGTGAAATCTTACCTGAAGGATTACTTTTATATTTCCAAATGAGTTCTTTCTTTCTACCTTTTGTAAATATTTATTAAGCTGTATTATATGGAGGAATGGGTTTACCACTTAGAAGACAAGGTTTAAAATAAACCAGTCCCCACCCTCATGGGTCATCCACAGAGAAGGCTGCATCACCAAAGATCTGTGACCCACAGACTAACACAGGAGGAGGTGGGGGGTGTTCCCAGTAGGCATCAATGAATGAGAAGTTCACTGGGTGGAGAAACAGAATTTCATGCAGAAGAATCAACATGAAAGAAGGCATGGTCGCTAAAGAACACAGTGTATGGAGAAAGGGAAGAAGTGTCCTGTGGGGAGATGGGAGGGAGAGATGAGATTTCAGTGGTGAGTCGATAATGAATTCCTAGGGATGCTGAATGTCGTGCAATGGAGTTACCATTTTATCTTGCAGGGAAAGGGAAGCTAACAAAATCCTTTGAATTTTTTTCTTCCACTTCATCATAGTCATTCATTCCTCTGGAAAATACCAGAAGACTATCATTCTTAAAGAAAGTACCAACTGCTCTAAACATCTTCATTTTTGCTCTATTTACTCCAACTCTTTGTAGACACGCACACATTTTCATCATGACTTTGTAATCGATGTGTACCGATGGGTGATCCATCACAGGCGCAGTTTTGAAGGATGTATTTGAGGCTTCCATTGTGTTACAAAGACTGTTCCATACTTCACGGGCCACTGAGCGTTTTTAGGAATGGGAGTAATTCGATCAGACCCTTTCTTTGGGAAGACCGTTCTCAAAATCCTAGGGTGAATGGAATGCCAGAAGGACAGACTTACGGCAGTAGTACTCTTTGGGAAGCGGCTGTGGTACTCAGGCAAATGATGCTAACCACAGAAGCAGACCAAGGGCGGGGGAATGGAGCAGAGTGCTAGACCATGAAATAAACAAGAGGCAAAGTCCAGCACGTGGTCAAGGGGTGAAGCACAGGAAGAGAAGATGGTGTCCAGCATCCATGACTGGCTGGCGGCTAATCCTGTTTCTCTAGACAAGGAACCCATAAAGGGAGTCAGGGCAGTGACAGGAGGAGATGTAGACTCAAGTCGGAGGCAACTATGATTAACCCAGTTGGAACCATCCGGAAGGGAAGACGGAAGCCAGTGATCTTAAGCTCCGGAGAGGAAGAGAGAGCCATGATCATCATGAGAGCGGAACTGGTAATGATGCCGGGATGTGATGATGATGTCTTCGGGGAAAGCATGTGTAGTAAAGAGCTCCGGTGAGCTCCTTCCTGTTTTCCCTCCAACCATGTGCCCACATGGCAGTTTAATCCTAATTTCTTTTGATGCACAGCAAACACCTCCTTTCAAAGCTTTCAAACTGTCACCAAGGAAGGGTACCTTCCAAGTTAATCACCATCTGTTTTGATGATGCCTATTATAAGACCATTCACTGCATTTCCTGAACTGGTGCGGTTTCACTCAGTTATACCCAGACACCCAGCTTCTCCAGGGGACTGATGCAATTAGCGCATGATAGTATGAGCAAGAGAAGCGAGTTGTAACACATTTCACAGAAGGCTTGCTGGGTACTGCTTTACAGAGCGTCAGCTTAGGGACATGAAGTGTATCTAACTTCTCTAAGCTAGAAAGCCTTTCAAGAGCTTTCCAACGATGGTCTTCAGGGAGGGTACCAAACTGCCTCTTTTCCTATGTCTACCTGCCTTCCAAAAGCAGCGCCCATGAATTAGGAAACCATTTGGAAACCCTGCAGCTCTCGAGAATGCTTCACGGTAAACAACGCGAGGAATGCAGTCAAATGTTCTGTTAAAACCAGCTCTTCATCTTCCCAACCACAAATGACTACTCATAAGGAAATATCCCATGCATTGCTGAAGACCTCCAAAACAGCGATGTCTTTGGTATTTCACTAAAATCATATGTTTTACAATTTCTTTAATTTCATCCCTAGGTATTCCTCCACCTTGAAACCTTTAATGAAGGCTCAGGGCACTGATGGCAACAACTGCACATTTCCCTTGCATGACTGACAGCCTATGCACCTGCCTCCTGCATCACAAACACAGCCCACGCCCCATCCCCACTGGAAGGGGGGCCATCCAGAGAAAGTCTAATCAGGTTTCAATGAAGCACCATGTGCAAAAGCCTCTTTTGCTCTTAATGCTGCTTTGGAAACCTGTGCTTTCTTTTCCTCCCTTAGCTGAGAATGAGGGGGAAAAAAAACCATTTCCCAATCCGTTCTACCTTCCCACTCCCCAATGCTCTGATCGCCAAGATTAGACGGATGCCCAGGAGAAGATGCTTCCCATCCCTTGCCTGAATGTGCCTTTTAACACAAACTTTATTCAAGAGCGACACAACTTGAGTGAAACTGTGACTAAGCGAGAGTGAAAACGAAGAAAAGTTGCAAAAAAAAAAAAAAAAAGCCTTCACGCAGGCGGTGGTGGCTGTCGTGACAGCTAATAAATTTCCCAATGCACCCACTCGTTCCCTTATAGGCCGGCGAGACTTCTCTGGGTTCTTTGGGCTGGCTTCCGTCAGATCTCCTCCCTGGGTGGCACCTGCCAGTGAGGGCATCACGAGCTGCACTAGGAGCAATGCCACCCAGCAAGGCTTGGCTTGCTCTTGCTGGACGCAAGTGGAGGAGGTGGGGAAGGGGCCTGGGGTGACCACTGCAGGCTGTTGTCATCAGACTGAAATCTCGAATCTGCTACTCACACTGAGGACACTTTGATGTGCGTCCACTGCAGCTGAACTTCATCCGTGTTCCTGCGGGATGGCTCTCCCGCCGCTGAAATTGACGACCCCCGAGCCCCAACAGCTGAAAGAAACAGCATTCGAGATAAACTACCAAGGGCAGCGGGTGTGGCCTCGGGATCCGAGGATGAAGCGACTGGGTTCCCACGGCACTGCTCCTACCTCAGATCGCCTACTGTCCTGACGCCCCGGTCCCTCTCCCCGCAGCTGACATGACTGCTGGGCTGTACGCAGCAGGAGCCAGGCCACTAATAGGGGACAGTCAGAGCCACCGGTTGAAGAGAAGGGACATCAAAAGGTTTCCAGAACAGCCTCTGACCAAGGGGACTTTACACCTTTGGACAAAACGGGGTTTTTCCGGGTTCAGAGAACATGCAGACCTCACATCCCGCAAAGGCTAAAAGCTGCTGAAGGATAAAGGCAACCCTCATGGCTGGGGTCATGTTGATTTGGGCTCAAATCAACAAGCAAATACTTCCTGGGCACCTACCATGTGCTCAGATCTAGACCTGACGCAGCAGGTACGGAGGCCCAGAGGATGAGCAAGTAGACGCTGGCCGCTGTCCACAAACCTCAGTGTGCGGAAGAGTTCTCTGCGGTGAGTCTCTCGGGCTTTACATCCCCAGAAATTCTGACTCACTGAACCTAGTGTTGCTGAATCTGCAACTTTAAGACACATGCCCAGGTGGCTCTTGCTGCAGGAGACCCCGGGGCTAGACCACCCTGGAGAAACATGGGGCCATGATCTGATCCCTGCCTTCAGGAAGTCTGCAACCCAGACAGGTTGATAACAAACCCCCACAAGGCGCTACACAGCCATAGATTTTTTTTTTTTTAATGATGCATTTTTTTTTTAAAGTTTATTTGTCAGAGAGAGCACAAAGGAGGAGCAGCAGGCGGAGAAGCAGGCTCCCTGTGGAGCAAGGGGCCCAATGCGGGATCATGATCTGAGCTGAAGTCAGATGCTTAACCAACGGAGCCATGCAGGCACCCCACAGGATGCATGTTCTAAGTGTTACAGGAGTTCACAGAGGCCCGAGCATGCCAGGAAGACTTGGTGGGTGAGCTGGGCTCGGAGGTCAGGCAGGACCTGCACAGAGACAGCCTCATGCAATCATCTTAAATCAAACCTCCCGACTCAGTGTGACAAGGGGGCCGTGGCGGGCAGCATTAGTGAAGATCAAGGCGGGAGTTGGAAGACTGCCACCAGACAGGTAAACGGGCTTCGTGTGCTGAGGGCAGGGAGGGGACCGTCACCAGGAGAACCATAACACTGGCATTTCCCGAGAACACCACGTTCGCCTTTTCATTCCACCGCATTCATGTGGTTTCCTGAAGTTCGTAATTTAACATTTGTGAGAGAAAAAAAAATGCTGTCACGAAACCCAAATAATGCACTGCTCCGAGGCAGCCAGCCAGCTGCCAACAAGAGTGACATCTGAGCATCATTTAAAGTGTCATTCATAGCTCTGCCGCGGAAAAGGGATATTTAGTAAGAAAGAAAAATAATAAATTCTGTTCAATGTTTAAAAAAAAAAAAAAAGGTTGGGGCTCCCCAAGGGACTGGCAGATAACCCAGAAGACAGTGACAGCCAAACAGAGAAGGAGGTGTGAGATCCCCAACGGAAAACTAAAGGACGATATTTATATTATATTGTATTCATGTAACAATGTGTCACGTTGTCTTTAATGCATTACTTTAATGCGTTACTAACCACAGACACCATAAGGCCTGTTTGATCAAAGGCCTGGTTCACAAGATCGCAGGGAGAAGAAAGGAGAAAGGACCCCACAGTGCCTGGCCCTTTTTCTCCACATTGGCCCATCCAATGAGCTTCCCTGCCCCAAGATGGCCCACCAAGGGCTTACATCGATTGGGCTGAGCAAGAACCAAAGGGGATAATGATTTAATTAATTTCAGCAGTGTGAACTGTGGAATTTTTAGATTTGCAAGAGACCTTGGAGGTCACTGAGACACGCACTGGAGTTTTTTTAGAAGTGACCCATTCCCCAAGGATGAGTAAGTTGTCCGAGGTCCCCGAGATGGGTGGGGAGAACTGGCTTCCGTTTGAGGACTGTTTCTAAGAACTACAGTCCACTAGGCTGATCAAACTTGCTTGGAAATCCACAATATTTTGGTGTCCTGTATTGTTTGTTTCTTTATAGTTTGGAGCCCTGAATTCCACCTCCAGACCAAGGCCATCATGTGGGGCACCACGTGTAGTTAAAAGGTGCTCAATAAATGTAGGTTGAGTCAGACCTGGAAAACCCCAGGGCATCTCACCCTCCCCACCCTGATACTCCACTATGGGGTAAGAAATCTGCCATCAGATCGGCTCGACAGTCTCGTGTGTGACTAATCCCTTAGCTCTCAGCTAAAAGCGATATCTGGAAGACAAACTTTGCCGGTCATTTGTGTGTGCAGTTGTTTGGGATTCTTTTTTTCCCCCCCTCTGTTTTGGTCTTCCCTAACCACAACTGCATTGTACTGCAATGTCTGAAACAAACACACTAAGTAAATTTCATTGTTCTCTAGGCTCCCTGTTGCTTAGAACAACATTTTCTCAAACGACCTGTTGCATGCATGGGCTGTAGAGAAACAGCCAGACACTTGAATAAGAGGTCCCAAGACCCCAAATAGATGATGACTGATGAAACCTAGAGCTAGGAACGCCGAGTCCTCCAGAAGACTTACCCACGGCCGTTTGTGTTTCCAGACCGTCCGTGCAGGCTGAAGTCCACGCCTTCTTGCTCATGGTCTAGGGCAGCACTACTTTTGAGGCCTCAGAAAAAATGCTTTCATTCTGCTGCAGTATGCTACAGGAAAAGAAAACAAAACAAGTCAGAATGAAAAATGCCACTTCAAGCAGTTAGTTGATATTCAGGGGGAAATCCCTGGCTTCTCTCAGATGTATATTTTATAACCTCAAACAAGCATGTTAATTATCAGAACGAAGCTATCACACCACTGATCTACCTAGGGTGTCCTGAAATGCTGGGGGTGGGGTGGGGGGGTGGGAGGAGGGAGGAAGAAAGAAAACAGAGCACCTGCTGGGGTGGGAAGTATATCTTGAAAATCATGATCTATACCACCGGGGACATGCCTGCCAAATTCCAAGTTTACTAACTGAAATCAGTACACAGAGAAGGATCCATGATGTTTCATAATTAAAGATAACTGATGTGTAGCCACCAAGGGTAGGAAGTGGAGGATGTTTTGTTTCAAATTAAAGTTCATCTGATTCTGCCTCACTCGGTGACTACATGAACAATTAATTCCTTGAAAGCCTTCTGAAGTTATGACTTTATAGAAGACTCAACAGGTTTGAAAAGAACTTCAAATTAAAGATGAATTAAAGTTCATCTGATTCTGCCCATTAAAGTTCATCTGATTCTACTCACTGAGCTAATAGTAGTATCTTTAAATACCGGGCTGTTAGGATGGAACAAAAAAAAAAAAAGAGGCAGAGTTAGAAGGAGAAAATTTCCTATTTTGCACCACAAATAGGTCATTGACAGGTTTTCACTCTGACTTGATACATCTCCATAAAGAAGTGCCCCAGCCCAGTTGGGAGGCAGCGTTGACTTCGCACGCTGAATATGAGATGAATGGTTAAAATATGCACGCCTCTTTACCCCCACTCAGAGCAGCTGACAAAGCCTACACATTAGAACTGTGTACGACAAGGTGTCTCTGGAAAGTTCTCTTCTGCCTTGTGATGTTACAATGTTCCCTTGTCCTTGGGTGCTGTTCCAGCTTCTCCCGATGCTCCCACAAGTCCACCCCACTGTTTTGTGACAATGGCCATCTGGACCTGGAAATGAGCTTCAAATACGTCTGCAACCTTTTCTAGCCTTTTACGAGCTCTTCCTCGTCTGTTTTGAAAGCACGCTGCAAGATTGCCAACCTGCTCTTGCACTCCGATGACTGCATCCCGCATGGGATGCCAAACCCTCCGCATCTCCAAAGGTCCTGAGGCCACTGCCCGGTCACCATCCCATGACCCAGTTGTAAGAGACAGGATATACCTTCATGCCTCACTCGGTGACTACATGAACAATTAATTCCTTGAAAGCCTTCTGAAGTTATGACTTTATAGAAGACTCAACAGGTTTGAAAAGAACTTCTGGCGGGGAGGGGGTAATGTCTATCTGTGGTTATCTGCCGTGTAGGCACTCAGAACTTCCAAGGAGGAAGAGAAAGCTCCTCTTCACTAATGTTTAAACAAGTGAGTTGAGTTGAAGCCCATTATATTTTCAGTCTAGTTGGAAGAGCGACTGCCTGAAAATGGCAAAGTCTTTTTTATTTTCTTGATGCTATCAATACCCACCGAAAGTGGGTTTGTCACGATTTTATTAGTTTTCCCAGCAGCTTTCATGCAATGTAACCGAGCTCCCACTCGAATGTGTAACAGTAACATATTGCTACAAATCAACATAAGCCAGGAAGTTCAAAGCATGACAAACTGTCTTTATCTTACCGTTTGGGTAAGAACAGAATTTTAAAGGGAGGAGGAAGATGTAAGCGAGCCCACTGCACGTTCCTGGCTGATATTAATCTTCTTTTACTAAAAATAAATCACTGCCTTTCTTTCATTTGTTACCAGCTTTCTCCCTTGTTTTTTTTTCTTTTAAGATTTTATTTATTTATTTGACAGACAGAGATCACAAGCAGGCAGAGGAGCAGGCAGAGAGAGAGGAAGGCAAGCAGGCTCCCTGCTGAGCAGAGACCCTGGACCCTGGGATCATGACCCGAGGTGAAGGCAGAGGCTTAACCCACTGAGCCATCCAGGTGCCCCTCTCTCTTGATATGTTAACTGGGAGGGTCTCTGTCGTCTGGTTTACGATTCTTCCTCAAAGGAAGCTGCTGGCCCGGTGGGGCAGACAGCACACAACAAGTTAATCTGGGCCTGAAGCAGACCTAGGGTTTAATCACTCGTGCCTACTGACTCACTGAATGCCATGTATGGCATTGGTTCGAAGAGTTTACCAGAAGCTCAGTACCCTCCCGTGGTACTCGTTCTCCTTCTGTGCTGCTTTTGCCTAAAGAAAGACATTCATTTCTGGGTTAGATTTTGCCACCACATGGACCCATCTTATCTGGGAGAGGCAGAACGGCTCCCCGATGAGCTCAGGGCCCTTCCCCCGCAGCCAAAGCCAGGTGTCCAGAGGGGCAAGTCACACTGTTTGGAGAGGAGAAAAACAAAACAAAACAAAGCAAAACAAAAAAAGCAGGAGAAGCAAGGCCTGATCTAGACAAGATTTTCCATTTTTATCTCTGTAGATGTGAAGGAGTTGGACATGATTCATTTCAGGATTTAGCACTGACCCTCAATTACACAAAGTGCACCACGTAGGGGGCGGGTTTTGTCAAAAGAAGAACCACTGGACATTCTAATACACCTCGTTTTAAACAATAATTTCGATATCCTTTCCTCTTTCAGCCAACTTTTCAGCAGTGTTGCTAATAACCAAACAGACTTGAACTTAATCTCCTTTGCCTATCCATTCTTGTTCGCCAGTTGAAGCTCTAGAGACAAGACCAAAAGTCTAGAAAAAAAGAAAAGAACACCAGGGGATGAGAGCATTCACAGATCTGCCTGAACACGGGAAGTTATCTATATAAACGAGGATTCCAATCCAGATGATATCCTTATGGGGTCTGAAATCCAATAGGCATTTTTGTGATAATTTTCTGAAACACTTACAAATAAGCAACAGCAGCAGAGTGTATCAACACGATTCAGAAACAGTGCCTCAAAAGCCATGAGGTTTGTTGTTTTTTTTTTTATCTTTCTATTCATCTCAATTTTGCCACTAACTGGATTTTTCAATTTAAGCACCATCTCCTACGTAGAATTAGTTCCTTATCTATCAAATAAAGGGACATAAGTAAATATTCTCCATAATTAATTCCCAATTAGAATTCAAGCGGCTTTTCTACGTGTTTGAGTATACAGTATCAAATGAGATCTCTAAAACCACAATTGTATCTTATACGACTGTCAGGTACGTCACTGTTCTAAAATTCAACAATGAGATACAGCATAGAAAAAAAAAAAAAAAGAAAGAAACAGGTTCATTGTGAAACACCACTTCAGGGGGAAGTGGATGTTCTAGTCAATAAACAGGACCGGGAAAATCAGCTTTGTATTTGGAAAGAGCCAGATCCCCATCTTACACAATTCAGAAAATAAATTTTAATAAATTAAGTAATTAAAATATAAACATGTTTCCACAGACATACATATATAGGGTATTTATTATACATATATACATCATTTTATATAATTAAATACAGAAAAATAATTTTCTAATCACGAGAGGCCCTGTAGGCCACTGCAGAGACTTTGACTTTTACTCCAAGTGACCCAGGAAGACATTCAAAAACTGTGAATGAAGCGGTCTAATGATCTTCCTTATATTTGAAGGGATCATTCTGTCTGTTGTAAGGAACAAACCATAATGGGACAAGGCTGAAAGCAGGGAGAGCAGTTAGACGACTGCAAAAATTCACCCAACACACGGGTGAATGCGTGATACTGGGGGAGGGGGGAGGGAGAACTGGATATATTCTGCAGATCAAGTTGACAAGTGGTATAAGACAAAGAATCTATTTTGAAGGGCAAGTAAACAAGTGGTATAAGAGAAAGAAAAGTTAGGGAGGATCTGTTCAAGTTTTTGACCAGACCATCTCTAAGAATGGAGCTGCCATTCACTAGACCAGAAAAGATCATGGGAGAAGCAGGTGTGAGGCACTCCATTTTTGCATGTCAGATCTAAAGTGCCTAGTAGACATCCTGGGGAGAAACCGTGTAGACCGCAGGATATGTGTGATATCAAGTAGCCAGTAGGATGTGTAAGTTTGAAATTCACAGACATGTGGACGGAAGATACAAGTTAAAGCATGAGCTGACTGTCATAGGTGGTTCCCAAGATCCCACCTCTTGGTCTTCATGCCCTTGTATAGTCCTCTCCCCTTGTCTATAGACTAGATCGAGCCATTCTCGCATAGCAAGCAGAGGGCAGCAAAGGCAATGGGATGTCATTTCCAAGATTAAGTGACAAGACTGGCTTCCATCTTGGATGCTCCCAAACATTTTCTCCAGGGTTACTCAAAATGGGGGTAGGGGGTCAGCTGCCGGGCTGTGAAACCATCCTGTGGGAGGGGCCCACATGGCCTGCTAGCAACCATGTGACTGAGCTTGGAAGCAGATCTCAACTTCCCCCTACCCCACCTTCAGATGAGACTGCAGCCTGGGCTAATGAATGGCTTGACTGTAACCTTACAGAGATCCCAAGCCTGAGACACTGATCAGAAGTGTGCCTCGGTTCCTACTTATAGAAACTACAAGATAAGAAGTATTTGTTGTTTTAGGCCACCAAGTTTTAGGGTAATTTGTTACATAGTACTAGATAACTAATACTCTTCTAATGTGCAAAAAGCACTCTTCTA
Organism: Lutra lutra; assembly: GCF_902655055.1. Classification (NCBI taxonomy): domain Eukaryota; kingdom Metazoa; phylum Chordata; class Mammalia; order Carnivora; family Mustelidae; genus Lutra; species Lutra lutra. The sequence goes on along the minus strand of NC_062283.1, from coordinate 11,294,239 downwards.
GGGATTTTATACGACTCTTTACAGTTGGAGAAACTGAGTCACAAAGAAGTTGTGGAGATGTGCAAGCATCACTTGCCCAACAGCACACATATGTGACCGAGGTGGGAATCCAACTCAGGCCATCTGACTCCAGAGCGGAGCCTCTTTGTGACTGCATGACAAGATCACTCGGAGATAACCTTCTCTACCCTTGGATGTGCATACCTGAAAAGTGACTTTTCCACTGCAGGGAGTGCTAACACCATAGAGTTTATACAAACAAGGGCCCATGTGCACCTTTGCCAACTTCTTCACCTGTCACATAGCTCTACAATCCTACTTTCGATATCCCCAAAATATTACCATATATACTCAACGGTCGAAGATGGAAAGGTAGCCTCTTGCCATTTGAAGAGTAACCTCCCCATGGTTCTTTAATCAGTACGGTTCATCTGTTCGACTTAACTATGAGGGAGTTTCCAGAATAGTTTGCAAATGCTTTAATATGAATTCCTATGGACTGACTGTCCCTTTGCACATTTAAAGAGCTCTCCCTAAAACAACTCAGTGGTGAAAAAAAAAAAAAAACGCCAAGATACTGGATAAGATAGTGACCGTATTTCTGCTTGAATTTTTTTTTAATAAGAAGGGAAAACTGATTTTCAGTTCCCAACAGAGTCACTAAGAATTCAAATGATATTATGTTTCTTTTTTTTTTTTAAGATGTTATTTATTTGAGAGAGAGAGAGAGTGTGTGTGCACATGCACATGTGTGAGCAGGTAAGGAGGGGGGCGGGAGGGGCAGAGGGATGAGCAGACTTGCTGCTGAGCAGGGAGCCCCACCTGGGGCTTGATCACAGGTCCCCAAGATCATGACCTGAGCCGAAGGCAGACCCTTAACCGACTTAGCCACCCAGGTGCCTCCAAACAATCTTAAGTTTCTAAGTAGGAACTGGTGAGACCAAAACATCAACAACAGGGGCGCCTGGGTGGCTCAGTGGGTTAAACCTCTGCCTTCGGCTCAGATCATGATATGGTCCTGGGATCAAGCCCCACATCGGGCTCTCTGGTCAGCAGGGAGCCTGCTTCCGCCTCTCTCTCTGCCTGCCTCTCTGCCTACTTGTGATCTCTGTCTGTCAAATAAATAAATAAAACCTTTAAAAAAAAAACAATCAAGGGTGCCTGGGTGGCTCAGTGGGTTAAGCCGCTGCCTTCGGCTCAGGTCATGATCTCAGGGTCCTGGGATCGAGTCCCACATCGGGCTCTCTGCTCAGCGAGAAGCCTGCTTCCCTCTCTCTCTCTCTCTCTGCCTTCCTCTCCGTCTACTTGTGATCTCTCTCTGTCAAATAAATAAATAAAATCTTTAAAAAAAAAAACAATCAAGAAGAGAAGAAAAGCTTTTAAATGACATAAAGTACAGTAACTATTGTCCCTTTAGTTTTTATAACAAATTGAGACTTTCCCATTCTTTCCCTGACATAGACATGTGAAATACAGAAAGTGAAACAAGTGATCTCTATACTTCTCTCCTTCCGTAGAAATTTAGAACGGCATTGTTGTCAGAAAAGAAACTGTTGCCGGCTCTTGTATCCTCCTTATTTTTTCGAGAATGCCCATCAAGTAGTAGCCAAGAACATGTTCATCCATACTGTGGAATCTTTTTGTTTTAACTGTTAAGATGGTGCCCACAACCAATGGAAGCCAAAGAACTGAAAAGAAAGAATCATCCAGGGGTGCCTGGGTGGCTCAGTGGGTTAAAGCCGCTGCCTTCGGCTCAGGTCATGATCCCAGGGTCCTGGGATCGAGCCCCACATCGGGCTCTCTGCTCAGCAGGGAGCCTGCTTCCCTTCCTTTCTCTCTGCCTGCCTCTCTGCCTACTTGTGATCTGTCTGTCAAATAAATAAATAAAATCTTTAAAAAAAAAAAAGAATCATCCAAAAAAATACAACAAAACCCACTGCCATTTAGAAATCTTTCTGTTACAAACAGCAACGTGTTTTATAAAGGCACATGATGCATCCCCACAGGTATTTTTTGCCATTTAAAAATACCGAACAGCAGTGACAGCCCCGTGGCTAGGCAGCCAGCATGAACCTGCAATTTGGACAATTTGTCTGGGGATGACATTACGACGTCTTGTGACCCAACGAGCAGATGCTCCTGATTCACACACAAAAATGTCTAAAACAGTTTTGCAGGCACACGTGTTTGCATAGTGAAGACAGCCTTGACAAGGATGAGCAAAAAGAGTGTCCAACGATAAAGGATAAGTATTTTTTTCTTTTTTTTAAAAAAAGAGAGTCCGTCCGATGAATTGGTAAATGTTCATGCATCTTCTTCTAAGTAAAGTATGGATGTGACAGAAAGTACTCGATTAATCTTGCTTTTTATTTTTGAAAAATGGGGAGAGGGTAGCATACATCATGTACTAGCCAGTGTGTCCCATGGTGACACACCAAGTTATGGGGAAAATAAAAGGAGGACAAAAAAGACTGGGATCCATCAGGGAAACACTTTTGAGGGACACTGGTGTACCGATCGGTATTGTAAATCTCAAGGAGGAAAGAAAGCATGCTGCTTGGTCCAAAATACTTTTTGACCACAGAATGCTTTTCCCAGAAGAAATAAGCAGCCAGAAGACAAGCGCTGACCGAAATGCATCCTAGTAAACCACACCCGAGGTGAGAGTTCTCCAACTTTCTGGCCTCAAGTCCCCTTTGCATCCCTAAAATATACTGAGGAACCCAAAGAGCTTTTCATTAGGCAGAGTGTATTGAACAATATTTATTGTTTAAGAAATTCAAACTGTGAAAAATCTGAAATACGTTAAAGTTAATTCATTTACTGCAAACAGTAATATACCCACTGCATGTTACATAAAATGACCTATCTTTATGAAAAAGCAACTATATCTTCCAAGACATAAAGGTTAGTGAGAAGAGTGACACTGATTTAAAGTTTTGCAAATCTCTTTAATATCTAGCTTAACAAGGGCTCCTGGGTGGCTGAGTCCGTTAAGCACCTGACTCTTGATTTAAGCTCAGGTCTTGATCTCAGGTGGTGAGTTCAAGTCCCACACTGGGCTCCATGCTGGACATGGAGCCTACAACCAATCAGTCAATTTTAAAAAGATATATCTGTCTTAACAGAAAAAAGTTAAGTTCTCAAATGTGCTTCTGAATTCAATTTTCTGTGATATGTGTTTCTGTCAGCGTGTAGGCTGGTCGTAGCCATGAAGGACGAGTAGGTAAGGGCATGCTGTCAAGAGAACATCTGTTTACTTGGATGCTTCCAGGTAAGAACCTGGTACACTGTAGACTTCTTTAGCAAACACTTTCTTTTAATAATGCAGGTTTTTAATAATCTAGTAAGGATTTCTTTTCATTGAACATGACAAACTTTTTAAGTACCCTGAGCGAGATTCAGAAAGACCTATTTAATGAAATCAGTTAACAAAGTAGGTATGTAATCATAAACCATGAACTATTTAAGAACGGCGAAACAACACTGGCTATCCTTGGGTGTTAATGTATACATGCAAAATAATAATAATAATAATAGCTTGTATTTGTGGGGGTTTTCATTTTTTTAAAGAGCGGGGAGGGGCAGGGACAGAGGAAGAGAGAAAAATCGCAAGCAGACTCCACACTGAGCAGAGAGCCTGACACGGGGCTTGAGCTCACGACCCTGAGATCATGACCTGAGCCAAAATCAAAAGTCAGATGCTTAACTGACTGAGCCACCCAGGTGTCCCGACAGCTAAAATTTGAGTGTTAAATGCTCAAATTACATTATTTCCTTTTAGTCTTACAACCACCCTTGGTGGTAGACACTTGCCTCATTCTACCTTCAGTAAATGAAGAAATGGAGGTCAACAGGGCTAAGAAACGTACTGAGGGTGCTAAGTAACTTTGTGTCTCTGTGTCCCATTTTGGGAAATCCCATCCTATTTCAAATTTTTCATTATTATCACATTGGTTATAGTGACTGGTGATGAGTGATTATAACTCACTGAAAGCTCAGATGATGGTTAGCGTTTTTTACCAAGACATCATTTTTGAATTAAGATATATAGATAGATATCTTGTTTTTTAGACATTATGCTAGTGCACACTTAGTAGCCTACCGTATAGTGTAAAAATGACTTTTGTTATGTACTGGGAACCCAAGAATTCACCGGACTGATTTTATAGTGATACTCGCTTTATTGCGTTAATCTGGAACCAAACCTGAAATATATGACATACTTCTGGGCTTCCTTTTCAAGTGCTTTCTAAACCCTTAGCTCTCTTGGGTCACTATGCATTGTACCCATTACTACTCTAACCTCAAGGGCTTTCCTTCTGCTACCCCAGAATCATTTAAAATACACCGGATACCTTCCTAGATCAGTGTTAATCACTTCCCAGGTGCCAAACACAACATATCATGCTTGTTTCTATTTTTCTTGACTTGCTGGAGACTAATAAACACAGGAGCGTAATTTTATGTCAGGTTTATTTTTAAATATCTTTAGAGTATTCCGTCCTGAAATTAAACAAAATTGGCAGTGGAATTCAGCCAGAAACTGGAGATACTTTAAAAGAGAATAGTGGTCTACGATACCATCAATGGTGTTCACTGAAAACTCCATGCCAGTTTATTTGTGCCATTTGCAGAGGAGAAAGGATCAGGTCCATCATAATGTGAACTGATTTGAGAAGAAAGCAGGATTTAAAAAAAAGAAAAAAGAAAAAGGTGGACTTGGGGTAGACCCAGAAATCCACTGACTGTGTCTTACCCTTTCTAAATGCTCAGCCATTCTTAATGTCATCCCCTACCTATGTAGGGACATGGGAATGTCCCATTGAAGTGTTCAGTAGATCTGTTTTCAATATGAATACCCAAACTGGCACGGAACTTTTTAATGAATAGGTCTGTGCACCACAGACTAGAGAACACAGAAGAATCCAGCTCATTCTCTCGACACCATAATTACCCTTGGAAAATGGCGCTTCATACTTTGTATAAATGGTATGATATATCATTTAAGGGGCACCTGGGTGGCTCAGTCACTTGAGTGGCGGACTCTTGGTTTCCGCTCAGGTCACGATCTCAGGGTGGTAGGATCAAGTCCCATGGAGGGATCCACGTTCAGCATGGAGTCAGCTTGTCCCTCTTCCTCTGCTCCTTCCCTCCCCACCTCTGGCCCGGCTCACTCAGGGGTGTGTGCTCTTTCTCAAATAAGCAAATAATCTTTCATAAATAGATAAATAACTCTTTTTTAAAAAATGGTATGAACTACTATCAGGTGATAACAACATCAGATAACCCTTCCACACTGTATCAAACTTACAAGGGCATTTCATTCTCCAAAACGGCCCCTTCTCTCAGACCAACCAAATAAATTGGAGGCTTGTGTATTTAGAAGCGACATGGTTAGGAGCAGGCCTGTTTTGTTTTTTCACCATGCCGAACTTCTCCGCACAGGAGACTGGAAAGCCATCGCCAAGTGCATCTCTAATGACTGTCATGGACTGATGGAACTTAAACTCTGGGTTTCCATTTGTGAGCACCATGACTAGATTTACGGAACCATGCAAATTTTGGCCTTCCTCTGAAACCGAACAGCCCCGATCTTAACCTTCTTTATCATTCTTGGTGGAAATTTTCAACAACCACAAAGGTGGGGGAAAGGGTGTGTTGCATATTGACCTCTTAGTCATATTTCCTGATGTTGCCATTTTAGTATACTTTAAAATATTTACTTATGGCAACACTTAAGTAATTATAGTTTATGAAGCACTGTTCTTTTTCTGTCTCGGTAGACCCCTCAGGGTGCTGTACCACGGAAGAAAGTTCTCTGAATCACTGCCATTATTTAGCGAAGGGCTGATGTTCTTAGTCGGTGAGCACGTCTCCCAGTGCTCCCAAAATCTGAAGAGTAACCTTGGGCTGACATTTTTTTTTTTAAACTGCCTTTCGCATTATACACTAGGGCAGCTCTAAATGAACACTTTCTTCTTGCTTCCCTCCACATTTACATCTGTGGCCCCCACGCACCCAAGCACTGGACACCTCAGACCCCCTACGTGAAGCTGAAGGAGCCATGTGCTATGACCCCCCAACCAAGAAGGGGTCAGCTATGGGATGAAAAGGAAAATGCAGCGATGTCATGCTGCATGGTGAGAAAGACTCTGAGGTCCCATCCCTTTCAGAGAACCACTGAGCCTGTTCCTGGCACCCCAGCATCACGGAGTTGCTGAAACTGAGACCTCCAGATCGAGCACTCCGCCTTCCCCCTTATTTCACAAGGGAGCTGGTTCCCAGTCCTATCAGCTCTACTTCCTGGTTACCCTGCCGGAATCCTTCCCTTTCCACCCCTCTGGCACCATCACTTCTGTTCTCACCCCACCTCTTCCGCCCGCCCACCTAGACTGCTCTCTGGGTCCTCCAACCAGCTCTCCAGAGTGGCCCCCAACAGATCTCGTGACTGCAACCCCCAGCAGAACCAAAAACTGTGGATAACTACAGCACCCTGCAAGGTATCCCTGAAGAGGGAGGGGGTCTGTGAACCACACATCAGTAAATCACATTTGGTGATCCCAACCACCCTTCCCCTTTGGCTGTTAATGTGCAGTTAAGAAGAGATCTGGAGAACACAGATGTGAAGGATACATAAAAGGCCAAGAACCAATGTTTCATTCACAGATTTCCCACCCCCCTCTGGGTTTTCTTGGCTCATCTAGATTTTAGGTCAAGTTCTTTCTTTTTTTATTTTTAATTTTTAAACTCAATTTGACTTTTAATCATTAAGAATAATCCTAGAAGCATGTCCTGTTAGGCCATGCCAAGTTGCACTGATACGTTTCATTACTGCTTGAAAGGCCACGTATTAAAAACACTACCAGAAGTCAAGTTAAAGAAAATGAAAACATAATGATCTCGGATTTTTTTTTTAAAGCAGTTACTAAAACAGAAACAAATGTTATTTTAAATCTCTGGCTCGGTGTAAACTGACAAGATATGAATATGAATTCTACCAAGTAACGTACAACAACGGCTTCTCCGCACAACCCCACGCCAACAACCCCACCTCACATTTCGCGTGGATGTTGTGACATGTGGAACGTATCACCCAGCTTGCGAATTCGCTCCAGCTCATTTTTTGATAATGTGACATCATTGACTTTAAAAAGCTCAGTAAATCAAGATTCGTAGAGCTGATGCGACAAAAAGTCGCCGCAAAGTTTTCAATTTGTAAAGCAAGTGAGAAACAATATCCGAAAACCTGTAAGATGCTACCATCCTCATCAGGGGAGGTGAGTCAAGTCATGGACACACTTCTGAGGGTGGTTTGTAAGGAAATTCTGCCGGGCCTCATCTGGAGTAGGAAACCTTCTCGGATCCACACGCCCTCGGGAAGTTTAGCCTCTATCTGGGAAGACAGCATGTACACAAATGGCCCAAGAGGAAAGGGTCTCAGGGAAGGTTCCATAGGGCAGGTGTGTGGCCTTCAGCATTAGACGGATGGCCATTCTGAACTCCTGTTTCCAGTCCGAAAATGAAAGTCCCAGGACGAGCTCAAATGATCTGGCTGTCCCTCAAACTAGCATTTACGGGGCAACTTTTGTGTGTTAAGAAGTTCACAAATGTGACCCCCAACAAACTCAGAATGATAGCCTGTTTGTAACTGGTTTAAAAAGGACTCAGGGACGCATCGACACCCCCAAGAGTCATTAGTTCTCCTTAAACATTCGGAAGCGAAAATGGTGTTTAGAGCAACATAATGATCACACAGAAAAGATGACAGTCTTAACAAGAACAATCAAGGGTCAAAATCATTATGTATTTTGAATATAAATACGGCTTAATAGAATAAGGATTTAGAGGGACGCCTGTGTGGCTCAGTTGGCTAAATGTCTGCCTTCGGCTCAGGTCATGATCCCAGGGTCCTGGGATCGAGTCCTGCAACAGGCTCCTTGCTCAGCAGGGGGTTTGCTTCTCCCTCTCCCTCTGCTGCTCCCTCTGCTTCCGCTCACTCCCTCTCACTCTCTTTCTGATAGATAAATATTTTTTTAAAAAACTAAGAATTCAGATCTGCCAAAGCCAAATCACATGCCCCCCAATGTAACTGAAGTGAAAAGAATGCCAATAAATACACTTATTTATTCTGTCCCCTAACATCAATATTATGCAATGATTTCATTTTGCACTGAATTATTAAAACACATGTTTGCTTTAAAATAGTTATTCAAGGGCGCCTGGGTGGCTCAGTGGGTTAAAGCCCCTGCCTTCAGCTCAGGTCATGATCCCAGAGTCCTGGGATCGAGTCCCACATTGGGCTCTCTGCTCTGCGGGGAGCCTGCTTTCTCCTCTCTCTCTGTCTGCCTTCTTCTCTGCCTGCTTGTGATCTCTCTGTCAAATAAATAAAATCTTAAAAAAAAAAATAGTTATTCACATTTGTTTCTCAAAATGTGATCCAAGAAACTTTAATGCCAAATGTGTCACAGGAGAGTACAACACAAGAAATACAACCCCTGGGCCCAACCCCACGTACTTCATCGGCTCCCCGGACCCAGGAATCTGAATTTTCAACAAGCTCTCCCCTTACCCCCAAGTGAGAACTGGCTACACATTTAAGTTTTCAAACCTCTGGCCCGTAGTGTCCTCCCCTACCTGCTTCCCTCTCCTTTTCTCTTTTATTATAATGTGTCTTTGCCAATTTAAAGAATTATCTTTCAATATCCTCCAAATGTTTGTGTCACCTTATAGTGACTAAAAGGAAAACTGCTTCTAAAACAGTGAAATTGGGGTGCCTGGGTGGCAGGGTGGGTTAAAGCCTCTGCCTTTGGCTCAGGTCATGGTCCCAGGGTCCTGGGATTAAGCCCCACATCGGGCTCTCTGCTCGGTGGGGAGCCTGCTTCCTCCTCTCTCTCTGCCTGCCTCTCTGCCTACTTGTGATCTCTTCCTGTCAAATAAATAAAAATATTAAAAATAAATAAATAAATAATAAAACAGTGAAATTACACCACTGAAAAGAGGATTTCAGTAGTCCCCCCCTTATTCATCAGGGATACACTCCTAGACCCCAAGTGGATGCCTAAAACCACAGACAGTATCAAACCCTATATATACTACGTTTTTTCCCCATAACTACATACCTATGATGAAACTTATTTATTTGTATTAAGTATAATGAACACATAAGGTGATATACTTTTAGTCATATAAGACAGGGATGCACTATTTTTCTACATTAGGAAACTATCACCACGACAGGTCTAGTTATAATCTGTTGCAAAACAAACTTATTACAGTATTATTAACTATTTCTCCTCTGCTGTATATTATATACCTGTGATTTATTTATAACTGAAAGTTTGTATCACTTAATCCCCTTCACCTGTTCCAACCCTCCACCCCACCTCTATGTTGATAGAAATTGTACTCAATCTGTAGATTGCTTTGGGTAGTATAGACATTTTAGAAGTATTCATTCTTACAATCCATGAGCATGAGCCTGAAGTGTTTTCCCATTTCTCTGTGCCACCTCCAATTTCTTTCATCAGTGCTTAGAATTTTTAGAGTTTTTAGAGTTAATTGGTTAAATTTATTCCTAGGTATTTTTTAAAAATTTTTTTAAAAGTTTTTATTTCTAGTTAGTTAACATACAGTGTTTTATTTTTTTATTTTTATTTTTTATTTATTTATTTGACAGACAAAGATCACAAGTAGGCAGAGAGGCAGGCGGGAAGGAGGGGAAAGCAGGCTCCCTGCCAAGCAGAGAGCCCGATGTGGGGCTCGCTCCCAGGACCCTGAGACCATGACCTGAGCCAAAGGCAGAGGCTTTAACCCACCGAGCCACTCAGGCGCCCCATACACAGTGTTTTAATTCTAGTTAGTTAACATACAGTGTAATATTGGTTTCAGGAGTAGAATTTCATGATTTATTGTTTACATATAACACATAGTGCTCATTAGGTATTTTACTCTTTCTTACACAATTGTAAATGGGATTATTTTCTTGATTCCTCTTTCTGACAGCTCATTATAAATATATTGATACACAACAGACTTCTATCTATTAATTTTGTGTCCTGCAACTTTATTGAATTCATGCACTAGTTTTTAATGGTTTTTTTGGTGGAAGCTTTAGGGTTTTTTATATACAGTATCATGTCATTTGTAAATAGCAAGAGTTTTATTTCTTCCTTTCCAATTTGGATGCTTTTTATTTCTTTTTCTTGCCTAATTGCTATGGCTAGGATCTCTAATACTATGTTGAATAAAAAATCTGAAGTGAACAACCTTAGGCTGACAATTTTTTTTAAAAAACAGCCTTTCACATTATACACTAGGGCAGCTCTAAACGAACACTTCCTTCTTGCCTCCCTCCACATTTACATCGGTGGTCCCCACACACCGAAGCACCTGACACCTCAGACCCCCCCCCCCAAGTGAAGCTGAAGGAGCTACGTGCTATGACCCCTAACCAAGAAGGGGTCAGCTACAGAATCAAAAGGAAAAAGCAGTGATGTCATGCTGCATGGTGAGAAAGACTCTGAGGTCCCATCCCTTTTAGGGAACCACTAAGCCTGTTCCTGGTACCCCAGCATCACTGAGTTGCTGAAACTGAGAACTTCAGATCCAGCACTCTGCCTGCTACAGCAGGCACCTTTGTCTTGCTCCTATTCTTAGAGGAAAAGCTTTCAGCTTTTCACCACTGAGTATGATGTTACCTGTGGGTCTGTCATATATGGCCTTTATTTTGTTGAGGGACATTCCCTCTATGCCTGCTTTATTGGCAGTTTTTAATCATACAAGAATGCTGAATTTTGTCAAATGCTTTTTCTACATCTATTGAGATTATCATACAATTTTTATCCTGTGTTTCATAAACATGGTTTACCATGCTGATTGATTAGTAGGTGTCAAACCATCCTTGCATTCTTGGAATAAATCCCATTTAGTCATGGTACATGACCCTTTGCTCTTTTTCTATTTTTTTAAATGTAAAGTTGCATTGTTTATTTGAGATTTTTCTTGTTTCTTTAGGGAGGCCTGTATCACTATGAACTTCCTTCTTAGAACTGCTTTTGCTCCATCTCAAAGATTTTGGAATGTTATGTTTCCATTTTCATTTGTCTAAAATATTTTTTTACTTCCTCTTTGATTTCTTTGTTCACATATTGGTTGTTTAACAGCATGCTGATAGACATATGTTTTTTCCAGTTTTCTTCTTATAATTAATTCCCAGTTTCATACATTGTGGTCAGAAAAGGTATTTGATATGATTTTAATCTTCTTAAATTTATTGAGATGTATTTTGTGGCCTAACATGTGATCAACCTGGAGAATGTCCCATGTGCACTTGAGAAGAATGTGTATTCTGCTATTTGGGGATGGAATGTTCTGTAAAAATCTATTGAATCCATCTGACTGGTATAATCTATTTTTTAAGGTCAATGTTTCTTTATTTAGATTTTCTGTTGATGATCTATGGATCAATGTACATGGGTATTAAAGTCCCTACAATTATTGTATTGCTATCTATTTCTCCCATTATTTCTGTTAACATTTGCTTAATATACTTAGGTGCTCCTGTATTGGGTGCATAAATGTCTACAAATTTTTTAATCTTCTTGTTGGACCCCCTTTATCATTATGTAATGCCCTTCTTTGTCTTTTGTTATACTTTTTGTTATAAAGTCTATTTTGTCTGACAAAAGTATTGCTACCTCAGCTTTCTTTTCTTTTCCTTTTGCATGATATATTCCTCCCTTCACTTTTAGTCTGTGTCTTTAGGTTTGAAGTGAATCTTTTATAAGCAGCCTATAGAAGGGTCTTGTTTTTTAATCCACTCAGTCATACTATGTCTTCTGATTGGAGAATTTAGTCCATTTCTACTTAATGTAATAAGTAGTATTTACTGGCATTTTGGTAACTGTTTTCTGGCTGTTTTTGTTATTCTGTTCCTTTCTTTTTCTCTTTCTTTCTTTTCCTTTTTTTTCTCTTTTCTTTTTCTTTCTTTCTTTTTTTTTTTTTTTGCTTTTGCGTATTTACTGTAGTTTTTTCTTTGTAGTTACACTGATGTTGACACAGAAAATTTTTTATGTATGTAATGGTCTTTTACCTTGATAGGAACTTAAGTGTGAACACATTTCGAATTTTTATATTTTTACCCCACCCCCCATATTTTATATATATATTTTAAAGATTTTATTTATTTATTTGACAGACAGAGATCACAAGTAGGCAGAGAGGCAGGCAGAGAGAGAGAGAGGGAAGCAGGCTCTCCGCTGAGCAGAGAGCCCGACGCGGGGCTCGATCTCAGGACCCTGAGATCATGACCTGAGCCGAAGGCAGAGGCTTTAACCCACTGAGCCACCCAGGCGCCCCATATTTTATATTTTGATGACACATATTACATTTTTATTTTATGTATCCTTTAATTATTATTGTATTTTTTTAATTAATTTTGCTGCTTCTTTTATCCTTCATACTTGTTTATAAGTGGTTGATCCATTACTTTTATTAATTTACTTTTTCCTGTAAGATTTTTACTTTAGTATGTTTTCTTACTTATTACTGATTATTAGTGCCTCTTCTTTTTAACTCAGAGAAGTGTCTTTACCATTTCTTGTAAGGCTAGTTCAGTAGTGATGAATGCCTTAGTTTTCACTTATCTTGAAAACTCCTAGTCTCTCCTTTAATTCTGAATGATAACCTTGCCAGGTAGAGACTTCTTGGTTTGCAGTTTTTTTTCCTTTTAGCACTTGGAATATGTCACACTATTCCTTTCTGGCCTGTAAAATTTCTGCTACAAAAATCTGCTTATAGCCTTACAGGGTTTCCTTTGTATGTAGTAGTTTGCTTTTATTCCTGTTTTTAAGATTCTCTGTTTATTCTTAACTTTTACTATTTTAATTAGAATGTGTCCTGCAGTGTTTCTCTTTGTGTTCATCTTACTTGGAACTCCCTGGGCCTCCTGCACCTAAATGTGTGCTTCCTTCTCCAGACTAGGGAAGTTTTCAGGCATTATTTCTTCAAATATTTTTCCGGCCCTTTCTTTCTTTCTTCTCCCTTTGGGAGTCCTATAATGCAAATGTTATTCCACTTGATCATGCCCCACAGGTCCCTTAAGATAGCCTCATTTCTTTTAATTCCTTTTTTTTTTTTTACTCTGCCTGGGTATTTTCCATTACTTTTTCTTCCAGCTCACTGATCCATGCTACTATTTCATCCATGCTATTGCTGAACCCTCTAATGTATTCTTCAGTTCAGTTTCAACTTTTACCTCTATTTTCTACCTCTTTGTTGGAGTTCTTGCCATGTTAATCCATTCTTCTTCAAAGATCAGGGAGCATTTTTACGACCATTACTTTGAACTTTTTATCAGGTAGACTGTTTACTTCCATTTCATTATGGTTTTTTTCTGGGGATTTGTCTTGTTCTTTGGACTGGAACACATTCTTCTGTCTCCTCATTTTCCCTATCTCTCTGTGTTTGTGTGTACTAGGAGAAATGACTACCTCCCTCAGTTTTGGAGTGGCCCTGTGTAGTGGCTGTTCCCTGTGGCCCAAAAGTTCAGTCTTCTCTGGCTACCAGACCCAGGTGCTCTACAGTCATTCTTCATGTGTGCGGCATGTGCCCATTGACTATGACTTGGGCAACTGCCTGCTCAACTATAGCCCACCCACTGCTTCAGGAGGGCAGGGCTTAGGGCACTCACCTGGCCCAAATGCAGCTGAGTCACTATGCAGGGAAAATGGGGCTCAAGCCACTTGTCTGTCCAAGTTGCAGTTCTGTCTCTGGGCTGGGTGGGCCAGGCTCAGCATGGCCAACCAGACTGATTATGGCCTGGCTGCTATGAAGAGAGGGTGGGGCTCAGGGTGCTCGCTAGCCTGGTTGTGGCTCATCCATGACATGGAGTGGGCAGAGCTTGGGCACTTATCCCACCGGTTTTGGCTCAGCACCTACACAGATTGGGTGGGGCTCAGGGTGTAAGCCTAGCCTTGTTGCAGCTCCTGTGTTGCAGAGGGTAGGCGGAGCATGGAGCACTCACCCAGCTTGGTTATGTTGTGGTGTAGGCAGAGGACACCCTCTGGCTCTGGCAGGCTACAGGAAGGGTGCCAAAAATGGTGCCTGTTGGCTCCTTCACCACAAGTTAGAATGAGCTTGCAAAAACGTTGTCCACCAGCATTTCCACACCCCAGATATAGTTCCTGCAGGTTCCTGCCTCTCCAGCAGCAGCTTTAATGTTAACAAGTGGGTCTCCTTCACTTCTGGTCTAGATGCTTTTCCATCTGTTGATTTTGTGCTGGATCTCAGGACGAGTGGGTTTGCACATACGTCCTTAAAGAACAGGATCTCCATTTCTTATAGTTCGATAATTCTCCTGGGTTAATCCCCGCTGATGTCCAAAACGTGAACTTTAGGGGGCTTGTCTTTCTGGAGCCACCCTGCAAGGTCAGGACGCCTGATGTGGTGCACGATCCCCTCGGTCCCCAAGGGAGTGTTCACAATTTGGGGGCCCTTCTACCTTGTATGTGATGTGGTCTCTCTGTCAAAATATCTTACTGTACTGTATCCATCTTCTTCTTGTGATGATGTGAGATGATAAAAGACCTCCGTGATGAGATGAGGTGAGATAAATGGTGCCGGCATTGTGACACAGTATCAAGCTAATGTTGACCTTCCAGCAGTATGCCAGGAGGATCATCCGCTTCTGGGCCACCAGTGACCACAAGTAACTGAAACCGTGGAAAGTGAAACTACGGACAAGGGGAGGAGTTGGAGGGTGGCGGGGGGAGACTACTCTATTTCAAACAATTCTTATAATTCCTCTTTTCTTAATGTATCTAGCTTGAGTCAGCAAAATGCGGTACTGGGAAATACACTGGGTTCTGTGTCCCAAAATGTCCACATCCCAACTAACGCCCATAACCTGGGAATGTTAACTGGCATAGAAAAAAGGAACTCCACAGACAGAATGCCAGTCAGAACCCTGGGATGAATACCCTGATTACACAGGTGGACCTAGTGTAACCATGAGGGTCCTCAGGAGCAGAAGAGGGAGGCAGAAGTGTAGAGTCAACAGAGAGGTGACTCCAGGGAGACTCAGTGTTGCCGGCTTTGCTGGTGGAGAAAAAGGCCACACGCCAAGGAATGCAAGTGGCCTCTAGGAACCAGAAAAGTCTATGGTACGGATTCCCTGCATAAGGAACGCAGCCCTGTGGACACTTTGATGTTAGCCTGGTGAGATCTGTGTTGGAATTCTGACCTACGACACCGTAAGCCAATAAATTTGTGTTGTCTTCCGCTACCAAGTTTTTGCTAATTTGTTGAAAGGCAGCAATAAAAAAATGAATGCAGTTTCTTTGGAGGAAAAAAATGATAAACACACGGGTTACCTCTAACACGAAAGCCTCGGCCCAGGTGCCCACACACTTTCCAGTTTTCTCAAGCACGTCGAAGACAGAATCCTAAATACTCCCTTGGGTACAACTGAGCTGTGGCCCAAATAGTTTCAAACCACACCCCCATTTCCTCTGTTCACTTCTGCACTTAACCAGCTCTTCCCACTCACACCTGCAGCTTATCTTCTCACCGTCCCCCACACCAGACTGGGGGATCACCTTAGAAAAGTACAAAGAGGAGAGGGTAGACGCCAGGCCTTCTCAGCTCCAACACTATTGACATTTGGGGCCAGGTCATTCTTTTGTTCTGTGCACGGTAGGATACTTAGTAATATCTCTGATCTCAACCCACTGGATGCCAGTAGACCTACCCCACTGTCCCCCATTTATGACAACCCAGAATGGCTGCAGACATTGCCCAATGTCCCCTGAGCGGGGAAGAAGTGGCCCCCCCAGCTGGGATCCACTGGTCTCAGGCTCATTTATCTAGTGTTCTGCTACTCTCTCCCTCCGTCCCCCTGATGGAGGGAGAAGCCCCCAGCATGTGTGTATACATCTACTCTTACATTGCAGCTGGTCTCATTCAAATAGTTTCCCATGAATTCAGTCTGTTTGGCAGTTTAAAACAGCTCTAAGTCAAAACTGAACCACAGGCTTTTTTTAATGGCCCCGCTACACATATTCCCGGCCACAGGCAACGGAAACATGGCTATTCCACAATGACCCACAACCCAGACCTGCCAATGAGCTCGCAATCCATTCTGCTGCTAGAAAGGCTATTTGACTGTTACAAGTAACTTTCCAAAGCCCTCTGCAACTTAACTACCTAAACATCATTAATAAAAGTCCTTTCCATCAGAAGGTTTAATACAGTGTAAATCAAATAGGAGACGACTGAAAGCCTGACTGATGACAGTACAGATGTTTTGGAATTGGATCTTGGGAAATAGCCACTCTCCGGGAATAAGAAGCCAGTCTAGCAGACACACAGATAATATCCTTGGCAAGTCCTCTCTAAGAAAAGGACTTCAACAAAGATGTTCAAAGATCCTGTTTTATGTAATTCTTAATTCTGCTCAGACTTGCCATTTCAATTTCAAAATAACCAACAGTCAATGGGAAACACAGGTCCTGTTCTTCCTGGAATCTGAAACAAGGTTACAGTTTCCAACATGGGATGTGAAATTCACAGGATCCCCACGAGTCTAACTGAAAGCCAGAGCTGCAGGAAGGCCCTGTGAATTCTGGATGGAGGTGGATCTCGGAGCTGCAGTGACTACAGAATGTTCTTTCTGGAACGTTAGCATACACATCCCTAGTACGAACAAGTAACCAATGGCTTTTTAACTGATCACTTAACTGCAGTCCCTGTAGATGAATCCTTCATCAATGACCACCGTATCAATCCTAAGACTTTCAAATTTCACGTTTTTCTCTCAGAGGCCTTTATCCAAGTGCACAATACTCTTAGAAAACCTGAAAATAAGATCATGTGACTCTGAAGCTCGAAGAGCCAACGTCCTAAACCAAACAGCATACTCAGTACAGATTCTACGCTTTTTTTTTGTAATGATGCTGGCCTTGGGGCACTCAACCCAGGTAGCCACAGAAAGCTTTCTCAACTCTTTTCAGAGAGGTGAAATTCAAGCATTCATGACAAGCAGTACACGTGAGGAGGGCGGGGACAGGGAAAGAGTTTTCTAGGGAAGTGGGGATGGATTCGGTATGCTATTTAAATGCTATTTAATATCTGGGGTGTAGCACATTGCCGAGAATGGGGATGATGGTGTGGGGAGAAAACTTGGCCCTCATTAGGCATTGTCTCTAACATGCAAAAGTAACAGATTCCAAAGTGCTGCATTATGAATGGGCACACGGAGACAGGGAACAAAACGGAGCCTCTGTCTTCAAGCCAGCTACCTTCACCAGGCCAGGAATGACTCTACCACAGTAGCAATAAAGTAGCAAGTGTGGTGAGTTTGCAATCTGCTGAAAACATACACAAAGCTAAGAGTCTGAAAAGATTATTTACTACCCCACACTCCCCGCTTTTATATGGCTAGTTGAGAAGAGCAGGGGAATGCTCTTAAGCGGATTGAGCTACAGGTTTTAAGTCCCTGCCAGATTTAATATCCCACAACTATAAATTTTTACTTTGAAAGTTACTCAGGTATACAACACACTTCTATAAAAATAATGTATAAAGTAGCTCCTTATTTCCAAACCCACAATTACCAGCATATGAAACCAACCCTTGTTGATCTTAGCACTGGTTTTATATATCCTTTGAGCTGTTAGGGAAATTGAAACATCTTATTTCTTCTTGCAACAGTTGCTAAGTGCCTACTTTGCGCTAGACCCCAAGAATACAGATGAACAAAATATGGTCCCCGCACCGTCCATCTAGTGGTGGGATGAGAGACAACGGCAAAGAGGGAGCCAAGGCTATAAAAGAGGAAAGCAGTACGAGTGAAAGGACGGGTATTTTTTTTTTTTTTATGAAGAGAATATCAATTTGGGTTTCTTACCCTGGTTCCCAATTCACAAGTTGTATTTTCTGCTGTGGATTGTTCATGGTGACAAAAAGATTTCAGTATCATTCTTTTGGGTTGGAAACACCTCCCTAACAAATTTAGCTATGCCTTTGGCCTCTATTCTGGAATGTTCAGCTGACGAAGTTTTACACCAGCCTCGATGATTCCATCACAGTCTCTGGACTAGCATGTCCATCTGATCTTGTGTTCAAGGGCCATCGACGATCATTTTGTTCCATTTCAGATCTGAGTGTTTGTCTCATTTTGCTATTTTATTTTATTTTCACTTACCAGCTAGCTGTGTTTTTGTTTTTTTTTTTTAAATCGATGACTAATGTCTGTGCGGCCGCGGTGAGCAAAGCACCACGGGAAATGTAAAAAGGAACCAGAGTCTGTCCTTGTCCTTAAAGAAGCTTCCACCCCGAGTCCGGGAGGCAGATATGAAAACAAACAATGAGGTGTGAATCAAGAGGTATGTGGTGAGCGCTGGGAAGGCATGAACTTTGCAGGCCGAGGGCTCCACGTTGGAACACATGTATGGTACGGGGGGAGGGAAGTCTTCTATTTTTAAATTCTCTATATAGTAGGGTTTTCCTCCAAATCTTATTTATTTTTCCCCATTTTACTTGCATCCTGCTTCACGCCCACCAGTGAAGGCTGTCCTGTTTACACTGCAGTTTGTTGAGGGTTACAATTCGGTGAAATTCAACCCGAACATTTGTCCTTTGAAGCAGCTAAAATGCTCACCTACATTTGCTTCTCGCTGGATGACTAATTGTGAAGACGTGCAAAGGACAACAGATGAAACTCAGGTGTAACTGTTTGTTTTCTAGAACTGCTCTTAACTCGTTCTGTTTTTGTCCATCACCACGACCTGTTTTCTCTATTTACTGTTCCCCTTAAAATGCCTGTGAGATTTTAAGAAATTAAATGGTTGTTGGGGCGCCAGGCTGGCTCAGTCGGAAGAACATGCACCTCTTGACCTCAAGGCTGTGAGTTCGAGCCTCTCATTGGGTGCAGAGATGACTTCAATAAATAAAACTAAAAAAAAAAAAAAATTAAATGGCTGTCTGAAAGTGTTCGGTGTACGATGAGATTTTTTTTTTTCTTGCAACTTTTACCCATCCGTGGCTGTTTGCCTAAACAGACCTGCTGCTTGAGCCAAAATGTTGATTGCTTGTTCGTTTTTCCAAATTCTGGCAATAGTGTTTGACGTATCTTTTACTTGCCATTCTTCTTGTAATCTGGCTTCTTGGGTGTCTGGTTTAATTCCTTTTGATTTTGAGAAAATGGACACGTGTGTATCACAGGAGTCTTACCCAACTACTGGATATCCTTGGGTTATTTAAGAAAATCTTATTTTCAGATTCTTATTCACAATGCCATTCTCTATTCTCTATTAGTTAGGATCGTCTCCATCCTATCTTATATTAGAAGGCGGCTTTGAAGCCAAAATGTTACTTTCTCATCTACAGATGGTTTGATATGCTTTTGCTGCAAAGAGAACCTGGCTGTCTTTTGGCTGGTACTCGTTTCCAGCTAAAAATGGGAAACCGAAGACAGAAAGCCACAGAGGAACGCAGGGTAAGGAATTTAGATAGACTTTTACAGAATACTTGCATTATTTATTTTTTTCCTAAGAGATTTGAATATTCAGTATATTAGTCATTTTCTGGTTTGAATATAAGTAGACACCACTATTTTGATTTCGCAAGAAAAAAAAATCTGTGGGATTTAATCCACCAAAAGGAAGGGAGAGGAGAAGGGAAAGAAAAGATGAAAAATAGAGACGGAGGGAGCAAAAGACAGTAGAGTACAGTTTTTATGTGGAAGGTTAAGTTCAAAAGTCACATATAATCCAAATTAGCTTTGAAAATCCCTTAGCTTTCCCGTAAAACACTGCAAACATGATTTTGTGCATACAACTCTTTACAGCAACTTTCACATAGACTGATGTCCAGGAGCTACTGAGTTAAATGAGGAAGAACTCGCCGGAGGTTCACACACCAAAGTTGGAACATCCAACCAGCCACCTCTTAAAATAAGCATTCCATCTCTGCAATTAAATGCAGGGATTAGACGAAGAACGCTTAAGCGTTAGTGCCTTCCAGCAGATTTTGCTCTGTTCTGTTGTAATATTAAGCTTCTTTAATCTTAATGCATATTAATACATTTACTATTGTTGTAGTTGAAGGAATTGTGGCTTAATATCTCAGGTTCTTAATGTAGCAGTATTAAGAGTAACTTGAAAAACAATTTCTTTAAAAAATTATAATCTGGTTGCTATGTAAAAAACATTTAAATAATACAGATAATAAAATTCTGACAAATTATGCAGAATTTAAGTAAGTATGGGAGGACACCGTCCTGCATCTTTGCTCTGTACGCCAGCTTTTCTGGTGACAGCAGCCCCAAAAATGACTTCTGTAGGGGTCAGGGCACAGAGCAGAGCTGCAGGTAGCCTTGGGTCAAGGTGATGACCTTAACATGCATCGCTTTCAAGAGGCCCAGAAAGGCCCTTCAGCTCCCAAACATGTCCCTCTACCCCTTTCCCTTTCTTTTTACTGCCTAAACCACAGCATGCTGAGCTCCGGGAGAAATTCTCAACCACCGTACTTTTCCAAAACACACATTCCTCCAGGAGAGCTAACAGGGTATGATACGAACAGCAAAAAGTGTCGTACATTCACCAGATCCTCCAAGAAGAGAGGCCCACAGCAGTTCCCACATGAGGGTGAGGGCATGTCGCCCAAGTGAGGGAGTGAAGGATGACAGCGTCCTGGAAGGCATGGGAAACCCATTACACTCTTATGCTCCAGCAGCTTAAAACTTAAAAGCGAAACAAGTAACAGTGGTGAGTGGTCATTCACTGTTCTCCGGAAAGAAGCCTGGCGGCCCTCTAATTCCTAGACAGCCAGTAAGACGTCCAGACATTACCATGAATGTGGGACGTGGAACGTGTGAAAGAACTCTTTTTTTTGTTTGTTTTTTGTTTTTCCTTCATGAATGAACAGGCATGTGTCTTATTTCAGAAAACACACCATTAATTATTTCTTTTCGGATGCTCTGAATTATTCCGCCAGTGAGATGTTAGTTTCCAGAAATTCTGCGACGTCATCAAAAATTGAGAAATTCAATCAGCGGTCAAGCTAAGAGACAGCAAATCTGGCATGAGAAGAGACTGGGTGGGGACGAGATGCGGAATTTAGGGGCTATCTAATACATTCCCAACGTAACAGTGATGACTGCTATCCCTCCTCCCCCACCAGACAGGGCTCCAGGGTGATACCTGGGTCCTCTTTGGGATACTCTGTCCCTACTGAAAGTCTGCCTCCGTGCACCTTGACGGGGTGTTTTGGAAGGAACAGTACCTCTGAGGACAAGAGAACCAGAAACCGGATGGACAACAACGGGCAACGCATGAGATGAGACAGCCTGCCTCTCCAAAGCCGTCCCCCTCAGGAGTATGGAGAAGAAAGGGGGAAAAAGTGGTAACACACATGACATCCACATTAGGGAATACCAAGGAAGAGCCAATTAGGACGCCCATTTGGCACCGCGGGCTCATGCATATGAAACAGGACGCCCAGCATCAATGAGCAACAGCGCACAGGGTTTGTGGGAACGCCGTTAACTGCCACACATCAAAGGCTGCACACCTCCGTCTTTCTAACTCCCCTTAGCTCACCCTTGTCGGGATGAAAAGAGCTCAGGGAATCAATGGCTTCTGTTGAACTGTTTATATATTTTCCAAGTCCTGATTAGGCCATTAGTCACCGAGCACACTGCACAGTAAACGAGAGTATCTGCAATTATGCAACTTCCCAAGAACATGCAGAGAGCGTTTGCAGTGAGACGACGGTGCCAGCAAAATGTGAAAGGAAGATTATTCGTCAGCAGTTTTAAGAACCGTGCACTTAAATGCCAAATGAAATATATGCACAGCAGATAGCAGAAGCTGGGGGGCGGAGGGGCCGGGGCGGGGGTGGGGAGGAACACCGAAAGCACCAACATTGACTCTTCTGAACACAGGAGAGCCTTGCAAATGAGAGCCGCCCTAGGTAACAAACCACTCCCCGTAAACCAGGCTTCAGCATCTTCCCTCCTCTCCGACGGTAATGTTGGGAAGAGCCTTGATAAAACACGGGCACCGCAGGTAAAGAACAACGGACTCTTGACATCTTCTGGGTCTGTAGTTCATTCTCCTTCAGAACCGCCCCCCTCCCCAACCTGTCAATATCCGTACTGGGATGCAGTGAGCACCGGGTCCAAGCCCGTTGACGCTCCCTTCTCCGTTGGGCTCTCCGCTCTCGTCTATCACATGCACGCGCGATCAGCAAACATTATGTAATCCTCTATTTGAGGATTTCCCATTCAACATCATAAAGAACATTTCTAGAAGAAAAAAGAAGGGAAGATGTGAGCGTGACATTTCATGTCTTTTACCAGGACGCTGAACTTGCCCACACACTGCTTGGGAGAAACTAGGGACAGACAACAAGGGAAGTTTGGGGTTCCCCCCTCCAAGAAAATCTGTAGGGGGTCAGCACCTCAAACCTGCCGCAGAGAAATGGGAAATCACGGATCATGAGAAATGGGTCAGAGCCTCTCCATTTACTGTACAGTAATAACATAAGAAACAACCTTCCAAAGAGTGTTTTATAATATTTTTCATGGCAAGGCTGTCACTCTTGGGTCCACTAACCTCCCTTTGCTACTTCTATTCATACACTTTATACATATTTATTTGTTGAGTTATATATTTTAGCAGAACTTGGAATGATAGTTATTCTTAAAAGCCTACCAATGTGGGTCAGGAGGAACCTCAGAAACCTGGCTCACGGTGGTTCTGGCCTAAGGAGCCTCAACAGCCAAAACCAATCAGAAAGCTGATGAGATCCAGGTTTCCAGAACACTAGCGGAAAGGCATCCTTCCCTCTGCTTTCTTCCACCAAGCTTTTGCAAAAGAAAAAAAAGTTATTTGCCAAAGAGGACTGCCTTTGTCATGCGACCAACCACTTCCTTGAGTGTTCAGAGTGCAAGTCTAGAGGTCCCCGTGTCGGGGTCCCCAGCGGCAAGCAGGATGACGCTTTCTTCGCTGGGGACTGAGACAAGGTGTGAGACAGGCGTGGTGCCCCACAGATGCAGCCGACACAGCTGCCTTCTGAATTCGCCGCCCAGAGTTTCTCCACTGACAGCCTTCCAAAACTAATTGTGACTGTTAGGATAAAGAGGGCGGTTTCTCAGCTTCGTTGCCTGTAAGGTTGTTTCAACTTTCCACCTCTGCTAACTGTCCTGCAGGATCTTCAAACCCGGAGCCCTCCCTGGCTATTCATAAGGCAGACGTGTTCAGAAGAACTCTTTCCCACTCCTCCTCAGAGAGGTGACATCACCCTGCGTCCCCTGTCTTTCGGATTTTGGGGATGACCATCCATGGGTCCGAGGCCGACCGGACCATGTTTATGACCGGCAGACTCTTGGGTTGAGGCTTGGGACAAACAAACCTTTCACACGAGTCCTTAAAGACAGACAGTGTTCTGTTCGAGTTTTTGAACCCCATTCTAGTACAAACATGCTTGGCATCGAGTGCCAGAGAATTTTCCTCTTGGCAAACGGCTCTGCTGCCACCGTGGGTATCAGCACTCTGGATCCCTACAGGCTTCTCTCTTCCCCTGCCCCTTGTCCCCTTTTCCACTGAGCCCAGGCTGCAGGAGTGCAGGCCAGGGTCTGGGTGCCAGTGAGCAGTGAGAGCCTCCAGCAGGGGCTCAGCTCAAGCCACAGTTCTCCCAGTCCCTCCCTGGTCTGGCATGATGACAGATGGCCACCGTGTTCTGCGTCTGTCTGTTACTCTGAGGCAGCCCACAGGGCCAACAAAGCCAGCCCATGACTGATCACATGAAGACACAGGGACATCCAGAGGTCCCTCTCGACTGCAGGGACCTTTTTCACTCTTGTCCCCAATGTCTTTGAAGGAGAGATGGTAGAGAGGAATAACCTTTCTCAGCTCTCCTCTCCAGGCCTTTGGAAAGATCTTCAATTACCTGACCATGAAGAAGCAGCAGCCCTTGGAAAGGATCAGATCCATACCTCCTCTCCCATTTGAAAGTGTTCTTTTGTGGAGGCCTGATTCCTTATTAGAATGCTTCCTGCTGACTAAGGACGATTTTTCCCCCCCTCAGGATTGACTGGAATGTAAGAATTGGAAAGGGTCTTGGGACGCCTGGGTGGCTCAGTTGGTTAAGCAGCTGCCTTCGGCTCAGGTCATGATCCCAGCGTCCTGGGATCGAGTCTCACATCGGGCTCCTTGTTCTGTGGGGAGCCTGCTTCTCCCTCTGCCTCTGCCTGCCAGTCTGTCTGCCTGTGCTCGCTCTCTCTCTAAAAAAAAAAAGAATTGGAAAGGGTCTTGAAAATCATTTGATTTAGAGGTCCCACGAACTGAAAACGCCTACTCACTACTACAGCACAACGTTTCCTGGGCCTCAACCACCCTTCCCACCCCAAGCTCTCAGCTAATTTGGTAGAGGCCTGGTGGGGGACCTAGAGCAACTCCAACAGGTTCTGAAGATACAACTGAAAACCACTGATATAATCCAACTTCCTCATTTTTCCCAAGGCCCAGAGAATTTAGGTTACTTGCCAAAGGCCACACAATAGCCTGACTTCCCGTAGTTTCTGGTGTCGCCTGACCACTGACATTCTTTACCTGCATTTACTATGTAGTAAAGATAATGTCTTCTTATGGCTATCCAATTCAATTTCTTTGAATTTATTGCATAACCTATACATTTTTGTTCTTACACGCAAGTGTCCCCCTTCTTAAATTACGAGTGTTTTAGATTCTTCATTAATTCACCTTCATATTCTAGAAGTGACAGAGGCCTCATGGAAAACAAATGAGAAGCACACTGAATGACATTTGCTGTAGGGTCTTGCCCAGGTGGCTCAGTTGGTTAAGTATCTGCCTTCGGCTCAGGTCATGATCCCAGGGTCCTGAGATCGAGCCCCACATCGGGCTCCCTGCTCAGTGGAGAATCAGCTTCTCCATGTCCCTCTGCCCCTCCCCACCCCAGCTCATGCTCTCTGGCTCTCTCTCTCTCTGTAAAATAAATAAAATCTTTTTTTTTTTTAAAAGGAATTTTCTATAGGAAAAACAAGGAAATGGTCAATGAACCAGTATTTGTTAACCTCTCCAAATAACATGCACATACACATACACAAATACACAACTAGCCTTCTACTTCTGGCTCCAGGAATCACTTATTACCTGGGAAAGGATTTAAGTGCTTTCACTGTTTATGTCCCATGAATGTGTAAGTGCACTATAAATTTTGTTCACTGTTGTATGCCATTTTGATCACTAGTGTCACTGTACAATAACCTGTAATAAATGCTGATAGTAAAAGAATTAAAGCGGGGGCGCCTGGGTGGCTCAGTCGGTTAAGCTTCTGCCTTTGGCTCCAGTCATGATCTCAGGGTCCTGGGATCAAGTCCCACATCAGGCTCCCTGCTCAGCAGGGAGGCTGCTTCTCCTCTGCCTTTCCCCCTGCTCGTGCTTTCTCTCTCTTTCTCTCTCTCTCCCTCTGGCAAATAAATACGTAAAATCTTCAAAAAAAAAAAAAAAAAGGGAGGAATAAAACTGCATTTGGCCAAGCTATCATACGACGAAGTCTTCTGCCAAAGGACAGTAGCCTTTCCATCCTACCATCCCCCAGCCCCCAGCCCTGTTATTCAGAATGAGTGGGTACTAAGCACTGGGTTTCCCCTTTTCTGGTGAGGAACAAGTGAGTGAGTAAGTAGTAAGGGCACCATAGGTAGTTCCCCCACCCACAGACCCGTTTGAAAGAAATGCACAATATTGCTGCGCCCACACCACACACAAAATCCGCCACTTTTAAAGTCAACTTCTTATATAAAATCTAGCAGTACTCCCTGTGAGAAGCTGAAGAAGAAAATACTGCTTTTTGTTCACGCTAAGGTGTATCAAGAGGTTCTACTGAGTTAAACCATTGTGTAATCCATAGGGCTAACATAAAATGTTTACAGGTGATTAAAAAAAAAAAAAGGTTGGAATTTCCATCAAAATAAATCAGGAGACAGAGGGACAAGTCATTGTTCAACCTTTCAACTGAAACATTCATCAAAAGCTGAAACATTCTCTAAGGGTTTTTAAGCCCTTAAACAGAAAGATAACAAGGTAAAGATTATCTTCTTTTTCAATAAATTCTTTTAAGAGCAGAAAGCATTGACTTTAGCTCTACCTATTTGTTATCTCAGTTCTATCTACGAACCCTTAAAAATGGAGTGCTTCCAGAACAAATACATTCATAAGTAATGGATTGTTAATATAATTTTATTTATCTCTGACAATTAAAAAATAGCATAATACAGAACTTCCTTCACTAAAATTTTTTTTAGCTTTGAAGGCTCGTCCACACATGCCTGCGAATTCCCCAAATTGCAAATTTAAAAAAAAAATACTCAAAATATAACTTCTAGCTTCTTGACTACTACGGGCAGTGATTGAATTTCAGTACCTTAATTCAGTGCACATCATTTCATCTAATGTCTAACATCTAATAATAACTGAATTATTATTCAGTAATAATTTGTTACGCAGATATATATAATCATCCCCAAATATGTAACACAGAGTCTACAACTTAAAAACCATATCAGGAGCACCTGGGCGGGTCAGCTGATTACGAGTCTGACTCTTGATCTCAGCTCAGGTCTTGATCTCGGGGTCGGGAGTTCAAGCCCCGCACTGGGCTCCACACTGGGCAAGGAGGCTACTTAGAAAAAATACATAAAATTAAAAAAATAAATAAATAAAAACTATATCAGACTCTGAAATGCGTGATCTAGCTTGTGAAATTCTAACCTTATGCTTTTCTGAAGTAGTATGTCCGGGGGCATGAAAAACAGAGGCCATTCAAATCTGGTAACACACCATGTTAGTGAATTATCTTAACAGTCCCTGCCCTAATTAAGACCAGTAAGAAAGGCATCCATCCAATACTCCAACAGACAGCCAACTTTTCTGGTTGTATAATTATTCACCTCATAGGGGTCCACCTCAAAGGCATGCGACCTACGGGTTTAGGAACATGATGCCGAAAAGAGATGTTTAGGTAAAACAGATTACTTGGGACAAGTGGACTTATCTGAAATAAAGATCCTTGACCACTAGACCCACTCAACTTTACACTCTAGGATAGAAACAGAAGAGATTCAATAATATATTCATACGTGGAGTCAATTTTTCCATCAATAACAAGCAGGAGACCTTATAAGCATTTCAAGGCAAGAGTTCTTTCTTTTTTTAAGTCCTACAAATACAAGTACAGCCTCTCCAGATTTTTTTTTAAAACATAATTTATTTAAAGACATAAACGAAGTCAACCAAATAAACAACAAATATTTACTGAGAGCCTTCTATGTGGCGAAGATTATGTTTCTGAGTCCCAAGTACTTGCAGGATATTTACAAAATTTTTTAACTTTATAACGTATTTCAATAAATAATGCAGTCTTCCAAAATGTGCACGGGGCTGTAATTCCATCTAGTTTCTACGATGACACTATAAACCTTGGATGGAATTACAATCTTAATGGGAACAATCAGGGTGTGCTACTCTACATGCTCGGGGAGTCCATGATGAACTCAGTTTCTAAAATAATAACCACCAAGCCCATGGCATATAATTACCACCAGGAAGCCAAACTGTCTGCTGGCTACTACAGGAGAAACATTCATTTGAAAGTACCACTCACCTCACTATGGCAAAATCTATATGATATATCAGAAAAACTTCTTCCTCTCCAAAAGGTAAACCTTTCAAACTTCTTGGATGAGAACATTTCCACGAGGGTCCCCCTGTTATATGTGTTCTAGATCAGTGATGACAAGACCTTCTAGATACTGTCAGTAAAATCTTAGAATCTCCTAATATCGCCTTCAAACGCCTAAAATGTAAACTCCAAAAAGTTCAATATATTAGGAAACAGAAAGGAAAGAAAGCATGCTCAAGAGCCCTAGGAAATGACTGGCATTTTTTCTAATTCTTTGGGACTAGCCTGACATTTATTAACATAAACAAAGCAAAATACCTTGTGTCTGTAAGAAGGGAAAAAAAATAAAATAAAGATTTATCTAAAGAGATTAAACCCTGGGCTATAGAAAAACGAACTTAGAAACAGACCCAGAACTTCCCTGGGAAAACAAAAGACAATGACACTATGAATCAGCATTTTTCCTCAAGCAGCCTAGAATAAAAGAAGAAACACACACACACACAGGATAACAAACACTATGAGGAATGAAGGCAAAGATGCTTACAAATTTAAATGAAATATTTGTATTTAAGACACACGATCTGCTTGATATTTTCATGCCTTTGCTATACGTAACTTTATTTGGTACTCGTAAAGTCACCAAAACTCTGTCAATAGGTATTGCCATAGCAACCAGGAGACCTCCCCACCAAAATGTCTCCGCCAGAAATCCTCACCAAACAGAATATAAGGCGTGAAGAAGCTGTACTTTCCTATGCGGCCCCTTCCAGCACCATCATGCTTCTATCGGCAACGGTATGTGACAGTCCCTTGAAAACCCAGCTCACTGAGGGACGTCGTGTGGATTACATGTCACCGGGTTCCTGTATCACTGACTTGAGAACTTTCTAATCACATTAGCTCTTCAGTTCATTTTCAAGCTCTGGGATTTATATATACTGTATCGTAGTGGTTCCCTAAAGTAAAAAGTATCAAGATAGGAGACAAAAAATAAATAAATGAATAAATAAAGTGACGAATTCCCCTGACAATGACATATATCATTTAGAGGCTTTAGTTAAAAAGCCCTCTTTAAAAAAAAAAAAAAAAAAGATTTTATTTATTTATTTGACAGACAGAGATCACAAGGAGGTAGAGAGGCAGGCAGAGGGAGGGGGAAGCAGGCTCCCTGCCGAGCAGAAAGCCCGATGCAGAGCTCGATCCCAGGACCCTGAGACCATGATCTGAGCCGAAGGCAGAGGCCCAACCTACTGAGCCACCCAGGGGCCCCAAAAAGCCTTCTTATTATAAAGGAATTGGGGGATGTGGGGGCTAAAACAATGTCTGTCTCTTGGGAGTCCATCCCTCCCTATAACTTGAGAAACTCACGGTTGGTGCCAAGCCAATAAAGAACTCTTAAAACAGCTCTGAAGTCACAGATAGAATCAGGGAGACACGGTTCTCAGCCCAGCACCAGAGGCAAGCAAGCTGGTACATGAACACCAAGTCAACAGCTCAAGGCTTCCCTTATCAATGACAGGCGAAACCCCTAACTTTGGCCTCCTCTGTAGAACACCAACTAATTTCAGAAATAGCGAAGTCCTGCTTAACCCTGAAGGCTGAATAATTTTTCACAAGTTGTAACATCCTCTTGGATGGAACCAGGCCATTTGGACTTAATACGGCAACCCCAAAATACAGGGGTAATGGCGAAAAGAGGGAAGTCCTTGTATGTCCGCTTTCCACAAAATACTCCTGGTGACATTCAACCTGCTTTCCTCCTGCTCAGTGACAAACGGGGCTATCTAAAAAGTAATACCCTTCCAAAACTGCCAATAAACTACTTCATAAAATTTAATTTAGTATCTTGAGATTCCCACTAATGACATCCCTGACAGCCACCAGAAGCTGGTTAGACAGCTTTCTCTTTTTCCGGGGTGCTTTACTGAAAGGAAGCATGGGAACAGATGTGCTTAGTGATAAGTGTATGTGTGTGTGTGTGTTGAAATATACTACCTTCCCTATATGCAGAGGGGATTTCCTGCCTGGCATATTCTAGAACAAACGGAGACAATACTTATTCTTTAGGACAGAGCTTGTGAGTCAGGCAGTGCTATGAGGCTGTAATGCGTGAGGTCTGCGGAAGTCATAGGAAAGCAAGCTTAGGGTCTGGGGCTGTTCTATTCCAGATGGAAAAGAATGGAAAAGGATATGAACTTTGTTGGCAATTAAAAAAAATATTTTGGGGAAGCTTGGGTGGCTCAGTGGGTAAAAGCCTCTGCGTTCGGCTCAGGTCATGATCCCAGGGTCCTGGGATCGACCCCCACATAGGGCTCTCTGCTTAGCGGGGAGCCTGCTTCCTCCTCTCTCTCTGCCTGCTTCTCTGCCTACTTGTGATCTCTGTCTGTCAAATAAATAAATAAAGTCTTTAAAAAAAAAAAAGTTTATGGGTGCCTGGGTGGCTCAGTGGGTTAAGCCTCTGCCTTCGGCTCGGGTCATGATCTCAGGGCACTGGGATTGAGTCCCACATCAGACTCTGCTCAGCAGGGAGCCCGCTTCCCCCCGCTTCTCTCTCTCTGCCTGCCTTTCTGCCCACTTGTGATCTCTCTCTGTCAAATAAATAAAATCTTAAAAAAATAATTTTTATACAAATTCCTCATCTGTTTCCTCGTTTGGAGTTTTTAACCACTCCAGGAGAGCGAGATGGAACAAACAAAAATGGTACTATTCTGCATTCCTAAGAGAACATGGAAGGACCCAGTTGTTTCCTTTAAAAGCATCATTTGTGCTCCAGCTGAATAATCTCTAGGAGAAAGAGGGTGATACCAATAAGCTTGCCCATGATCTACACTACTCCCCTCTACCAGCAACTTGACCCATACTGCTCTGCCTCCTCCTGGAAACCAGATACATGAAGGACCATTTATTTATTCCCATTACCAAAGAGATAAGCTCCAAAGTTCTCTGGAACACTTTACAGCTTTCCAGAAGCTCCTCATTCTTCACAGGTAATTAACCTCTTGATGGGCTTAGAGCAGCCAACAGTGTTAGAAGCCACAATACACTGATGCTAAGTTATAAACCAGGGGAGAGGATAATTGGAAAATAGATTTCCAGGCTTACTGGAAAATATATTTCCATTTATTGAAATAAGTACACTCAACTTTTCAGGAACATGTGAATCACAACATTGCAGCATTGGCAGGGACCTGAGAAAATCCTTCTCTTTCAACTCCTTTTCTGAATAATGAGAAAATGGAGGTACAGAGAGAGTGACTTTTCCAGACAGACTGAACTCAACACAGATTTAGTGAGTGCCGTCTCAAGTCAGACCTGGCCACGCAGCATGCTATCCTCTTCCCCAGCCGGTCCCCTTCGCAGATGGTGCGGTTCAAGCAACCTGTGCCCCCTGCCCTTGGGTCCCCCGATTACATGTCAGGAAACATGTTACATGTCAGGAAACATGTAGGCAATAATGACTAAGCTATGAAAACTGAGAATGAGACTAAAGAATAACAGGAGATAAGAAAGGAGGTTAAAAAAAAAGACTCAAACTCTAACCGACTTTAGCATTTGCAAACACTACCTGTGCCTTTCATTCCCCTTGAATGAGTGTTGACATAATGTCATGTGTGTTTCATGCTTTCGGGGGGGGATGGGGGGGATGGGATGCCTGGGCAGAAATTCCCTGGAGGGGTCCCAGGTCCCAAATTGTTATGGACTCCTTTCATCACGGCCATCCTCAGGCAGAGTGGCCAAGCTCCCTGAGGGCAGGAACCTCGTCTGTGTTGTTCTTCATTAGATCCCCTAAACCTAGAGGGTACGAGGCACAAAGTGGGTACCCTGTAAAATTCACTGAAAGAATGAATATAAACTCCTACGAGGCAAGAAGAGAGATGCATCGCCTGGAAGTGCCGATGTGGTGTTACCACGCACGGTCGGAGAAAATGGGAAAAAAAAAAAAAAGCCCTATTTAAAACTTAAAAGAATGTTAAGGGGCGCCTGGGTGGCTCAGTCAGGGAAGGTCCGACTCTGGATTTCGGCTCAGGTCCTGATCTCAGGGTCTTGAGATGGAGCCCCACCTCGGGCTCCATACTCAGTGGGGCGTCTGCTTGATGATTCTCTCTCCCTCTCCCTCTGCTCCTTCCTGTACTCACACACACTCTCTCTCTCTTTCTCTTTCTGTCTAAAATAAATAAATAAATCTTTTTTTTTTTTTAAATGTTAAAAGATGGGAAGGGTTGTATTTATTACAAAATGAGGTATATTAAGGGGCGCCTGGGTGGCTCAGTGGGTTAAGCCTCTGCCTTCAGCTCAGGTCATGATCCCAGGGTCCTGGGATTGAGCCCCACATCGGGCTCTCTGCTCAGTGGGGAGCCTGCTTCCCCCTCCTCTCTTTGCCTGCCTCTCTGCCTGCTTGTGATCTCTGTCTGTCAGATAAATAAATAAAATCTTTACAAAAATAAATAAATAAATAAAATAAAAAATCTTTAAAAAAAATTTTTTTAAACAAGAAATAAAAAACCAAAATGAGGTATATTAAAAGTACAAATCTCCTCCTATACAGTTACCTCCAGTTCTATCTATTAAGTAGGTACCACAGTTAGCCCAATAGGATTCCTCCCACTAAAGCACACTGCCCAGAAAGCCTGGTAAAGGGTGGCAAACAGCCACTGAAAAGGTACCTTGAACACACAGATAAAAGCCAAGCAAAGGTGGTTGCAATGATGGGCAAATGGCAGCTCTAGGTGGTGCGTGGCCATTGTGTACTTGCTAATGAGCTCTACAGAGTTTATGGAATTGTTGGCAACCACGGACATCAACATCATTCTTTGTGCTCGAACCTCTACTTCATCACAGTCACAGAGAGACTACAGGACAAAGAATTTGGACGATCACGTCGGGTTCTTGGACAGCTTGCTAGCTCTCTAAGGATATGAAGTGGAACGTCAAGACAAGGGCAGCCGGGTATAACGGTATTAATAAACGTAATTACCAGCTTTGCCTATTTTCAAGACTCAAGAAAGACAGTACACCCCCACTAACACACACACATTCATACAAGCAGAAACAAATATGATGGCTTCTTTGGAAAGTTTTGATCCGGTTTTGGCCCTTGTGAGTAAATGATCATCGAAACAATTTTTACAGATAAAGGCTATGGGACAAGCACTGTGTTCGGTGCTTCACACAGACCTCGTCTCATTCTTACAAAGAAATCAGGTGTTCTGCATCTTTGTTGTAGAGATGAAGAAACTGGGCCTCAGAGCTAAGTATCTCAGAATGGCCGACCTGGGCTCAAAACGTCTGTCAGAATGATTCTGGACCCAACGTACAGGCAGAGGTCTTTCCAGATAGGAAGGTGCCCATAGACACATCTTGATTTTCCTCACACTGGTGTGTCTGAACACTGAGTAGCAGGAAGGCATGAAGGGGAGAGCCTAGACCACGCAGCCCAAGCTCCTGGGTTCAGATTTCAGCCCTGCCACTCCCCAGCTGCATGCCCTAACCTCTCTGTGTGCCTCGAGTCCTCACCTCTAAACATCGTAATCATAATAGTATCCACCGAACCAAGATCTACCTACTCACAGGGCTTTCGTGAAGATTGAATGAGCTGATAAACACACCACAGAGAATACAGTAAGCACTCAAAAATATTATGACGTGCAAATGTCTAGTACCCTTGGAATGCTAATAAAAACACTGGATTCTAGAGTCAAGTGGCCTCGGCCATTTACACACTATGTGATCTTTGCCAAGTCACTTCAACTTGGTGAGGTCCATCTGCGTCTGTCAAAATGGGATGCCAGCTGCCAGGCTTCTTTCCTAGGACTGTCATAAGAATCAAATAATGGGGGTGCCCGGGGGGCTCAGTGGGTTAAGCGTCCAACTCTTGGTTTCAGCTCAGGTCATGATCTCAGGGTCGTGAGATCGAGCCCTGCATCAAGGCTCCACACTCCATGGGGAGTCTGCTTGAGGATCCGTCCCTCCCTCTGCCTCTCCCCATTCTCGCGGCTTCTCTCTCTCTATTAAATAAATGTCTTAAAAAGAAAAAAAAGAAGAAGAAGAATCGAATAATGGACAAGTTATAGGAGAGAGTTTTAGACACTTAAGAGTGTTTTATCTGTACCACGATGTCTACAGGAATGATTATCATCCTTCAACTTCTCAAAACCAGAGAGATCATCTTTATCACATTCACTCCTGCCTGCGAATTTCACAGGAAGCAGCAGTTCCAAAGTCTCAAACTGAACTCCCTGTGATAACAGAACATGTCCGGTCAGCCAGGACTCAATCAGATGGAACTCTATTATCTGCCTCCTTCTGCACACCCACTGTGAGAAGGTAATTGATGTTCACCATGACCCCAGAGCACTCCAAGACTCCAGAGTACCTTCAGGGAAAGATTAAATTATATTCAGCCTAGTTTATTATAAAGTGTATTTAATTATACTCAAGTTCTTTGAAAACTGGTGACCTCGGAAAAGCACAGACAGAAAGTCACAGGTTCTCCCTGCTCAACAGAAGCCTGTCTTCACCGTCCCACCTCCAATCAGCCTTTATCAGAGTTTACTGGAAAACACAACCCACCTTGGGGAAGGAAAAGCTGGTAATGCAGCACGCTAATTGTAAAAGTCAGAAGAACCTTGCCCTGCATAATCCTTAAGGACCACTAAGGTGCAGAAATATTAATGTCAAAATCTTGAAATCAGAAAAAATTTAAACTATGTAAGACTCCTACATGTGCCGAATACGGGTTTCATTTTTCTAACAATGAATTTAAACACTCGAACAAGGGGTGCCTGGGGGCTCAGTCTTTAAGTGTCTGCCTTCGGCTCAAGTCATGATCCCAGGGTCCTGGGATTGAGCCCCACATCGGGCTCCCTGCTCCACGAGAATCCTGCTTCTCCCTCTTCCCCTCCCCCTGCTTATGTTCCCTCTCTCACTGTGTATCTCTCTGTCAAATAAATAAATAAAATCGTATTTCAGTGTTAGAAGAAAAAGGATAGGTCGTATATTATTATTCTCCATTCAATATATGGCTCCCTTCTGTAGAATTCTTCCTGAGAGGGGCCTCCCACTGCTGCTTGCAAATCTTAGATGATGTCGATCTCAGTAGCTCATCAATCAGCTTGTTCTTGAGGTGAGAATGTTCTTCCTCCAGTGGAAGAACTCTTAACTCTCCTTACCTTAACTTCCCTTCTGTTCTTAGTTCACATTTATTTGGGGCCTCGGGAACTACTTTAGTAAGTGGTTTCACTTCCCATCTGGCCCTTTGCTAGCCTCGCTCATCTTACCAGGGAGACAATGACCTGCTTCTACTGACATTTTTCCCTGTCATGCTATAAGCCAGTGGCTGTTCTTTATTACCATGGGCCGAACCAGCTGAAGGGCCTTTAGCAGGCAGGGTCCATAAGACTACGATGGGCATGGTCCTAAAGACCTCAGGGGACTTGGTGGGCTTTCATGGGACCCAGCTAGAGCACACACTGCTTTTATGAAAAAAATATTCTGGGGACACCTGGGTGGGACAGTCAGTTAAGCGTCTGCCTCCAGCTCAGGTGACGATCCTGGGGTCCTGGGATGGAGCCCTGTGCTGGGCTCCCTCCTCAGCAAGGAGCCTGCTTCTCCCTCTCTCTCTGTTCCTCCTGCTTATGCTCTCTCTCTCTCTCTATCTGACAAATTAAAAATAAATAAATAAATAAAGTCTTAAAAAAATATTCTGAATTCCAAAGGTCAGGTTTATATTCTTTCCAAAAAAGAACTCCTTTATAGATCGCTGCTGCTACTTTGGGGGGAAGAATGCTACACGCAAACACACACACACACACACACACACACACAGAGCATCATTTATCACTCTGTCTTCTTCCCCACATTATGAGCTGGGTAAGGATTTTGGTGCACACATAAAAACGGCCAGGCCCTTCCCCCTCAGCTGGAAGAAGCTGACAAGAAGCAGACGTGGCAGAGCCAACAAACTCATGCTCTTCAGGCCGACCCCTCTGGGATAACGAATCTGAAGGGAGCGTGCACGGGCATGGACTTTTCTCTAAGTCACAGGGATCCCAGGAGTTTCCACCTAAGTCCCCTGACAATGCCAGCCAGGCAAGTGGGACAAGCCGTGTGGCGCTGAGATTGCTCCCGACACTCCTGGTCTACACCAAACAGGCCTCCTGTTCTGCGTTGTTGGAGTCAACACTGAAGTCCTCCACAGATGTCTTCTTATGGATTCATCTAGAACCGTGACTGGCTGAAGCAGAGAAGGAACCCTATTTATTTCTATTATTTTATTCAGTACCCATTTGGGCTGTTACTCAATAAAAAATATCATGCACATTGGCAGCCCTTGCCTTATATATATACACACACATACATCCCATGTCACCTGGCACAGTCCTCCCCTACCGTCTTGGCCTCAGGCACCCAGAATATGGCCGTGACTGCCTTGGACCCAGCTGGCAGGTGGGGAAAGAAAGGGGTTCGAATTAAGGTACACAGTTCAGGTTAGTAATTTTTATAAACTTGGTTATCTGGTTTCCCTTAAGTTTACAACAGATCAGGCAGAGGCAAGGAAAGGAGCTGTAAGACATGACAGCCAAGAAAAGTGAATGGGGCAGAGGCCATGACATCAAGAAGAATTACAAGCTCCTGGGGCATCGTAACTGTACTGTATCAGTGTAATCATTTCAGAGAAATGACAATAAATCTCCAAGAAAAAGGATAAATTATTGTTCACTATCTTGCACTCTATTTTGGAAACTTTATACCACATCTTACAATGATTTCTTCCTGAAAATGTGGAGGTGGGTTTTTTTTTTCTTTCCTTCCTCCTAACAATGTCAGCAACTTGATGCCTTTAAATATACTGTCTAAAATATACGATCTGAAAGCAGTTAATTCCAGGAGTACACAAAATTAAATATTTAAATCTTTACTAGGGAAACATGAGGGAACAAAAGTGACTAATCATTAAGGAACTCAAAAGAATTACAGTGTTGCATTCTTTTATGGAGAGGAATATTTGAATGAAAGAAATTTACTTTCTGATCTACTGGCCAGAAGTCATACAACCCCCTACTTTAGGTGAGTTGAGAGAGTTTTGAAATCTCTGTCACAGGAATAGTGGAAAAAGGGTTTTCTCCCCTTCTCATGTTCAAGGGAAAGGTAGTGTTGACCCTGAAAGCTAAGAGAGGAGAAGACGGGGGGCATTTTTCATCCAATACTTTCTCAACTCTTCCCTCTCTTTTTTTTTTTTAACTTTTTTTTTAAAGATTATATTTATTCATTTGACAGACAGAGATTACAAGTAGGCAGAGAAGCAGGCAGAGAGAGAGGAGGAAGCAGGCTCCCTGCTGAGCAGAGAGCCAGCTGGATCCTTGGACCCTGGGATCATGACCTGAGTTAAAGGAAGAGGCTTTAACCCACTGAGCCACCCAGGTGCCCCAACTCTTCCCTCTCTTAAACATCTTTGCTACATATAGGATACTTCTGTCAGAAGGAATTTTAAGGAAAATTCTGGCAAGGCTCCCTGACTCCTCTCTAAGACACTGCAAAGGACACCTGAGTACCACCCACGCCACCATATTAAAGTGGAGACGCCCATTGGGGCGGGGAGGGAGACAGGACAGGGAGGCAGACAGGACAGGGAGGCACCTACCCACACATTCTATTTTAACTGGATTTCACAGAATGCGTATGTGTGAGGTGATTTCACTTTAGATTACAAATCAGGAAAATTCTTTGGCATACTATTAATGTATTATCAAGTATGAGGGACAAAATTATTCCAAGTACAAGGATGTCACCAAACTGCTGTAATCCCCGCCCCCGCCAGACTTCCCTAAGACCTCTCCCGGCCTTGCGTTCCCTTCAGATCCCAGTTATTGCAAAGCTACTTAGAATATGGCTGTTTAATAGCATGTATTCCATTCTTTTCTTGTTTCTTTGCGCTTAAATTTTTTTAAAAATTTTTCGTGGTCTCTGAAGAGCTAAGTCTAATTTTTTTTTTTCATTTTTTTAAATTCTTTTTTCTGGGGCGCCTGGGTGGCTCAGTGGGTTAAGCCACTGCCTTCGGCTCAGGTCATGATCTCAGGGTCCTGGGATCGAGTCCCGCATGGGGCTCTCTGCTGACAAGGAGCCTGCTTCCCTCTCTCTCTCTCTCTCTCTGCCTGCCTGCCTCTCTGTCTATTTGTGATCTCTCTCTGTCAAAAAATAATAAAATCTTTTTTAAAAAAATAAATAAATAAAAAATAAAAAAAAATTCTTTTTTCTATGTTATTGTCCCCCTCTAGTTGTCCCCAAGTCCCCAAATTTCTCATAAAAGAGGCAAAACTCTCACTAGGCTTAATCCTCGAATGTTTTCAATTTATTCACATAGAGGGGGGGAAAAACCACCATCTCAGCATTTTCAGGAAGAAATTATTGTAAAATGCAGTATAAAGTTTCCTAAATAGAGTGCCCATAGTGAGCAAATGACCAACCTGCCTTTCCAAAGGGACCAAACATTTCTGCCTTCTGACTTTCTAATACGCTTCTAACGAAGCCAAAGGGGGATGAGACAAGAAAATCAGCCCTCACAACACCTAAGGACAAACAATCCAGTCCTTTGAGGCGGTACTGTTCTCCCCAGTCAAAAGCCACAGCACGCCTGAGCTCTGGCTGCGAGGGGGAGGAGACCCACGGGGCCCTGGGGAGCTCGGCCCAAGGTTACAGAAGGTGGCCCCTTCCTGCCCGCGCTGGAGACACATGTCACCCTCGGTGCCTTCCTATGGCTAGGAGCACCAGGACAGGGTGTTTGCCCACTCCAATCATCTCTGCCCACGGTACAGCGAGAGATACTGTCATACGGGGTAACAGGATGGGGGTGGGGGGACGGCAACCACGTCCACTCGGAATGATTACCTTTTCACCTGCCGTGCAAACAGACTATGTTCCTTATTTATTTGAACAGCACCTGGAAACTTCCAATCTAAACACATCACTTAGTCCTTCATGACTTGCCCTGCAGAAGGGCTGCACTGGTCTATCTCTTGAGTAACCCGTGAAGGACACGGGAACAAGAATGTGTCTGAGCAGCCCACGGGACCCGCCCCTCCCCACCTCTCCCACTCTGCCTCCCAAGACCTAGGGGGTGATGCTTCTGGCTACAGGTCTACAGCCACACTGAACACAATGCTGAGCTTTTCTTAAACAAATAAACCTTTGTCCAAAGAGGATTAAAACTTCTAGATAGTTCGGGCACACTGATAATCATTAAAGTCTGAGTGGCCTAACTACTTACACTTTCCATGCTGTATGCTAATGTGATCTCATTGAGGACTTTTTTTTTTTTAAGATTTTATTTATTTATTTATCAGGAAAGACAGTACAAGCAGGGGGAACGGCAGGCAAAGAGGGAGAAGCAGGTTCCCCACTGAGCAGGGAGCCTGATGTGGGGCTGCTCTATCCTGGGACCCTGGGATCACGATCTGAGCCGAAGGCAGACGCTTAACCCACTGAGCCACCCAGGTGCCCTGAGTAAAGTTTTGTTGTTCTTCTTCTTCTTCTTGAAATATGATTACAATGACATTGAAATCATACATTTTCAAAACCAAGCCACTTAAAAAATAATCCCAGTAAGAGAAAAAGATCCCAACTGAAGCTAAAAAGCTATGCCCAAAGAAGAAAAAACACGGAGCCTGGAGTCTCTGGACAGCTGTGTTTTCAGCCTCAGCCCTCATACAAATGAGCCATGTGTTTGCAGGGCTGGTCCCTTAACCTCACCACACCTCAGATTTCTCCCCTGTAAAATTAGAACATTTGATTAGATTAAAGCCCTTTGATCAGCTCTAAAATTCTGATTCTATGATTGTCCTTCCAATTCAATAAAATGAAATACAGTGTTCAATACTGCTCTTTTTCAACTAAGCGAATTTTTTTGAAGGCAGAAAAGCTCAACCGTGCCAAGAATGTACAACCAAGAGAGGGAAAAAAATTGTTTTTAATTTCACTTGTGCAACACAAGGTCTGTCCAGAAATTAATACCTGATATTTACTTCCACGAAAAAAAAAAAGTCCCCTTGTTGTTGTTTTCTTTTGTGCAATGCTCAGTTCACCGCTAGACAAGAATATTATTTGTCTGCGGAAGTTCATCTGTATTTGCTGATCTGTTGTGTTCAATAGTTCAGCAGCTCGGGGACAGAAAGCAACTTTTGTATTTTTCCCTGTTATACTGCATTTTTTTTTTTTAAGATTTTATTTATTTATTTGACAGAGAGAGAGATCCCAGGTAGGCAGAGAGGTAGGCAGAGAGAAAGAGGGGGAAGCAGACTCCCCACTCAGCAGAGAGCCTGATGTGGGGCTTGATCCCAGAACCCTAAGATCATGACCTGAGCCGAAGGCAGAGGCTTAACCCACTGAGCCACCCAGGCGCAACTATTTTATTTATTTGACAGACAGAGATCACAAGTAGGCAGAGAGGCCGGCAGAGAGAGAGGAGTAAGCAGGCTCCCCACGGAGCAAAGACCCCGATGTGGGGCTCCATCCCAGGACCTTGAGATGATGACCCCAGCCAAAGGCAGAGGCTTAACCCCCTGAGCCACCCAGGCGCCCCTATACTGCATTTAAAAGAGCAACAAAAACGGCCCCGAAATATCTTGCTGTGGTCCCGACTGAAACAGCTACAAAGTACAGGCTCCTCTCAGAATCTGTGACCTCACCGCCCAACGTTTTACAAATTGAGTAACTACTTCCCTGTCCGTTACTACTCAAATGACAAAAGTGAAAATAAAAGGGCACAGCAGAGCCCTGTAGGTGAGGAGTGAGTGAGGTTGCAAAAGCCCAACAGGCAGGTCTCCCTGAATCCAGAAGCACATTGTGAGTGGGCTTTGGGGAGCGCCGACCCCTTTGTTTACTGATGGTTTCACCCCCTTGGCTCCTCACCGTGGAGCCCTGAGACCCACAAAGGTGGGTGGTAATAAAGAGGGTTCTCAAGCAGGATGTGACTTCCAGGGAGGGAGCCCAGCCAGACCACACCGTGTGAGCCAGCACGACAGATACTAGAAGGTGATAAGGAGCAAAAAGAGACGCTTGTTTCCTTAATGGGAGCCCTCACCAACTTCCTTAGACTTCCCCAAGTGAAATGTCAGACTCACATGATTCTGAAGAAGAATCAACGCTTTCGCCCTCTTGGAAGAGAAACATATTCAAAGTTCAGGACTTGACCACATAGACTCGGTTCATCAGCATTTAAAAAAAAAAAAAAAAAGTAAGTTTCCCCGGGTAGGAAGCAACACGGTCCAGAGTTTAAAAAAATAAAATTCTTCATCTGCTCGGGATGAAACACTACTCAAAATAAACGGAATGACACCGAAAATGATCTGTTTGCTGAATGAAAAGAAATGCTATTCTAAGTGCTTCCCCCCACCCCCACCGCTGCCGCCCTGGAAAAAAAAGGCGATGATGAAGCAAGGGGAGCTTCCTCTGTCTTCTTCAATTACAGTTTTAAGGAAAACGCATGTACCAGGCGGTTCATGCATCTCAGGTTCCCTATGAACCAATTCCGGGGTCTTCTGCAACTTTCCCAGGGCTGCCCCTTCCTGCCAGCCTCACTGGTTAAGTTGGGCAGGCTCTTTGAAGCAAGGTGCTCAGTGCTGGAAAAGAAGGAGCTTCCGTTTCTGCTGCGTGCATGTCTCACTGGGTCCTGGACTCTCTCCCTCCCCCACCCCAGGGCCATTCCAGGACGATCCCAGAGGGCGGGAGGGGAGGGCCAAGTTTAACCTTACCGGGAGATCGGGTTGTCTGGGGCAGAGTGGGAGTCCCAAGATAAGGGCTGAACCGTGGCCATTTGCAAAGCCTCACAAGGCTACTCCTGTTCCTTTTACTGTTGTGGTTGCCATGGCTGAGCCCAACAATATACCCCAGCTCCCCCGTCCTCCTCCTCCTCCCGCTTCCTAACCGCCTCCCACAGACGTCCAGGGCCGGCAGGAGGAGGAGGTGAGCGCTGCAGGTCTGGAGGGGCCGGAGGGGAGATCTAATGGGCAGGTGGGCCCTGAAGGTGTGAAGTGGGAAAAGCAGACATTCTGTTCTTAAGGGGCAGGCGCTGCTTTCCCTAGGTTTTCACCCAATTTTCCAAAGTGGGAAACAGCTCTGAAGAAGGAAAAGCAACAGTTTAAAACCCGAACCTGAGAAAACAACAATCACCTTTAAACTTTGGTTTTACTACAATCAGCAAAACAAAGGGGGGTTGCGGGGAGGAAGGAAGATCCTGGGTAGAGTCATATCTGAACACAGGCAAGACAGCCCTGAATGCTGGCTGCATCGAGGTCACGAGTAATAAACAACAATGTTGTGATTTTCTTGTTTAAAACAAATTCCTCATGATCCCAGAGTCCTGGGATAGAGCCCAGCATCAGGCTCTCTGCTCAGCAGGGAGTCTGCTTCCCCCCCTCTCTCTGCCTGCCTCTCTGCCTACTTGTGATCTGTCTCTCAAATAAATAAATAAAATCTTTAAAACAAATTCCTGGGGCCACCTGGGTGGCTCGGTGGGTTAAGCCTCTGCCTTCTGCTCAGGTCATGATCTCAGGGTCCTGCGATGGAGTCCCTGCATCTGGCTCTCTGCTCAGCCTGCCTCTCTGCCTACTTGTGATCTCTGTCTGTCAAATAAATAAATAAAAATCTTTTAAAAAAATAAAATAAAAATAAAACAAATTCCTGTTTGAAAACGGCATTTAAAAAAATCCAGACATAGAAACCACACAAAGAAGGAGGGAGAGAGAGAGAAAGATTATCCTAAAAATAAACCACCAATGAATTTTTTATAACACATTTTGAAACTAAAGACAGACCAGCCCAGGGCACTGGTCTCAGGCAATGGAGCACCTGAACTCTGGACCCAGCTCCGCCACCATCCAGCGACACAAGCCACTGTCCCTCTGAGCTATCCATCTCTTAATCTGAAAAAGGGGGTAATGGAGGGAACTGTCTTTAACTTCCCTTACAGCTCTGAAATTCACGTATAACCTCCATGAACACGGCTGCAAGTAGGTCTGCACAAAATCATATGGATAAGTGGAAAGACGTGGGAGACCACCATCTTCATTAGAACAGCAATAATGCTGGGCTGTGGGGTTAGGGGTGACCCTTCCCCACTTCCCAAGATGCCTCATTTGGGAAACTTGCCCCTAAAATAAAAAAACTGCCACTGTAGGATAGTCGTGACCTACATGACTGTGAATGGACTTAATGTCACGGAACCCCACATTAAAAATGCTTAATGGGCAAGTTTTATGCTGGGCATTTCAGACACAGTAAAAATAATAAAAGCTACATAAAAGAGGGGAAATGATGATGGGACCCACGCTGCAGGAGTGCTCTGGAAGCAGACACCGCATTAAAAATTTAAAAAAAAAATTTTTTTTTTCTTTTTTAAAACATGGTGTTTAGCTTTCGTTTCCTATCTATTTTAATTTGGTCTCCGGGGTCTGCTGAGAACAGTTTCCACTAGCACCCAGGCAGGAGAGAAATGGCTCATTTGCTGTTTCGAAGAGGCGTTCCTTCCCTGTCTTTGCTGCCCTCTCCCCTTCCCCACAAAAGCTGTCATTCTACAAATCACTCCTGAGAGCTCCGCGAGGCACTCCCTCGAAGAATCTGCCCAGATCAAAATCTCAAGTGCCTGCTTGCCGAGGGACTGCTGTAATTTGAGGTGTTGCTTCCTTTTAAAGAATAAAAAGCAGATGCTCAAAGCTGATAAAAGTCAATGTTCTTTCAACACGTCTCTTTCTCCCGCACTTGAAACTCTTACCAGCGAGAAGTGCTTCTC
Organism: Lutra lutra; assembly: GCF_902655055.1. Lineage (NCBI taxonomy): Eukaryota > Metazoa > Chordata > Mammalia > Carnivora > Mustelidae > Lutra > Lutra lutra. The sequence continues at coordinate 11,250,750 of NC_062283.1, read as the reverse complement.
ACACTCAGTCGGGTCATTTCTGCACTTTTTACTTTTTCTTTGAAGGCGCAGAGCAGTGTGAGTCCCCACCTGGGGTGAAATGATTCCTGACAGGGAGCCTCCTGAGGGCACCCACACAGGGACCTGCAGGCCCATGGCTGCCCGAGTCCAAGTGTGGCCTCAAGGACACTGTCTGCCTCCGCCGGAGCCAAAGGAACCTGATGCTTCCTGGCAATCTTTTTTTTTTTTTTTTTAAAGATTTTATTTATTTATTTGAGAGAGAGACAGTGAGAGAGAGCGTGAGTGAGGAGAAGGTCAGAGGGAGAAGCAGACTCCCCATGGAGCTGAGAGCCTGATGTGGGACTCGATCCCGGGACTCCGGGATCATGACCTGAGCCGAAGGCAGTCGTCCAACCAACTGAGCCACCCAGGCGTCCCGCTTCCTGGCAATCTTGACAAAGGTCTCCGAGCCACACACACAGACCTGATCATTTCCAGACTTCTGCACAAATACCTACCTGAGAGCTCACTCTCTGAGGACCCCAGTGTGAACCAAGGGAAGGGGAGGGGACACAGTGCCAAAGGGACCAGTGAATTAAGACATCTAATCTTAGCCCCACTACTGCTTTGGAAACCTCACCACCTGCCACCAGGCCTCTTCTCTGTGAAATGCACAGTGTGGATCCAAGCCATCCTAAAAGCCCTCGGAGCTGGAGCATTCTGTGAGCACATGGGATAGGATCTGAGCTGGAACATTCTGTGAGCACAGGGGATAGGAATATGGGAGAATGGCCCAAGGCAGTTTACACAGCAAGCCAAAGGCAAGGGGGCGACTGGTGGGGTCGGAGGAAAGCAAGGACCCGTGGAGAGTAATGAAATCAACAGCCCTGGGTTCCAGGTCCACCTCAAACCACGAGTAACCCTACTGTACTGGCCAGCCCCGTAGGAGGTTCTGGGGAGACGCAGAAGGAAGTCTGGTCCTCAGCGAAGCCACCGTCAGAGGCGGACACCAAGATTCAGTCATGGAATGGAATATAATCAAGTTAAACATCTAGTTCCATTCTTTGATTTAGCAGAGAAGTAAGCTGCAGAGGCCCTTTCTGAGGTCTAGAGCTATTTAGCTGAGGACATACTAGACACCTCCACCTGGAGGCCCTCCTTAGTTCTTCTGCCGGGCTCCCCATTGCCATGAGTGGTGTTGCTGTCCACCCGCTGGTCCAAAGCAGAAACCCTGCCCTTTCACTCACCTTCAAGTCCTTAGATCCTGCCTTGTTCACATCCCTCTTTTCTGTGGGCTCCTGCCCCGTCTGTCATTTCCAGTGTCACTCCAAGCTCCCTGAAAACGAGGGGCCTGTGTGTCCTGGCCCATGAGGGATCCTCAGCACACAGACCAGTGATTAGCAGGGAGCAGGTGCTCCACGGTGGTTAAATAAACATTCCTCTGTCACCTGAACTTCTGCAACTGTTTCCTCTCTGGTCTCCCTGCCAACCACCTGGTCCCTTTTCATACCGCATGCCCAGCACTAGAAAAATGAGGTATCTAAAACACACACCTATATCCCTACCTCAGGGCCCTCAGTGAATCTGGGGTTGGCTTTACATTCTGTATAAAAGCCCGGTTCCCGGGTTCGGCACACAAGGCCCCTCCCTGATCTAGCCTTGAACCTCTCCGGGGCTGCCAGGCCTGCCTCCCAGACCGGCTTTTGCCACCATTCTGCAACTTTTTTTTGGTCTCTCTTTGCACATGCTTGTCTAAACTTCTCCTCATTCCCAAAAGCTTAGTTTGAAGGACATGTATTCTGAAAGCCTCCTCTGACTCCCCTTTTCCCCCCCAGTTAGTCCAATTTACATACCCCTTCTCTGTGGTTCTGTATGCTGTGCAGGTGTCCATGAAACATTTGTTAAATTAATGAAGAATGAAGGGAGGGAGGGAGGGAAGGAGGAAAAGGGGGGTGAAGAGAGAGAGAGAGAGAGAGAAGCTCAAAAGAAAGAGAAGCCCCCAAGGCACGATCTCAGGGTCCTGGGATCGAGCTCCACATCGGGCTCTCTGCTCAGCGGGGAGCCTGCTTCCTCCTCTCTCTCTCTCTGCCTGCCTCTCTGCCTGCTTGTCATTTCTCTCTCTGTCAAACAAATAAATAAATCTTAAAAAAAAGAAAGAGAGAAAGAAAGAAAGAAAGAGAAGCCCCTGAAAGGACTGTTTCTCCAAAGGTTAAGAAAACCAGTCAGTGTCAGAACTGGGAAAAGAATCCAGGCCTCCTCGTTTTCTCTGGTGGATCTTCTTCCAAATCCAACCCATCAATGTTTTCTCAAGGCTCTCTTCTCTTTCTCACTCTGCCGTGCCCTGCTGGAAGACCTCCTATAGTTTTACTAACTATTCTCAAATCCCTGCTCCTATCAGCTCTAGACTTATATATCCAAGCATCTGCTACCTAGATGTCCCATCGGCAATTCAAATTTAAAGTGACAAAGAATAAAATAAAACAATTACATTATCCACTGCTCTCCAGTGCAGAAACAACACAAATAACAAAAGCCACTTCCTCCTCCTGGCTCACCTGCAGCCTTCCTACACCCATTCATAGAGTCGTGTGAGGCAGAAATGTGGAAATCAGCATTCACTTTTTTAAACGATCACTTCTAGACCAGGATATGTCACGTACTTCACATGCTTTTCCTCGTTTAATCTCATGAGAAACAGGATAACTGGAATTTGAAAGAGAATACGATAGAATACAAAAAAGTAGAGAAATGTAATATATTTACCACCGTGCTTAGCTTCATCAATTTCTCTATCTCCCACACTCCTCAAGTACAAACACACCAAGATCACCAATGTTCCCCCAGTCCTTCCGTTGAACTGCCACCATCCTAAACTCTCCTGCACTACTGCAACAGACCCCTAGGGGTATCTCTGCCTCCAGTGTCACCCCAATCAATTCTACCCTCCATTTTGTCAGAAGCAAGAACTTTCTAAAAGATCAAGTCAATTCTGGTTCCAAACAAGATGGGGCAGTTGCACAGGCTGCAGACTGATACCCATCTCAAAGTTATGCCCATTCATTCACTAATACAAGTATTCAGGGAAACTCTTGGGGGAAATTCAGGAGGGGACAAACTGGGGAAAACAGGGGTCTGAGACAGGAGAGGTCTAATGGTTATGAGGTGGGGAGTGATTTGGGGAACAATGAAGTCACTGATAAGTCTTAGACAAGCTAAGTTTAGGTTAAGATAAAGATAAGCACTGTAAGAATGATATAAGATGTGTTCTTTTAAACTACCCAAAGAAAATTCAACCTATCTAAAAGAAGGAAGGAAAGGGAAAAAATAAATGGCAAGTAGAAAAAAAAATTAGACAAAATTGAAAACTCTTAAAAAAAATAATTATAATTGGGTATAAAGTCACTAATCAAATAACAGAGACTAGTAGGGGTGTGTGGGTGGCTCAGTGGGTTGAGCGTCCAACTCTTGATTTTGGCTCAAGTCATGATCTTAGGGTTGTGAGATCAAGCCTCATGTGGAGCCCATTTAGGATTCTCTCTCTCCCTCCCTCTCTCCCTCTGTCCCAGCCCCATTCACACTCTCTCTCTCTAAAGAAGTAAAAAATAACAAGACTAGTATTGCACAGTATGTGGGGAAAAAACAGTGATCCATTTAAAAGGAAGTATAAAACAAAGATGAAAATAAAGAACTAAAAAAAAGAATGAAATTTTAAAAACCCAGGATAGAACTTTTAATATCAAATAAATGGAACGTGAGGTAAAAAGCATTATAAATGAGCACAAGGGACATTCTATACTGGCAAACAGAATCATCAGTGAAGAAGACTGTATGATCAAAAACGCATAGGCTCCTAACAAAACGGCCTCAAAATATTTAAAGTAGCACCATTGGAGAAAACCAGATAAGTAAAAAAAATTAAAATGGAGTTAGCAATCAAAAAAAAAAGTTTAAAAACTCCCCATGTTCCTGGAAATTTAAAATACTTACTATTAAACAGCCCTGAAGGAATGAAAATGGAAATAACAAAATATAGATGTTCCCTGAATAACAGTAGGGTTACGTCCTCATAAACCCACTATAGGATGAAAATATCCTAAGTCGAAAATGCATTTAATAGGTGTACTCTTACCGAACATCACAACTCAGCTTAGCCTACCTCCATGTGCTCAGAACACTTACATATTTTACTGAGAGTGAAAACCAGAATGGTTGGTTGTATGGGTTCGGAACGGTTGTCAGTGTAGCGGGTGTCTACTCTTGGGACCAGTGGCTGAGAAGCTGCAGCTGCCCCACACCGTGGGAGAACATTGCACTGCATATATGGACACCCGATAAAAGATCAAAATTCAAAATTCTAAGTGTGGTTTCTACTAAAGGCATAGCACTTTTGCTCCGTCATAAAATTGAAAAATCCTAAGTCAAACCATCTTAAGTCAGGGCCCATCTATACTGAGTGACGTAACAATAAAAGTATTTATTATACATCAGAATTTGTGCCAAGCAGCAAAACTATGAGGATTCATGGCAAGTTGGTCACTGACATCTGAACAGCCAACAGCTATTACGGCCACATCCATCCATATCAGAGACTTGCGGACAAGGAGAATTACCAGAGCCAAAGGACTGTTATAATAATTAAAGGGTATATACTCATTAGGAAGATATGATAATCCTAAAAGTGTGCGCACCATTAACAGAAAAGAAGAAAAACTTCAAATCAATGATCTAGAAAAAGGAGAATAAATTAAACCCAAAGGAAGGACAAAGAAGGAAATAATAAAGATAAGAACGGAAATCAATGAAACAGAAAACAAGCAAGAGTTCATTCTTGGGAAAGACAAATAAAATTAATTAACTGATCACAAAAGTAAAAGACAAAACAACCAAGAGCAGAAGTGAAAAGGGGGATATTTTTAGAGATCCTACACACTTACAGATAATAAGGAAATATTATAAAGAGTTTGTGTCAATAAATTTGACAATTCAGATGAAAGGAACAATTTCTTGAAAAATCGGAAATATAATTTACCAAAACATAATGAAGAATAAATTAAAAATGGGAATAGTCTGCTCTCTGTTAAGAAACTGAATTCATTATCAAAACCTTAGCACACCATGATTCAACTGTCATGTATCCTGACTGCGGTGGTGCCTATTCAATTTTACAGATGTATTAAAATTCAGAAAATTCAGAAAACTGTATACCATAAGGAAAAAAAGGACACTTTACTGTATATTTTTAATCATATTTGTAATAGTTTTAGAACCTTTACACAAAGAAAATTCCAGGCCCAATGATTTCACTACTGGATTTTACCAAATTTTTAAAAGAGATAAAATCCTACAAAAAATTCTTTCAGAGAATAGTGAAGACAGCCATACACCACACATTGTATGAGACCAACGCAACACTAACACCAAAACCTACTACTAAATACTACACAAGGGAAGAAAATAAGAGACAAATATTCTTAATGCACACAGTGGTAAAAATACTTAATATCGAAAGAGTAGGTAAGAAGAATAGCGATACCTTCGTAATGATAACTTTTTCTTATCCCAGAAACTCAGGGTTGGTAAACTTTTAAAATCAATCAATCAATCAATGTAATTCACCAGGATTGAGGGGGAAAAAGTGATACAGCATCTTAATAGATGCAGAAGAAGAACTACACAAAATTCAAAATCCTTTGCTGATAACAACAGACAAACATCCCTTGGAAAATCAGGAATAGAAGGAAACTTCTCCAAGCCAATAGAGGACAACCATGAAAACTTAAGAGTTAACATCACAGTTAATGGTGAAAGTGTGAACGCTTTCCCCCTAAGATAAGGAACATGGTTGTGTCTCTTCACCAGTGAGTGAATTTAGCAGTCCCTAAGATACAGTGTCAATAAACAAAAGTATTTCTTTATCTAAATATTAAATAATTTGAAAATACGATTCTAAAACTTTAAACTTACTATGGTATCCAAAAACCTACAATATGGCTAAATTTTACCAAAAAAAAAAAAAGAAAAGAAAAGAAAAGAAAACATGAAATGCCTCTGCAAAAACAGGGAAACATTACTGAGAGAAATTACTAAATAAGAGGACAGGGAGACATAGTGCTTTTTTAATTGGAAATCTCAAAGTTGCTAAAATGTCAACTGTCCTTAAATTGATTTCTCATAATTCAGTGCAGTCCAGACAAATTCTAAAAGGTTTTGTTTTCAGCTGTACGATTGGTTTTATTTATTTTGTTTTGCTTTGTTTTTAAGTTTTTATTTTAGTTAACATCCAGTGCTCATCACCAAGTCAATGCTTAAATTTATATGGAATCCTAAAGAGCTAAAATACCCAAAACAATCTTGAAAAAGAAGTACAAAGTTAGAGGACTCACACTACCAGACTTACGGTAAAGCTATTCTAATCAAGTCAGTATGGTATTGACAGTATAGCATGCAGATCAATGGAACAGAAGAAAGAGTCTTGAAACAGTACAAACACAGTCACTGGATTTCTAACAAAGGCGATAAAGTGATTTGATAAGAAAAGAAAATCTTAACCATAATGGTTTCATACAGCTCAATAAATGTATGAAAAAATTTTTGAAACTTTACCCCTACACCTCACACCATACATTAAAACTAATTTGAGATGGGTCACAGATTTAAATAGTAATGTTAGGGACTCCTGGGTGGCTCAGTTGATTAAGCAGCAGCCTTTGGCTCGGGTCATGGTGCCTGGGTGGGCTCAGTGGGTTAAGCCTCTGCCTTCGGCTCAAGTCATGATCTCAGGGTCCTGGGATCGAGCCCCGCATCGGGCTCTCTGCTCAGCAGGGAGCCTGCTTCCCCCCTTCTCTCTCTGCCTGCCTCTCTGCCTACTTGTGATCTCTTTCTCTCTGTGTCAAATAAATAAGATCTTAAAAAAAAAAAAGAAAGAAAAAAAATTAAAAACTTTACCAAAAGCACAGTTAAGAAATGATAAGATACGGGGCGCTGGTGTGGCTTATTTGGTTAAGAATCTGACTCTCAATCAATTATCATATGGTTTCACTTATTTGTGGAGCATAACAAATAGCATGGAGGACAAGGGGAGATGGAGAGGAGAAGGGAGTTGAGGGAAATTGGAAGGGGAGGTGAACCATGAGAGACTATGGACTCTGAAAAACGATCTGAGAATTTTGAAGGGGTGGGGGGTGGGAGGTTGGGGGCACCAGGTGGTGGGTATTGTAGAGGGCACGGATTGCATGGAGCACTGGGTGTGGTGCAAAAATAATGAATACTGTTATGCTGAAAAAAATTAAAAAATTAAAAAAAAAAAAAAAGAATCTGACTCTCAGTCTCAGATCACGTCTTGATCTCAGGGTTGTGAGTTTGAGTCCTACACTGGGTGGGCTCCACCCCAGTGTGGAGCCTACTCAAGAAAAAAAGAAAAAAGAAAAGAAAAGAAAAGCCAAAACAGTGGGGGGAAATGTGGTAATACATATTCTGACAAAGGACTTATACCCAGCATATATAAAGAACTCTTACACATCCAAAAAAGGCAACCAACCCAGTTTTTTAAATGGTCAAAGGACTGGAACAGACACAAAACAAATGGCCAAAAAGCACATAAGAAAAAGGTGCTTGGCATCATTAGTCATCAGGAAATGCAATTAACACCATGTGATATTTCATTTAACCACTAGAATAGCTAAAATTAAAAAGAACAAGAACACTAAATATTGGTGAGGATTTGGAGTGGCTAGAACTTTCACACACTTCTGGAGGAAACATGCAAGGCTACAACCACTTGCTTTTTATAAGCAGTTTCTTACAAAGCTACACACCTACCCTATGTCCCACTTAATCCACTTGAAAAAGAAAGAAAACATATGTCCACAAAAACACAAGGGTGTTTATAGCTGCTTTCTTCGGAACAGTGAAAATGTGAATACAACCCAAACATCTGTGAACAAGTGAATGAATAACGTATAGCTACATACACAATGGAAAACAGGCCAGCATTTCTTTTTAAAGATTTATCTATTTATTTGAGAGAGAGAGAGAGTATGAGTGGGGGTAGAAGCAGAGGCAGAGAACATCAAGCAGACTCCCCACTGAGTGTGGAGTTCTCGTGGGCTTGATCCCACCCTTCATGGGCTCATGACCTGAGCCAAAACCAACAGCTGCAAGCTTAACTGAGCCACCCAGGAACCCCTGTACTAATCAGCATTTTAAAAAATCATGAAACCTTGGGGCACTGGGTGGCTCAGTCAGTTAAGCAGCTGACTCTTGATTTCGGCTCAGGTCATGATCTCAGGGTCCTGGGATCCAGGCTCACGTTGGACTCTACGCTCACTATGGAGTTTGCTTGGGATTCTCTCTGTCTCCCTCTCCCTCTGCTTCCACACCCCCGTACTCATACTCCCTCTCTCTCTAAAATAAATACATCTTTACAAATAATTAAAAACAATGACATCTTCATACATGCAACGATGTGGGTGAATTGCAAAAATACGTTAGAGAGAAGGCAGATACAAAAAAGGTACACACCGAACGATTCCATTTGTATGGAGTCCAAGAACACACAGAAGTCATTACGATAGGAGAAATCAGAGCAGTGGGGTGATAGGAACTGACAGGAAGAAGGAAGAAAGATGCTCTTTGGGGTGATGGAAATGTCTTCTATCCCGATCAGGGAGCTGACTGCAGAGAGGTACCCACTTATCAAAACTCACTGAACTGCACATTTAAGATCTATGTTCCCTTTCTCCATATGTAAATTCTTCCTGAATCAAAATGAATGTGTTCATTAAAAGAAAGATACCTTCCATCTGGAGGGTCTGCGTGGGGGTAAAGAAAGAGTGAAGAGAGACATGCTTCAGTGAAAAAGGCCATACAAGGGAGAGGGTAAGTTAGAAAAGCCAAAGGCAGAGAGGAAGAACAGCGGTCTGGCAGAGTAAGAAGAGAAACAGAGAAAACTGAGTCAGAAGGGGAAGGTACAAGCCAAACAGGAAGACACGAGTGAACTGAGCATCAGAAGTAGAAACTAAGCATATAACTGTATTTCAAGATAATCCAGCTACTACATTAAACCCGAACAAAAATCCCAGGCAATTTTATTTGGAAAACTGTTCTCTTCTTCCCCCAGTACCTCTGTTAATCAAATCAGAAGCAAGAGGAGGGGCGTGCAGTGGGGAGAGGAACTTGAATAACCTGAATTCATCCTTTTTTTTTTTTTTTAAGTCAACCACCTTCCATAGAAAACCCTTCCAGGGCTCCTATCCCACCTGCAGCAGCTGATCATCAGTAAACATCCCACCATCACCACAGTTTGCCATTTATGTATTTACATATACATGCTACACTAATGAGATTCACAATGGATTCATTCCCTTAGTAAGTGAATGAAATGGCGATCGCGAGCCCCTCGAGGGAGTATCCTAGTTCACTGAAGCCCAAGCTGGCCTCAGGAACCAGAGATAACATTTCTCCTCCTTCCAGTTGAATTAATAAGACAAGCAGGAGATGACTCACACACACAGTTGATGAAGCAGTTAATACCGAGTCTCCCCCGCTTACTCATCCCGTCCAGTGAAAGAATCACGGAGAGGTATTAACCCTGTCTGAACAAGGAGAGGCCACGTGAGCAAACGCGACTTCGCCATACAACAGAGCCATAAGGGGTGAGTAGGAGGGTTCCCATACAAACCCTCTGAATCTGGAGGGACGGCTACGATGAGGTTTCAGTAAGATTGCACTAATCAGCCCTGCTTCCTCTATTTCAATGTAACAATGCTGGGTTTACAGGAATAGCTTTCTGAGACATTCCTATAAAATTAGCTTACTCACTGCATTTTTAAAAAAGGAGAACGGAGCCAAAAGCCATCACTGGCCTCTGGTGCACATACGTGTATGAATTAAGCCTCTCGGAGTTCTAGCTGAGGCCGGGTACTCACCATCTGTCAACGTTATTTAGGGTGACTCAGGTGAGCACTGCTTTATCCCAAAGTCACTTTGTGTTTCTACTGGTTGAGGCGTCGAGAGAGAATCAAATATTCAGGAAAAGGAAAGAATGTCAAAAAACATCTAGTTTGGGTGATTTGGGTGTGTGAGTCTGGGCGGGGTGAGAGTGAATACTGACCACCATCGTGAGTCTTCTCATATAGCATACCGTCCTCCCAGCTGTACTCTTAAAGGTAGCGTCTGGGACAGCCACACCAAGATCCTGGAGGAATGCATTAGAAATGCACATTCTCAGGCCCCATAATATTACAGAAACCCTGGGGGATCAGCCCCAGAAATCTGAGGTTTTGCAAGCACTCTGGGTAATTCTGATGTCTACTCTGTTTGAAGACCACTTGCCCTCCGGGGTGCTCCTCTGACCCACTATCTCTGAATCCCACATCTCTGTGTTGGATGGATAGAAGAGTTAAAGATTCTATAAAGAATAGTACCATAGGGGCACCTGGGTGGCTCAGTGGGTTAAACTTCTGCCTTCGGCTCAGGTCATGATCCCAGGGTCCTGGGATCGAGCCCTGCCTTGAGATTTCTGCTCAGCAGGGAGCCTGCTTCCCCCACTCTCTCTGCCTGCCTCTCTGCTTACTTGGGATCTCTCTCTCTCTCTCTGTCCAATAAATAAATAAAATAAAATAAAACTTAAAAAAAATAGTACTATAAAGATATGGTACTGGGGTACAGAGAGCTTCTGTCACCTGCCCATAACCACAGTGTTGAAGGATTGGCCAAGCCAGCATTGCAAACAATCCCAAGGCATGGCATTTCATAATCTGTTGGAAATGGATTTCCAAAATAACCCTATGAGGTGTTCAGAACTGTCTGATTATTCCTCATTCGTACATGAAGGAGCCGGGCTTAGGGAGGCGAATGACTTAGTCAAGTCTGCTACAAAACTAAGCGACAGAGCTGAGCCCGTTTCCTGATTTCTGGATCAGCGTTCCTGCTGCTCATGGTGAACACTGGGCCCATCGACAGTAGGTGCCCATGTCTGGGCGCCAAAACCCACGCGTGTGAGAATTTGCAGACTGAGAAACGATGGTAAATGACAGAAAATCATATGCCTTAGCCTGGACTCGAGTTTCACATTAAAAATAATTCAATAAAATATAATAGTCAAATTTTGACTGGCCCCATCAGCACGTACGACTGCTACTCTAATTTCTCACTCCCACCCACCTTTAGGAGCTAGCCCCCATATCACCAGATATAGAACATGCCATCTGACGGAACTGAAACACAGTTGGGAGGGCACCCACTACCACCAGCATTTGTAAACAGCTACTCAAAAAGACAGGCATGGCAAATTCCTTCAGCCTTCCTGATCCGTTCCTTTTTGTTGCTGGTTTCCTTTTTAGCACGTGTTAAAAATACATATATTCATTTTGGAAAAAATAGAAATGACAAAGAAGGAAATAAAAATCTCTCAGATGACACTGAACACTTACACTGTCTGACTTTTTCTAAACACAGACGTATATTTAATAATATAGAAATTTTACTTAATTTTTTAATAATTGGAACCTGCCGCACCTCATCTTGTATACATTTCTTTGAGAGCTATAGTATGGGTATAGGCTAAACTTCAGGGCTATCCTAAATCATAATGAAACAACAAACTTACACTCTAGTTCCAGTTTTGACATGTCCCAGAGATGAGTTATTAATTCATTAAACTAATAAAATAAATTTAACCTGGGTGAATTCTTATCTAGATCAATTCCAGGAATTAAGAGCCACAAAACTTAACAGATAATTCACCCCATATGGTGCCAAGAAGGCATGCCATTAGTATTGGGTATCTCTAAACTCTAGTCTCTGCCTGGTCCCTGGCTTTGGGAATGAACAGAAGTTGGGTTCATTTTCTGCATCCCTGCTAAAGGGGAATGTGTACTTTCCCATACTCTCCATGTCCCCTACCTCTGCTCTGATCCAGGCCCCCATCATTTCTCACCTGGATAACAAAATGTCTTAACGACTCCCCCCTTCGAAGTCATCCTCCACAGGGGGTCAGATCTAAGACACATCTGTGTGTACCACCAAAAATAGTAAGAATAGCTTACATTCTTGAGCACCTCTCAAGCTACACACTTTTCATACGTTATTATATCTTTCTAACAACCTTAAGAAGCAAATGTTATTGATTTGCCATTAGAGGGAAGATCTCTAAAGCTTGGCAAGGTTAGATAACTTGCTTGCTCAAAGTCACACAGCCAATAAAATTTGGAGCTGCTTGACTCTGGAACTTGTACCATGTGCTAACTCAAAAAATTTCATGACTATCTGTCATCAACAGCAGAAGATCCCAATATTATTTTTTAATCAAAAATGTTGCAGACTTTGGGCAACAGATATTTTTACTCGGTATCTGCTGATCAAGAAAATAAGCAATGAGCAGGAAGATACTATTAATATATAACATTTCAAATGAACTTTTGGTTGATGAATCACAGTACCAGCCAGCTACATATATTTGGGAGAAAGCTCCTAGATCTGTGTTTGTGATATTAATTATTAAATCTACAGATGATGCTTAATGGCCCTATCAACATGTAAGAACTGTGTCTCCCATGTGTTCTGGAACCTGTAGGTCAGAAACCTCAAGAACATAAACTATGTGATATGCCATGGGCTCTACAATTTGGCCCCAATCTACCTTTCCAACTTTCTAGCCATGGTCGACAAGCATTCCCGAACTTCACGTCTAGCGGGCCCCAGGCCATGTGTGCTGCCATTCTCTGCCTGAAGGACTCCATTTCTTTGGAGACACAGCTCAAACGCCTCCAACCCCGTGGAGCCACTTCTGACAACAACACTACCTCCTCAAGGCTGAATCGACACATCCTTGCATGGTCACTGTCTCCTATGTGTGGCCCTATTAGGACATTTAACACACTGCAAAAATGGGTGCTCAATGATCTGGCCACTCGTGCAGACTTCCTGAGGATAAGGGCACTATTCACTCATCCTTGTCTCTAGCCCTTGCCTCCACTCCTAGATCCAGCAGGTGGCTGTTGGTGAGACTCGTAAATGAGTATCGGTACCAATCTGGCTGGTGACTTTATCTGGGGAAGTCAGTATGGAAGACAGCACCTGCTACAAGAGAAGGTTTGCTTCATTATGTTGTAATGGCTGATTGCCTATAAGCCCTAAAACTCACAAAAGTAGGAGGCGAAAACTTATGCTAGGAATTGGAAGATTTGAGTTCAGGTTCTACATCTCCCCTAACCAGCTCTGTGACCTTCAGGCAAGTCACCTTCCTTGTCTGATCCTCCATTTGTTGTGGAATTGGTTGGGGGGGATGCGCAACAGGGTGGGGGCACTTCTAGTTCTCACTTGCAGCAATGATGACTTGCAAATTCTACAGACCACGGTTGGCAAACGTTCTCTGAAAAGGACCTAAAAGTAAATATCTCAGGCTGTGCTGGCCTACGGTCTCTTGCACAACTACTCAACTCGGTTCTGTGGTTGTAGTGTGAAAGCACCCACAGGCGTTCGATAAATGAATGGGCATGGCTGTGTTCCAATAAAACTTTATTTACAAAAACAGCTGGCACGCTGGATTTGGCCAGCAGGCCATTGTTTGTCTACTCCTGGTCCGGACCAGTGTCTCCATGTTGCCATGCCGTTCACAGTGCTCGATCCAAAGGTATAGTTCATGGAATGTTTGTTCAAAAGTCACCAAGGGACTTATTAAAAGTACAAGGAGATACATGCCACCACTTCCCCACCAGGAGCTTGGAAATGAGGGAAAGAGAGTGCCCTGAAGAGGTTTACAGTAAGAATGAGACGTAACTCCGAACACAAAATCAAAAGATAAAAGGAACGTATCGCCACCATCACCTCGGCCCTGGCCAGTGGCTACGAAGACTGTGTCCTCCTAAGGGAAGTGTAGTCATGAAAGCTAATGTGGGCAGTGCCAAGGCTGCTGGGGGAGGAAGTTGGCTTCACTGGCAAGGCCACCCTCCTGAGATGACCACGGGGGGTTGTCGCCAATGACATAAGTGTTTCTGATCCCCCTGGGAACACTGTGCTTGTCCTGAGATGAGCAGAGCCATGTTAGCTTGGAGCCACTCACCAGCAACTCTCCCCACTTCCTCACTCGGACTCCTTGCTCACCATGCAACCGTTGGATCCATCTGATACCTCTGTAGGAAACACAGGTGCTGAGACGACCGTCGCTACCTGCATCCAGGTACCAATTTCTCAAGATGAATCGAAAAAGCAGCTTCTGACTACGATTTACATTCCTTGGTGGGATTTACATTCCTCGGTAGAGACAGAATGTGATGATTGAGTGGACCTGAGAATACGGAAATGATGTCTCTCATTGTGAACTGACACGAAAACCTCATTGGCCATGGTGTCCTGAGTAAGTGTGGCAAAGCCCAGACACAGACCCCAACCCAGTGTCCCCCAACCTGGTGTCCAGGGCGGAGGCGGCCGTGCCGTGGAGATCCAGCTTGCCCTCTCCGACGGCCTGGCTAATGCATCACGTTCAGCTCTGCTCACTTTCAACTGGTTCTTACTTAGACAACAAAGCCAAAGAATGTGATACCTCGGGACAAAGTTTATGTCTGTGCCCCTCTCTACATACGCAGACTGGAAACCGGTACCCGATTTAAGTAAGTCATCTAAAAACCAGAGCAGGGGCGCCTGGGTGGCTCAGTGGGTTGGGCCGCTGCCTTCGGCTCAGGTCATGATCTCAGGGTCCTGGGATCGAGCCCCGCATCGGGCTCTCTGCTCAGCGGGGAGCCTGCTTCCTCCTCTCTCTCTGCCTGCCTCTCTGCCTGCTTGTGATCTCTCTCTGTCAAATAAAAAAAAAAATAAAAAATAAAAATAAAAACCAGAGCAAAGGAAGTAAGAGTAGCAGCCGAGTACCCACGGCACCCATCAGCCACCAGTACTGCTGTCCCAATCAGGTGCAATGAAGTTTATGTATTTAAAAAAAAAAAAAAAAAGAGCTAAATCACAGTGAAGTGTCAACTAGTGTCCAGAAAATGCTATATATAATCTTTTGCCCTATAAAGCTGAAAAACAAAGGCTCTGTACCAGAGCTGGAAAAGTTTGGGCCACAAAAATGTAACCATGAATTTTTTCTATGAATACGCCCGGGTAAAATGAAAGAGGGCACCAGGAGGTCAGTACCTGCTTCGCTAAATCATGCCAGGATATGGGAGGCCAAACGCCCCCAGCCCAAGGAGGGCAAGCAGGGCCAAGTGCGCAGGAGCGAGAGTACCGGGCACCTCCTCTCCTGTTAACTGGGATGCTATCTGTTCTCTTCCCTCTGTTCCAGAACATCTAACCTAGAGGTCATGCTCACACCCACGGAGGAACCGACGGAGTAAGTGAGCTTCGAGTTCTCAAGGGAAATGCTTACTTTCACATTTCACATTGTTTCACTGGAAATGCTGTGTGCAGTTGCCCAATCCAACCAGGAATTAAATATTATATGCTCGTCGGTAAATTACCCAAACGTAAACCAACAGTTACAGCAGAGACCATCTAAACTGCTAAGAATTATAACACTGTGATTTCGAGAGAAAGGATATTTCCCCCCTCCTGTTGGGCCTTCAGCTCTGTTTGTCGTTGGCTGTGATATGCTCACACATGCGTGTGTGTGTGTGTGTGTGTGTGTGTGTGTGTGATGTATATAAAAGCCAAGCGTGCACTTTTGTTTGTGGTTTTCACTTGGAATTTCCAGGGAGGGTCATCCCAGGTTCACAGATGGAGCAAGAGAATATTCTCATTTTCTAAGTATTTCTGGCTGTCGTTTTAGAGGTGGCTTTTGTTTCCCTGTCCCCTCTACTTCTTGAGGACCGTGTATAATTTGCCCTCCTATTTAGCGCGGTCCCTCGCACACAATGAGTACAAATGCTGAACAGCTGACCTCACAGAATCAACTCCAATCAAGAGAAATCCTGCCTTCTAAGTGGATTTCTGAAATAAGCAAAATGCAACATAACAGAAAATTTTAGGGCTCTGCAGTGCTCTATCTTCTTACACCGAAAATTACTAAGTTATTTCTACATCAAAAACTCCCCAGGGCAGAGTAAACAAGCCCATGTTTCCAGATTCCCCCCAAAACAAGGCATAAAAGAGCAACTTTACTCCCTTTGTCCGAGTTGAGATCACCTTTTGAATTCCTGCTCAACAGCTAGATGTAGCAGCAGGTGGTCAGAAATGGTCGGGTAAAATAATTATTGATAGAGGCACTGAAATTAAAAAATGAATGCAAGTTAATAGATGAGGGATGGCTTTAAGAAAAAGCATAGAATCCCAAACCAGAAAAAGCAGACAGTCCATCTGCCAATCAGGCCTGCGGGGCTTAGAATGAAACACTGGAAAGAAACCAAGAGCACTTAGGAAGTGAAACTTCACCACACGTGGCCTTTACGACAGCCCATCCCAGGGGAGCCAGGTTCTCCTCGAGGCCGCATCCCACTTGCTTTCCTTCTTCTGGTCCTGACAGAAACGTCAGGGGCTGGGGCGGGACGTCCATCTGTGACTTTCGTACTAATGGACTGTGTCGTAGTCTCCACTCCGTGAAAACCCTCTCCTCACGTAGCTGTGTCCAATCTGTTGGACTCAGACATAGTCCACCTCTAGGCAGACAAAGCTCAAGTTATGTCTATACCGAGCTACAGACACTTATGCCTAAACACCCCTCCATTGCTCATGGTTCACATGCACGGAACGGAACTCTGGAGGTCATCACCGCTGCACTGGCCAGGTCCTAAACCAGTTTTCCCCTTCTCGGTGAAGGAACCTGCTCTCTGGGATGCTTTTCTTTTCCTTCCATTCTACCTGCACTCCATCAACAACCCGTATCTGTGTCATCCGGGATGCAGCCTAATATCTACCTGTTTCTCTCCATCACCTGGATCACGGTGACAGCCTTTCACATGGTCGCCCTGGTAGCATTTTTGTGGCTTGCAGCTGTTCCCCTGTAACTCCAGGGCCATCTTTTTAAAATACAGTGGATGCTGTCACTCCCTGTGCCTGAACCCCCTCAGTGGCTCCTATAACGGGAACCATTAGGGAATTCAATGGTTTCCGAAAAGTGCGCCACTGAAAGACATCCCCGAACCTGTGAATGTGATGGAAGAAGGGTTTTGCAGATGAGATAGATCATCCTGGGTAGCCTGTGTGGGCCCTACGTCCAATGACCAGTATCCTTAAAAGAGACAGAAAAAGAAAAAGAAAAAGAAAAAGAAAAACAGGGACAGACACAGAAGACCATGCAAAGATCAGCAGAGACTAGAGCCATATTCCCTAGCCAAGCAATGCCCAGAGTCACCAGAAGCTGGACCAAGCAGGGGAAGGCTCTCCCCTGGAGACTTCAGAGGGAGTACAGCTCTTTGGACATCCTGATTTCAGACTTCCATCATTTGGAACTGTGAGAGAACAGATTTCTGTTGTTTTAAGCTACGAAGTCTGTGGCGATTTATTAGGGCTGTCCAAGGAAATGAATTCTCCCATCCCATTGAGAATGAAATCCCAAACTTTCTGCCTCTAGCTCCAGACTCAAAGGCTCCTTCTGACCTCAGGACCCTTGCTTGGCCGTTCTCTCTCCCAGCCGTGCTCTTCTCCTGATACTCTTATCTCACCCCTCCCTCAGCATCCCAATCTTCCAGGGCCAGCTCCTTCACATTCCGAGCCCCAGCTCCTGTACAAATGCCACATCCTATCCAAATAATCCCCCTCACTGCGACCACCATTCCTTTCCCCCTAATATACTCTGTTCTATTTTCCCCCCCTGGAACTACAGAGTACACTTGTGGCTTGACCTAGAAGTATCTCTCCCCTATGAGAAGGTAAGCCCTTTGAGGGCAGGGACCTACACAACACTCGTCCCCTGCTCTATTCCCAGTGCACACAACTACCCTTGGGACAGAGTAGGGCCAGTCAATAAATATCTGATGGCATGAGAACAAGTATGTGATTTCTTTTTTCTCCCACTAAATGATAAAAGCCCGACTTCAGAACAACAAGGCATATTAGCATAAGCTTTTCTCTCTGTTATAACCAAGAACACTCCTGGTATTTTTGAGAATATCTAAGGGTCTCCAATTCTCTTCTACGCAGCTCAGCTGATCAAAAGGTGGCCTTTGCACTTTTATTATCTGGGTCAAGACAAAACACGGCGTAAAGAAGAAACCTAAATGCTTTCTCTGACAGCCACGTGACCTTAGGTAACTAACTGCCCCCTTTCGGTCTGCAGAAAGGAATGCCAAGGCTGGCTGTGTCTATATCCACAGGACCTCCAGGAGAACCAACCTAGGTAATTCAGCCAACAAAATACTTCTGCAGACATTGTGCACCCCAGGTAGTATGCCAGCACGGTGAGAGCTCGGATCCACACAAGGAGGAGCTGCCCTTCTCACGCGTCCCGCTCCGTTCAGTTTTGCAAAACCGTAAAGTGTTGTGCAAACCTAAAGGGCTATGACATTTGTGCCTGACACACTGAGCAGGTAACAGACTCCTCACTTCCGCACCACTGGGACCACTGACGCTTTCCTGCTCTGCAGAATCCTTAATACAAACGCAAACCAGAAGATGGTTCTCTAAAGATAGCTGTTAATGTCTTCACTCATTCATTCACACATTTTCCCAAACGTTCCTCATTTGTCTCATGCTGGGCGACTGCAAATACAGGAAAAACCCGGAGCTACCACCATCAAAGGCACGGCATCTAGTCGGCTCCAAATGCAGATGAGAGGAGCCCAGAGACGTTGTTGTCCCCCCCCCCCCCACTTCAAAATAAACACACGGGTGTCACAGACATACCGGGTGTGTTTGCAATGCTACCTCAATGCAGTTCATGTGTCCACACCGTGGTCATTTTTAATCGAATAAAAAAGATAGCACAGCCTTTGTATTTCTTGCCGCAAAGGTACGCCTACCTCTTTATTCTAAATTAGTGGTTCTTTTTTTTTTTTTTTGAGATTTTATTTATTTATTTGACGGACAGAGATCACAAGTAGGCAGAGAGGCAGGCAGAGAGAGAGGGGGAAGCAGGCTCCCTGCTGAGCAGAGAGCCCGATGCAGGGCTCGATCCCAGGACCCTGAGATTATGACCTGAGGCGAAGGCAGCGGCTTAACCCACTGATCCACCCAGGCACCCCTAAATTAGTCGTTCTTACTGACCTTCTGAGAATCCTTTGGGGGCCTGGAAAGCTGCATCCCTCTCCCCAGAGAAACACACGAGCTTATAATGTCATGCTGCGTTGTCATACAGTGACCAGGAACCACGGGAATTCCGCAAGGGCTCAGTGAGCAGAAGCGAAGAATCCCAATCACCTTCGTGTGCTTTTGGCAAATGAGTTCCCTCATACACATGCTTCTCTTCCCCTGGTCACCCCACGAACCATGCAGCCCTGCCCGGGGTGAAGGGAGTGGAAGAGGAGCGGTTAGGATCCCCAGCACATAAGGGATTCTCCAGACTCTGTCACCATCCATGAACTTGCCACAGGAGGTGCACTGCTCAACCATGGCCATCCAGCGTCCACATGGGCCAGCAGTCCAACCCAACAGGAATGACTGGGAAATGCACACAAAAAAAGAAGCTTGAATTTTTAATTTTACTACAATGTTGTGCTCTCTTTTAAATTCACTTTTATGCCTGGTGTGTGTGTGAAGTTATAAGGGGGGAAAAAACACATTTAAAAGCCAAAGGAGAGTCTAATTAAAAACAAGGGTTTTTTTTTTCCCTTTTTGTCCAACAAACTGACTCCGTACACTGAGCTATTGCTTTTCTTGGCTACGTGGGTGCTGAATCCATAGTAAATAATAAAAAAAAAAATCCAAAATAACAGGAAAAGCCTAAAATTACAAAGAGAAAATATGTCAGATTATAAAACCTCTGAGTCACTGTAGTCACCATACCTGATTCTCTATCAGCTTCACCAAATGCTATCAATATTTTCTGCAGTAATAGGTTTTATCACTCAACTTCTGTAGTAGTTAAAACATCTAGCTGCTAAAGCTGAAGATCCGTTGTTTCTCTCATTCTCTGTATACAGTGTAACAATACTTGTTTCTTACTCCACTCCAGAGAGCTTACCTTCAAGAGTTTACAAAAACAAAGCAAAATAAAACCAACTATGTAAGAAGGTACAAAGCGTTTCTACCTAAAAACTTTGAATGCACACTCTCATGAATAATGTCTTTAAGTAATGTTGGTATGCTACATTTAAAAGTATTTAAGGCTGGGATGCCTGGGTGGCTCAGTCCGTTAAGCATCTGCCTCTGGCTCAGGTAATGATCTCAGGATCCTGGGATCCAGTCCTGCCTCCTTGCTCAGCAGGGAGCCCGCTTCTCCCTCTCCCTGCCCTGTTTGTTCACATGCATGCACACTCTCTCTGACAAATAAATAAATTCTTTAAAAATAAATAAAATAAAATATTTAAGGATATGTTCATATAAACATTTATGCAGGCTTCTTAGAAATAAAGAATTCTACTAAGGATGCAAAGTGCCATGTTTTATAAATGATTTCAACTAAAAATCCTAAACTCTGAATTCTTTAAAGTCACTTTTCAAATAGAAGGGGTCATTCCTTCAAGGGACAGAATGGCACACTTCTATTTTCTTTCTTTACTACTTCAAGATCTTACATGTGCTGTCTCTGAGGGCATTTTCACTTTATAAGAAAAGATACCTTTCTGTGATGCTGTAAAAGGCAGTCTACCCTTATGCAGCTAAAATGAGTTCAATTACCCAAAGTTTACAAAAAACTTACTGCTATAAAGCAACCCCAAAAAGTAAGCCACAATTAATACTTAATCCTAAAAGAAGAGCCAAGAGACAGAAAATCAAATACAATCTTTTATAGATAAAACAAAATTGTGTTATGTATCAGCCCTTTAGTCAAACCTTTTATTTATAAATCTAGTAAATGTTCCTGCGTAGGCTAAATTTCCTTAAGCTTTTCTGGACAAATTCCCTGCATTCAACAGAATAAGTTCCAATGTTTAGTCAGAAAAGAGGCTCTGGAGCATTAAGATAATTACACAATTTTAACTTCTAAGTATATATTTTTTTAAATTAATAACATAGTGTACTTCCTTGCTTAGAAGGAAATTTAAATTACAAAGAATCTGGCTTAGAAATTCCTGAAGCCAGAAACCATTAAAAAAATATAAAAGCCCATGAGTCAAGTATCTTCACTAAATATTTATTAGGGTATTAACATTTCCTTAATATGAAAGTTTCTGGCTATTGTGTCATTTCAAATTTGTGTCCATTTTTACTCCACTGTGTCTCTGAGTACAAAACTAAAGCACGCTGATTCTGGTACAAACCATAAAAACGACTATGAGAAAAGTTCAAAGAAACCTCAGGCATGATGACTTCATGTTCAAAAGATTTTTCTCATGTTAATAGCATTTAAATCTTTGCCTCTGTCTGACTCCCATGCCTCAGACTAGAAGTTCAGACACATTACTATTCCCGGCAGGTGAGGAAAGAGCTTCATGGTCCTAAAAGCACAGAACAAATGGCGCTCCCTTTCAACCAGTTAGGCTAAAACATGGACAAATTTCGGGAGAAACTGAAAACAGGCAAGGAGGGAAAAAATCACCAGCCCCAGTTCCTCTGATCCCCTTTTCTTTTTTTGATCCTTTTCTTTCTAGAGAAAATTTGGGGCACCTGGGTGGCTCAGTGGGTTAAAGCCTCTGCCTTCGGCTCGGGTCATGATCCCAGGGTCCTGGGATCAAGCCCCGGGTCGGGCTCTCTGCTCAGCGGGGCTCCTACTCCCCCCCACCCCCACCTGTCTCTCTGCCTACTTGTGATCTCTGTCAAATAAATAAATAAAATATTAAAAAGAATATAGAGAAAATTTATGAAATTTTGGCACATTCTTTCATTGCCCATTGCCCATTGCCCACCAAGCACGTACGATGAGGAAGAGCTATAGTATTTTTCCCGACAGTGGCCTCTTACCAGATCCACATGTGGGTGCTGAGGAGCTCCAGAGTTTACTCCGTCCGCACCACCAGACCAAGCAGCCCCCATCCATTGGGAGGGAAAGTAGCCACTGGAGCTCTCTACCTACTACCTGGGTCTGATACAAAATTCCCAATGAGACAATGGCCGGGACACACCAAGATGATACGTGGAGTGGAGAAGCGCTCTGTCTCCGGGCTGTGCTGACTCAAGTCTTTCCCACCCAGGTCTGGGCCCAGGCGCTATTCCCAGTTTCACCAAAGAAAGACAGGAAATGGAGAAGTCCAGGCCAAGGTGGGGTTCTCAAGCAAATACAACTCATTCTATCAAGACAAATGTGATAACTAACTTACGGTCCAGAGGAGGGAAGGAAGGTCAGATGACTAAAAATAATAATTTTGAATAATAGAAGTGGCTTTATGGGCTTATGTGACAATCTTTTGGATGATTAAGATGAAAAGTGCATTCTTGGGGGGGGGGTTGTGTGTATGTGTGTCTGCGTGTGTGTGCGTGTTTGGTTTTTTCGTTTTTTGTTTTGTTTTTTGTTTTTTTTGGCTTTAAATGATGGGTACTGGACTCCTTCTTTAGGGCCTTCTCCAGTGTGAAAGCTGAGGTTTCTACTCAGATTTCCAGATCTGCTACTTTTTACTCGGCTACCACATGTTTTCATTCCAGAGAGTGTGATTGTTAATTTGTTACTGCGAGTTTCTTAAGGAGTCAAAACATCCAGAGCAAAGCATGAACTACACACGGCAGCAAAGGCTTGAGATTGTCTCAGCAGCATGGAAATGACTCACTGCCTGAAGATAGGGAGGCTTAAGAAACACTCTCCCCCCTCCAATTCAAATGTGTTCAGATGAAACAAAACACAGCTCAGTCCAGTTCTCAAATCAGAATCCGAATTCAGAAAAACATCTTGGTTGAAATATCCGGTGAAAAACAGTTTTTAAACTATTTTTCTTCCTCCCTCCCGTCGGTGAGGTCAATTATCACTTGCTCTCAGTGTACATATTTGGCGGGTACCTACTCCCACATTCTCTCTCTTCCAACAATATTTATGCCCAGATAAGGGAGAAAACCATCTTCGTACAAACTGCCTACATTTATTCCAACATTTTTCTGCACCATTTTAAAAAGAAGGAAAAAAAAAGAAGAAGAAGAAAAAAGAAGGGGGGGTGGGACATCAAAGGGAAGCCTAAGCATTTCTCAGCAAGGAGCCTCAATAAACACAGACTTTTTTTTATCAATTCAGATCCGAGGACACAAGGAACAAAAGCTAAATGATGGATAAATATCTGGAAAATAAAGGCAGCTGATATTTCTCTACCCTCTTGACCTCCTGTCCTCCAAGTCCTCCTCCCCACAACAGCCATATACATTTTTCCTCCTGGTCATAACACAGAATTTGATCACTGGATTAAGAGGACTATACCAGAAAGAAACTTCTTACACTCTGTGAACCATAAAAAAGTTGAAGGAGGTGGGGGAGGGCCTCCACTAATATTTAAAAAGATTTTATTCAACTGCTCCTCACATGGAACCCTTTTTTTAAAAGAAAAGGTTTTAATATATAGCTTAGTGTTGTTGCTAAACTGAATCAGAAAACATGTAAGTTTGCAGACCTCAACATTGAGAAAAATGCCAATTATCATTCTGAAATGCAAATTCCTAAGACCTCCTGAACCTGATTATGTATGACACAGAATAATTTCTTAACAGGGTCCCATTTCAGGAGGATCTCCCAAGAGTTCAAGCCATATGGAGCCTAATTAGACAGTGAACATGTTCCCTCCTTGGTCTGAACAAGTATAACAAATATTTCAAAAGCTAGTTCTTCCAGGAAGTAGTAACAGTTTGAAAAAAAGTAGCAGTTTATTCCCCCAAATTTTTCTCAATTACTAAGCCACTGCTCTGATGTTATAATAAGTACAAAGATGGTTACAAACACAAGTGTCCAAATTCTGCTCCCTCTCTCTCTCTCTCACCCCTCCCCTCCTTTCCTAGGAAGTTAAGATCGGGAAGTTCAAAATCTTTCACAATTGTTTAAAATATTCAGACATCTGTAACACTGTAAAGTAAACAGACACTTTAAATATGATTTAAAAAAAAACAGCAAGCAATCTTGGCTCTGGATATAGATATTAGGGAAAAGGATTAAATGAAATGTACAAATCATTCCAAAGGGAGAAGGATGCTGAAACTTCTGACTACCATACACATCAACTCTCCTAACACACCAAAAAATAATGTGCTCAGTATACTGGGTATGCAGACGAGGCACTTAACATGAATAAGAAAATAAGTCCGAATTATGAACTTTTAAAAAGAAATATAATTTTAAGTCTCTTAAGTACTTGGAAAAGTTCCATGTGATCAGTGAATTCTGTAATGAGTACAATATGAGAATTTATATAATTGTATATTATTTGTGTTATCATATACGAAATCTACTACAATGCATGCAAACAAAAACTTCTAAAGTGATTTCCTAGGTCCCCTTCTCCTTTCTTATGTACTCTACACATTTATTAGTCTGTGCTATTCTCTGCTCTACTTTTTAGCACAGAAAATCTTTTCTCATAGACAAATTACTGCATTAAACTCAGGCGTGGACACAGATTCAGACCATAAAAGGATCAAAATGAACAAAATTATCTGCCCCATGAAAGTGAAAAGCTCCTCATACGGACCATTTCCTCCATGCACCGAGCGGAGGCGCTATGGGGGAGAAAAACAACATCGGCCCTAACGGAGCAGCTGGAGAAAGGACACGCGTTCATTGATTCGACGCTGTTCACCATTTACTACTCTACAACGATGAAAGGGGAAATGGAGAGATCTCGACCCTGATTTTACCTGAACAGGCTCGGCGGATCGGCGACCAAACGCCTTGGGCACGAGGAGCCTATGGGAAAGTAGAGAGTGTATCCCCTCTGCCCCTGGTCCTTGTCCTTTCTGCCTCACCACCCTGCATGTTCAGGGGTGCCAAGAGCCTCCAGTCACATGGGAAGCAAGACACCTGAGTGCCACGATGAAACGGAGGGCAGTGGGGAGGCTCCTGGCAGACATCGTGAGGGAGCAGAACGCAGCCGGGGGAAGACGGAGGGCTTGGGCCATCAGACGACAAGCCCGGTGTGGGGAAAAAAAACCTACGTCCAGGCACAGTCCGAGACCCGGGGCAGACACCAGCATTTGCCCACACTCCCTACGACCCCCGGTCGGCCTCCCACCAGCCCTACTTTTGCCATCTCCCGTGTGCCCTGAATGCTACACAAGCAAGTCAGAAAACGCCAAAGGAAAACTATAATGTGGTAACAGTAGGTAAAGCACGGACAGTGTTTACCAGGCTCCAAGGGCAAACACTGCATATATTATTAATTCCTGTAATCCCCACCCGGATTACGATCCCCACTTTCCAGATGGAACAAACAAACAAACAAAAACCGGAAGGACACATCACAGGAGATGGTGACATTGTGGCAGACTCATCTCCAACCAACCACACGGCCTAAACTCCCACCCAACGGGCTGGGAGAGCAGCCTCAGGATAGCCTGGCATCCCAGCCTCCACCACCCAGCTCCTTTCCTCCCAGTACAATTCAGTCCAAATTGCTAAAGGCTCTAAAGGCTGCCGTCCCATCTTCTGGGCCACTTCCAAAAGTCTGCAACAGCAGGTCCAAATGGATGGTTCCTTGGGCCCCTCCACAGCCCAAACATGGTGGACGTGCGAGACGCCCAGAGACAAGCCCTTCCACTGAGTGATGGCTGCCATCTGGCAACTCAGAATGGACTTTCAAAACATCGTCCCTTGCTGTACAAAGTATCTGGTCACAGGGTTTGTTATCAGTAGAACCAGGATTAAAAGTTGTGACCTCTACTCTTCCCTTTCTCTCACCCTTCTTCTTCCAAGGTGTATATTTATATTTTTTTTTCGAGGCAGCCAGAGGGAAACATCAAAAGGAGCCTTCCTGGGGGGTCAGCAGTAAATGAGTAACAGCTGGACAGAGAGAGCAAAGAGAAAGTGAGTCATGGGGACTGTGTTCAATCTGTAAGCTTGCTCTGGCTTTCTCTGAAATGTTTTCTCCTCTATTCTGGGAGCTGTGGGCCTTGTCTTCACTCACCCCAAAACACCATCTCAGACTCCGGAATCAGGCTCTTAGTAACGCTGAAAGCTCATAATCTTTCCTTCAAATTGCAGGCACTTTAACTCCTATGACCTAAGTCCTTCTTACAACAATGTACGTTAAAACGAAGCAGTCAGTACAATGGCTTGGCCAGGGAGATGTGGTTTGGCGCCGTCGCGCAATCTCGCTCCCTCATGCTGGGGAGGTCTTTGAGTGGAGGGCACCTGGGCCACCGCTTTGCTTTGCTGACATCCCACAGCCTCACGTGACCCTGTGGCACTCTGGAGCCCACCAACCAAAAAGCACCTCCTTTCTTTTCTTTTTTTTTTTTTTAAGATTTTATTTATTTATTTGACAGAGAGATCACAAGCACACCCAGAGGCAGAGGGAAGCAGGCTCCCCGTCGAGCAGAGAGCCCGATTCGGGGCTTGATCCCAGGACCCTGAGATTGCAACCCGAGCTGAAGGCAGGGGCTTAACCCACTGAGCCACACAGGTGCCCCAAGCATCTCCTTTCAATTACCGATTGCAATGGTTACATTTTATTTTCTCCTATGGATTCTGGCCCTCCCAAGCGAGCCCAGGCACACCAAGAAAGGGAAACAGGCCCTTTGGATACAAATCACTCGGGATCCTTAAGGACCAAGTGCTTAGCTGTGTGTTTGGCACATATAGGGACTCCATCAATGTTGATTACTTTTCTTCCCTTCTTCCCCAACAGAGGAACAAACACTTAGATTAACTCAGGGGTAGTAAGTAACAGACTCAAAAGAAACGAGCTTTTTCAAATGAAGAGAACCTTAGAATTTCCTTGATAAAATAAAATTAAATGCCTGGGCAATTAAAGGAAATCTGTTACTGCTTGATCACAATGTGAATTATAGCCTGGTAAATAAAAATCCCCTTTACAGGTAGAAGCTACAGAAAAAGACGTATGAACACGAAGCCTTCTGGAGCTGAAGGGTAAAATAATGTGTATACACATTTTTTTTTAATCTACAAATACAGCCAGAGTATTATAAGAAGCCCCCTACCTTCCTTAGGAGCCATGTGCCCCAAGACTTTTTATTAAGAGCACCCTGTATGAGGTTTACATCCATGCCCACCGCTCTTTTCTAATAAAAATCTCCTCCACATTCCCCTTTTGTTGTGAACTTCAGTGACTGCCTCCCCACTGGCTATACTCAACCACACATATCTTTCAGAAGCCAACTGAAGCATAGAAAAGTTAAACATGATGCATTCAAGGTCAAATCTCAAGTCAGTGGAAAAGGCATAAATACAGCCTCTCTGCGGCTGAGCGTTCTGGGTGCTGGGCCATCCTGCAACGGTGAAATTTTGACTTTTGATTGCTGTTTTCAAAATTCCCTTGAGTCTTGAAAAGCAGCTCATGCTAACAAGATAGAAGGAAGACGCTTTTACAAATTTCATTAACACTGCACAATTTCACATTCCTGGACCTATCACACCCGCCAATTCGTTCTTTAATACGCGTTTAAAACTCCCTTGAAAACACGGTATAAACGGACTCAGAGACATATGAATGGGAGAGGGTTTGGGAGCCTAAAACATACCCGATTCCCCCCCCCCCCCATTAAGTGCAGTTGAATCTCAAGGCATGCCAAGCATTTTGTGCAAGAAGAAACGTTCTAGGGCGCCTGGGTGGCTCTGTGGGTTAAGCCGCTGCCTTCAGCTCAGGTCATGATCTCAGGGTCCTGGGATCGAGTCCCGCATCGGGCTCTCTGCTCGACAGGAAGCCTGCTTCCCTCTCTCTCTCTGCCTGCCTCTCTGTCTACTTGTGATCTCTCTCTGTCAAATAAATAATAAATAAAATCTTTAAAAAAAAAAAAAGAAACGTTCTACATTTAAGAGCTGCACTATACACCCCACGAGACCCCTTTCTGAGATAAGACCCGCAGAGGTGCAGCTCTTGGGAAGGATGAACAGAGGACTTGGGAGTGCAGGAGGCATTCAGGGAGAAGGCATCACAAGGACTAAGCTGTGCTGAGAAATGAGGGTGCCCGAGCTGTCATAAGAAAAACATTCACAAGCATGTGCAGATTAAACAGATAACAAGAGAGGCTCTTTTCTTTTTTTATAAAAAGGGAGGTCATTCCTCTTGCTTTTAGGACCTTAAAAAATAAACCTGAACAATCAAGGGCTGGGAGCCTTGACCCCTGGTGGAAGGCAGCCTTGAGCACGATTCCACGCCTTAAAACCAGGACATACCTACTCTCAAGGAGCTGTTTTACTTTGCTTTCTGCTACCACACTCGAAGACTCCTTGATATAACACATAAGCTTTTTTTTTTTTTTCCTGGGTATCTCTCTATCATGAAAAGCTCATTTGCCATTTAATTTTTATCTAATCATGCTGGCTGGTTTTTGTCTGTCTCTCTCCCATCTACCCCCACCCCACCTACACTGGCATTCTCTGTGGTCAAAGAATCTGTTTCAGTATTAGTGTTCAATATAACAAATGTCAAGTAAACACTCTACACATTTCCTGTGCTATTTAAAGCATCTTAAGCAATTATTTGCTCTAAAGTATTAAACTGTAAATTTTCTTAGCTGGTGCCAGTTCCTACAGTTAAGAGCTGTCACAGAACAGTACTTAGAACACTCAAACGCGACTTTCAGAGCAGCTACACTCATAAGCTCCATTTGCCAAGATTTTTCTTAGTTTCTGTATTTTTAAGGGGTGTTTTTGAGACAATGTGCAAAACTGCAATGAGGTGTCATTTGTAGTTCTTTTATATTAATAAGTACATACACATCTTTCAACACAGATTTATCTCTAAGCAAAACGATAAGAGACAGATTAAACAGCAGACACATACACTTCAGCCTCATTACTGTGGGTGCTTATATTATAAGCTAAAAGCATGACCACTGAAAATATCACTACGCAGGACAAAGCTCCGAATCATACAGTTGGCTTACAAAAGGATCCCCTAACACTAGTTTTATAAAGGGTGCATACATATGTATAATACTTGTACATACAGCCCTAGAAAAATATTAATATAATACACACATATATACGTCTCTGTGTGCAAATAATGACATCCTTTACAGGCATTTTTATGTTTGGCTAGATGAGGTTCTTTTTCAGTCTTCTGAAATCCATGACATATTTTTGTGATTACCCAAGAGTAACTTAAAAGTAACATAATTCTAAAATCCTTAATAGCTAAGGCTGCATTAAATTGCCACCTCCTCCTACAGAATTGTACGGTCCTTGGAAAAATGTTCATGCAACAGACTACAATTTACAAACAAAAAACAAACCGACGACAACAACAACAACAACAACAAAAAGACCTCCTTTTTTTTTTTTTAACGTAGTTAATCACTAGACTTTATTTTCCAACTGATGAAAGAATTGTATTATTCCCACCAGGTCAGAACCCATTCTGATGTTTAGGTCCTGTCCCAGGTATTACTAGTTGCTGAAAGATTGCACTAAAGCATGAAGGGACAACAGGGTTATATTATCTTAACGTGTTCCACTCAATAGTTCTTGATTGTGTTATGAAGTGCCGTCACACTGCTTACCGAAAATGTCTTGCTATTATAAGAATAAAACCATCAAGGAACCACATGTCTACAGAGCTTATATTTGTGACTTATAACCCAAGAAGCATTGTCGAGATCTGCTGGCACAGTCTTAGGACATCATCCCCTCTGGTGGGGTGGGGGTGTGTTTGTCAGAGCCCCTACGTACCACACCTTGCTTGGCAAGGGATATGTCATTTGCCTGCACCAAAGAAATGATCATGTCAAGGGCTCCGGGGTGTCTCAGTCAGTTAAGCATCTGCCTTCAGCTCAGGTCATAATCCCAGGGCCCTGGGATTGAGTCCCACATCGGGTTCCTTGCTCAGCAGGGAGTCTGCTTCTCCCTCTCCCTCTGCTGCTCCCCCTGCTTGTGTTCTCTCTCTCTAATAAATAAATAAAATCTTGAAAAAAAAAAAAAAGAACATAAAGGGGGAAGAAGTAAGAGACATGACAGAGCAGGGAAGAGAGACAAGAAAAAATGAAGGAAAACGAAACAATCACCTGACATGGTTCACATTTGTGTGCACTTCTGTTAGAAATACTTCAAAACACCATTTTTCTTGGGTGAAAATTTTCTGAGATGGGAAGAAAGGGGCCCGTAGGGAGCTCATCAAATTCATGCTAATTTTTAAACATAGGTGGAGAGTTACTTGAGCCTTACTGAATCCTTCTCAAATTTTAGTAGTTTACCTTGGTTTCGTGACTATGCTTTCATACACACTCGATATTTATAAAAACAATTTTGTAAGTCCCGCAATGACACGGGTGGTAAGCAGTCAAGAAAAATTAAGTTAAGAGCACAGGGTCTGAAGTTAAAATGGTATGAGCTGAATCCCAGTCCTACTACTTACTAGTTCTATGACCTTGGGCAAGCTACTAACCCAGTTACCTTATCTGTAAACCCGAGATCATAGCCACCCATCCAGGTTTACTGCGAGGATTAAGTGATTAGCACAGTGACTGACACATCCTAAATCCTCAATACGCCAGTGAGCCATTATCATTCTTAAAAGAATCGTTCTTACATGATGACCTTCCTCGTGTGTGTGCACTGTTTCATGTGTTTTTGATCATGAATCTGGTAAATAAATATCTGTTCACTGAATGATTTACTGAATAAGTCATTTATTTATTTCTCAATAATTCATTCATAGCCACAATCAAATGCAGGGATTTTTGTTATTTTTTTTTTAACTTGGATTCCATACACCTGTCTAGAAGATGCCCAGATGAAGGAGAGAAACGAATTTAGCCATCCCACTAGGGAAGTGTGAGCAACGTGACTACCCAGGTACTGTTTTGGAGGAGTCTAATGAACGCTGTTAGCTGAACCATAGAAGAGAAGTCCAATCCAGCATCAACTTTAAACTTCAAAAACATCATTCACCTTTATGTGTATCTGGAGTCCACAAAATAAGTTAAACCCTAATATCTCAGATCGACGAAGAATAGCAATTAGCAAGATTCATTTATAATCTCTTTAAAAGCTGTTCCTCCTAAGGAATACTGAAAAGGAAATCAAAGATTAATTTGTTTGAAGCCACAAGCCACAACTTAACCAACTTTATCGTTCCTTCCTGAGATAGTGCCTTGCACACAGTAGGTTTACAAGAAATGAACAAAATTAAGTTGAATCTAAAATAAGGAAGACATGGGGCGCCTGGATGGCTCAGTGGGTTAAGCTTCTACCTTCAGCTCAGGCCATGATCCCAGGGTCCTAGGATCGAGCCCCGCGTCGGGCTCTCTGCTCGGCGGGGAGCCGGCTTCCTCCTCTTTCTCTGTCTGCCTCTCTGCCTACTTGTGATCTCTGTCTGTCAAATAAATAAAATCTTTTATAAATAAATAAATAAACAAACAAACAAATAAATAAATAAATAAATAAAACGAGGAAGCCAATCAAAAAGATGCATTCGGTCCCTCCTACATCGTGAATGAGAAACTGTCTAAAGGATCAAACAATCACCAGCTCTGGCTGAACTTCACGGCTAAACTCAAGAATTTGTTGATACTGTACTAACGAAGTTCACTGATGACATTCCTCCTTCCTTAATTTCAATTAATGTGAGCATGGTCAAAACACAGCTGTCAATTCCACTATCAAAGTAGTAAGAATATGCCAGGGCTCTGAGCTTCTGGAAGCATGAAGACATGGGTGACTCAGAGAAACACATGTTTTCGACCCAAAATGATGAAATTAAGATACTTCCTTTTTTTTTCTTTTTTTACTTTTAATAGTTTCTAATCTCCCATTGGTGTGTTTATTACACATTAGTTGTTATTTAACACAATGGCTCTCCTGGGAGGGGGAAAAATCAATGTAAAAATAAGAGTTTTCCAGGAATAGAAGTAGAAATAGAAAGAGTCGCAATAGAAAAATACCAGAGGGAAATAGTTTTTATATTATACAGCAATTAAAACATGCTAAACAAAACAAAAAAAAATCTATTTTTAAAGGCACATCATAGCTGGAAACTGGCCAAAACTCAACATGTTTGATGAGATACAGATCAGCGGCAAGAACAAAGGAAAACCCAAGTTGAAGGATTAAATTTCTCTCAAAATCAGTCACTCAAATATCCGCACCCAAGTCATAAAGTGTTTCGGAGTTTGATGTATACTCCAGGCATCGATCCCCGTCCAGGGAGCAGAAAGGCTTCATCTGCCACATGCCAAACTGAAACAGATTCACGTACAGCACCGTACATGTCTAAGAACAGCTCCTAAAAGTCATCAGCAAAGATGCCTTGTGAGTAGAGAAATCAAAAGACAAGAATCAAAAGGCATAAAGATTTCAAAGTTAAGATGCAATGCTCTCTAATTTTCTGAGTCACAGGCTAAGAGAAAAATTTTAAAAAGGACCCCAAGACCATTTCCCCTTTGCAGAAACCAGCAAATAATAATAATAACAAATTTTAAAAATGCAGGCACAAAACACCTGGCTCTGCTTTCCTGCTTCTCGCCAGGGACATACATCCATATTTATGGATCTATGTATATGAGCGAACAATCAAACAGAACTGCGGAGCAGTGAATTACACGCAGTCCTACAGATATACTCTCACACACAAGAGAGCAAAGCTGATGCTATTTAAACATCATGAAATATTTTCCTAACTGTGCACAGATGGAAGTACAGACTTTTCTGCCAACTGCCTGGTTCAGAAACTTTGCTCTATTTTTAATTATTTGGTTCAGAGGACCCGTTTGTGATTAACTTCTGTGTTGGATGGCAAAGGCAGTCAAGTTCCTGACCCACAGCAAAGAATACTGAGAGAAGCTTAATTATTTTTAAACAGCTAGTGTAATATTGTAAACCGTGTGTAGGGACAACTCATTTGTCAAAGACCTGTTCGTGGGTGCTGCAGCTTGAAGAAGAAAAATCTGGGAGGCACTGAGGAAGTGACTCCGAAATGAAGTTCCTGATGACAGAGAAATTTTCATCTTAGAGAAATAACAATGGAGTATGAAACCGAGAGGAAGAAATTAATAGTACTGCAAGGACTAATCTTATTAGCACTGGAAGTTTCAGTTCTGCCTACGAGGACAGTGAATGGAATGCCAAAGCTTTAAACACAGGAAATGAACTCAGATGCAGGGAGGAGGTGGTCAGGAAATGTCAACCATAGAATTCAGAATCACACACGAGAAGTGCTGAGCAGGATCAAATCCCAGAACAGAAGGAGAAAGAGAAGCAGTGGTCTAGCAGGAAGATAGAAAAGAGAGCTGAGGTAAGAATGACCAGGTGGTAACAGTTTTATAGTTTTCAGAACTGTGCATTACCAAAAAAAAAAAAAAAAAAAAAAAAAAAAGCTGTTTCCAAAAGAAAATAGACCCAAAGAGCAAATCAGTACAAACACAGAAAGGAAACAAAATATAAGGCATCCCGTTAAGAACCTTAAAGGGAGAACAGGGTTCAGACATAACAAACTTGCATTCCTAAAGAAGCCTGCTTTTGACCAATATCCCTGTAATTGCAAGATGTTCTGTATTTAAGCCTTTAATGTCCTTGGGAAAACACCAGATTCTACGGAACCACAGGCCACAGAGAGCCAAAATATTTCAGGAGTTAATACTTATTGCTAAAAATTACATTTATAATGAGTCCAGGATCAATGCCAGAATGGTCTGGGAATTGGAAAAAAGAAAAAAAAGAGCACCTAATTTCTGTTTGAGAAGGTATGAAATGGGGAATTTAAAAAAGAACATCCTTAGCAGGGGTTGGGGGCCCTAATTCAGCTTCTTAAACCACTAACACTGGCCACTAGCTTTCAGCTGGGTTGGATGACACAGGACGACTCAGGACACATCCGTAGTTGTGAACAATCAGGAAATGCCAATAATTGGAAACAATTCAGGGAGCATCGCAAAGAGAAGAAAAAAGGTGATCTATTCTAGAAAGCCCAAAATAAAGTTACTCCTATTAATATATACTCATAGTCTTCTACTATGCAAAGTATATGTATGGGTATGTGTGTTGGAAAGAGACTAGAATTAAAAAAAAAAAAACCTGTTTTGTTTTTTGTTTTTCAAAAAAGCACATCTATAAATGGTTTCATAATATCCACCTGGTAATATTATAGGCCATGGCTTAGAAACGTTTTATCTCACTTAGAAATATTTCTATTTGCTGTAACAGCAGCCACTGTGTTGAGATAGGATCTGACCTGTGTCTTTGTCCATAAAACAATCCTATAAAATATGTAAACATGAACTCAATTTTCTTTAAGTCAAGAAAAGCAAAAATACAGTTGTCAGAACAAGAACAGCTTTCTGTGGGATATTCTAGTTAAATGAAAGCTATTCAACTTGAATCAATTGCTGTATCCATTCTCCAATACACAGCAGATTTATATTTCAGAAGGTTTTTGACAGAGAACAAAATGTTACTGAACTATCTCTTCCATTCCTTTTGTCCTACAGAACATTCCATGGGCTGAACTCCCAACAAGGGGCACACACTTGTCAGCTTCTGTGTGCACTCCTTCTATTCTAGTTGGCCTTTGTTGCAAATTTTCGGGTTTGACCCTTTCCTGGCAAAACATGAATATACACCTCTGGGGTTTAAATTGTGCTACAATTTAAAAAAAAAATTTTTTTAAAGCTTATGTTTTATTCTGTCCCATCATGAAGGGCCTCCTGACTCGTTAAAATGGGCCCTGCTATTTAAATCCATGCTAGAACCTTTCTTTTTTATCTGCTTCTGTAAACAACTAGAAATCAAGGGAGAAAAATTCTTTCCACCCAACAATCCACATATTTCTACACAAAACCGATCACGGTTTCTTTAAACACGAGACAGACCGACTAGAGCCGGCATGAGCATGTCCATGTGAGATAAATCTACCCTCCATTGCCTTGACTCCGGGTCATCCCAGGACTGGGCCTGTGGGCAAACGCCAAGATGGAAAGAATGGAAGGGTGCCCGTTTTCAAGCATATCTGTGTAAAGGCACACCGGGAGCTCAAGAGGGAGTTGCTGCTCTCTCTGTAAGTGACAAAAGGTGTGTGGCTGCGAATGGATTCAAGGAGGAACATTCAACATCACGCACGCCATTTAATGACTAAGCCTGAGCCAGCTCAAAAAAAAAAAAAAAATCCATCAGAAACAGATTTTCAGACAATGGAAGACCTAAAACACTGGTTCTCAGGGATGATGTCCAAAGGAGGTCTCTGAAGCTGGGTGTCATCCTTTAGGGTGGCCCAGAATAAAATGGTGACTCATTATGCCTCCAGGCGAGCTCATATCTACTTTGAACGGCAAAGACACCAAGTCCCGTGGACTTCCAACGAAGATCTTGGGGCGAGAAGAGATATCCACCAGCACTCTCTGTGACCTGTTAGAGAGAAACATTCTTAGCTACTCCGTCACCAAGCAAAGCTCCCCCGCCAGGCTATAGCATCTTGGCTCCTGGGAAAAAGCCTTGAAGAGATTGGGGGGTGGGGGGAAGGCCTAAAAGAGAGATGCCCCCGATCGTGTTTGCAGAATGGCTCATGAGGATTCCGCACATAAAATCTAGCTGCAGTCGAATCTTCACGTGAATCAGACCCCAGGTATCTCTGAAGCCAAGTGCCTGGGCATCAGCCACCAAATTACTTCTGCAAAGAAAGAAAAGGCTCCCATCGTAGTGATTCTAGAAGCTCCCGGCATCAAGAGAGAGATGACGATTTTTACTAAATGATTGACCTCTAGATGTCGCAGGACAGTAGATAGGCATCATGAAAAGGAGCTCAGTGTCCCGTGCTGCCTCTGGCCAGCCCAGGAGGTAGCTATCGGATTTGTAGGCGGCTGCGTGAGTTTCCTCTACCCACTCCATGGCGTCCAGCAGAAAGACAGTGGGCACCACAGCATGGAAAAGATCTGAGCGTGATGCCTGCCCAACCAGTCTCTGAGGGGATGGCATCTGATTTCAAAATTCCATATAGGAGATGAGTTTGATGTCCTGATGTTCCTGGCTCGGCTGACACTGATGCATTAAAGGAAACACAGCTCTAGAAAGCTCCATGTTAAAGGTACAGTGACTGCAGAAGGGAAAGCCTCATCCGTCAAGCATAGGCTGGGGCACTACGTGCACGTCTCATGAAATTGATGATGAAATGATTTCAGGTAACCAGGAGTTGTATATATATATTTATATTCAAGGGGCTGTCCTCTTGTACCTTCCCAGCTCCATCTCAAAATTGCTCTGTCGGGCCATGTTGGTGAAGCAGAGTTATGACTTTTCAGTCTATAAGTTCAGAGACCCAACTGCATAATTCCTGGGGTGATGGCGAAGAGGGCTGAGCTCCAAGTCAGAAAGCTGGGCTCATGGCACTGACCATATGGGCTCTGGCCACGGGAACCCAGCCTGTCGGTCAACTTCTTCTGTTCTGCTTCCTCCCCGGGAAAGTGAGGAGCATCCTCTCCACGCAGAGAGTCATTGTGACTCTCCAGGGAAACAATTTATCTGAAGCACCCCGAATTCCATGATAGCTATTAGCAGCTGCGGCAGACCCGTGACACACCAGCCACTTCATGCAGTCTAAATGACAGGGCTTTCTAAGGCTGGCTTTACTAAATCAGAGGCTCAGGCAGCGAAAGATCCCTGACAGAAATGGGCAGTGTTGACTAACCTACAAGAGAAGCAAGGAAACATAGGACTTTTCATCCTAGCAAAGTCTTGGAAAACCTGCACATTTTAAATGGAAAAGCTAAAAAAAAAAAATTAAAAATAAATTTTTTTTAAAGGATATGGTTTCCTGAGATTTCAGGGCAAAGAGTAGAAAGTGCACCACTTAGAACAGAAACCCTGAGATTACTCAGGTCACCGAATGTTCTCTGCATAGCAGAATAACCAACAGCTAGTGTTTGTTCCTTTCCATA
Source organism: Lutra lutra (assembly GCF_902655055.1). NCBI lineage: Eukaryota > Metazoa > Chordata > Mammalia > Carnivora > Mustelidae > Lutra > Lutra lutra. The sequence goes on along the minus strand of NC_062283.1, from coordinate 11,213,799 downwards.
GATTAATAACTGTCTCTGCAGGACCTAAAGAGGAAATGAACTGTACTGCTCTGTTCGAAGAAGCTTCCTCTACTACTGGGAAGACCCACGTCCTAAAGTCAAACTGGGAAAAGCCTCCTTCATTTTAACATTGCTTCTTCCTCCCGTTGGCCTCTTCTGATTTCTAGGCTGACGAAAATGGATCCAAACCTTGCAGGGCGGGGGAAAAGAAAAATTTCTCCCTCCCTTTTTATTGATTTACACAGATTTTTTTTTAATTTTATTTTTTATAAACATATATTTTTATCCCCAGGGGTACAGGTCTGCGAATCGCCAGGTTTACACACTTCACAGCACTCACCATAGCACATACCCTCCCCAATATCCATAACCCCACCCCCCTCTCCCAACCCCCCTCCCCCATCAACCCTCAGTTTGTTTTGATTTACACAGATTTTTTAAATAGTGCTGTTCATTTGGAGAACACTGAAATGGGGGTGGGGGGGGATTCAACCTCCTCCTTCCGAAGAGTAGAGAGAAGTACAAAGGGTGACAGAGGCTTCATTAGAACAGGAAAGCTAAGATAAAACAGGAAAATTGGGGCATAGATGCTCTCACCGCATTTCCTTCAACCTCAAACAAAAGCCAGGTTTTATGGAAGGAGATTTCTGAATAAATAACCAGATCATCTTTTCTCCTGTCAATAAAATAATAAACTTGTCTCATGGGCCTATGACCTCTTATAAAGGAAAAACAAAACTGTTCCTCTTACAAAAAGTGTCAGATCACGGTACCAGAAGGAGCAAAGGTAAACAATCTTTTCTCAGTTCCTTATAGAAAGGCTGTCTTGGGACACTTGGGTGGCTCCCTCCGTTACGGTCTGCTTTTGGCTCATTCCTAGGATCAAGTCCCACACTGGGCTCCCTGCTCAGTGGGGAGCCTTCTTCTCCCCCTGCCTGCCTCTCCCAATGCTTGTGCTCTCTTTTGGACAAGTGAATAAATAAAATCTTAAAAAAAAAAAAAAAAGAAAGAAAGAAAAGAAAAAGAAAAGCTGCCCCTACTCTCCACTCCCCCCTCCCAAAACCCGCAGCTCGAGGTCACACCTCACAATGGACTGGGTTGCCGGGACCAAGGAAGACCCAGAGGTAAAATGAAAATGGCTGGGTGGCTCAGTGGGTTAATAAGCCTCTGCCTTGCTCAGGTCATGATCTCAGGGTCCTAGGATCAAGCCCCGCATCGCATCGGGCTCTCTGCTCGGCAGGGAGCCTGCTTCCTCCCCTCCCGGCCTCTGCCCGCCTCTCTGCCTACTTGTGATCTTTCTCTGTCAAATAAATAAATAAAACCTTAGAAAGAAAGAAAGAAAGAAAATGGAGCTGTGGAAAGAAAAGCACCCACTTGGAAGGAACTTGCCAGAACAGAGCAAGAGGAACAGGGCTCTGGGCACTCCCTTTTGGGGGTGAGGCATCCCATGGTGGGGGGGGGCAGGCTTCAGCTTCTATACCTTTCCCCATATCCCTCAGAATCTCTGTCAGAAGCCTATCATTCCTCACACCAATGGCCACAAATGAACACCCTGGAACCAAAAAGGTAACCTCACAGCCACCAACAGGCAACTTCTGGATGAACTCGGATGCAAGAGAGAGGAGGTGGTGGCCACCCGGAAGGGGCCCAGAAATATCATGGGTGGACTGCCCGCCCTCCCCTCATGGTGGGTTACACAGAGGATGGCTCAGGGTTCCCCAGTCCCTGGGGGGGCTTTATCTCCATGTGACCAACCTTGCTTAGGACTCCACAACTACTCTCTTCCAGGAACTTAAGATAATTCTCTCTCCAGGAACTTCCACCTGCGCTGGAGACCGGGGTCACAAGAGCACGTAAGGCCAGAGGACAGATGTTACTGAGGTGACTCTCAAGTTCTTTCACTCATTCAACATGATGGCTGTGTTCCTAAGAACACTTATGTACTCAAAACTCAACAGGATTTTTTTTCAAGACCAAGAAAGACCGTTTTAGGCATTAAAAAACAAAGCAATTTTTTCTTGCACTGAATTTCTATAATAATAGTATTCTGTGTGGTGATAAGTGTGGTACTATGAAATTTAAATATCACTGGGCAAATCCAGCATCCACTAGGCCCCATGCTGGTTCCGGACCACAGTGACACGTGTCATGGTCTACCTTAACAGATGGAATCACATCCAGTGTGTATCCGAAAAACTCACATCACAGGGGAAATGTCTGTATCATCCACTGGGGGCCTGCTAGATGCCAAATGCCAAGAATGGGGGGGGGGTGGCAGGAAAAGGGGTCCTCGCTGTCACTGAGCTGCAAAAAAGGATTACAAAGTGTTATGAAAGGGGGAGAACAGGGTGCTGGGAGCCCAGACTGGCGGCATATAACCCTGGGGAAAAGATTCAGTTGAGATTTTAAAAATAAGGTGAAGTTAGCCAGAAAGATAGCAGCGAGCAGGTAGACGTCAAGAAAAGGAGGAGGGAAGGGAGTAGCAAGCCTCAGAGCTGGGATGCAAGGGGCTTCTCAGGGGGAAATGCAGTGTGACTGAAGTCACCCAAATAAGAGACAACAGATAAGGGGTCAGAGAGATAAGCAAGGTCCCCCAAGCCTGCCGAGCCAGGTTACAGCCTGTGGGCTTCATCCTGAGGCCCATGAAAACTCAGGGAAGGAGTGAAGGAAAACAGATGCAAACAGATCTCTAGCTGTAAGAAACATGCATTTGGGCTCCGGAGAGGAAAACGGGTTGGATCAGTGCAAGGGGACATCCGGGGAGAGAATGCAGGGAATATATATCACATCCCAGACCTCCCCGCCCTGCTGAGCCATGAGCCCAAGTTCAGTCCTTGACACCAGCCTTCCCCAAAGCTTAGTACCTAGACAACGGCTCGCAAGCACCTGCCCAAAGAGCCCTCTCCAGAGAAGAGGGGAAACAGGAAAGACGCAGGGTAGCAGTGAGCGTCTCTAGTCCGATGTGGATGAAAATCAGACCCCAACCCAGGATCTTTGATAACAGTTCAATTTCACCAGGTCTGAAACTCCTGACTGATTGCTCAGGTCCCCGGGAGGGAGGCTGCCAGACAGCCAGCACAGTTGCCACGGTGGGGCCCAACGAGAGCAATACGGGTCAGCCGCCCAGGGTGGAGAACCCCAAAGGTGGGGAGAGGAGACCCTAGGAAACTGGCCCAGGTTGGGTGAAGGGCAGAGAGTCAGGGATGGGTGGGAAGAGAAGCGGAAGGGGCCCCTTGGCAGAAAGCAAGCACAGGGTTTCAACAGGGAACAGTTCCCAAGGAAAGCTGTGGGTAGAGGAGCATGAGAACTATGCCCAGCAAAGCTGCTGGCCGGTGCAGAATGCGAACTCCCTTCCAGGTTGGCCCTGGGTACAATCACAGAGGAGACCACAGACATCCTATAAACACCTGAACTTCCACATGCCAAAAAGTAATACAATTGAAGGAAAAGAAAACCAGACCCGGGAAAATGGCTGCAGTGAATGGGATTTTAAAAAGGCTGAGATCTAGGGCGCCTGAGTGGCTCCGACATTAAGCGTCTGCCTTTGGCTCCGGTCATGATCTCAGGGTCCTGGGATCGAGACCCTCATCAGGCTCCCTGCCCAGCGGGAAGCCTGCTTCTTCCTCTCTCACTCCCCCTGCTTGTGTTCCCTCTTTCACTGTGCCTCTCTCTGTCAAATAAATAAAATCTTTAAAAATAAATAAATAAATAAATAAATAAATAAAAAGACCGAGTTCTAGAACACAGGAAGAGCTCATATACTCCGATTAGGAAGTATCAAGACTTCCATTTGTTAATTGTGTAAAAGAAAATTAGCAAATTAACAAATAAACATACATGTTTATTTGTTAATTAAATTAAATTAATTGTTTAAAAATTAGCAAATAAACATATATGGAAATATCTCTGAGAGGGATCAAAGGAATGCAAAGTTTAAAACCCCAAGAAGGCTAGGGGTGCCTGGATGGCTCAGTTGGTTAAGCATCTGTCTTGGGCTCAGGTCATGATCCCGGGGTCCAGGAATGGAGTTCCACATCGGGCTCTTGCTTCTCCCTCTTCCTCTGCCTCTCCCCCAGCTTGTGTTCTCTCTGTCCCTCTCTCTCTCTCAGAAGAAGAAATAAAATCTTAAGAAAAATAAAAAATAAAACCAAAAGTCTATTAAAGTATGCAAAAAAGAATAGGTCCCACAATTAATCAGGTTGGAGAAAGACACATTCACATATTGTTAGCAGCAATGGAAATAAGCACAGGCCCTTCAGAAAGCAATTCAGAGTCACTCCCCCACCATGGCAGTTCTATGTAAGTTTTCTGTTGTGACTATAACCTAAGTAAATCCTTAAGTATGCAAAGATATCCACTGCTGCTTTATAACAGCAAATAAGTAGGGGCGCCTGGGTGGCGCAGTCAGTTAAGCATCCAACTCTTGATTTTGGCTCTGGTCATGATCTCAGGGTCGTGAGATCAAGCCCTGCATGGGGCTGGGTGCTCAGAGGACAGTCTGACTGAGATCCTCTTTCTTCCTCTCCCTCTACCCCTCCCCACCACGCGCGCACACTCTCTCTCTCTCTCTCTCTCTAATAAACAAATCTTTTTAAAAAACCCGCAGCAAAAAAATCTTTTTAATAATAAAAATTTTAAGAAATAACAGTAAATAACTAGAAACCATGCAAATGTCCACATATAACACAAAACTTAAATTAAGGTAAAATAACTTCATAAGACAGTGCATAATCCTTGCAAATGATAACTGCAAAATCTAGGTTACAAAAAGAGAACTTTTATGCTAAATGGAAAAAAAAAGCAAAACTGAAAAAACTTATGTGTTACATCATCGAGGACTAGAAGACAACACACAGAGGTGAACGTGATTTGCTGACTGGGATGGTGGGATAAAAGGGAACTTTTGCTTTGATTGGTTTTCTTTTATTGCTGTGATGTATAGGCCAGAGACGTTTACAATGTAGCATTCTTATCAGTCACATTGTAGCGAACACCCTGTTTTGTGGGGCAGATCGACTGGTGGAGAACATCACTCCTGAATCAGCGGAGGGTGCACAGTCCTTCCCAAGTTGCAAAGGCCCATCTGGGATTCAAACCCTGACCACAAGGAGACCTGAGGGACTCCTCCTACCCCAAGTACCTCCAAACACACAGCCCTTTCCTCTGCTTTCATTTTTTCCCCCAGTTCTTAAGGTCTGTGCCTTCCCCTTCTTTTTTTGATTATGCATTGAAATCATCCCACATGCACTATATGTGGTAAACGCTCGTTTGATCCGTCCAACAACCCTGTATGGCACATGCTGTCATTGTGCCCATTTTACAGACGCAGACATTGAGGATCACGGACTCAAGAAATGTGGCCTGGCTCACACACCTAAGGAGCCAGAGCCAGAACTCAAATCTCAACCTCCCTGCCTTCAAAGGCTCGCTGGCACCCACCCTAAGAAGGGCTTCTTCCCTTCCCCTTCCCCTGTGCCTGTGAGGCAAACAAAACAACACTCTGATTTGTCACCTGTCCTGTCTGTACTAGCTGCCTAAAGAGACCTAACAGTAATGGATCAAGAGACATCATAGGAACTACTTGAAAATTAACCAATAAGATAAGCTAATGCGGCACGCATGGACTGGAAAACTGAGGCAGAACAGGAAAGGAATCATCTCGCGACTCCACCCGGCATGTGCAGGTAAAACCAAATGACCTCAAAAGGATTTCTACTTGCAAATTAAAAGCACAAGAAGACCCTTGATATGACTGCAAGGAGAGCAGAGCTCCCACACTCTCCTTGCAAAAATCAATTCCCCAATTAGCTGAGAGATTCCTTCCAGCCGTAAGGCAGCCGCTCCAGAAACGGGCGGTGTTTGGGGCATGGTAGCAAGAACAGTAAAAAGGGACAGAAGAGGTCTTCAGGTATGAACCTAATATACATAGGGTGATAAACGATTGCAGGCACCGCTTCTGACATACTCTATAAATTACGACACAATAACAGCTAAAAATGTAAATTCTAATTAAATACAAAACATAACAAAGTCAAACAAGAGCAAACGATGTTTGACAGAGCGAAGGTCTTCAGGGAGCCAAGGGTAGGACTGCAATAAAATTTGTTCATGGAACTGCACAGTGTTTGAGAAGGGGCCCGAGCCATCGGGTCCTCCGTCACCTCGTTCACTGTAGACGGGGAAACTGAGGCTCGGCAAGGGAAAATGAGCATCTCCAGTCCCCTTGCAGCAGGTCAGGAAACAGAAACTCGGTCCCCAAACGAGCTGTCCCTCTGCTCCCCACCGCGGCACCCTCCCTCTGCCTCGTCCTGGAAAGCTACTCCATTTGAAATCAGATTTTTAAAAGAGCATTAAGCATTCTATAAATATTAAATTCCTTTTTAATAATTTTCAAATGCACAGGGGCACATTTTAAAAAAGAGGCCTGGTTTTGATTTCTTTTGGAAAATTGCACCCTGCTCTGGGTTTAACCTCGTATTGAGTGAAATATTAACAGGCCATATATATAATGGTTTCAGTGTTCCTCCAGTAAAGCCAAACAAGATTCGAAAAACACATCCCCCAGGCCTACAGGGGAGTTTCTGGAGCACACATTAAACTCCACGCTCTGCCGTACAAGCCCATCACTGTTAAGTAACTCATCAGAAAATAAAGAGGGAATTACCAAAGGGGAATTGCCAAGCAATTAGTTCTCTGAAGCAGATGACACACGACTGCTAGAGGGAGGAGCTTCCCCGTTACTCATATGTCAGAGTCAGAGCCTCCTAATCTGTAAATAAAAATGCATCACATATGATTACATCTGGGATGGAGGCTGGGACTGCCAGGCTAGCGCACAGATAGTAAAACCCAAGTCCTCCCGTGTTCTCCGTGTCTACAAAGTGAGAGACAGTGCCTCTCGGGGCATTTTTTTTTTTCAATCCTGTGATTTTCATTCAACCTAAGAAAGACAGACTAGTCTCCCCAAAGCAGCCTAAGAGAGAAGTGATCTTTATCCTTTCTCTGTCTGACGTGAGTCGGTTAAAGATTCATCGACTGGTCCAGAGGAGGAGAAAAAATGAGAGACCTGGCGGGGGGCAGGGGAGGGCATGGGAGGGGACGGGAGACCCAGGCTTCCCAACAGCCACCCCAACCCAAGTGTGCCCCCGTTTCCTGGCACGCTTTGTTCTTGGGACTGGCATCCGCTGCCAGCCCCACCACCTAGCAAACTGGAGCTGTGAGGAGGCTGTATCATCTGCCAAATCTTGCCAGCTGAGCAATGACCCAGGGAAGCTCTCGAGAGAGTCAAAAGTTCATCGTCTCCCTGGGACTCATGATGCCCAATGGCGTTTGGAGCCCAACTGAAGCCAATCCTGGGGAACACCGATAAGCATACTGCCACTGTCATCACTTTCTTCAATTAATAATTATTGAAATCTCAGGGCGACATGAGGAAGAGTGAGGGGAGGGAAGATGACACCTCAAGGACAGCCTGTGTGCAACTCCGAGCAGATGGCCGAGCACCCAGACGGAAGGCCCAGAGTCCACGAGCCCCTCCCCGTTCTGAACCTCCCCGAGGATGCTGCATGTCTACCGGGACGCTTTAACCATGACTCCCAGACACGCCCTATCTTCTCCACTCAACTGTAAGCTTCTCACGGACAGGGCTCCGGGCTGGACAGACAACGCCTGGCTCCAGGATGGGAGCCAAGCAGGACTCCCCCCACCGAACCGCTGATCAACCTGGGTCAGGTTACTTTTCCTCTCTGTGCCTCAGTTTCCCTCAGTGCAGGTTACTTTTTCTCTCTGTGCCTCAGTTTCCCTCTGCCGAGTGGGTACTGAGAGTGCCTACCTCCAAGGACTGCAGTAAGGATTAAATGAGTTAATACACAGTGAGTGTGAACGACTAACGGGCTCTATAAATCCGTTAGGGCCTAGCTAGCACGATGCCTCTCACCGGAAGATGCATGGTGAATATGTGCAGACAGAATGATCTGCCCCTGGAGGTGTTTTCTCCATCTTTCTGGCTCCTGTCCTCACCTTCTCGTCTTTTACGGAAGGTGGGGAAGTCAATGCCTCATTCTGAGCTAGTTTGGGGAATAAAAGCAAGCCATCTGAATAACCCAGGTCCAAAAAAGAAAAAAAAAATCTTCAATAATCTGCAAATTTTTTCTACTTATATACTAAAGCAGACTGCCCACCAAGAGACATGCAACCAGGTAATTTCCAGCCTTCACCTTCACTTTGAGCCGTGTCTCTCAGCCTCTTTTCATCCTAGAGTCAAGGCTCACTAATAAAGTATAAACGAGAAGCCAAATTGCCCAGAAAGCCACGCCTCGCATGTGTGAGTTGTATGTATGTCACATTCAAAAGATTCCATGAAAAGCCTCCAGGAAAGCCTTTAAAGTTACAAAACACACCCATATTCATGCATTCTATCCAAGGACAGAAAACAAATTGCCCGAAATGAACAACTGCCCCAGGGTCAAGTGGATGGCACAAGGTGATTTACGCCTATCACGGGAGATGAAGAAATCGACGGTGGAAAAGATCAAAGGAAACGCTGGAACTGTTGTTAATACGTACAGGGCCTCACTGAAAATCTTAATAAAACTGTTTAGAGGAAAATAGAGGAATCATTTGTTGAAATGGAAAGAGATACCACACACACTGAATTTCAAAAGTGGCATTCATTTTCATACACACACATATTAGATGTAGCTAAAATTAGCTCAGGTTTCTTTCTTTCTTTCCTTTTTTTTAAGGTCTTAAAGGAAGAAAGGTTTCAACGTGATTTCATTGAGCTGTAGTTTGGCGCTGAGCTTCCAGGGAGAAGACCCGCTCACCCGCCCAGCCACCCTTTCAGCCTGGCACCAGCCTCCCCTGCCCCTCGGTCTCCCCAGACCAAGCACACAAAGGCTGCGCTGTGCCAATGTCCCAGCTCCTCTCCACAGCTGCTCACCTTCCCTCCAGGTACTCCACGCCCACGGATGTCAGCCCTGAAATACAGTCATTTCCCGCCCCCCATCTGGCAAACTTTGGGCAAACCCACAGCTCAACTGCAAAGACCCCTTTTAAGGTCTCTTTTTAAGCTCAGACCTCTCAGCAACTGTATCTCCCACCCCATCTACAACTCAGGTGCCCACCAGCACCTGTGCTCCGGCCAAAATGGCCTCGTGGGGTTACATCCCACGTTAGCTGGTTGCGTCCCAGCCACTTACACGGTCTTCCAGGCTCCATCCATCTCTTCCCACAGAAATGCTAACCAGCCTTCAGAGCTGAACTCAGATGATCCCTCCTCCTCCAAGTCTTTCCTCACCATCCCACTCAGCGTCATTCCAAATTCCTTCAGTGTCAGAATTTACCCCAGTAAGGACAACGCACCCCATTCTGCTTTGTATTAGCTCTTTCCGGGCATTTCTTCTTTCCCCTACCTGACCGTGAAGAATGCAAGCTCCTTTGGAAGCTCTTACTCACTGGCATTCCCACAGCACCATGTAGTAGTTCAAAAAAGACACAGTGAACAAATGAATGAATCATTTCTTTACATAGATGGTGCCTGGGAGCAAGTTAGGTCGAAACTTTGCTAGAGCCCTACCGTATTTATGAAATGAGTAGAACCAGAAATACTTGCAACCTACGTTTTAATTAAAAAATTAAAAAAACACCTTAATGAACCTAACAAGAGTACAGCACGAACGATACTATTTCCCTGCTCACATTTAACCATCAATTGTGAGTGCTCTAAGGAGGCCATTACTTCTGCAAAATGTTTAGATAATGCTCACACGCTTCCTTTAAATGCAGTCACAGAAAATGTCAGCGGCTTAGAATTCAAGGTGACTCGGCACTACTTTGCCGGTAATACAATACGTATTCATAAGACACTCAGACTTGCCCAATATACTATAAAAACCTCAGTGTCTTCTCAGTAGGCTGCACCTATTGGCCAAAAGATAGGATCTTTCGTTGCTTGTGTTTTCACAATGAAATTCTCTTTTAAACACCACAGGTGGAAAAAAAAAAAAAAAAGGTGCATGTGTATTCACCACGTATGCAATGAAACAAGTGCCCCAAAAACTTCAACGTGAGGATTTTCTGCCCAGCCTATGAAATGGTAACACCCCCAGGAGACAGAGCAGTGGTGGGGAGGCGTCTCGCCCCTGGCCAGTCAGCTGACACTTGTAGACCTTAAGAAGCTCACCTTGACATGTAACTGTGGGGTTATTCTATTTCCTTTTAAATGACACCTCCCTGACCCACTGGCCATAAAATGTCAAGGATTCAGGTCCAAATTTCTCAAGGATATAATGTTCGGGATCCCTTCCTGCCCCCACCCCCGCCCCATCCCCCAAGCAGGACTTCACCGGCTACCCTTCCTGAATCATTAAATTTGAGCTTGAGTCACTCCGGTTTTTGTTTCTTTTTACTCAGACCACAAATAACTTCATTTGTCCGCCCAACTTCTCGGTTCCCACCTCGCAACAAGAGAAAAACACTACGTATGTACCCTATCTCAGCAAGAGAGACAGACTCACGTAGCATTCAGAAAAATAAATAAAAGGCTCATTTGTTTTGCACAGCTGCAAATGTCTATAAGGCCAGTCCAAAGACCAAGGTACAGGTGTATTTGCTGGCTCCCAGTCATGTCTGGTCCAGGAGCCACCGTCACAGAGCAAGAACGTGGTAATCATCCTGTCAAGAGGTTAAATTACACGAGCACAAAGATAACCTATGTTCCCAGATCACAGACCGTACGCTGGTACTCTCCTTCTCCATAAACACACACTATTTCACGCCATTCTCACAGCAGCCCTCAAAGAAAGTTCTTTAATCTTATCTCCACCTTACTCATCAAGAAACTGAGGCACAGAAAGCTAACAGGACTCCCCAGGACATGTTGGCAGCTGCAGGGGCTAAAAGCAGACAGGCTGCTTCCGGAGCCCCGTGCTCGTAGCTCAGATGCCGTGGGAATAAGATGTTCACTTACAAACTCCATCTTAGGTATACAAGGGGAGCCCTTTACTTAAAGAAAGCTGGTGAATCGTTTTTTGACGGAACATTCCGGTAAAGCAAACAGCCACCCTGCAATAAATGAGTTGCACACCGAGAATTTTATACGTGAGGTGTGATAACAGCAGACTGTGTGTCTCGCCAAGCAAGGAAACAGAACATGACTTGGGAAGAGCCGCCCAGAGACCACCCAATCCAGCAGTTTCCAAACCCTTGTACAATAGTACAATTCCAGTATTGCAGAATTGCAATTGCAAGAGATCACTAAAGGTTCATTTTGATTCAGGAGCTGGAGCCCCAAGTCCTTTCTCTGTCTGTCTCTCTCTCGCTCTCCCTCTCTCTCTCTCTCTCTTTCTCTTTTTAAGCTTTCCAGGTGATTCTGTTGCCCAGCCAAGCTTGGGAACCTCTGAAGGAGTCCATTTCCACAGGTCCCAGCAGGACCGCTCCCAAAGTAAACAGCAAGAGGGGAATCTATTTCACAATCCCCTTTGGCTGCCTACACCCGTGCTCCCAAGCCCTCTCGCCCCAAGAGGGTTTAACTTCCATGTCTCCCGATTTCATGCAGGCAGGATCCTCTTGCCCTCCCTCAGTACAGAGCCATGAGTCATCAACACCGCATGCACTCTCCGTAGGCAAAACTCTCCAGGCCAGAAAAATTTACTGTACGTGAGGCAATCAGGAAGTTGTCAAATCCAAACAGACACCAAGAAATTCAAGATTCGACAAAGACCAGTTGCCACTGAACAAACAGGCCTCTGTCTCCCTACACTTGAAGCACGCTACGACAGAAACCTAAGACACGAAAACTGTCACTTACGGTCACAGTTTGGCAGCAAAACGGTCTCATCACATTAAGGAAAAGGGGACAACGAAGACGGTCAGGCTCAAGTCTAACAAGCAAACACCAATCGTCACCAGGTCAAACGCAGACTTCTTCATGAACCACTTTCTTCTCAAGTAAGCCAAAAAGAGAGACACTTCAAGCCAAGTTGGTTTTTGTTTTGTTTTGTTTTTTTTAAATGCTCTTGGCAATTTCTCAATCTCCCTCAGAATGCAGTCTGCAAAGGCAGTGGCGGCGAATGGTCCACTCACGCTACGCGAAAGCGTGGGCACGAGGTGATTTTCCGGGTCAGGCTGGATCCTCGGATGGAAACCAGACAAGCATAGCCAAAGTCTCACCTGATACGTGACGCACTTCCCTGGAGTGGCTGTGGGCAGGGGTCCGCCTTGCGAGGATGACACAGTAATCCCAGGCTTGAACGGACCACCCTGGCGACTTGCTGCTCGGGGCTTCTGCAGGGGTCAAGGCGGTGGACGGGGTGGGGGGAAGGGGAGAAGAAAAAGCCAAAATGAAAATCAGGACAAACAGCTTCCAAAAAGAACCCCAACCTTAAGGATACGGAAATCTAAACTTGAAGGACATCAAATTGTGCATCTTGTCTTATGAGAATTACAGATACCAGCCAGCTCAGAAGGCAGGCCTGGTTCAAGTCCACAGGGCTCAGAGGGAGACCACCACAAAAAAGGTCCTCCCTTCAATCAAAAGAAGAGCTTGGTCTCCCTATTTGAGCCAGGGACTGTCATTCTTTTCCCTAATGATTCTAACCGATCATCTGATAAACACATGCTGGTAATCACAGGGAGATCAGGTGAAATGGGCATGGATTGAATAGGAATTGAGCCAAAGTCTAATTTTCACATGTCATGTATTACTATCAACATGCAACTTCAGGAACAATCACCAAAAAAAAGAAAGAAAAAAAAAAAAAAAAGCACAGTTATTAGCATAGCAGTCGAATGGGATAGAAAAATGTATCAAATGCAGAATAAACTGTGAAAGTATGCACATGTTCACTGGACTTGCCACTGGATTTTAAATTATTGCTTCTTTGAATGCATGTCTATTTCATGTGCATTGTGCCACAATGCCTTGCAAACGGTTGAGGAAAAATCATCCACTGTATAATGAATGAGTGAATGTGCGAACGGATGAAAGGAGAATGAATGAATCTTCCATATACCTTTCCATCAGGGAGCTTGGTGCTCGTAGTAGTTTTTGTGAGGTAAAGACCTATGCACAGAAATGGAAGAAGATGAAGACTTGATCTGCTAGCAGAGTTCTCATCCCTATTAAAATAATATTTTTAGATACTGGTCATTCCCAACTGCCCAAATGAGACAGAAAGAATCAGAAAGCACAGTTATAAACTAACCCCCCAACTAGTCATTGCTAGTCAGTCTTTGATTACTGGAGCTGGTGTGTATATTTGTTTGGCTGATTTTAAATTTAGTTTGGGTTTCCTAAGCCCACGCCAGGTAACAGTAGGAAGGCAGAGGCCCAGGATTATGCTGGATATCAGAAAGAAACTACTCTGGAGTTATGAACACGATCTCCAATGTGAATAATCTGTAAACAGGTAAGTGAGCCAATTATCCCTGGGTACATGGCAACACATCTCCATAGTCATGATTACTTTCAACCATATACACTCACTATTTTTAAGAGCACAGCCCAGCTGGAAAGGAAAATAATTTCGATCGCTTTCCAACACTTTTCAAAGTAACAAACAGCCTCCTTACTTCTCGCGAATCCGTTCAGCAAGTATTTCCTTAAGCATCTACTATATGCCGGGGACTGATAGGCAAAAGAAGGAGGTTTTTGAATTGCTGGCTTCTCCACATGTAATCTGTGATTCCAGAGAACACGGGGAAGCTGTCCTAGACTACACCGTCTTGGAAGCTCTGGGAGGACTGCACTGAGGCTCTCTCCTTGCGGAAGCTTGGTGACTTAGAAAAGTCAGTGGTGGCCAAGTTAAAGAGAGGCTCACGGAATTCTATCTGCCCTTCTGCAGTCACTGTTTCCTTGTTTCTACTAGCAACTTCGCACATAGCATCAACGTACAGGATGATCATTTCTGAACAAGGTGCGGGTACCGTGGACTGGCGGACGGCACTTGTTTTATGAGCTAACAGTGGAGTGTTTGCTGGTGCATGTGTGTGTGCACACAGTCCTATTTGCATATCACCTGGCAGATACGTTTTTATAGAGTCCAGATTACAGTCTCCTCCTACTCTGCCAAAGTGCACAGGACAGCCAAGCACGATGTGAATGCTGTAAAATATTAATTTACTCTCACACTGGCATGCCTACTTATTTCAAAAGTATTTGTGTTGCTACACCAGTTACAGGAATTAAGAGAGTTCATGTAACTTGCTGTTCCATCAGAGGAAAGAAACACAAGAACAAAAGCAAGGTAGAGAGGATCCATTGCAAGAACATACAGACAAATTACTAAAAAACAAAAAAAAAAAAAACAAAACAACAAAAAACAACCAATACTAGCCTATAGAACATTTCCTACAACATATGCACTAAACACAGAATACTTACTATTTTAAAAGCATAGAAGAACTACATAATGCAATTCCATTTATAGAGGAAGATTACCAAGATAGATGGCCTAAACAATACTAATGGGGTGGTAAGGAGAAAATAATAGATGAATAAATACAGTAAATAATATACATAATTCGGGGAGGGTAGGCCAAATCTAAGGGTGCAATAAAAGACAATTTGCCATACACAGTGATAGAAGAATACATTTTCTTCACATGTGAGGAGATAAATTGCTTATAGGTTAGCAGCTAAGACAATTATCACTAAAAACTTCTGCTAAATAACTCCCTCAAAATGTGTCGTGCTAAAGAGCCCCTAAGTGGAATAAGGAGTTCCTCTGAGCCTGAATCAAAACAGCATAATTAGGGCAACCTCTGCCCCCTTAAGTCTCAAATTCTGATTACTCTCCAGTGAATTTTCTGAAAAGTCATTTTCAGGTGGGATACCATTTTTGCTTACATTATGACAATTACCACTGCGTTTTCATTACTCCACAAATGGTATGCATTAAAAGTTATAGAAAAATCAATGAAACGTTTCTGCTAACATCACCCATATCAATGAAAACATAATGCTTGTCGCTTTTTTGTCTGTAATAATTCTAAACAGGTTTCGTTACATTCGGGATGGTAACACGCATTACAAACATTTATAGCGTGCTAGCCCGAAAGCTCCTATGTATAAGGATGACAAAATATATTACTACACCGATCAAGACAAAAATACATAAATTATGAAACAGGAAAAAAGATTTTTAAAACGGTCTCCACAAATAGAGATGATTTACCTAAATCTTTTTATCACTCCTACAATTTTAAGCATGTATATATATTTTTTCAAAACCTTGATCCAATTACAACGCTCTCAGCCAACATTTAAAAATATTCTCTAAAACAGCATTCAGCATGCTCATTATTATATCATCCCTTAAAGACATGTTGAGTGAGTATTTTATTAAACTGAATTCAATGAAACCAAAATTTGAACAGCATAATTGAGGACTGCAAGATTCATTCTTAAAAATGGGCAGTCCTGTATGGAACACCCTGGGACAGAAATGATTATCTCTACTGAGATTTCTACAATGTATTATTCTCGATGCTTTTACAAAATAAGGAGGGCTTGCTTCTGATAACCTTGGAAGTATGACCGGAACTAAATCTGTTCTTCGAAGCAGTTAAGCCTGTCCATGTCTAAAGCTCTCACAGAAGCCAATCTTTCAAATTACTGAATAAACTCTGAAAATAAAAAGCAATGGAAATCAAATTATTTATGTCCACCCTGAAAACGGTGTCCACTCTGTCTCCTACCGGTCACGTTAATACGCAACTATTTCAGTTTTCAGAGTTGAAACTATGGGTAACCTGCTCACAGCTATATTTGGAAGAATTAACATTCACTCCTACACTAATTTTTAGGCTTTTAATAAAATATATTTATCAACTAACTTCTAATAGGAAACAAAATGAGCTGCTGTTATGACGTGTTAGTCATCAGAAACTGTCACTCAAGGTAAGTGCACAAGTAAACTCCTCTTGACATTTCAGAATGGAAAAAATAAATAAAGGCATATTACACAAAAGGAATGTGAGTCCTTAAACTCTGTAATGACAACAAACACAGGAGTCATAGAAATGTGTTTACTAATGTTTTAATAATCTCTCAGGGCTGGCCTTTCCCAGGACTCACAGACAATGAAATGTAAGGCCTTCGACAGGCACTTGACATAGAATCTGACGGCTAAGAGTTTTTCTTGCATCCCTAAGACTAAAAGACAATTCAGAGGCCCAGGAGCCTAGTTATAATATTCCCCACAAAGTATCACTTCTGTGAACCAAACCCTCTTAAAACGAAATCTAGAGAGGAAAATACTGACTTTCACAGTCCTCATCAAGTACATTTTCATACTTATTTTTGCATTCAAAAATACACATTCACGTTTTACTGCAAGAGATTTTCTGCATATTGCAAAATATAATCTAGGACCTCTAAAGTGTGTAAAACTTAAACTTCTGTGCTTTACTCCATATCCTTGCTTCCCATCTATTTACATCCTTGGCGGGGGGGGGGGGGGGGGGGGGGGTAGATAGCTTGTTTTAACCATAGAAGCACTTGATCTGAACAGGCCACAATCAAGTTAGCAACCACATAAACTTGCTAAATGGTAGAAAGTTGTAAACCCCCCTGCAGGGAACAAATCTTAGCTCCAAGGCCCAAAAAAAAAAAAAAAGGACTTACCAATTTAGCTATGGGGCTATAAAACTGAAAACTGAAAAAGACTCTGGCAGGATCACGACCAAATCAAGACATTATTATTCTCAATCACTTTCTCTTTCCTATATGAAGATTATTAAAATACCTCCCCACCCCATGTGGCTCGCCTGTGCCCCAAAAGCTTCGGCCACCAAAGCTACTTACTTTTCTTTCCTTTTTATTTTTCGGCAACAGGATTATTATTTTTCGTTGTCTGGTGAACCTAATGAGGGGGTGCCCTAATGCAAAGAGGAGAGTGGCTGTTCTCTAAATTATTGAATGCTCATTAAATTATATATCACAGTGCAAGTTGCTTCCTGTGTAAAAGCATCACCCATCGTCCGCCCCCAAGCTCTAGGCCTCTATCATCTCTCACCTGAGAGAAGAAGCTTGGAATTTACAGATGTGAAGATTAAGGATGGCCAAGAAGTCCAAATTAAACACATACCCATTCAGAATGGCCTCTCCAGTCAGTCCCATTTTTTGGTATTAGAGTGGCTATTGTCACGGTGAAGTTGTGAAATGTGACAACGGAGAGATCATTCCTAAATAAACAACTTCCACGGAGTCAACCCTTTAGAATCCCGGTCCTTGGCCACAGACACCATAGGTTCTAAGGGACGGGTGCTCTCCCCCTTGAAGGGGTTAAGTACCCACAAGGCCAAAGGCACCAGACTGCAAAAGAAATGTGGCTTGAGTAAGCTCTGAAAGGTTTCTAACAAGTACCAAATACTTGTTGGTCTGTTCACAATCAACATCAGCAGGCCTACCAGGCCCCTTTCACTGTGTGGGAGAGGCGCTCACATACCGCACCCAGCAAGACCAGCTTGTGGGTCTCCTTTACAAAAGTTGAGTGGCTTCGAGGTCTCATTCGGTGTCTCCCAGCCAAATGACTGAAAGACGCCACAACTGAGGGAGTGAAGTCTGTCCTCCACTGGAACGGCGCAAACACCGTGCATGAAACACTTGGAGTGGTCCAGGCACAAGACAAACCCACCTGAACGGACGAGGCACACTGTCTGTTGCCATGGCAGCCTGATCTAATTACAGGAGTGATCCGCAGAGTAAGTGCAGGGAAAACCTACACCCCTGACAAGGATCTGTAGGAAGAGAAACATGGGCGGCCAGGAGGCTCCGGGGAGCCCTTCGCCCTCAGCTGTACCCAGAAGGCAGCCCCCAAGCCCATTTGTCTGCGGAGCTTCTAAAATATTGACTGAGGCGCACACAGTCGTAGGACAGTCGGAGGAGATTAAATGCCACAGCATTAGCTGTTAGGGTACAACCCCTTTCCAGGAGTTCATGTGCGGGATTGGTGGTTAGGCTTCATTCCACCAAAAAACAAACAAACAAACAGAAAACCAAAACCAAACCAAAACAAAAAAAAACCAAGTACCCCACTACTAATAAACCCCAGGGTGGGCTAAGGCTGGGGGGGAGGGGCGCGCTTCTAGGAACTGCAGGACTCCTGAGAAACCCAAAGAGAAGTGGCTTCCCTAACAGGGTTGGAAAAGTAACTAGCTATGCCTAAAAATAACCATCAAGTAACTACCCACTGCTCTGTGCGATATGTACCCACAATGTTTAAATATTAAGAACAGCCTGCATTACAAAACACAAATGTCATTGAGATGGGACTACTAGATTGCCAAAGGAGAGCTTATTTGCATATACACATTTCCCTGCATGCACGAAGGGGTGTGCAGGGAGCAGGCCACTCTAAGGCGGTAGTTTTTATTCTGTGGGTGTACTAGGGTCTTCCAATTTTACTAATTGTATCCTGTGGATCTCGCAGGGAAGCTAAGAATCTCTTCGGGGACAGAACCAGTTTGGAGGAGTCCCTACTGCACAGCATACGGTAAACAAAATAAAAATAGCTTGCCGTTCTCGTTAGCCACATCGCGCATTATATAACCAGCTTCCGACTGGCTTTTTTTTTTTTTTTTTTTTTTTTTTTTTGCCCTTACTACTCTTCAGCAATTTCCCAATCTCCCGAAGTATTTATATTACCCTCTTATCTGCAGGATTATATACTAGGAAAACAAAACAAAACAGAACAGCCACAGGGTTGAACCGAACCCCACGGTCCTTGGAAACTGATTTTTTTTTTTTTTGGTTGTTGTTTTCTGGCAAGATCTCCACCACCACCCTACTTCCACCCCCCACTAAGGTCCTTGCTCAATCTCCCCAGAAAACCTGAATTGTTCCACCGCTTCCAGTCAGCCCCCTACGTGGTCGGAAATAAAATGAAAGCACAAGCCCGGGAGTTTAGGAAGGCGGCCCGAGGGCGGGGGGCTGGGGAGGGGTCGGGGCGCCGCAGAGTCAGCCAAGTGGCCACCGAGGGGCCGCTCCCCAGCACGACGGCCCTCGCCGCCCCCCTCCCCGCGCACACACACACACTCACACACACAAGCACTCACACGCGCACGCACTCACTCACACTCACGCCGCGCTCCGCCGCCGCCTCACCTCTCGCTCCGCCCGGCCGGCCCCTTCCCTGCCCCCTGCGGGACCGGCCTGCTCGCAGCGCTGGAACCACGTAGGAGGCGGCGGCGGCCGCGGGAGTGGCGGAGTCTCCGGCCCGGCCCAGAGTGAACGAGCCGCGGGGCTCCAGGGCGCATCCCAGTCCCCGCAGCGCCTCCTCCGCCGCCGCCGCCTCCTCCTTCCCCTCCTCCTGGCTTCATTCACCCTCCCAGCAGCCGCGCAGCCGCTCACTCCCCGCGCCGGCAGGGCAGCGCCCGCCGCCGCTCCTCCGCTCCTGCCGCGGCCGCTGGCGGGGGCGCCGGCCCGGGCTGGGGCGCTCGCGGGCTGCCGGCTCCGGGCGGCGGCGGCTGCACATGATCAGGAAGCGGCCGCACCAACAGGGCGGCAGTGGCGGCGGCGGCGACAGCAGGGCCGCTGCCGCAGCTCCAGCCGCGCCGCCGGCACCCGCGCGTCGGCTCCCCCCCGCGCCCACCCCTCCGCGCCCCCCGCGCTCCCACCGCCCGGCGCCCGGCCGCGCGCAAAGTCCCGGCCCGCAGCCGCACACCCGGCGAGGCCGGCCTCCGCGGGGAGACCCCCGCCCCGGGCTCGGAGGCCGGGCGGCCACCCGCGGGGAAGCCCGGCCCTCCTCCAGACCCACTCGCTCCGCCGCCCTCCGTGGGGAGAGGGCTGAGGAGGGGGCGGCGGGAGGAGAGGGCAGCGCGCGACCCCCGGCCGCTGCCGCCGCCGCCGCCGCCGCCGCCGCTACCCCTACGCCACCTCGAGGGAGGGGGACGCGGCTCTCCGCACTCGCGGCCGGACCCGCAGCCGCCGGAGCGGGGCGCCGCCGCCGCTCTCCCCGCCCGCGCCCGCGCCCGCGCCCGCACCCCCAGCCCGGGCGCGCCCCCTCGCCTGGCGGGCGCCCACCCGCCCGGCAGCCCCCTGCCGTCAGTCCCTGCGCCCCGAGCGGGGGTGTCGGCCCGGGAGGCTGGAGCGGGAGAAGGTTGTATGTACACACACACATACACACACACACACACACACACACACACACACACAACACGACGCGTCGATCTCCTTCGCTCCTCTTCCAGCTGTTTTCTGTGCCGGCGACTGGGGTTTGGGGTTTGTTTGCTGGTTGTTGCTTTTGCCCCTCTCTGGAGAGCGGGGGCAGGGGCAAATTTTAATCTAAATAAGGGGCGAAGGGGATGGGGGAGGGGGAAGAGAGAATCAGAGGAGAAAAAAAATAGCCACTTACTGTAAAGTGTAAATGGATCTGGGGTTGCGTGGGGAAGGGGGGGCAGAGGGAGAGAAACAGTGTCTTGCGGCTGCTGTAGCTCTGGCGGCTGCTCCGCGGGGCTTGTTTTGGATCCCCCTGCAGTGAAACAGGTCCTGTACGGCTCCGCCACTGTAGTAGAAATGATGTCTGCGGTATACTCTGCTCTCTCCTCCTCCTCCTCCTCGTCCTCCTCCTCCTCCTCCTCGTCCTCCTCCTCCTCCTCCTCCTCGTCCTCCTCCTCCTACCCCCCCTGCTCCCCTCCCCTCCCTCCTCCCTCCGCCCGCCCGCCCTCCCTCCCTCGCTCTCTCTCGCGCTCGCTCGCTCGCTCGCTCCAGTATGTAAATGTGTAATAGAAGCCAAATATGGAGCAGTTGGCTGCCGCCGCCGCAGCTTAAGGATCCGACTTGGGGGTGGGGGGGCACCCTCGGGCGGGCGGCGGGGCGAGCGGCTCGGAGCACCGCGAGCGCACCGCGCGGCGACCGGCCGGCCGGCGCCCTTAACCCTTGGCTGCGCGCTGCTCGGGCCCGGCGGCCCCCGGGGAGGCGGCGCGTGGCCAGAGACTGGCTCCGGAGCGGGGGGCGGGGGGTGCGACTCCGGCCGGAGGGGACGCTTCTTCCAGGTTTGGGAAAGGGGCGGGGAGCTGGAGCGATGAGGTAATTTTAGCGGTGACCGGTCGGTCCTCGCGCGCCTCCCCGGGTCCCTGCACCTAGTTGGAGGGGACAGAGCGACAGCGGGGTGCAACTGAGGGCGCCCTGGAGGACTCTCGGAGGGGTGTCAGGCTTCAGCTCTCAGCCGGCGAAATACCCACCCCGGGAAGGGGGGGTGGTCAAGTGTGATCCCGACGTGCCCTTCGTCCCGGGCGCGCCGAGAATCGTCTAAGAGGGCTGACTCGGATCGTCGTGCACGTTAACCCCCAAACCGGTTTTGTTCCGGAACCAGGACCGCGGGGCTGCGCGGACTGCCTGTGCGTGCAACTCAGGAAAGTTTGAAGGGTCCCCGCGACTGCATGTGCACCGTCACCTTTCCTGCCTCTGAAAGCGGGTGGCCTCCCTGCCCCCACCTCCCCTTTCGCTTTCTGCAGGTCTGGAAATCTGCTTTGGGTACTGAAGTCCCCGGCCCCAGCCTTGGAAGAGGACCCGCGCACTCCTCTCGCAGCTAATTCGGGATCATTAATTTAATCGGAAATGAGGTAACCAGTGCAGGAGATACAGAAAGCAAACCGAGCATCAGATGGCAGTTCTCGTGAATCCACACGGAGGAACTTCCTCTGCGCTCAATTGTGAAGCGCGTTTCTCAGCGGCCCACCACCCCGCCCTCTCCGCGCGTGCCACCACCAGGTGTGAGCTCTCGGTGGGAAGGAATCTTCAGTGCAGGGGTGCCCCTTGCCAACAGGTGTGGCGCCTGGAGAAAAGCGAAGGCACCTCCAAGCTGAAGGGAGCTCAGCGCAGCGGTCTCCTTGCTGCAGATAATTCTGGAAGACCAGTAGGTGTCGGGGCAGCATTTGACCTCTTTCAGGTGCTTAGAACCAAGTGTCTAGAAACATGATCTTTCCACCCAAGTTTCTCCCTGGAAGCCACCACTATTGACTGTAAGCTGTGTTGGAGAAACCTTTGGCTGAGTTTCCTTGTGACCTAACGGTTAGTCACCAACTGAAGCAGGATACAGAATCACCAAGAGAAATGTGTCAGCTTTTAAACAACTGTATCGTAGAGCCAACGTGCTACAGAAATAAAAATAAGCATACTAACAACTAGGAAGGTGGAGAGCCCCGGAAATCATTTTTTTTCTCACATTTTGAAATACCATGCACATATACACGGCAATTTAAAAAAAAAAGAAAAAAAGAAAACTACTACTGTTCACTCTTACTGGGTTCTACAACTTTTTTTTTTTTTTTTTTCCCGTTTAAAACGCGATGATTGCTACATTTTAAAACCCCAGGTTGGTCTAAAGTGACATTGTTGGTCTCATTACAGCCTCTAGTGGACAGTTGAAATCAGTTTCCTGAAAAGGCTCTTCCTGGCGTTTTGTTGTTGACAAGCATTATCAAGGTGAAGGCTAATATCTCAGAACAGAACCGGGTACTGACTCCTCCCCCTGCTTGGCAGACTGGGCTGGCTCCCCAAAGGATCAGAAGCAGTGGGTTGGGCACTGAAAAGACGTGTGCTTTGTGCTGCAGGCATTGTTATTACTGCTCTGTGAATAAACAGAACTGCTATTCATTTCAGTTTCGTGCAGCTTTCTTAAAAACTAGCTCCATCTAAAATATCTTTGTAACAGAAAATATTGGTTGCCATGTTTTTGGCTTAACTGAGATGTTTTTTTCTTCTGCAGACTGCCCAATCCACCTCCACTCTATTTTTAGACATTTTTACATTGAGAGATTTTCCAGCCAAAAACAGCTAATATTTTAATTATTACACTGACACGGGCAGTTTAAGTTATTTTAGCAACCTTAAACAAATTAAAACACATAATTCAGATTAGAGTGAGTCAATTAATTTAAATGTTCCCTTAAGGACGCCAAGTATGTATATTACCCAAACAGTAAAAGCAATTAATAAGAAATGTGTCATTTACTTTCTTAGTTATTAAGATAAAGCCAGAAAGTGCCGTTAAACTCTGGAACTATTCCTTCCTGCAAAGCAGTATTCTCCTGATCTGTTCCATTACCTTTAGTACCGAAATATTTTATTTTCAGATGGCAAAATAGTAAACGTGCAAATAACTGACACTCATTCTTTAACAACAAGGCTCTCTCATGCAGATAGAAACTCAGTGAAAGGGCAGGACTTTCGAGAAGCCAGTAGGCAAATATGTAGTACTACAGTCCTATTCATAAATCTGATATTGTATTCATACAAGCATAAGTCAAACTTAAAAATAAAAGGAAATTGAGAGATAAGGCCTGCCTAGCCTTACTCCTAGTCTGTGTTCTGTGTTGCTCAAATGCCATGGAAAATCATTTTTTATCCCTTACATCTAATTCATTGTTTTGATAGTATCTACTTTTGAGGGCTTAAAGTGGGCTATCGAGTATATATGATATCATGTCATTATGTATTACATCTTGCTTCTAAAAGCCTTATCTTCAGAGCAGCTGGGAGCTTTTTAGAAATTCAGAATGAGAGAGCCATCCCAGACCTACTGAATTGCAAACTGCCTTTTAGCCAGCACCTCCGGTGATTTCCGATCATGCTCCGGTATCAAGAACGCTGTCTGTAATACAGGGCTGTCTAGGTGCATTTGCCCACAGATGTAGAACTTAATTCTTCTGTTTATTCCTTTTTTATTCCCTCCACCTTTAAGTAATTTGCACTTTTTAATGAAACACGATTACATTTTATGTTTTGGTCCAATAGTACTGTATTTCAGACCAGAGCCCTGATTTCATGTGGAAATCTGCCTCATGGTTGCCAAGTGGACCCTGAGGAATGTCGTGGGGTCTTGAATGTGAAGGTTTTCTTCACGGCAGCAGAGGGAGCACAAGAGTGCTTAATAAAACAAGCATACAAGCCCTCCGAATCATGAAGGATTTTAAATCGTAGTCTATGTTTCCACTGAAAGTAGACTCTTTCTTACAGAGTTCAAAATAAAACGAAGCAAAAATAAGCAAACACAAACAGCTTACGGGGTTATAACAACGAAATAAGTGAACAGATTGGATGTTAAGTAGAATATAGACATATTATTTACAGTTCTAGACTTCATTTTTTTTTTAAGTGGACTTCAAAAGTCATACTCGGAAAAGACCCCTTCGCTTTTCTCCAGTGCAAAATAAAGAAAACAACCATTTCACAACAGATGCGAATCAAACCATCATGCTGTCCGCCTTAAACTTAACACAGTGATGTATGCCAATTACTTCTCAGTAAAACTGGGGAAAAAGTAATAGAATACAGAATAAGGTCACTCTAAGAGTATCTTCTGTACATCTTTTTTTTTTAAGATTTTATTTATCTATTTGACAGAGAGAGACCACAAGTACGCAGAGAGGCAGGCAGAGAGAGAGGGGGAAGCAGGCTCCCTGCTGAGCAGAGAGCCCAATGCCAGGCTCAATCTCAGAACCCTGAGATTATGACCCGAGCCAAAGGCAGAGGCTTAACCCACTGAGCCACCCAGGTGCCCCTATCTCCTACATATCTCAAAAGCTTTGGGGTCCATCAGCCCAGCACAACATCAGATAAATCAAGTTGATTTGGACTCAAATATGTCGGGGAGAGAATGTGCACTTTTTCACCATGTTTTACTTTCCCAGTAATTGGAGGGGGCTTATCCTTAACATTTGCAGTGGTGAGCATTTGTGTTTGAATGATATCTACACAGCATTTCACATTTTTCAGAGACTTCTGGATAGATACTCCCAAGAGGTAGAAGAGACATGAGAGAGGCAAGCCTCAAAAAAGTTTGGAACTGGCTTGTGCGTTCGTAGCATTGGGTGGTTTAATTACTATAATAACCCACCGGGCTGTTCGCAGATGGGGAAGGCATAGACGTGAAAGATACAGCAGCATGCTGTTTACCGTTTCAAAGATTTTCCCAAGTTACTAGATAGCGAATATTTAATAAGCGAATATTTAAATAGGAACAGAGACTGTGTCTTAATTCTCAAGATGCTTTTTATGTATTTATCATTCTTCTCCCATAGTCATGTACTGTACATCTACAATAACTAGACCCTGAGAATCTAGATGAGTAGGAAATCTCTGTCTGCAAGGAATTCCCGCCAAAACAAATTGTATCTTTTGAAACTGTCCATGTTTACCATGATGAAGAGTAAAGACTCATTGTCAACTGACGCAGCACCTCTCCAGTCAGTATATTCATCAGACGTAGGAACTTGAGAATCCAATACTAGAATCCTTGAAAACTTGTCAGGTAGGAGGACAATTATAGACCTTTCTGGCAAAATTTGACTTGCAAGCTCACATTAATATCTCAAGTTTGTAAAACAAACAAAATGTAAAGATAGGCTGTGTCTTTTCTCTGAATGCCTTTCCTATCAAAAGAATCACAAGAGTAAATGGAAGTGGTAAACACTTGTTTATTTTTTCCCGCTTTTAAAAATTGTTAAAAAAAAAAAAAAAGATTTCCTCCTACGTTCAAGAAGGATTTGCCAAGTTTCTGCCTGGAGCCATTTGTTATGGCTGTGTAATAAATCCTGGAAAGTTTGAATTTTTAACGGAAACACTGACAGACCTTTAACCATGCTATTATAGGGAGGGTGTTACCCTACATATGTCATTTGAAAATCTGAGCCAATCAGAGTGTCCTGGCAAAACAAATATATCTTTCTTAAATTGCACTCCCAAATGAAGCTGCGGAGGCCAGAAAAGTAAAAGAAACTGAAAACAAATGGGCACATTGCTCACACAATAGAGTCTGAGGTCAGCTCACCACACCCAAACTACAGTCACTGGGCCCTGTGCAGAGCAGAGACTCTTAATGATCCTGAATCATCTTTATTTGACCCTCCACCAAACTGTAGCAAGACTGGCTTTTGGCCAATCCAAATGACATCACCGATAGTCAAGAGTGCAATTAAAGTTACTGTAGTCTACCAACACTTTATAATTTAACAGCACACACATTAGGCAATTTTCAATAAGATTCCATCTATGATTTGAAATCAAAACAAGTGCTTTGGGATAGTTCTGCACTCTCCAGCGTGGCTATTTGGAACTTGAACTGTGGTTAGTTCAAGCAGATGAGTGTTGTAAGTATGAAATATACCTCTGGTTTCAAAAACTTAGTATGAACATGTACATACACACATATGCGTACATACATACATACATACACATATGTATCCCTCAATCCTTTTGTATTGATTAAATGTTGAAACTATCCTGCATATGTTAGATGACATAAATTTTTTTTTTTTTTTAGATTTTATTTAGTTATTTGACAGACAGAGATCACAAGCAGGCAGAGAGAGAGAGGAAGGGAAGCAGGCTCTCCGCTGAGCAGAGAGCCTGATGCGGGGCTCGATCCCAGGACCCTAAGACCATGACCTGAGCCGAAGGCAGAGGCTCAACCCACTGAGCCACCCAGGGCCCCAGATGACATAAAATTTATTGTTAACATTAATTGTGCATGTTTCCTTTTACGCCTTACTGTGGTTACTATAAAATTTTATAAATTATGCATATGGAAGGGCCGCATATTATATTTCAAGTGGACAGCACTGGTAGAGCTAAGGGGGCTGAGAGGTACAGGAATTAGTTCTAAGAATCTACAGTCGGAGACTTCAGGATCCTGGCATGGCTCTCTCTAGGAGTGTGGTAGATCACTTAATTGTTTTCTACCTTCCAGAGGTTTCCCCCTTACACTATCTAATACAACATGGGCCTTCTCCCTGGTGAAATTGACCCCTGGGAGTGAGCTGAAATCTCACTGGAGATCTAGCATGGGCCTGCAAAACACAGATTTGTTAGGCTTACCTCTAACTAGGTCTTTTTTGGGAGGATCTCAGGTCCTTTCCCACCCTGGAGAAGCTGCTAGAAAACTTACGCTCTGTTTTAGAAAGTACAGCATTCCAAAGTTACAGCTGCCATCGCTGTCTGTAGCTAAACGGTCTGGGGGTGGATACCTTCTAGTGACCAACGAGCACTCATAATGAAAATTATATGATTGCCACTTAACTAGAAAACAAGTCAAGGCCATCAAAAGGAAATCCATGTTTTAAGAAACACGTTCTAATACATCCAGTACAACAGGGCATGTCAAAAGGAAATGAGAGGATTTTTAGCCATCATTATTTAGCTTGCAAGCAAGACCCAGATAGATGTTCATCAATACAACTGGAACCAAGATCAAAAGTAATGCAGTGACCTATGAAGGATCAGAATATATGGTCTCCACCATCTGCAGAACATAGCTCTCGTAACACGGAAAGAGAAGGGACCTTTTTAGGCTTAGGATGAGCGAGTTGAACTTTGCTTGCTGTTGGCTGGGAGCATTTAGGAATCTATTAAAAGCATTTCATTAACAACTTGGCATTTTGTTTCCTCAAAAGAAATACATTTTCCAAATTAAAATCAAAGCCCAAAGCCACCGTTGTTGGAACTTAAGGTAGTGGCAGTTGATGGGTTGTACATCTTGAGCTTGGGTTCCCTTCAAAAGAAGATTGGGGCGGGAGCGCCTGGGTGGCTCAGTGGGTTAAAGCCTCTGCCTTTGGCTCAGGTCATGATCCCAGGGTCCTGGGATCAAGCCCCACATCAAGCCCCACATCAAGCCCCACATCAAGCCCCACATCAAGCCCCACATCGGGCTCTCTGCTCGGCGGGGAGCCTGCTTCCTCCTCTCTCTCTCTGCCTGTCTCGCTGCCTACCTGTGATCTCTATCTGTCAAATAAATAAATAAAATCTTAAAAAAAAAAAGAAGAAGATCGGGGCAACAACAGGCTAAAAAAATAAACATCCGATTGCTATGGGAGTTCTTTGTTTTTCCAGCGTATGACATTAAAATACACCGTTTTAAGCTCTCTCACTTACTTTATTTTTCTTGAGTCAACATGGACCAGGAGAAGCTAACCCAAATAAGGTGTGTGTGTGGGGAGGGGGGGGGGGAATTTAAGAAAATTATTTTATGAGGAATTTATCAAGTTTACCCCCAAAAAGGCAGGTCAGGGGAAAAATGCATTGGCGAACTTCGCTTTTTGACCTACATAACTAGAGTTCACGGAGGAAGCTGGCTTTCAGGGAGGGCTGTCTGTTATCTGCAGAAAGAACCCTTTTCTGCCAGGCCCCTTGCAAGTTTCCCTGCTGGCAGACTTGGGGAAGCTCTCTAGACTGACGCCTGAAGATGCCGATTTGCTGGGTGTCTGCGGCATAGACAGGAAACAAAAGCTCCTGCCACAGATGCTTTCTGACAGAGCAGAATAATAGCACTCCGACTTAAACTGTAAATTACAAACAATCCCTTTTTAAGTACAAAACGAACGCGCAGAATGGAAGACCCTGTCAGCCGGAGTGCGAGTAAATCGAGTAGAAGAAGACAAATGGTTCACTCATACCACTGCAGCCAGATTTTTATTCTAACTGTACTGTCATCAGAGAGCTTTTCTCTCTTTGTCAGAAAGAAGGAGAAATTAACACGTTAATCGGTCAGGCGCCTGGTGCCCGCATCCCTCCGAAAGCCAATCACCTTCCGGGATCTGGTTCCCAGCCCCTCCCCCTTCCCCTCCTCCCCCGTTGAAAAGTTGTAGCTTAAATACCAATAGTAAGAACATGTGACCCCATCACTCCCAGAGCTAGCTTTTTTCCCCTGCAGTCAATTTCATAATTACCTCGCTCCGCCTCTCCGCTCTGCACTTCCTTCCCCCTCACTGTCCTCTCTCCCCCACCCCCAGCAATGAATCATCGTGCATTTAAAGAGACTTAGATGACCCAGTGTGAACTTTACTGGCATCCTGTACATTCTTATGCCAAAAAAGGGGAGTCGCTCTATGACAGGATCCCGGCCAGATCCTGATGCCGATGTCAGGGGCCACAAGCTAGGGTGCCTCTTCGGGGAGATCAGTGGGGAGTTAATTTTCCTAGATCGTGGCGGTGATTCAGAACTGCCTATCTCAGTTCACCATCGGGTTTTTCAGAACCCAGTTCAGTCCTTGATGCAGAAAGGAATATATCAGAGAAAAAAATGTTGGCAGATCTCCTTATGCAATCAGGGCAGAAGAATTTATACCACATTCAGCCCTTTGATTTCTCCAGATCTGGCGGAGGGTGGGGTTTCCATATTTGTGCTTTGGCAAATGCGTCCAGCAATTAACTCCTCCTTCTATAGGCTCCTCCTGTTCTTTCAGGTTATCGGTGGGGTATTTGTGCATTGATTAAAACCAAAAAGGTCCCCCGCCTTCATTTTATAACAACACTGTTTCTCCGTAATGCAGATTGGGTCGACAAGATCAGCATTGCCTTTAAAGGCTTTTCACCCTGCTTGCAGAAGTAAAGAGTTTATCCCTGAAATAACACTGTGCTTTTGCATGTGCTTGTCTGTCTGTATGGGAAGCCCCCTCCCCTCCTCACCACCACCCCCGCACCCCTTCTTTGCATGGCGACTTATCCTCATACCCTGAGATCCTGCACAAACATCAACACTTCTGTGAAGTCTTTCCTGATGATCACAAGAGTCTGTGCTCTGCCCAACGTGTGAGTCAGAGAAGTGCTATTTTCTTATTCTTTTTATTTATACAATATTTTTTTAAAACTCTGACAGAAAAAAAAAATCAGGGCCATCAGCACAGATGGAAAGAGTATCTAAGTGAGAGCTTCTCTTATCAGAACACTTCCTGTCCCTCCCCAGACCATCTTGACCTCTGCTTATCATTTCAGCATGCAACTGTTTTCCTTTTGTTCATGACTCCTCGTCGATGACTCGTCCCACAGGTCATTTCTTCACGTGAGTTCCTGTTGCCCTCTGTGGCAGGGTGAATCGTTAACCCCACAAAAAAGATGGACTGAAGTCCTAAGCCCAGCAGCTCTTGAGTGTGGCTTTATTTGCAAACAGCGTCTTTGCAGATGTCATTCGTTGAAATGAGGTCTTCCTGGGTTAGGATGGTCCCTAAATCAATAGGACTGCTGTCCTCTTAAGAAGAGGAGGAACACAGAGACCCAGAGTGGATGCAGAGAAGAAGGCCAAGCAAAGATGGAGGCCAGTATTATGCTGCCATAAGACAAGCAACCAGAAGCTAGAAGAGGCAAGGAAGGATGCTTCCCTAGAGCCCCAGGGAGAGCACGGCCCTGCTGACACCTTAAGTCCGGATATCTAGCTTCCAGAACTGTGAGAGAACTTGTTTCAAACCACCCAGTTTGTGGCCATTTGTTACTGCAGCTTGGGCAAACCGATGCACCCTCTTAATGAGATCTGTGATTCCAGACCTGTTGTGTTCTTCTTTTTTTCTCTTTATTTACCTATACAGTCTGATCTCTTACCTCTATAGATCTGCATAGGTAATCAGTTCTGGATGTATGGGCGGTCTTTTACTCATGACACCACCAATACACAAAAGGTCCGATGGAGTAGGAAAGTTGTCAGGAGCCTTCCAGAACCATCCCCCATCATCCCGGTGAAGGCTGGCTTTTGGCCCCAGGCACGGGGTTGGGGGGGCAGAGGTCTAAGGGAGCAGCCTGTGCTCCCCACTGGGCCTCAGCTCAAAAGTCATCCACTGGCTTCCTCAGGTCCCTCTGCCAGATTCCAGCAGCGACCTGCTTCAGAAATGGTATTCCAGTGTGTGGAACAGGGTGAGGAAAAAAGGCTAGAAAACTACATTAATTGTTTGGCATTAAGTAAATACAACCAAATCACTGCTGCTGGTTGGTGGTGGTGGTTGTTGTTTAATGGTTCATTAGAGTGTTATAAAAGTGCTTATAAAAACCTCAGTCTTTCTGATTTACACTCGAGCCCAGAATCCTGAGGTACCTATTCTCAGACTCGTCATGGGATGTAAACTCGAAAGACTTGCATACAAACCTCAGGAAATGGTAACTCCATCCTTTCAACCATTTCGGTTCAAAAGCATCTCTACTCCTCTCTTTCTTTTGTTGCCCACATTTAATCTGCCCCCCAAATCCAACCAGCTCTACCTCCAAAAGAGAGCCAGAATCTGACCATTTCTCCCCACGTGGGCTGCCACCATGGAAGCTAAAGCATTACCATCCTTCACTAGGGTTTTCCCACCAGTCTCCTAAACTGTCTCTGTTCCTGCACTTAGCAGCCCGAACTGCAGCCAGTGGTCTGTGTCACGTGATGCCTCCCCTTGGCTCAGAAGCTTCCAATGGTTCTACTCCCCTTGGAGTCAAAGTCAAAGTCCTCCCATGGCCCACAAAGCCCCCACACAATCAGGACGGCCTCAATCTTTCAGATCCCATATCCTATCACTCTCTCCTTGCTCCCAGGGCTCCAGCCTCACTGTTGTCTTTGCTGGTCCTCAGACAAGCCATGCACTCTCTTGCCTCGGGGCCTTTCTGCTTGCTGGTCCCTCTGCTCAGAATGCTTTTCCTTGACTATCCAGGGCTCACTTCTTCACCTTCTTCTGTCTTTTTTAAATTTTTCTTTAAAAAAAAAAAAAAGGGGGCACCTGGGTGGCTCAGCGGGTTAAGCCTCTGCCTTCAGCTCAGGTCATGATCCCAGAGTCCTGGGATCGAGCCCCGCATCGGGCTCTCTGCTCAGCAGGGAGCCTGCTTCCCCCTCTCTCTCTGCCCGCCTCTCTGCCTACTTGTGATCTCTGTCAAATAAATCTTTAAAAAAAAAAAAAAAAAGCCTACCTGAGAAGCCTAATGTGACCTCCCTCTCCTTAAAATTATACCCTCCAACTTTCCTGACCCACTTTGCCCTGCTCTATTATTCCATAAATGCATTACCTTAGAACATTCTGTGTCGTTTCTTTTATTTTTTAATTTTTTAAATTTCTGTTCGTCAGGAGAGCAGGGGTTTTGTCTGTCTTACTCGCTGATAAACCCCAAGTGCCTAGAAGAGTCCTTAGCCCATGATAGACACCCATTAGAGATACATTGACTGTTAAATGAGCGATGATATTTTTCCAGACCTACTATGTACAAAGCCTCATAAGGTCCAACACAACAGCAATCTCATTACAGCTAATCCAAAACAAGTACCTATTCTATTTACTTGATCTTTGACTTCATTATATCTGGTATCACTAATAAAGCTGAGTCAGAACGGGCTGAATTTCATGATCAGGCTCAGATTCACAAAGAACTTTTTAAAACACAAAATTCAAAGGCAGAATTGAAGAGAATGTATGAAGCTGATGGCAAGTTTTGAGAAAAATGGTAGCATAGCTATGGTTTCTAATAATCCTAATAAAAGCTACCACTTATCAAGCTGTTACTCTATGCCAGGCAACATGATAAGAGTTTTGCAAATCTCATCACCTCTAATCCCACAAGGATACACTGAGGGAAAGATCGTGATCCCCATTTCTTAGGTGATTAAACTGAGACTTGGACTTTAAAGGTCTTGTGCAGGGCCCCAGGTCGCCCAGTTTTTTCAAGGTGAAGTTACCCACCTAGGCAGCCTGAGATTTTTTAACAATTTTAAGCAAATTTTTAACAAAACCCGAATGAAATAGGTTAGTCAGAGTTATAATACCACATCACAATATTTTGGCTAAAGCAACACTTTCAATACCCACCTCTATTTATTAGATTTTATGTTCAAGCAAATGATATGTGCACCTCAGAAATTAAAGTGAGTGATTTTTGTTGAGAATTGAGCATTCCTACATTAACCAAAAGGCTTCAGGTCAACCAAAGTAGTTAACAAAGCTCTACTTTTTCTCAACTAGCAAAGCTATACTCTCGCTTATGATTTTTGCCTATACCATCACATGCCTGTAAATGGCTTTCCCTTGAAGTCCAGGGTCACGTCCCTCGGATCCTTTCCTATTAGAAATGTTGGCTCCCATCTGGCACATCCCATCTTGGTGAGGATTAAGTAGACTGTAAAGGGCCAATATGAATTCCCAAGTTCAATTTAAGGACTTGACTTCCATTCAGTTAGCCTGAGCTTGACTCCTCCTGTTCCCCGCTGGAACTTCCTAGAGTCCACTGTGCCCAGAACACAAGTATAGGATCTGAAACCAACCTGGCCGTAAAAAATGTACAAAACACTACAACCTCTTCACAGACTTGTTTGCTTTATATATGAAGGAAATGATCCTAGAACCCGAAATCGTCCCAGAGTTAACACTCTGGGGGAATTTAAAAGAAGGGAAGAAGGAAAAGAAGGAGAAGGAGACGGGGAAAAAAAAAAAAAACCCTGTGTTTGCAGTGATGTGAAGAGAGAACTCTGCTCTCTGAGCAGGGAAGGAAGTAAGAAGACCCTATTTGTGGCTGCAGTAAAGGAAAAAAAAAAAAGCCCCGTAAGGAAACTACCAACAGATGGTAAATACATTTTTAATTCTTCTGTCTTACTGTGTGGACTTGTGCACATTTGTCCTGCTGTGTTAGGCTCCCGAAATAGCTAGCCATGGAATTGCAGAACAGTTCTGTTGCAATCTGAGATTTAGGAAACCATGCTGGCTGACAAAACAGGAAGGGCTCCTCGTAGGATGGAGTGGATTCGCTTCCCCGTTTGCAGCTCCTCATGGCGGCACCCGCTGGCGTTCCGAGTGCGGGAAAATTCTCTCCTGTGGTCTCATGGATGATGCCGTAAAACTTACTCTTTCAGATTGTCGTCTGAGCTCTAGTTACAGGGATTGAATGTTGATGCTATCCCGAGGATAACTCTCCAAGGTTAAAAGAAGTGTTAAAAGGAAGGAGGTCCTGGTGTTTACGGATCCTCAGTCCTCCAGGGAGCGACCCAGACATATATGGCAGCCCAGAGTTCCATACCCAGCCTTGCTTTTCTCTTTGATATTTTAATGCTCCCATAGAACATCAGGAGGATTCCAATGCCCGAGAAGGACCAGCGATGACACGGGATGTCTCTAGAAGGAACTAAGGAGATGAGATGCACATTCAGCGGCACGGAGAAGTGACCTGAGATGGGTACCAGCAATGAGTCTGGTTTCCAAACCCAACACCACCTCTCAGTGCATCTGCAAGAACGAAAAGGTCTTGGTAAATACAGCTGGATGTAGAGTAATGGGGAGAGAGTGGTCTATTACTTAATCACAGTTTAGAAATATAACTTATACAATACCATATTATTAGAACTGGAAGGATCCTTACAGAATCTAGTTCATTTTTTTCGTTTTATAGACAGGAATCTGGGCCAAAGAATTGCAGGAAATTGGCAACGATGATACAACTAGTTGGTGGCAAATTCAGTACTGGAACCTGAGCCGTCTACTTCTCGTTCAGTTCTTGTTCTACTTGAGCACTCGCAGAAGGTGGACGTTTCTGTGACAAGCAAGATCCAATTCTAAAAGACATTTCTCATGGTAATCCTCACTCTTGGGTTCTTAAAAAGCAAGATGATGGGCGCCTGGGTGGCTCAGTGGGTTAAGCCGCTGCCTTCGGCTCAGGTCATGATCTCAGGGTCCTGGGATCGAGTCCTGCATCGGGCTTTCTGCTCAGCAGGGAGCCTGCTTCCCTTCCTCTCTCTCTGCCTGCCTCTCTGCCTACTTGTGATCTCTGTCTGTCAAATAAATAAATAAAATCTTAAAAAAAAAAAAAGCAAGATGATGGGGTCTCTGGCCTACGAATGTTTGAGGAACTAGTTGATATTCTTTCTAGGTGAGGTTTCAAGCTGAAATATATTTGTTAATTTCTGTCCTAAACCTCTGTGGCTTGTGTGGCTTGAAATTATACAGCTTTCACACAATTTGGCACAGCTGGGATCCTCTTTTTATGAAATAGCGGGGAATATTGGTAGATAGGGATTAAAAAGCATTGGCAAGAGAGAACAATAACTTTCTACCCAGTGCCTTCTTGGTCTTAAGAATTTTTCCTAGCCCCAATCAGAGACAGGGGTGGGAGGTGGGGGGAGGGGACGAGGGTAGGAAAAGGGATTTTTACCTCCCAAGTGAAAGAAAGGATAAAAAGCACGTTAGCCCTGCTCAATTTAAAGACATCTTGATTTCATAGTTTAAATTTCTGCAAAATTAACCATATTCTTATTAAAAATAACTCATACCTTCATAGGTATTTTTCTCCAATGGGTATCTATGTAGTTCACTAATAAAAACAATTCTCAATCAGCTGTTTAAGGAATATTATCCTTTCCTTTTTTTTTTTTTTCAGAAAGTTAATCAGTAAACTCTTTAATAGCTCGTGTAGCAAACAAGGACTCCTAAATCTTGCAATTCTACTCAACATTTTTGACATGTCACTTTTTGCACATGATTTCAGCAATGTTTTTTATTTTGGGGGTGGAAAATTTTTTACCTATTGTGTTTAAATGCAGAGTTCTTTGTTTTGAGAATCAATTTGACCATTTTGAGTATGCTTGTTAAATTTCTGGCTATGTCCATGGTCTACCTACAGATTTGTGGGTGCGGGAGGGCAGAATTATCTTCAGTGAATAATTCTGAGGACCGCTGTTATGACGGCACATCTTAGATGGTTTCATTCCTGTGATCCAAATTTGAATATCCTGAGAATATTACTACAGACATTTGAAGCTTTAATAATTACATCTCCAGGCCTAAAGAAAAAAAAGAAGAAAAATGATGTTTACCACGCATTTGCACACAGGCTTTCACAGAGTTACACATCAGAACGTTTGGACCAGTTTAAAAAAATAGATTGATATCAAGATTCCGTTTTAAGAGTTCAAGCTCAGCTGACAGTTTGTTCTTAAAAAAGAAAGAAAGAAAGAAAGAAAGAAGAAAATGGAAAAAGTCCCAAAAGCTAGATTTAAGCAATTGTGTTTTGTGGAAGGGTTTAGCATTGCTGATTTGAATGAGTAAAAAAATATAAGGTATTGATTTTACCTTCCCTTTTGGAAGACAGTTTTCGGGTTTTTTTCCCCCACCTTGGAAAGTTTTGAGGCTACGATTCATGCTAAAAGTGCCGTGTTCCATTATGTACCAACACAGCTTTGAAGTTGTCCCTGCTTCTAGGTCAAGGGCTCCCCCTGTGGCTACATGCCAGTTTCATCCTTGGACTCTCATGATCCTCAGAAACAAATCAACTTTCCAGTAAAATCCTGTGGCAGCTCTATTTTACATAAAAGTGTGAAGCCTGGGGACGGGACACTGCTTTGCATTTTAGGTGGACAAGAAGGGAGAGAAAACATCAGTTCTCACCGAAAGATGGTTCCCAGAGGAGTCATTACTGCAGAAACCAGAGGGCCGCTCACGGGTACCCCACTCGCTCTCCCTACAATCTTTCTAACCCCAAATCTTGTTATTTGTGTGGCAACAACAAAAATACAAATGGATGTAAAGCGTTCTAAGCCACGTGTGGTCCTGGTCATACATATCCCATGACTTGAAACAGTGTTGAGCAGCTCAGCTCCTTTAGGTCAGTATTTCTTCCTTGTGGCAAGAAAAGGGGGAAAAAATGAGCAAGTTACCATTACATGTCACAGCATGGATGAACCTCTCAACGATGAAAAATGAAAACAAGGCAAAACACGAAATCCGGTGTATTGGATCATTCTATTCGTTAGAACTCATCTCTCGTGTTGGAACAAAGTCTGATGGCTTCCCGTTGATGAGGAGGGAGGACGGTGATCAGAAGGAGGCAGGGAGATGGCTTCGGGACTGCTAGAAAGTTCTCTCCGTTGACCTGGGTGGCACACATGTGACTGTGTTCACTTTGTGACAATTCATTAAGCTGCAGAGTTGCGATCTGTGTGCTTTTCCTCTGAGTGACTCATTTCAATTCAAGATTTTAAAAATAATATCCCCATTGGGAAAGATAATTTTAAGAAATATTAGAATAACATTTTGCCTAATTAAACCATTTCGCCTAATTAAAGAAATATAGATATGTATTATAGAGGAGAAATAGAAAATACAGATAAGCTAAAGGAAAAAATTACAGAAAGCTTGAGGATAGGGTAGCGGGAACTCTCATATGCTGCTAGAGGGAATGTCAGTTGCTATGGTTGTTCTTGGGTAACTGTTTGGCATTATCTATGAGAGTTAACGATATGCATATCTGGTGACCCAGATTTCTACCCAGGGGTATACACCCAACAGTAATGTGTGCGTGCGACTCTCTGTTTACCATAGCCCCACGCTGAAAGCAAGCCCAACTGTCCACCGACAGTGGAGACAAGTAGACAGTGTATATCCAGCCTTGGAATATCAAACAGCATTGAAAATTGCCATACCATAGTACCCTCAGCAACGGGGATGAAACAGAGAAATCTGATGTTAAGGGATAGAAGCCAGAGGCAAAACACTGTATGTGGTATAATTCTAGAGTATTTATAGCATCTAGTGACATAGACTTAGCTGGTAAAATTAAAGAAAAGACAAAAAAGAGATTGTCATAAATATAAGGGCAACAGTGACATCTTGGGGAAGAGGGTGGGTTTGAGATCGGAAAGAGATGGATAGAGGGCTTCCAGGCCATGTTCTTTTTTTTTTTTTTTTTTTTTTTAAGATTTTTATGTATTTAGGAGAGGGAGAAAGAGAGAGAGGGAGCACAAGCAGGGGAAGGTCAGAGGGAGAGGGAGAAGCAGACTGACTCCGCACTGAGTGCGGAGCCCACTCAGGGAGGAGGAGGAGGGCTGGCGCCAGCTCGACCCCACAACCCAGAGATCACTACCTGAACCTAAGTCAGGTGCTTCACTACCTGAGTCCCCCAGGCGTCCCAGGCCCTGTCCTATTTCTTAACCTGAGTAGCTGTTACGTGGGTGTTCACTTTACAAGAATTTATTAAATGAAACTTTTATATATCGTGTGCTTTCCCAAATGTGTGTTATATTTCACAATAAAAAAGATATAAAAGTCACATGAAACCCAATTACTCAGAGACAGTTAATAATTCAACACCTTGGTATGTGTATTGCCAGACTCTTTAATGGAATATATACGTTTTCCTCCCCCCTTGCTTTGCAGGCTTTAATTTTTTTTTTCTTTAATGATGTGACCTTCCAGAAGAATTCCTCTTCAAGTTCCCCCCCCCCCCACCATTTCCATTTAATTTTAACTAAGAGTAAATATCATACAAGCTTTATGCCCCTCTGGAAGCCTAAAGCCATGGAGTGGCTTTCAGGAAATTAGGTTGCTTTAGCCTAAGCTACATTGATTCATAAACCAATCTGTGGGATTTTGCTACAGCTCATGGGAGACTTTTCCTTCTCTGTTCATAATGCCGCTGCTTCAAAAGAGAAAAAGCCTCTTTCCACCTCTTCAGAGTGCTCTCTTTTCAAAAGGAAAGGCCAGGCAATGAGGGGGAAAGGCCAGCAAGGGAGTGATCGGGAGGCTTGGGTCAGAAGAAGGTCACCCTAAAACTTATCACAAAACACCTCCCACTGAGCCCATGCTGAGCCTGGCCTCCGCAACATTAGGAAGCAGATTTTCAAAAAGATCTATTTTTTTTTATTATTATTATTTGTTTTTTTTAACCCCAGAGTAGGTCCATTGTTTTTTCTTGCCCCAGGGGGGTTGTCCAAATGTTCTACCCTATGCCTGGAAAGGGCCTTCCCTCCGTCCTGCCCTTTCTCCGGGCCTCCTCCCCGCCTCTTCACCATGTTCACCATTGTAACTCTTCCATGGCTGAACAGCCATTCTAGGTAGGATAACTGGGTGATGGGCCTTAGGGATGCAAGTGATGTGATGGGCACTGGGTGTTCTATGCAACTGACAAATTATTGAACACTACGTCTGAAACCAACAACGTTGGCTAAACCAATAAGTTGGCTAATTTAATTAAAAACAACAAAAGAAAACAAGAAAAACCGAGCCATCCTGGGACCATCTGAACCCTGGTGGTGGCCCCAGCAGAGCTCATGGCAGCCTAGACTTAACCACTTCACCACATTTGTCACCCTGTTTTGAAGATGCCTTGTTTCGCGTCACAAATACTCTGCTTCTCTGTAGGCTTTGTGCGTGCAAGGACAATGTCTTTCGCCATCACCACTCTGGGCCTCGTGCCTCAGGGCGCTCGGGAAATATGTCATCATTGAACAGGGACAACAGTGTGTCCATGAGTTGGGACGTGGGGAGTGGGGCAGTGGTAGAAACAAGGCTTCACCAACTAACTCCCTTTCTTTCCCTGGGCAGCACAAACGGCTTCCATGGCTCCATCACACTAACACGGGCAGGTAGGAAGTTCCAAAATCTGTAACTGCTCAATTTCAAATGGCGATTTTTGTACGGTGCCAGATGTTTCCTAAGCACTTTCATATATGATCTCGTACAATTGCCGCAGCCAGTCCTCCGAGGGGAGCTGGGAAGCTCACAACACCCCCATTTTGTTGGTGGGAGCACCGAGAGCTTGAGTAGGCAGGCCTGCATGATAGAACTCGGTTTCAGGGTAAGGCGGGAGCTAGTGACCCCTTACGCTGTAAGCGGATACACATCAGCGTATATTATACATACAGATCTATGGTCGGAATAGGCATATAAAGCAAACATGTGAGTCCATTCTGATTTAAAAAAAAAAAGCATTTCAAAATTTCAAAGCATTTGGTTTTTTGTTTTTGTTTTACTTTTCATCACAAAACTGGTACATACTCGGTGTAAAAAATCAAAAGAGAAGCATAAAATCCAAATTGCTTAGGATCACGTTAAATGGAGCTAGCTACTGTTTTACCATCTTAATAACTCACTACAGATTAAGTCTTGAGCTCTTGCAGAGTGAAAACTCCCCTCCCACACCCAAGTCTTTTCTTCCCCCCAACGCTGTACTTTTTTATCTCCAAAATTTTCTTAGCTATTCTTGGCCATTGGCTTTCTTATTGAAATTTTAGAATTGGGTTTTACTCAAACTCGACTGAGCTTTCTATTGGATGTGCTTTATTTTTACAGACGAACTTGAGTAGAATTAAAATTTTCATGGCGTTCCTTTCTTTTGTAAGCACGGTATAGCTCTTC
Organism: Lutra lutra; assembly: GCF_902655055.1. Lineage (NCBI taxonomy): Eukaryota > Metazoa > Chordata > Mammalia > Carnivora > Mustelidae > Lutra > Lutra lutra. The sequence goes on along the minus strand of NC_062283.1, from coordinate 11,173,956 downwards.
ATTTGTGCCCATTTTAATGACTTTTGAAAAAGATGGCTAGCTTCAGGGGTTTGTGGGTCCACTCTGCGCAGGGACTGTGATAATCTCTGCATTGTTCTAATTTTAGGGTGTGTGCTGTGGAATGAGCCCTCAGAAGGTATTTCTTCACTGCTGGAGGATATGGGAGTTGTGGGGGGCGGTGGGGAGAAGTCACATGTTCTTTACGTTCTACAGGAACAGTAACTGAAAAGGACATTAATCTGGAACACTCCTGTCTATCCAACATAGAAGTATTTAGCTGTGTGCTGACAAGGGGAACAATGTTTTTGGCTTTTGTTGTCTTGGCCCTTCTATTATCCAAACCAAAGCTCTTCTCCTGTGGGTGGTCTTGACGGAGGAAATGCGCTAGGACAAAGGGGTGGGGTGGGGGTGGGGGGTGGGGGTGGGGTGGGGGTGGGGGGTGGGGGTGGGGTGGGGGTGGGGGGCGGAGGAGGGGGAAGAAAAGGGAAGAACAAGAAGATGGTCAGCCTTGAGGGTGAGGAGGGCTGGGGAGGAGGCGCCTGTCGCCGGGGCAGGTAAAGCGGGTGGAGACCAATGGTGGGTAGGGAAGGGAGTAGCAGCAACTTTGCGTCCTCTTGAGTTTTGCTTCTCCTTCAAACCAGCCGCCCCCCTTCGGATCCTGTCAGGAACACTGACTATTGGCCCCAGTCACACCTATCCAATCAGAATCTGCATTTTAACAAGATCCCAGGTAATTCTTATCCACGTGGAAGCTCCAGAAGCTCTTAGTCGCCCCCAACCAGTCAGAGCCAGTCCTGATCGGTGTCATCAGCCTGAGACCTATTAATAGATGGAACGGGTTTGGTTGCCTAGAGACCTGGAAATCTGGTTCCTGGTGTAGACTCGGAGTCTCCGAGTTCTTTTATCCCTGTGGCCAAAGCCTCATGACCTCAGTCGCCTCAGTTGCTCTGCTAAGCATGTTCATTCTCTGCAGCGGCTGGGTCCTTGCCCTGGACCCTGCTTCCTCTGCCCAGGTCCCAATGCTCTGCCAAACCCTTGTGCTCCCCCTGCCCTTCAGAAGCAGGATGTGATTTCCAGCCCTCTTCTCAGTTTCTGGCGGAGGGGGGGGGGGTGGAGGGGTGGGGGGGGTGGAGGGGTGGGGGGGTGGGGGGGGGTGGGGGTGGGGGGGGTGGGGGGGTGGGGGGGTGGGGGGGGTGGAGGGGGTGGGGGGGTGGGGGGGGTGGGGGGGGTGGGGGGGTGGGAACCCTGCTGTGGCTGGACCGATCACCTGGAACTGTGCCTGATTTTGAGTATTGTCACCTGGACTTCTTCCAGAACTGTGGTCTGCTGGCAGAGAGGACTCACTCTGATATCCAAACAGCCTGGCCCAATCTGAGCTAGTCATACCCTTTGACCACTGCTCACTGGCCGGCCTGGTGGCCTCCTGGGGATGGGCCTGCTTCTGAAGACAGGCTCTGGCTCCTGTGCCCCTCTGGATCTTGGCTACTTCCCCTGTCCCATGGCCCATGCTGATGTAGTCACAGCCTGTCCCGTGCCCGGATGTCTCTTCCAAAAGACGAAGCAGCCAGCAGAGACGGAGGGAAGCTGCAGTTCCTCCTCTCTCAGCATTTCTCACTCTAGGGCTCCATGGGCATGCTTCCGAATGGACCTTGAAATTCCCAACAGTGCCCTTGGAGCCTGTTAGGTAACAGGTATTCTGAAAGTCCTAGAAGACTACTGAGTACAAACAGGCTCAGTGGTTTTGTATCCCTTGCACTTCTGGCCCTTTCTCCAAAGCAGAGAAAAATCTTTGCTGCCCGACTCACTTTATAAAAAGAGGCCAAGCCATACAGAAGCTCAATAATCTCTCTAGTTACCATATCACCATTTCCTTTGAGGGTATTATGCCTCCTGCCATGCTCAATTTAAGGGGGAACGTTATACAATGCGCATCACACCTGCTACTGTGTTTTAAACCAGCACAAAATGTCATGAAGTTCAAAACAATCCTGTCGGCTGTCAGTTAGAGAGGACAATTAAAAAAAAAAAGTGCTCTCCGTTAATTAATAATAGAGCACTGGCTGTATCTTTAAGATTGTTGCATCATCTTGATTCCGAAGATCTATTCTTATGGTGATTTAAAAAAGAAGAAGGCAAAGAAAGAAAACAGGAAGAAAAGAAGTGTGGCAGCACCCACAGGAGCTAAGAAATGGTGTGGGTGTTGTTTCCATTATTTACATACACAACACTTTCACAAGAATCCAAATGTCTTACGAAGAAAATACAATACAAATTGCAATAAAGATGCAGTAACACAGTAAGACAGAAGGAAAACAATTTGCCCAAAGGAAGGTTTAAATCTGGCATAAGTTATTTGCCCAAAAGGAATGGATAAGCGTCCACTGACCCCATTCCATTTGCACCTGCAAAGGTAGGCAGGTACCTGGTGGCGTTCGCCATATTCAGAAAAGAAGTTATGAATAAAATAGCGATGCAAGTAGTCATAAGAAAAATGTCTAACACCATTCTGAGTAAGAGGTACCAGCTATTTAATGAAGTCACTCCGAGGCTCTAAAGTTGCGTCACAAGCTCGTGAACTTAGCCAGGATGGGTAAATATATGATTTTCCAGAAAGCACTCTTAGCCAAGCAAAATCAGAGGTCCAAGGAAGAAGTTACTCAAGACCAGAAACAATGAATGGATAGGAAATGGAGTCTGTACAAGCATTCACTAGTCATTGCACCTTGCTAAAGGTCCACACTTTCTCAGGACAGATTTTAGTTGAGAAACCATGAGGAAACTGTATTGAAGTCTGTGTTAAAAACCCAAACAACCCAGTTGTTTCTTTGTTTTTAAAGATATTCGTTGAATTATTTGACAGAGGGGGACACAGCAAAAGAGGGAAAACGAGCAGGGGGAGTGGGAGAGGGAGAAGCAGGCCCCACACTGGGCAGGGAGCCCGACGCGGGGCTTGATCCCAGGACCCTGGGATCATGACCTGAGCCAAAGGCAGATGTTTAACAACTGAGCCCCCTGGACGCCCCGACAACAAGCCAGTTTTGATAGATACCGTGATGTTGCTTTCGGTGGCATATCTGCTGTGATGTCATTATTTGAGCAAGGTTCCAAGCCACCGCTTGGACTTTTGGAGAAAGGAAAATCCAGTACAGGGGGAAGAATATCCCCGGGAAAAATTTCCAAAATGTTGCAGAGGTTTAAAAATGGATGATTATATAGAACAGCACATCACTCCTCGTGCTATTATAACTTTAGTACGGGTACAGTCAAACCACTCAGAATTACAGTGTCATTTGTCTTCTTTGTACCTCTTTTGTTTTCCCAAGTCATGTGGCAAAATCAACAAGTACTACATCACCCTGCTTACAATTCAGCTGCGGAAAAAGCATCCGCTCGCTCATTTAGAGGGGTAGCTATTATTAGCTTGCATCGATTCTCCCATACGATACATTCCCGTGCTTATTAAGCTGTTTGAACGCCATCTTTGTCATATTCCCCCATGAATCTGACTCTTGCTATGCAGTGAAACCCAGAGATATTATTTCCATAGGCCTTTCTGAAATGAATGCAATCCCTCCATTACAAGAAAAAAACACAAAAACCAAAAAAACACCAAAAACAAAAAAGAAAAAACCACACACACACGCACACATTATTGGGAGAACACATGCCACATCATATATGCACAGATATTGAACCTTTCTATAGACAATATTACAGTACTGGTACTAGATTATATAATGCACCCCCCCTCCCCAAATCCATGTCCACTCAGAACCTGTAAGTATGGCCTTTTCTGGGAGTAGCGTCTTTGTGGACATAATCAGGTTACAATGACGGCATAGAGGGCTAGAGGAGTCCCTAAATCCAAAGAATGATGCCCTCACAAGAAGGCCATGCAGACACACAGACATATGTGAACAGAGAGGCGGAAATTGAAGCAAGGCGGACATAAGCCAAAGATTGCTGGTAACCCCCAGAAGCTAAGACAGAGACTTAGAACAGATTTTATCTAGAGCCTTTGGAGGGATGTGGTCCTGCTGACACTTGGATTTCACACTTTAGCCTCTAGGACTGCGACATGTAAATTGCTGTTGCTTACACCCCACCCCCGTGCCCCCAGTTTGTGGTGTTTTGTCATGGCAGCCCTAGAAAACTCATAGGATGCCTGGTTTCCAGGTGATGAAAGTGCTCTAAGTTACACAAAAACTCATATCGACTTTCTCTTCGATAACGAAATGAGTGGAGGGAAAAGCCTACTTGTCACAGTGACATGGTGAATATAGACCAAAGATATGGTGAGAAATGGGTCATTCTAACGTGGCAAGGTAGGCAGAACCATAAAAGAATGAAAGTTCCAGCTAAAGCACCTGAGACGTTGCTATCAGGGAGGTATTTTAAAGTGAGGTATGAGAGTTTCCTTTGCAAAATTTGCAAGGGAGGTTGTCAAAAATCTGATCACATAACTCTTCAACTTCTTACATTAAACATGAGAAGCAGGGATGCAAGGCAAGGGTTGTTTTGTATCACGTAGTCTGTCTGCTGGATGTTCTCCCCCTGGCCTTTCCAAATCTTCAAGGGCAAAGAAAGTGTGAGTGGTTCCCTTGGAGGACATGTAGACCACCTACCATGAGGGCGTCTTGTGTCCTTTCTAAGACAGTCATCTGGATGGGTGACCAGATGAACGAAAAGGCTGGCATCGGTGCCAGACTCCCACAGTCAGAGGGAAGGCTAAGCGATCTGCCATATTAAGACATATCCCATCTGCCAACAGGGAAACACAGGTGAGAGAGGCCCTACCCAACGGTGTTTTGAAAAACCAACTGGAGATGCAACTTGGGATACATGGTAAGATGAGAGAACTCAGATACTAAATCTTCACAGGACTACCAGATGAGTAAGAACCTCTCTGCTCTGCTTTCCTCCCCATCCTCCCGCTACTCCAACCCGAGAGAAGTGTGAAATCCCTGTTAGAAAGATGAGAAAGCTCAGGGACTGGGAAAAGGGAGGCCACGGGCTGCTCTTCCAACCCGACTGGAGCCTTTTGTAGGAAGCTGAGCTGGGGAGGGGAGAAGACTAAGGGCAAAACCAGATGGACGTTTTTACTGTGACACGACTCTAGACATGTTAATTACCGACCCACGAACATTTTTATTACCCAGAAGTGACCGGAGAATAAAAAGTTGCTCTAAATTTCACCTGAGAGCAGAGAAAGTGTTAACTCTGTGGAATCAATTTGAAGTGTCGCCTTATGATTGATTACATCCTATGAGTCATGCTTGTTCAATGGAATAGTTATATAACCGTTGCTAAATGCGATTGAAGAGAGTGGTTGTTGGTACCTTCCATATAGTTTTCCCTATGATGTCACTGCGTCTCCATCTGAACTTTGGAAAATTACATATCAGATTGTCTTCGTAGAGAATTGGGCCCTTGTAACTTACTGTTTATCAGCACTCTTGAAATGTCTAACCTGAAAAGCATTATATGCTCAGCACATAGTAGGTGCTCAATAAACGTTGGATGAATGAAGAAATGAACAGGCAGTGGGGAGGAAACCCTGATCACCTAGGTCTTTATAAACCCATTACCCCCAAATTCTCCTCTGGCAGAGCAAAGCAGAGCAAGGCAGAGCAAGTTCATGTTTTCTGAAAAATTCCAACTGGACCATTTGGGTTGGAATTTACAGTCTCCATATATGAAATTATGACTTTTTAACATTGGAAGGAAATTCAGGAGGTGATTTAGTACGAGCTCTCCATTTTACAGACGAAGGCCCAAAGAAGTGAAATAATTTGTTTCCAGTCACTTTTTCCAGCAGTGTCAATGCTGGCTCTCGTCTGTTTGTTAGTTTTCTCGTCAATAAAAGAAGTTGCCTGGGGCGCCTGGGTGGCTCAGTGGGTTAAAACCTCTGCCTTCAGCTCAGGTCATGGTCTCAGGATCCTGGGATCCTCTGCTCAGCGGGGAGCCTGCTTCCTCCTCTCTCTCTCTGCCTTCCTCTCTGTCTACTTTGATCTCTGTCTATGAAATAAATAAATAAGTAAAAATCTTTTTTAAAAAAATAAATAAATAAAAGAAGTTGCCTCAAAGGGCTTCCGCCTCATAAACCTGAAGTGTCTACTTGTGCTCAGACCGTCTCCGTTGACTTGTCATCAAGTGAGGAGTCAGGATGAGCTGCTGTCTTTGAGGAACTTACAGCCGAGGGGAGGGGACAGACAGATGAAAAACAACTCTGACAACGTAGGCTCAGGGCTGTGTCAGAGGTCACCACGCTGTGGGCCTGGGATGACATTTAGGAAAGAGGACCTCATCCAGCCTAAGGATCATGGAAGGCTTCCTAGAGGAGGTGACATCTAAGCTGAGTCTTGAGAATGCGGAAAATTTAATAAGGGCTGCGTGTGTCCCCAGAGCCCTAAAGACTGTAGTATGGAGGTACTGCTGAGTGAAAGGGGGAAGGGAGAGAGGTCAGGCCTGAGAGAGAAACCAGTGCCCCAACATGGAGGCATTTCCATGCCATATGAGTGTGTGTAGACTTGCCAGAAAGTCTATCAGAAACTCCTAAAATATCTTTTGCAAGGGACTGGTGGGGCCTGATTTCTGACTCAAAAAAAAAAAAAAAAAAATCATTCTAGCAGCAGTATGGAGAATGGTTTTGAAGGAGGTAACACAGGCAAAGGAGCTAGCTGAGCAACCATTGAAATAATCCAGGTAAGAAGAAAAATGGCACCAGAGATGGGAAAGGCAGAATTTCAGAGCAATGTACCCTTGACTGAATTGTGTGCCCGTGCCCCACGAGGCAGACATTGGAGCTCTCAGGCCCAACAGGATGGTAGTTAGAGGTGGGGCCTTGGAAGACGTTTAGAGGAGGTCAGGCGGATGGGACCCTCGTGATGAGATTAGCGTCCACAGAAGACTAGAAGACGAGACCCCATAGAGCTTGCTCTCGATCTCCAGCAGGTGAGCACACAGTGAAGGAGGCAGCCCTCTTACAAGCCTGAAAGACGGTCCTCACCAGAAACTGACCATGCCCGATTTGAGACTTCTTGCCTTCAGAATCGCGAGAAAATAGATTTCTGTGTTTAAGCCACTCAGTGTGTGGGAATTTATTGTGACAGCTGCGGTTGGCTAATACCCCACAGAATTGCGATGCGGACGAGGGGATGTATTCCTCCCAGGGAATCAGGAGAGGGAGGACTCAAGGGTTGGATGTGCGTGGAGGAGTAGCAGGTACAGAGAGCACAGGCTGTCTGAAATAGGGAGCATTGACAGAGAAAGGAGAGACTTCCTAGAGATGGCTGAGTAGCTGGAGAGATTAAGGGAAAGCAAAAGAGGCCAAGAGAAGGGATTTTTATCAAGAGAAGATAGAATCAATTATGCAAATACGGTAAAGATGTCAAGTAAGATAAGGTTGAAAGGTGTTTTGGCAAAGCAGGCCTTTGGAGATGTTGGCAAGCATTGCTTCAACAATGTGAGGACAGGCACCTGACTGCAATTGCTTGGGGAGGGACTGGGATATCCGGAAGTATAGACCACCGGTATAGAAAGCACATTCAAGAATCCCGGCTTTGAAGCAGGGAGGAGAGGTGGTAAGGTAATGAGAAGGGGAGCAAGATGGATTTTTTTTTTTTTAAATGCTTAAAGACAAGCTTTTTAGGAGGGGGTGGGCAGCTGTCACTGGGCTCACTTACCTTTTTCCGGTTACTGGTTTCTCTACAAAACCTTTGCTGAGCCTTTTCAAATGGCGATCTACCCCCCACTCCACATTTTTACCAACTTTGGTTAAGACAGTTAGCCGGCTCTGCCCTGATTTATAGTTATTTGTATATCCACCTGACGGGGCCCACTCACTGGGCTGCACACTCTGTAGAGACTCTTGCCTCCGGGTGCCAAACCTAGTAGGAGCTCAATAGTAATTTATTGAATGGAATTTGCTTCTTAGCTTTTCTCCTCTATTCCCCTGGGGGCTTTTAGTTGGAATGAGTCATACTGTTGAGACATGGCAAATAATAATAATGACAATGAATGTGAACATAAAAGGTATTTCTTATTCTAATTTTTTTTTTTTCTGGAGTGCTTGCAAGCAGAAAATCCTATGTATATGATTGGGGTGGGGTGAGGGAGCGAGCCTCAGCTCCCAACCTCTAGCTCTTCAATTGACAAAGACCCACATGGAACATACATTCATCCCCGGTATGAAATTGTACAGATGTTTCAGAGAAAACTGCAGGAACAAACTTTAACCTCATGACTTCTATTATTTTGTAATACAAGGCTTAAAGCACAATGTGAGCTTTTTTTTAGATGCTGAGTTCCATGTGAGTAGTGTGTGTGGTTAATTTCATATTAATGCAGATCCCAGCGCAGCCTCTGAAGAAGAAATCACTTTCCCACAGCTCTGATACCTGGTGACCGGCTTTAGCTTATTTTTTTTACCATCTCCTGGATGAAATGAACATCCTTCCCACAACGACGCCATTAGACATTTCCAACACAAAGACCCGTTCCCCCCAATGACAAGAGAACTCCTTGTTCAATCATAGTTCTGTCACCAGCAAATGCGATGTCCCTACTAAGCATTAATTGGTATTTGTACTCTCGATACCTTCTTCTCTTTGTGAATGAGACCTTGCAACACTATGTTTGTCTTATGTCTATGCAGTGGGTACAGCTTCCTACCTCCTCCCCTTTGCCTCTTCCTGGGAGCTGGATATCAGGAGATGCTGTACTTGTATTCCCCAGTGAAAAGCTGACAACACTCCATTGTCTGCCTATTAATGAGCTTTCTTGTATGGAAGATGATAAAGCAAAATCTAATCACAGCCCTGTCCCCAAACACGTCTCAGGTTTGTTCGCCTCTATCTTTGGAAGGCTTCAAAAAAATGTTCACCCCAGATATGAAATTAGAATCCTCTCCTTCCTCATCATGGTGTTTCCCCTCCCCCTAGAGTGGAGGGACTGTTCCTTCCCAAGACCTGTTCTTGCCCAAACATTTCCATTTCTACTGTATCTACTGACAACACTTTTTTTCCCCCTTCTATATCTGTCTTATAGTATTTCCTTTTACTACCATTGGATTCAATGTGGTTCTTTAAATAGGTGATGTGTAGGACAGGGAGGAAGAAAGAGAAAAAGTAGAGTCAATGCATAGGCCAGACTATCTCGATGGTCTTTCCAGAGTCCTCTAAGTTCTCTCCTGGAAAATGTGAGAAAACTCAGGGACAGGGGTTCAGTAGAAGCTCAGGAATTTTCATCACTAGGTGAGTGTCTCTTCTTCGGGCAGAATTTAGCTCCACCATGTAAAAATCTCAAGCATCTTATGATGTGTCCAAGGATCCAAACCTTCACCCCTTCTTTACCCCTTTTTCCCTTTCTCTTTGTATCCATTATTCTTGTGGCTGATCTGGTGAAAGTTAAGTAGCTCTTCTACATGGAAACGTTTATGAAACTTCTCGGAGTGGGGGAAGGAGGAGGAAGACGGGACCCTGCAGTCAAGGGCGTGAAGACACTTTCCAGTCCCTTGTTTACATCTCTACGTGGCTGCCCCACTCTTGAGGGACGCCTCGCCGAGCATCGCATGCTCCCGGTGTTTAATAAGGAACGAATATTAACTGATGATGAGAGATAACTTCACATAGCCTGCGACATTTTCCTTGGTCTGTAAAATGAAAACGGAAACCACTTTCCACTCTTTGAAGGGAAAAATACGGACGTGTCTACACAACAACATTAGGCTTGTCCCTCCCACGTGGCTAAGCTGCCCTACAGAGCCATCATTACAACTGTTCTCCAGGCTCAGACACTAACAGACCCACGGCTTCCTGACTCTGTCTTCCTTTGTGGGTTCTTCTCTTTCTCAGTGCTTGGGGCTCTCCTCTCCTCTCCTTGGCTCTCCTCCTGCATCCAGGAGGCCATTCTCAGCCCAGGGCTTGGTCCCCCCACACACATACCTACCCCCCTACCGGATGAGTGTGGCTTTTTTTTTGCCTGGCAACCATCTAGTCTCAGGCACAGCAACCTCCATCCGGAGTTTTAAATTAAAACCCGCTGCCAGGGTGAGGCTTGTGTGAGTGTTGCTGCTGATACACATTTTCAGCTCCACTGTAGCTTTTCTGCTCTTATATCTGTCAAAGGGTCCCAAGGAGTCAGAATGAAGAAAGAGACAATAGATTGCCAAAGATAATGTGAGATCTGGCCTGGCCCAAATGGTGAGTACAGCCAGTAACTGCTACGTGTTGAAGTCATGGAATTCTATTGCTTTCCCGCCGTGCGACTTGTCCGCCCCACAAGTGGGACAGGGTTCGTACCGCAACACCTGAGTCTATCATGCATGGAACAGAGTCAGGATACATTTCAAGATGGGTACAAAATTTGCTCCTCTTCCTGTTTTAAAACCCCAATAGCACTTTTTTTTTTTTTTTGCCAACATTTACCAACGTGCTACCAACTGTGAATTTATGTGAAGAATCATGCATAGCATTTTGGGGTGATAATCCCATATTTAATATTTTGCTAGGTCTTTCTTTCATGGAGGTTTGTCTAGTCCTCGTCGGATGGTGTACCATAAACCATGGTCTGAGAAAGATGGGAATGCTGGAATGAAAGTCGAAGTGGCAGGTTTCACAGGAGCCCTTGGTAACTGAGAGGACTTCAGGGTCGAGAATCATGGGGGGGAGGGGGAGATACCTTCATGGTTTTAAAAATTCCAAATAAACAAGGAGAGAGGCACTCTGAGCAGCAGGTCAGAATTGTTGTAAGTACAGCTGACCCTTGAACAGCACAGGTTTGAACTATGTGGGCCCACATACATGTGGATTTTTCTCATAGAATGGTATTGTAAGTGTATATTCGCTTGTGATTCTCTTAATAACATTTTCTTTTCTCTAGCTTACCTTATTGTAAGAATACAGCGTAAAATGCATATAACATACAAAATACATGTTAATTCACAGTGCATGTTGTGGGTCAGGTTTCTGGTGAACAGTAGACTGTTAGCTAAGTTTTCAGGGAGTCAAAACTCACAGAAGGATTTTCGACTTCACAGGGGTCAGCACCCCTAGGCCCCCGCCCCCTCCGCATTGTTCAAGGGTCAACTGTATACAATTTTAAATAGGTGTTTCAGATAAATACTGCATATCCCATTTTAAGTCCAAAGGTAGGAGTTAAAGTGGAATTTCTCTCTTCCTTCATATTTGATAACAGCCCAAGCTCATTCAACACAAATAAAGGATCATTCTGTAAGTATCCCAAGGGAAAAGTTGAGAAGCCAGACCGCATTCTCTTCATATGTGTACAGACAAATAGTTCATCTTAAGGAGAATCTTATCGGATGGTAAGCGCTTGGAATTTACCTATTCTGAATTCAGGGCAGCTGCTTGGGAAAAGAAAAAGTCATTTTTAAGCTGATTTACAAGTTTTGATAATTCCCCTAGATTCACGGCCGGCTCCTTTTTTGGGTAGGCAGTCCTGAAGATAGAGGGGGAAGGGGATTATCTGGAGTCGTCCCTTAAAAGTGGTGGAGGTAAGGTAATCGCAACCTTCCTGGTATCTGCCTCCTGCTTTCTCCCTTTCCCACGCCCCAGAGTCATCCATGTTGGTTTCAGAAGCCAGAAACTCAGAGAAAAATGAATCCTGGGGGGAAAGGGAGGCTTAGCCAGCGCTCCACGTGGGGGGCAAGATACAGGCCTCAGGAGGTCTCCGATCTGTGACTCAGCCTCGAGTCCCCGTGCTCCTCCTGGCTCTGCCCTGGAAAGATCACGACCCGCTGCAGCCGAGCTCGGGCCAGCCCCGGCGGAGCTGGTAATCCCTACTTGAGCTGTTTGCGGCCGGGAGACAGGTAGAGTCCTGCTCTGATTGGCTGTCTCTCTCTGACATAACACCACGCTCGGCCAATCGGCAGCCAGCACTCCAAGAGCAGAAAGATGAATTGGAACAGCCCAGGCCCTGGGAATTAAAAAAAAAAAAAAAGAGAGAGCAACCCCTTCCCTCCTCCCTCCCACCCCGCCCCCAACCAAAACCGTACACCAGGCTTCTAGAAGAGCCCCGACAGAGCCTGCTCTTTGCTGCTGGAAGCCCTCTGGGCAGGCCTGTTTGCACCCCAACTCCTTGGCGCTCGGCCGAGTTCACACCATTTTCAAAGTAGGTCATTCCAAGTCATCTCAGCAGAGGAGGGGTGCGCCAGCAGCCACCGTCCCCAGAGCCCGTGAGGAGGTCCAGACCTTGCAGGGGAGGCTGGAGCCGACCGCTGATCCGCCTGGCAGGAGGCGGCTACCGCGAGGGGCTCTCTCGCCTGCCTCAAACGGCTGCCAGACGGGCTTCTTTTTAAACAGACCCACTCTCTGGGCCGTTTACAATTGGCCAGCGACTAATCCCCGGGACAAATCTCTAGCAGGACTTAAATGGAAGCCTGAATGAAAATTCACTAGGAGAAGGATGATGTCATCTTGATTCAGCTCTTTGTTCTTGGTGTTGTTGAAAAATTCATTGTTATTTATTAGGCTAGTGACTTATGTCTAAGAAGGCACGCGGGTACCCCCAAGGAGAATGCGAGTAAAAATGAACAGATGCAGGCAAAATTTTCCTAAATAACGTGCAGGAATATGACTATAAAACAAATGGATGCATCATTAAAAACATAAACCTCATACAGCTTCTGAGACACAAGGACCTCAAACAGTGTTATTCACACAGATATTGATAGGGAGGTAAACTCTACTTTGCTGATCAATGACCTGTGTAGACGCGTGTCCAATAATGTTGAAAAGGTAAATGTCTTCTTGAAAGATGACCTGCCTTCAAGTATCATCTAGAAGTTTCCTTTGCTATGCTGTTTCAAACCTCAGCTTGTAATACCTCTCTTCTCTTCTGGCAAAACCTACCCACTGGTAAGCCCACTCTCAAATTCTTCCTTTAGGAATTCTCTGCCTCCTGATTTCCAGTGATTATTTCTCTCCATTCAGAATCCCTACAACAATAAAGCAAGCTGACAGCCGACACCTAGGAATAGCTTATGTATGATGTGGCAGCTAATTGTTTATTACACCTTAACTCCTGGAAAGCTGGGGCCAGGGTCTTATATTTCAATTGTGCAACCTATGTACTTAGCACACATACTGCTTTCAGGACAAAGGGAGAAAACGAATATTTATTGAATGCTTAGTAGGTGACAGCTCCTGCACTGAGGTTTCTATCAATTTTTAAAAATGATTATTTAAAACTCCTAACAGCCTTAGAAGAGAAGATTTGCTTTCCACCATTTTCAAGATAAGGAAGCAGCAACTTAGAACAGTTACATAACTTACCCAAGATCAAACAGCCAAGCCGAGGAGCCAAGATTCAAACGCAGGGATCAGATTCCCTGCTCTTTCTGCTACTCTCTGATTCTCAATCTTGGCCGATTAGCTTCTAGAAGTTTCGGATGCCTAGGCCCTAACTTGGAAGATTTTGATTCAGATTTCTAATCCCAGGGGAGCCGGGAAAGTTCATTTCTTTAACTACTGTGTTGCCAGCAATGCCTTGCCTAGAGTAGCTGTCAGAACATGTTTGTTGAATGAATAAGTGAATTCAAACCACCTAGAACCATGGTAATCTGGCCTGGCTATAGAATTAGAAATCACTTGGAGAGCTGATTAAGCAGTGCCTCTCTCTAGGCCCTACCCCCTGAGAATCTAATGCAATTGGTCTGGGGTGGGGCAGCCTGGCAGGGATCCTACTTTTCAGAAACTCCCCAGGCGATTCACACGTGTAGCCCAGGCTGGGAACCGCTGGTCTAGAGTGAGGTCATGGGATCTGCAATTTTTTAAACGCTCCACAGGTAATCTTGATCTGCATCCAGGGTTGGGAACTACTGCCTACACGTTCTGCTGCCTCTCTCTGGGCTTTATAAATGGAAAAGCATTACTTTCTAAAAAGGATTCTGTCAACAAGTATGGGCATGTGCTCCCATGCACAAAGGCGTCCCCGTTTGGGGTACAGTACAGAAGAAAACAATGGGGGCTGCCGTCACCTGATCTCTAATCTGTAACCAGTTCAGTGCTAACCTGTTCTTTGATCTTTATCTGTTATGGACTAGTTGGAGAATGATTTATAAAACAGACGAGAAATCTTGTTTTGCAGTTGGGAGGAGGAGAATGAATATCTTGTCTACTGAGCTAAAGGATAACTTTTAACCTTCATGAGCCTCCGTAATCAATTTGTGTGAGTGTTCATGCACTGACGTGTGGATTTTTCACTTACACATATATGGGGGGGCGGGTTATGGGGAAGGAAAAAATATTAAAACACATAGTTTTCTGCAAGTTGATGTATGCGCAAGAGAAAAAAAAATGAAGGCTCTGACTGTACGTGAACTCCAGACATGTTTAGCATTCCTTCTAATCACCTGGAAATCAAGGAAAATGACGCGTCTGTTTTGTTAGCATTCAGCTTTTCTCAAAGGGCATCATCCAGAACATATCAGAACACAATTCACTAATGGGGAGAGATCTTATTACTTGGCATTATAAGCCCAACCAAACCCTGATGCATTAAACATTTCTGTAAAAGTCATTTTGCCATTGTCTAATTATCATGAGCACATAAACAATAGCTACCGTCAATCAAGGAATGGGAACATCTTAAAGAGCAAATTATTTTACAGTTGGGGAAAGCAACTTTTTATACACACCATGAAATTTGTAGCAATTAGTAATAGGGGACGTTCATCAAGCACTTAATCGTGCCTGGCCATCCTCCACAAGTTTTTTGCTGTGTTCTCATGTAATCTTGAAACAAAGAGATGAACGAGGCACTAGTATGATCTCTTTTCACAGATAAGAAAACTGAAGCCCAGAGAGGCTGAGTGACCTATTCAAGGATGCACAGATTCATACAATCTGATTTCATAGCTGATGGTTTTAACCAGTATCCATGAGAAATAACTTTTTTTCCATGCTGATGTTACGTTGTTTCAAGCAATTGAATCTTTTTTTCATTTTATGTGACCCTGACATAGAGGAATCAGGGAAAGTAGATTTCCGGAAAGAAACAAGTATGGCCCAGTCCCAGATTTAATTCCATACTCCCTCCCCTTAGGTTTTACTACTAAACACGATTTCCAAAATACCATTCTCACAGAATTGGAATGCAGTTCAATAAATATGTTAAGTATCAATTCTGTGTAAAGTTACCACACAGGATTAGAAAATGAGCGAAATATAGCCCTCATCTTTAAGAATCATTCAGAAATGCAGACAGATCTTGGCATCCCCGTTTACAATCCGCCCCCCACCCCCCGCCTTTTTTTCTTGAGTCTCTTCATGTGATTCCAAATCCCCAACCTAACCTTGGAGACCCGGCATGATTTGGTCCCTCCTTGTTTTCCAGCTCTACCTCTCTCCCCTCACCCTTGTGGGGCGAGCGTCAACCTTACAGGGCCTCTCTCAGAGCCTTTGATGCGCCCTCCCCTCTCCAGCGTGGGAGTCTCGGCAGCTCTGTTCCTACCCTCTCACACGCGTCCCTCCCTGCCCACTCCTGGAGCTGGAACCTCCTCTGCATCCTGCAGACTCAGCTCAGAGCATCACTTTCTCAGAAAAGCCTTCCCGGCTGGCGGGAACCAGGTCCCAGTTCGGCTGAAGTATCTCATCGCCTCCTCCACTTTTCATGCATGGAACTCACCCACCGTCTGTGATACTAATTTGTGTCGTCATTTGCTGAGTGTCTGTCTTCCACCTGCTCGGAAAGTCCCACGAGGAGGGAGGAGAATGTGTATTAATTACTCTTTTCCTCCGCACCCGGCCCCCTGCCTTCTACTCACGGTGGAATCCAAACATTTGTTCTAAGATACGTTCTTCCAGTCAAATGTCACGTGTCCCTTTGGTCCCAGTGGTGGTTCTGCTGTCATGGGTCCCCGTTTTCTATGCCATCTACCCCTTGTTCTTTCCCCACACCCAGCACACACCTCCTCAAATTACCCCAGAGTTAGGCTGTCTGTCACCTGTTTCCTGCTGGGGCCCTGACTAATACAGGTAAGAATTAGATAGGGAGAAAAAATGAACAAAATTATTAGTGGTTCAGATAAATGCCTAGAGAGAATTAAATACTCTTAAAAAATCATTAAAATACTTTCATCTAAATTCCTCAATACCACAGTTGCTAAGCTTTTACCTGAAAATTAGATGCATATTTGAAGAATGAAGTCAGGATACAGCGTATTAGGGGAGAAAAACCACAGTTTGGCTCTTATAAAGCATGCTCCGAGTGAGACTCAACCGGGGAGGGGGTCCAGATGCCCAGCTGTGTCCCAGCTGCTCTTGTCCCAGGGGCCAGGAATCTGAAATAAAGGTGTCAGTAGGGCCAGCCTGCCTTTGAAGCCTCCAGGGGTGACTCCTTCCTCGTCTCTTCCAGCTGCTGGTGTTTGCTGGCCGTCCTTGGCCTTCCCTGATGCTCTCCAATGTCACGTGGCCTCTTCCTGCCGTGTGTGTCTAGACCAATACTTACGAAGTCACCTCACCTTAATTTGATGACATCTTCAAAGCCCCGATGAGTCAAGTAAGCTCACATTCATAGGTACTGGGGGCTAGGACTTGAACATGACTTTTAGGGGGACCCAATTCAACCCACCATACTTAAGTGTACAAAATCAGTATTATTCCTCCTTACTTACTCCTGTTTGACATGCAGAATGTTGGTGGGTCTTTGAGTCTCCTCCCTTTTCCTTATTGGTCAATTGTGCGACAGGCCTGTCAGTTTTGTGGGTGGTTGTTAACTTTACAATTTAGTCTCTTGATTATAGAATTTAAAGATCAGGATTGTGGCTGAACAAGAAGCAGAATCAATATCTCCCAGATGGGGCTATGGTAGTGGATAGGATTGCGCACTTCCTCTTTTTAGGGAGAAGGTGAGGGTATCTTTGTTGTAATAGAAATAGTCGCATGTGGCTTGGCAGACATGATGTTGCTACAATTCTTGTTACATGGTAAAATGGTGAGGATGGTGCAAAAAAAAAAAACAACCATTCTGGATATTTGTGGGAGACTAATGGGAGATTAACTAAAGAGAGAAGAAGCCATTTTTGTTGTTGTTGTTGTTGTTTGTTTCTGGCTTCTGATGAAGCTTCCAGAAGCTTCTGGGAGCTTATTGGGGCAGGGAAATTCTAGCAACTGTGGTGACAGAGTGTGCCCTGTCCTCATAGAGCTCCGACTTTGGCAGTGGTGGTGACAATGGTAATTGACTCTGCGCTCCTGCATGGTCAGTATGAGTATAGGCTTTTGACTTACTTCATCTATTCCTTCTCTGATGTTCTTTCTTGCTTTATGCAGATCTAAGTTTCTGACCTAGATCATTTTTAATCTCTCTGAAGGATGTCTCTTAACATTTCTTCCTGGCAGGTCTACTTGTGATAAATTTCCTTAATTTTTATTTGTCTGAGAAATCATTATTTTTTCTCTTTTGAAGGATCATTTCACTGGATAGAGAATCCTAGGTTGGTGGATTTTTCTTTCAACATTTTACTTATTTATTTAAAACATATTTTATTTATTTATTTGACAGACAGAGATCATAAGTAGGCAGAGAGGCAGGCAGAGAGAGAGGAGGAAGCAGGCTCCCCCCGATGTGGGGCTCAATCCCAGGACTCTGGGATCATGACCTGGGCCGAAGGCAGAGGCTTTAACCCATTGAGCCACCCAGGTGCCCCTCTTTCAACATTTTAAATATTTCACTCCACTCTCCTCTTGCCATGGTTTTTGATAAAGAAATCTGATATAATTCTTGTCCTTGCTCCTTTATCAGCAAGTTAAAAAAATTATCTCTGACTTCTTTCAAGGTTTCCTCCTTCTTTTTGATTTTCTGCAGTTTAAATACTATATGCATTAAGTGTAGATTTTTTGGCATTTCCCTTGCTTGGTGTTCTCTAAGCTCCCTGCATCTGTGACTTGGGATCTATTATTAATTTTGGAAAAGTCTCAAGTCATTATTACTTTAAAAAATGTTTTTTTCCTGTTACTTTCTCTCTTTCTTCTCCTTCTGGTTTCCCCTCTTCATGTATGTTAAACCTTTTATAATCGTCACACAGTTCTTGGATAGTCTGTTTTGTCTTTCTGATTTTTTTTTTCTCTTTGTGTTACAGCTTTGGAAGTTTTTACTGACATATCTTCAAGTGGATTCTTTCCTTAGCCTTGTCCATTTTCCTGATGAGCCCATCGAAGACATTCTTCATTTTTGTTATGGTGTTTTTGATTTCAAGCACTTACTTTTGATTCTTTCTTCGAGTTTTCATCTCTCTGTTTACATTGCCCATCTGTTCTTATATGTTTTCTCCTTTTCCTGTTAGAGCCCTTCACATATTAATGATAGTTATTTTAAAATTCCTGTTCTGATAATTCTCAACTCTCTGTCATGTCAGTGTCTGGTTCTGATGCTTGCTTTGGTCTCTTCAGACCTTGGGTTTTGCCTTAAACTATACCTTGTAATTTTTTGTTGTTGTTGTTGAAAGCTGGACATGGCCTGTGGGGGGTAAGAAACAGAGGTGGTTAAACTTTTAACATGAGGTTTTATGTGCATCTGGCCAGCAGTTAGGCTGGATATGCTCTTTGGTGTAGCTATCCTATCAGAGGGTAAAGCTTCTTCTGGTGTCTTGTATTTCATCTGCCCCAGTGTCTTTGGGATTTCCTAGAGATTCCTTCAATAGGGTCTGAGGCTCACAGGTCTTCTAGATGCAATCACCCATGATTAAACTGAGGCTTTAATGGATGTGATGGCAAGGTGTGGGGGCAGGGAAAGTGTTCTGCAGACTTATCATTAGGTCTGCCTTCTAGGGAACCTGCAATGGATATATCCCTTCCCCCATGGCAAAGGCTAGAAGGGCCGGGAGTCGGGTATTTCCCTTCCTGGGGTTGGTTATGTTCTGTAAAACCCCTGTGGGTTACATTTAGTTAAGCAGTTTCTCTTGAGGGCAGCCTGCTGCTTTGGGTTTCTTCCAAAACGTTTCCTCCTCTACCCCCAACCCCCAAACAGAAGCTGAGGGGATTTTCCACCCAACATCACCGTGCAGACCTGGTAGGGCTCTTGAGGTTTAAAACTCAGGAAAGTGGGGCGGGGGGACCCCTCCAGGAGGAGGCCGGGTAGAACTTTTAACCCCCAAGCTAGGATACACTGAGCCTCTAGTAATTTGTCAAGTCCAGCCGTGGACTTTCGATCTGTGTCAGCTGTGATCCTTGGTATCTGCCTGCCCATCTCTCCAGTTTCGAGGGGGTGGGTGGGTGGGTGGGGGCTGCAGTTTGCTCTGTGACCTCAGTTCTCTGGGGGACTTCAGAAAAGTCATTGAATTTCAGCTTCTTCCATTTCTTTTTTGTTGTGAGGACAGGGGTGACAACTTTTAGACTCTTTACAGGTCGGACTAGCAACTGGAAATTCAAATACAATTTTTAAGTGTAGCTTAGAAAATCTGACAAATGCAGAAAATTATTAAGTAGAAAATAAAAAATCACCAATGATCCCACCACACAGAGATACTCACTGTTTAACTGTGGATATAATTTCTTCTATGTCTATAATGTGTATACATGTGCAATATATGCTGTGTAATTTTTTTTAAGATTTATTTATTTATTTGACAGAGACAGAGATAGCGAGAGAAGGAACACAGGTGGGAGAGTGGGAGAGGGAGAAGCAGGCTTCCCCGCCGAGCAGGGAGCCCAATTCGGGGCTCGATCCCAGGACCCTGGGATCATGACCTGAGCTGAAGGCAGAGGCTTAACCCACTGAGCCAGCCAGGTGCCCCACGTACTGTAATTTTTAAGAGAATTATACCATGCCATACATAGTTTCACAACTTTATTTACTCAAAAAATAATTCGTTGTAAACCTCCCCATGCCAGCAAATGTTCTACATTTAATTGTTTATTAATTGCAAATGTTGCAAAACATTTAGTCGTATTTAATTGGAGGTAACATAGCAGAGAGTTGAAGGTCGTAAATCCTGAGATTGGATTGCCTGGCTCAAACTCCAGTCTTCTGTTTACGAGCTTCATGGTCATGGGTAAGTTATTTAACTTCTCTATGCCTCCAGTTTTCTCACGTGTTAAATAGAAACAAAAACCCTCACTGTTGTGAGATTCAGTAGGATGATAAAGATTGTTAGAACAATCACTTGGAACAGTCAGTTACAGGATCGTTCATTACATGTCAATGGCAACATTCATCTTAAAATAATCTATTTTGCATCTTGTTTGGGTATAAAAATGCAAAATACTGTAATGCATGCTGCCTTGTACTTGCCCTGTAGTAATTTTTCCCCGGGGGCAAGAGGGCATATTAGTGTTTGAAGTGGGCTTGTCTACATCTGTCACACTTTGTTTTGTTATTACTGCATTTTTTCCATTTTAAGGTTCATAACCAGTGTCTTAGGCAAACGAAGCATGCAGAAAAACACTAAACACACACACACACACACACACACATGCACAAACACACACATGCCCCCCCCCACGTACACACCAAATGACACACACAAAGCAAGCAAACATAACCTTAAACAAAATATAACTTCAAACTCTCAAAACCATGTTTTCCCCAAAGTGCAACACTTCTTTGGGTCATTTTGATTTTCCTATGTTGTTAATATCTCCCTGTCATGTAAAGTCTGTAGACATGAAGAATCCTTTTGTTGGTGAGTTTTATTGATAGAGCCTTTATGATTATCCAAATGCAGCAAGTCTCAAGTTCCCTCATCTCTTGTAAGCACGGCTTCTCTGTATGTCACAGGATATCCGTGCCTGTAAGCATAAAGGAGACCACTGCCCATTGGGCCCTACCAATCTGATAAAACAACAACAACAACAACAACAACATGTTTTCATGGCTCCCCTTACCGAACTCCCACATCAATTAGTTGCCAAGTTCCTGTGGGATGTCTTCCAAATCCATCCCTTCTGGTACCGTCTTAGCACAAGCCCCCATTCCTTGCCACCTGGCCCATTATGATAGTCTCGCCTCCTGATTTTCCCTGTTCAGAACCCCCATCCACAATATTTTGGTTTCCCCAATCTCATCATGAAACTCTCCTGGTGGAAGATGAAGTCCGAATGCTTTTGTACATAAATCCAAAGCTCACTCATATTCCTATTCACTTTCCCAGCCACATCTTAGGACAATTCTTCCCCTTCCCAGCTCACCCTCCAGGCTGCCCTGCCCCATGCCCCAACCCTTTTGTTCTCTCTACTTGACCTTCTAAAGCCTGACTCCATGCCACTTCCTTGGGGAAGACTTCTTGTCCCTTTTCCTTTTTGGGCAAAATTAACTGCTCCTTCCTTTCTAAGGAAAGAAAAAAGGTCTGAAAAACTATCGATACCATTTAAAACACCTTTTGGGTGTTTTGTCAGGGGGCTTCATGTAAACTGGCCCACTTGGTACCATCTTACAGAGCAGCTGTGCCTAGGCAGCACCCCCTGCTGTGTCCGCACTCTGAAAGCAGGGACCCCACTGTCTTCCCCTCTGTGATTCCCCTTCACCTCTCAAACCCAAGTAAATAATAATATGGGGTCCATAAAGGGTTTTGAACAGTTGGCATTCATTCAAGCCCAACTTCAGATGCTGTATATTCTTTAAAAAAAAAAAAAAAGATTATTTATTTTTAGAGCAAGGACACACACACACACACACACACACACACAGAGTGCACACATATGAGCAGGGGGAGGATCAGAGGAGAGAATCCACAAGCAGACACCCGCTGAGTGGGGAGCCCAATGCAGGGCTCCATCCCAGGACCCTGCAATCACCACCTGAGCTGTAACCAAGAGATGCTGTATATTCTTAAAGGAAAACACAGAACTAATTTCAAAACCTAGTGTCTGTTGTTTTTTTCATCATTAAACCCCTGAGAGTTTCATAGATGAAACATTGTGTCTCACTGGGGTAGGATCATTGACTTAGTACAAGGGGGTCTTACTGGCCTGAAAACCGCAGTTTGTTTCTTGAAAGCTGCAGATACACACATTAAAGACAGTAAACACTGGGAGGGCCCTGAAGGCATGTTGGCTACAGAGTCTCCTTTTATTTATTTATTTATTTTTTTAAAGATTTTATTTACTTATTTGACAGACAAGTAGGCAGAGAGGCAGGCAGAGACAGAGAGAGGAGGAAGCAGGCTCCCCGCTGAGCAGAGAGCCCCATGCGGGGCTCGATCCCAGGACCCCCCGGGGGATCATGACCCGAGCTGAAGGCAGAGGCTTTAACCCACTGAGCCACCCAGGCGCCCCCAGAGTCTCCTATTAAAAGCAGATGAGCAAACAGACTAGGAGAGGTTAGTGGTCTTGCCCAAAGTGAATGGAAAAGGGAAATAGAATACTCATTCTAATTCAGACTCCTTTTCATTAAATCAGAGCTTAAAAAAGACAAAAGCTGTGATTAAGACTTGCTAATTCAAGTTAGTCTTTTCCCCCAAGTAAGCTGAATTAAGGAGCTATAGTGATAACTGGGCTTGTTTTTTTTTTTTTTTAAGTCTATAATTTTTATTAGGAAGTACTGACCCACATATGTTCTGGTGAACATGGATCTTATCCTCTCTCACCACCTATCATTGGAGGATGCTGGTGAAACAAAGTGAAGTAAGGTGTCCC
Organism: Lutra lutra; assembly: GCF_902655055.1. NCBI lineage: Eukaryota > Metazoa > Chordata > Mammalia > Carnivora > Mustelidae > Lutra > Lutra lutra. The sequence goes on along the minus strand of NC_062283.1, from coordinate 11,151,364 downwards.
CTTGAACTTGAAAATATTGGCTTGATGACACTCAGACTCTGTACAGAACTGAAGGGGCCAACTGTGGCTCAGTCAGAGAAGCATCTGTCTCTGGCTCAGGTCATGGTCTCAGGGTCCTAGGATGGAGTCCCCACTGGGGTTCCCTGCTCCATGGGGAATCTGCTTCTCCCTCTCCCCCTGCCGCTTCCCCACTTCTCCTCTCTCCATTACCCCCCTCACTCTCTCTCTCTCTCTCAGTCAAAGAAATAAAATCTTTAAGGAAAGAAAAAAGGTCTGAAAAACTATCGATACCTTCTAAAATGACTTGGTTATAATTCCAGGGACGTGACTAGAGTGTGATTTTTTTACTAAGCCGATCGGTTATATTGTACCATAGAATATGGCCTGCTTAGATTTTTTTAAAAGTAGAGGTTAGAGGGTGAACAATGTGTTTGTTCAGTATTATCCAGGGACTGAGACACTGGATGTGGGAGTTATGAACATCATGATCACTAGCGAGGAGCACTCCAAGGTAAGGCAAGGACGGTCCCTCCATGGCCAAGATAAAGTATCTCTAAAGGGAACGCAGCCATCCCTTTTTGTTCTGACTCTGCACTCCCCAATTCCTGTTCCAAATGGACTTTTCTAAAACACACACACACACACACACACACACACGGACTTTTCTGACATTGAGAATTGGGTAAGCTAGATGATAAACTTTAAATTTTAAGCTGTAAGAAGAAAATAACTTCCATGAAAAACTTTTTTTTTAAGATTTTTTTTTTTTAATTTGACAGAGAGAGAAATCACAAGTAGGCAGAAGTAGGCAGAGAGAGGGGGAGAAGCAGGCTCTCTGCTGAGCAGAGAGCCTGACGCGGGGCTCGATCCCAGGACCCTGAGATCATGACCTGAGCCGAAGGCAGAGGCTTAACCCACTGAGCCACCCAGGCGCCCCTTCCAAGAAAAACTTTTTAAATTGATGTTATGATTTATGCATCAGTCTCTTATGAGGTTGGTTAATGTGAACCAGACCCCCAGCATCTGGGTATGCTGAAAAATATTTTAAAAAGGTCCAGATCTGCAAAGCCTAAGAGCAGACTTTGGAACGTCCTGATCACTGTAAGGAATGGCCCCTGATTGGGCAGCCAGAGGTAGTTTTGTGTCTCTTCTCTCACTTGATTAGTATATACTTTTACTATATTTTACCCAAAGTAAGTATTTATTTTAAATTGAAAGGGATCATTAAAACATGATAATGACTGGGATTACTGATAGTATTTCCAATACTAGCACTGTTGTTAGATGTCTATATGCTTGTCCTCTCCTCCTTCCTTCCCCGGGGCCCAAATTTGCAGATGTCCTCCCAGCGTACTGGGAGTGGGTTACGAGACCACCAGGAAGATCAGTCTCTTCATCATCAATAAGTCGGTCAGAGAAAGACAAATACCATATGATTTCATTCATGTGTGGAATTTAAGAAATGAAGAACAACAACAGTAAGAGAGGGACAAACACACACAAAAAACCAGACTCTTAACTCTAGAGATCGAACTGGTGGTCCCCAGAGGAGATGCGGGTGGGGGAGGGGGGAAGCAGGTGAAGGGGTCAAGGGTCCATTTATTGAGATGAGTGCTGAGTCATGAGAACTGTTGAAGCATTATATTGTACTAACCCTAACCCTGTATGCTAGTTACATTGGAATTCAATAAATAAATGGAAGGAAGGAAGGAAAGAAGGAAGGAAGAAGGAAATTTGGTCTCCTCAGCCCTTGTGAAAGGGGAGGGGGAGGGAAAGGACTGAGCTCTTTGAACTAGGGCCTCTGGTCTCGGGACTGCATTCATACCCCCCAGCGTCCCTCTTCAAATATTATTTGCAACGTGTTATGAGGTGACAAGAGATCAAGAAGCACTTGTAACTAATCTTAACTCACGAGAGAGGCGCAAGCACCAGCGTCGCACTGTGAGTCTCCTGGCCACAGCAAAGTCCCCGAAGGAGCTGGCCAGATGGCAGCCATTTTTCTCTTGAATTCCTTTTGGCTTGAGGCCCAAATCCCTAGGTGGGGCCTTTATGCAGCAGCCTCCTCCTACAACCGTGTCTGTGTTTAGTTTCCTTTTCCAACATCATTAATTAAACCACTACTCCCGGGGAAGGAGAAGTGCTGGGTGCCAAACCATGTTTTCCCCCCGCCGGGAGCCCACCTATCTCTGGGCCTCTCGAGTTTGTGACAGGAGCCTGTGGTGTATCACGTGCCAAGAGAGACTGGGCACGTTCATTCCTCGACACACTCACTAAGGACCGCGAGTCGGGACGATGTCAGCATACGCCTCTCTGGGGCTATCTGCTGCTTTTTATTATGTCTTTCAGAAATAGGACTGGGTAAATAAATAAACACACAAGTAAATAAATAAATAACTGAACATCTCCTGGGTATGGAAATATGTTATGCAAATTCCACAATGTTTTTACGAGACAAAATAAATTTCTGTGGCTGAGGCACCCAGGTTTATTCCAATAGCTAAACAGGCCTGGAAAAAAGCCATCTTTGGGGCAAAAAATTAGACTATGACCAACCACATCGAAAATTCTCCCCTGACAAGAGTTTGCTTTTTAATTTTTTTAAGCTCTCCATAAATAGAGCTTTACGAGGGAAATACCCAGAAGTCTTTAGTAAAATTATAGGAACAAATTAGAACCATATAACCCAACATTGGATAACCATAAAACATGAAAGAGATACCTTTTTCTTTCCTCTTTAGGGTATTTTCTTTTATCTTTCCCTCATTTGGATTATGTGCCACCGTCATCCATCTACACTAAATACCATAAGTATTTTGTTTTATGTGCAATTTACCAAATGTAAGTGTACTAAATTTTATGTGTAGCATAGAATTACAGCAGTGGTTATTCGTTTCTGAATAATATCAGGGCTAAGTGCCTGTATTTTAGCCCAGAGTAGAAACACAGACACTCACACACAGCTAAGCATGTGTCCAACCAGAAGGGTTTATTTGATGTCCTATAGGGCCATTGAGAACAACCCCAAATAAGGCACCTCTGAAAAAAATGCTATCGAGTCTCCATATGTGGACCTTCTTTCCAAGATCATGGATGCAGAACCATCGTAAATTCATGAGAAAAGGAAGGAAAAGCATTAAAGCCCTGAAAAGGAGGATGCCCTTGGCACAGAGAAAGGCCATTTGAAGCGAGAATCCGATCATGTCCCCGGGTCTAAGCCCAAGCCCAAGTCCAAAATCTCCCTTTGTTGGATATGCAACTCTGGGCCATTCATTACAACTCTCTTCTTCGTGAACAAAACTGTATCGAGAGAAGTGTCCCTCCTTTCTCACAGAAGTTTCATGATGCTCAAATAGACGAGTATTATAAAAGTATTTCGCAAACCATGGCTGGAAGGAAAACCAATCCTACAGTTTATTGAGCATCTACTCCACAGTCGGCGTTTTACTGGGTGTTTTACATGCTTTCGTTCCTTCCAACAACCCCACGAAGTAAAGAACTATATTCTCACATCAGGACACAGCTGGCGCTCACATTTCCCACGCCTTCCTCTGCCTCCTTCTCGCCGGGGAATCTCATCTCAGTTCTCCCGTTTTGGGTCTGGGGCTGCTTGCAGGGTGGCTCAGAAGACACACCAGGCACCTTGCACTTGACTTTATCTCCTCTCCGCCTAGCATGGTGGTGCTTGGAGCAGCTTGGCAAAGCCTCAGAGGGGAAAAGGTGGAGGTAATCTTTGACTTTCTGTCTTCCCCTCTTCTCAAATGTGCCAGACGAGTGAAAACAGACCGTGACCTTTTGGTTAAAGCAAAGGAAAGAAAAGCCTGGGGTGCCTGGTGGCTCAGTGGGTTAAAGCCTCTGCCTTCTGCTCAGGTCATGATCCTAGGGTCCTGGAATCGAGCCCCCGCATTGGGCTCTCTGCTCAGCGGGGAGCCTGCTTCCCCCTCTCTCTCTGCCTGCATCTCTGCCTACTTGTGATCTCTGTCAAATGAATAAACAAATAATCTTAAATAAATAAATAAATAAATAAATAAACAAAGCAAAGCCTGAAATGATGCCACCCTCCTCTGAGGCGGCGATCTGTTTTGTGGCAAGGACTTTGGGTGTCCTCAAACTCTGACTCATACCTCCTGGCCCTTCTCTGTCGCCGCTTCTGTTTCTCGGGGCCGACCCTTTCTCCCTGCGGAGTCTGTTCCCCACGTGTCCGTGAGGGTTTTGGTTTGTGAGCCACACGCTGAAATGTAGCAGCCAGATCGAAATGTAGAATAGAGCTTGTTCTCTGTGTTCTGCTGTCTATATCGATTGGATCAAAGGGAAATCCATCTGGAATCCACTTCGCGTCCTTCCAGATGGTAAGCTTGCTTCCAGATGGTGCATTTAATAGGAGAGAAAGAAATCATGGAACACAAACATCACAGCGCCAGGGAAGGCCCTGTGACCTTATTTCTTTCAGGATTCTTGAAGACTCGGAATAATTTTGCCTGCCTTTGATTTTTGCAGAAAATTTCTCCACTTCCTGAATCTCAGTCTGAAATCAGGGACCTCTAGAGAGTGTTGGTGTTATTTATATCCAAATACTGACCATCCATAACCACAATTATGGTTCATTGTGGCTGGATCGTCATATTTTAAAAGTTTGCGTGAATTTAAGAAGCCATTATCCAATTCTACAAGGGGTTTGGGGGCTTTCGTTATCAAAGTGCCATCTGCTGGACGCAAGATAATATTTGGCTGATCGTAAAAAGTGGATGACTTTCAGCAAACCTGCGTGCCTCTGGGGTATCACCAACTTGAAAAAATGATAATTTCCACTTGCAAGAGGAGAGACTCTAAAAGAGATCACGGGGTCACATCTCAGAGGAGCCAACGTGGTGGTCTGTCCTTTGAACAAGGGGTGGACATTTGGAACTTGGGCCCAGAGGCAAGCAATTTCACAAAGGAAGCATACTAATAAAAAATAAAATAAAATAAAATAAAAAATTTAAAAATTAAAAAAAAAAAAGAGAAAAGAAGCATGCTGTCGAATCGTCTCTGTCCCTACCCTTGTAAATGCACTTTGCCCCAGACCTCCCCACCCATAACTTTGTGTGGCCTGAATACTTCTATTCATTCAACCAAGAAACAAATATTTATTTACTCGTTCATTCATTTTATTGAGGGCTTACTATGCAATGGGCTCTGGGCTCAGAGGTAGGGTCACAGAATGGTGACAGACAGCAAGATACTGATGGAGCCTGGATGATCCCCACTGACACTGACCAGGCACCTGTCCTAGCTTGATTCTTGACTGAACCTCCCTTTAACATGCCTGGGCCAGCCCTCTCCATGTAGTGGGAGTTGCCCCCCTGGAATTTGCACCTCTGCTCTGAACTTGCCCTTGTTTTAACCTCAGTCTGGTCAATACAGAGGTCATGGAAGGGCAAGCCCATTTAGAACGAGAAACTACGTGAGCTAGCTCACAGCCCCTTGGCTGTCGACCTCCCACCGAAAGTTCTGGACCTTGACTAAAGTTCTCATGGGCTTGGATCCATACACAGGCTAGTAGGTCATTTAACTATATTTGTTTGTTTGTTTTTTTCTCCCAGCCGGTCAGAGGTTGCACGCTTTCCCGCATAGCCCCGCTGCCAAGCGCCCTGTGGGTCAGGGTCGGTGGCGAGCCAGAGGTGTTTACCAGCACTTGTTCCCCAAAAAGCCCAAGCTGAGCCCTCGGCACTCCTGTGAATTTGCATGGCAATCTGGGGAGCCCAAGCTGTTAGGGATGCAGATCCCATACATTTTGAAATTGTGTGATTTAGATAGGCAATATTTAAGTTTAGATCTGCACTATCTCTGAAGACAGGGCTTGTTAAGCAAAACGAAGGAGCTCCTATCTTCGTTTTGACACCTAACTAAAAGTAAAACGCCACCACCCCCAGGATCGGGGCCAGAGGCTGCACACAAAAATTTACATTAAGAGAATAAACAGTTTCTGAGTTCCCTGCAACTCTCTGTAAACACCTCAGGTACAAGCAACTATAAATAATTTGTATCTGTTACTAAGCAAACATATCATAGGAACATTTGGTTATTTTATATCCATTTTTTTTTCTAGAAGAGCTGGGTTTGATGGACCCATTGCAATAAAGTCTATTTCCTCAGTAATTCAGAGGGGCATCGCCTCCCCCCTGCCCCCCTACATTATTCTGACATGGGTGAGGGTGTATTGCAGTCATAGAGAATCAGATAAAAAGTGCTTTGAGGTCATTTACCCTCCAGGAAGAGCTGTTCTTAAACTATTTTAGACCTATGGTGGCTTTTATTACTATCCTGCTATCTGTATAATCACGACTTCATTAAGTGATGCTGACCTATGACAATCACGTTTTGTTTTCGTAAAGGGCTCTAATCTGCATTTTTGTGATTTCCTAGATGGCCCCCAAATTATTATTTCCTGTTCTCAAATGGGGAGACTGAGGCACAGGGGGAAAGCTCCGATGGGGTTCAGGCCTCAGAACCCGCTCGTGGTAAGCTAGGAAAGGAGCCCCTGCCTTCCGCAGCCCAGCTGAAGGAGCAAAGCGCGGTTCACTTGTTCCCAGCTGCTTGTTCGAGTGGGTTTCCAAGTGTGCCTCCTCTCTCTTGTCTGAACACTTGGGAGTATGTTCTTCAGCTTCCAGGGGATGTCCTGGTTCCCAAAGGGTTCAGGGCCCTGCCCCTTCCTGCAGGTGTGCGAACCAGCAGGTGGGACAGGGGAAGAGCAGGAAGGAGGATAAAGATGGGAGAGGGCAGGAAGTAGCCCCTCTCGGGCTCCTTCTTTCCTAGGCAGTGACTGTCCATTTAAAACCACGGCAAGGCTGCCCTTAGCCATGACTTCAGCAGGCGCGAGGTGCTGGTCCAGAAACACTAAAGCTAATTTTTGTTGAGGGCCTGTTAACGAGGCAACATGCTGAGCGTGGTCTTGTATCATCATCCCCTTAACCAGGGAAGACAGTCACGTCACTGTCTCCTTTCTGCAGATGTGGAGCTCAAGGCATAAAGAGAGGAAATCACTCCGGGTCCATGAGCTTGTCTGACTCCAGAGGGGATTCATGACTGGGCTGCCTGTCCCCGCGGGGAACCGGGGCAGAGGACCAGGAACAAAGTGGGGGAAATTGCAGTTGTCAAGTTACTCCTTGGGTTTGGGGTTGCCCAGCAGTAGGAGAGGCCAACCATTTGTGCCACAAACGAGTCCATGAGGGACAATCAGAGAATGCTCGAAGAATGACAGATCTGGGGGATTGTTGGAGTCTGGGTCATTATTTTCACTTCTGGTTTTTTGTTTGCTTGTTTTCGTGTGTGTGTGTGTGTGTGTGTGTGCTTTGTTGTAGTTGTTGTTATTTGGATGTAACTCCTATTTGCAGAGAGCCTGAACCCCTTGTATGGATATGGTGTCTTAGTTCCAGAAACTTGTTTGTCATGTCTGTTAGCAGAACTTAGAAGTGTGCATTTCACAGTCCACATAGGTAAGCTGAACTCCAATGTTTAAAAAAAATGAGAAACGGGTCCCTCTGGAGTTTTTATTCATCCACTCAGAAATAATCAGAATGTGAGCAGTCAGTGTGTGCTCGACATGATGCTGGGCAGTGGGACATGGAGGTGAATATGAGGGATTTGGTCCCTCTCTCTTGGAATTTATAGCCGGAGACATGGGTTGGCAAACTCTAGCTGGGGACCAATGGCTGCCTGTTTTTATAAATAAAGTTTTATTGGAACACAGCCACACTGGTCCATTCACGAATGGCCTGTGGCCACCTTTGCCCTGAAGTTGAGCCATTGCAACAGAGACAGGATGGCCCGCAAAGTCTGAAATAGAGACTCTCTGGCCCTTTCTGGAAAAAGTTTGCCAACCCCTGTCCTAGGGTAGCATTTCTTTTTCTTTTTCTTTTCTTTCTTTCTTTTTTTTTTTTTAAGATTTTATTTGTTTATTTGACAGACAGAGATCACAAGTAGGCAGAGGGGCAGGCAGAGAGAGAGGAGGAAGCAGGCTCCCTGCTGAGCAGAGAGCCCCGATGCAGGGCTTGATCCCAGGACCCTGAGATCATGACCTGAGCGGAAGGCAGAGGCCGAACCCACTGAGCCACCCAGGCGCCCCAGCATTTCTTTTTCAACCCTGGAAATTTTTCTTTTGGATGGACACGTGCATTTACCTTCAAACTGGGCATCCATGAGGACTAGAGGTTTGCTCCCTATTTAAAACAAAACAAAACAAAACAAAACAGAATGTTCATCACTGGAGGACTCAGCAACGCTGAGAAAAACAAAATTATAATAATAAAGCCACCACCACCATTTCCGGAGTGTTTGCCACTTGCCAGGTGAGGCTCTAAGCACTGGGATGTTACCTCCCAGGGATTACCTCCAGTCCATCCCACAGTCCTGCTGTGCAGGCAGCACCATCATCGCCAGAGGCAAGCTGGTTAGGTCACCCGGCCAGGGTTCGGAGCTGGAGGGAGCAGTGCTGGGAGCGCCAGCTTTCCCCTGCCGCTCAGCACTGGAAGAGGTAGGGGTGTGTGGGGTGGTGTGGTGCCTAAGCAGGATGGAGAGGAGGAGATCACCCCCACCCCCACGTCCCGGAAGTGGGCACCCGGTGCTGACCCCGTGTGTGCTGGACCTATTCTTAGTCATGACGAAAATCCCTCTAGGGGAGGGGATGAGTCTCTCCCTGGCTATCTGCACTCAGACGCACTCTCTGATGGGAGGCGGATGAAATCGCTGCACCACGCGCTGAGTCTCACTGTAATTAAGGTGCTTCTCAGATGCGGACTTGCCTAATGCCTCAGCTAATGCTGATCCGTGGGGGATGTTTTGAAATTCAGTGGGAAAAAAAATAGAGGCATGGATTCATTTTGTCAGAAAGAAGAAAGAGCAAGGAGCCAGGAGCACCTTTCCAGTTCATTCCTCTATTGCTGTCTTGGGCATTCCCAAGACCCTCCCTGCTAGGCTCTTCCTTTTCTGGTAACATCTCCTGATTTCCTCCTGCCCACCCCCAGAATATCGTTGCCCTTCTCACGACAAGCTTTTTTTGGGGAACACGAAGGCTTCTCCTGGCATTCTTCAAAGGTAATACCAGGAGCACAAAAATCTTACCGGAGTAACTGCCACATCTGAGCAGGGGAGGGGACTTTACTGAGCTCAGGAACAGAACAGAGAAGTCTCTCTTCCTTATATGTCTTCCCCATCACCGTGAGGACATAACTCTAAGGCTACTCAAACTTTCTTTCTGAACAGGACATTAGGTGATGACCGCCTGGGGAATCAGTTGTGGTCATCCATAAACAATCATTGACCCAGTTCACAGGGACTCATCCGAGGGTAGCTTGCTGTGAGAACTGGGAGAGGGACTTTTCTGTGTCTCCCATGCACTGGGGCCAACAGCACATGGGATGTGGCCTTGACTGATACAAGAAGTCAGACCCACTCCCCCGTAGGTCTTCCCCAGTCTGGGGAGTTTACGGTGTCCTGGCTCTGCGGAGCCTAAAGATGGGTATTTGCACCCACTACCCTCAGTTCCTGAAGGCCCTGTGCTGCAGGTACATCCCTATAACAGAACACTCACCCAGTGAGTTTGCTAAGTGATTCCATATTTCAGACAGAAGCCTGAGTTCTGTCTTAACCTTGATGTAGCCATAAGTAGAACGAGCAAATGTATATAGTCTCTAAAATATGCATGGAATTACAAAAAAGTAAAAGGTACCTACTTTTAGGTCTGACAAGCTATTCACTCCACCGAATTATGCACCACAGTCCCCACCGTTCTGTAAATTTCTTTGGGAGGCCTTGCATTTCATATGCGAGCACGGCATTCCTAGAACATTTAAATAGGCTGTCTCTATAGAATTAGCCAGACAGCCAGCATTGGAGGAGTTGGGAGATAATTATGTCTTTCCATAAAACGAAGTTCTGTGCTAAGGAGGGAATGTGGCCAAGATGCCAGGTACGTTTTTCTTTTTCTTTGTATCTTGGCCATCTCCAGGCAAGACACTTTCCAAGCCACCCGTTTCCTCATGTTTCTGTCTTTCGTGAAATGACTCTATTCTCTCAGAGCTCCCGAGTAACTATCCTGATGAGGATAGAGATTTCGTTTTTTTCCAGGATTTTATTTAGGACACACTTTGGGGATCTTGCATAACTTCTCTGAAAAGAAGTTTGCAAGATAAGATGATCTTGTCAACTGCTTTTCTTTCTTTCTTTCTTTCTTTCTTTCTTTCTTTCTTTCTTTCTTTCTTTCTTTCTTTCTTTCTCTTTCTTTCTTTCTTTCTCTTTCTTTCTTTCTTTCTTTCTCTCTTTCTTCTTTCTTTCTCTCTTCCTTTATAGCTCAAAATAATTAACAGAAAAGATTCAAGCTTTCTAGTTTAAATTTGTGCCAAATTGATTCAATGTTAACATATTTTTGAAAGGGTTATCTAATTGACTCACAAATGGCTCTTGCTAATGCTTAGCCCTATTTCTGATCCCAGCTACCCTGTCAGTCTTTGAGAAGCTAAGGAACCAGTTCGTAAGAAGGTATGGGAAATGACAGGAACAGGGAATTAGAAGATAGATTACATTCATGCCCTTTGTGTGGTATCTTTAACATAATAGTCCCTGGGGGGGGGAGACATTATTTGGAAGAAATAGAGGGTCACCCCCAATGATATCTCTTGAACTCCTACTATGGTGCTGCCATGCACCATTGTTCACACTGAGCACTGCACAACTCAAGGGGGCACGATTCCTATCATAATCTATGTGTATGGACCTGACTGTGGACATTTCTTCTCTGGCACTGAATCCTGGCCCCCTCTGCCCCTCGCTAGCTGTGATCTATGTTTGGTCCTCAAAATGCATCCTCTTTTAGCCATTCTAGTTATCATCCCCGCTCGGCACAGCCAGCTTCCTGAAGGTTCATCCACACCAGTGGCTCCTCTCTAGGTTTGCACTATTCTGAACACAGGAACTTGGACCCTTGCTATGCTCTTGGCAGTGCCTAGTGACTTTTCAATACAGCCCTGGCTCCCAGCCAGGACACAGCTTCATGGGGCATCAAAGAATCTATTGCTGATGCTTTTATTTCCAATGGTGCCCCCACTGCCAGACCCTAGGCTATCCTGTGGTGTAGACCCACTTTGTCCCAGGTTTGTCTGGAAATGGAGAAGATTTCCAGAGTTCTCCTCTATTTAGAAGGTAGGGGTAGAAAAAAGAGGAAAGAAAACGGGAATACTAAAATTATCTCAAGAAGACCCACGCCTGTCCCATTCTGGCCCCCCTTGTCTGATACTGGTCTGGCCTTTAGCATAATTTTCATTATGGAAACTGCTGACAGCACAAATCTTTGATTTTTATATAAAAGTGTCTTGAAATGGTCCTTGCATTAAAGTCCATTTACCAATGGAGAGATACCAAGTGTTGCTTGTCCCATTTATGTGATTCAGCTACCGATATCCCATGGCCTCCTCTAGAAGACTTGCTTTGTCCAGCATTAGCTGACTTGCTCTTTATCATACCAGCCTTTTCTGGTTTTTCCTTCCCTCCTCCCCTTCTCTCTTTGTTTCTCTCTCTCTCTTTCCTCCCTCCTTTCCTTCCCTCTCTTTCTCCCTCCCTCCCCCTCTCCCTGTCTCTCTGTTTTTCTTTCTTTCTCCTTTTCTTTTTCAAGGACCCAGGCAATCATTTTCTGTAGAGTTGAAAGGTACTTTAGGAACTCATCTAATTTGGTACCTTGCATTGAGGTAAATAAGGTATCATTATCCCAGTTATAGAGAAGGCATAACAAGCCCAGGGAGAAGAGGAAACTGGCTTCGATTTACAGGAACGCATAGAAGCCGTAAGCCGCTGTTCTTAACCTTGGCTGTGAAGGAGAATCATTGGGGGATGAAGCTTCCAGAGCAGTTAGAATCTCTAAGGTTGGAGTTTCTTGAGCCTAACCTGCTCAGAATTCATTTCAGAATCTTCTGGAGTGTTGGCGAAAATGCAGATTTCTGGGCCTCCCCTGATCAGGAGGTCTGGGTGGGCCCCAGTACGTGTGCTCAGTTCCAAGAAAGGTGATGCTGGACGATGCACGCAGGACCCCCACCATGGGGACCAGCGGCGGCGGGAGATGCCTTCACTGGGGGTTAGCAAAAGAGATTCTGGCTTGGAGATGAGTCAGTGCTCCCCGGCCCACTTGAGAATGCTCCCACAGTCCCTGGTCAGTGACCCAGGACCTCTGGTCCACGGGAGGAATGGCATATTCTCCAACACTTGATGGACAGGAAGTGTGTTAGACCGGACCAGTTTCCGTCGTCTTTAGCTCCTTCTTGCTAGTTTTTGGTTTCAGCACTACCCTTCATCTCATGCCCCTTTTCCAGGGGCTCAGCTAGACTTCTGACCTCCAAGTCGTTGGGCATCCAAGGACCTCCCCACCCCACCGCCCCCAGAGCCCTGGGCTGTGTGCTGTCCTGCACGCATCTAACTGATGCTTCCTTCCCTTCAGGCCCCCGTGGCCTGGTGCCCTGCTGCAGGGGGCATGTCAGTCTCCTAGCCCTGTCCCAGCCTCCTTGCCCTGTACTATTTGGTGACAATATTCAGTGGCATCTGCTAGGCCTTTTTGCCTCCTGTGTATTTTCTTATGGGGACTGGCCTAAGAAACTTCTCATTTCTGCTTCAAACATCCCCATTCCTAATGGTTCACGAAGTAGGTTTCTGATTTGAGTCTGGGAGACATCTCTTTTTCAGTCTCTCTGCTGTCGGAGCTGATTAGCGTACATAATCCATTCACCCATTTGCCGAACACTCATGGGGTACCCAGAGTGAATAGCTTTATCCGACATTTACACATAGGGAGAGAAATAAGACACATTTCCTTCCCTCAAGGAGTAGAAGGGGAGATAGGCTTGGAATACAAATCCTAGCTCACCAGCATAGGTGCAGAAATAGATAGAATCAGGGGCCAGATGCGATGATATGATGTGGGGACAGGAGCCCGCGCTGGGGTTGCTGAGCCCTTCATGTCCCCTGGATCTGAGCTTGCAGGCTTCCAACCACCACTCTTCGGCAGTACCAGATTGATTTATAGATGCTGGATCGATAGCCCAGGCCAAAGGGCCAAGAATTATTCCCTCCCTGCAGTGTGCCGTGGAGAGCAAAGAAAGTCCGCACGTTGGAAAGGGTTTCAAATGCAATTTAAACGGTTCGGTGAGAACAGGGGTTTCAGACAGTAGATGTGAAATGAGTTGGAGGGACGTCCAGGTTAAAGAACACACCAACAGAGTTGGCTTTGGATGTGGAAAGAGGCAGTGTTCCCCACTGATGGGGGCGGGATGTTCTCTAAAGGGAAGAGCTTAGAAGCTGGAATCGCCCTTCCTTTGCTCAGCAACCACCTCCCCCGACCCTATGGAGTTTCACCTTATACTGTGTTCTGCATTTTCCATGGTGACTTGCATGTGAAAACAGGGACCGTGCACAAGAACCCTACGGCTGAGCCCCAGCTGGGAAAATGACCCTTGGGGTGGCCCCAGTGCACCCCCCCCCAGAAAAGGCCCCAGCATCTGAAAGCTGCCCTGGGCAGTTGAAGGGGATATCTAAGACAAAGGAGACTCCAATTCTTACAAGGACACTCTGGGGAGAAATGCCGAGTGCACAGGATCAAGGGAGGAGACGGCCAGAGAGGCAGATGCTGAAGCGGCTGTGGGTGTTCACCGCTTGGTGACCGGATAGACAACAATTCTGAAATGCATACAGACCAAGGTAGGAGGATGAGGTTTCATTACGTGCAACAGTTTGCTGGTCCCTGGTCTGGTGCAAGGTGCTTCATTCTCTGCGGTGGATGGAATGAAGTAGAACTTTTGTAAATAGAATGCTTTTTAAAAATATGTCCGGGAAGTTGCCATTTAAAGGCAAAAGAGAGCCCATCTTTATCTAAAAGAGGAATTCTCTGGCCAAATGAATAATCACATCCCATCTTACCTATTTCTGAGGACTGAATTAAAAAAAATTTTTTTTAAAGAGTGGGACAATCCCTCAGCAAAATTGTTGAACAGACAAAATTTGTCTCATGGGCCTCTTAGCTCTCTCCAGCTTCCGGAGAAAACTCTAGATCCTGGTGAGTGTCCTGACTGCACAGAGTGGCTATTGGTGAGGTCTCCGATTTTATTCTCACTCGCCCTGGCTACTCCCAACCCAGACACCCCCTTCTGATCTACAGGGGTGAACTGTGCAGGAATGTCATTCCCTCCAAATGCTATTCTTTGAAGATATGGTGAATGTTCGTGGGTTAAGTCCTTAGGGGAATATTTGGTGAAGGATTTGGGGCAACTAGTGTCTTAACCGAAGGAATATTCCTAATGGCCTTGGAGAATTGGAAGAGGTGTTCCAAGCTTAGGGAGTTTTGTGCTACTCCACAGACGCCCCAACCTGGCAGCTTCCCAAATTTGGAGCCCAAATGTGCTTTATTTACTCTCAGCTCTACCATGGAAGAGGTTCAGAGAAGAACAACAGCCCTTCACCCTGGAAAAATCATTTAAGAGAAGAAGTCGAAAGAATTAGGACTCTCCAGGCAGGGAAGGGAATACCAGAGAGAAAGATTAGCAGAAGTTTAAAATATGGCTAGCCTGGTGCTGTCCAGTGGAAATATATGTGTAAGTAATTTTCAATTTCCTAGTCATCATCTGTGAACAAAGTAAAACAAATAGGTAAAAATGATTTTAATAACCTATTTTATTGCAGTCCATGTATCTGAAATACTACAGTATGTAATCAGTATACAATTATTTTAATCATATATTTTGCATTCTTCACGCTAAGTCGTAAAAACCTGGTGTGAATTTAACAATCAGGCATTTCAGCCCCATTTACCAGCTCTGGGGGTCACCTGTGGTTAAGGGACGGTGTCGTGGGCCATGCAGGTCTAGGGGGAGGAGTGTCCAAGCTCAGGGATGTTCTGAGCATCCGAGAGGAGGAAATGCCATGGAGCAGCTGTAGACATAGGGAGGTCTGGGTCCCACCATTTTGGAGATTCTGGCTTACTTGGCCCGGGTGCAGGCCTGGGTGTTACTAGTTTTTTTTAAAAGTTCCTGAGGCAACTCGATTGCATGACGGGGGCTGAGACCCACTGGGCTAGAGGAAGACTTTGCACAACGTGAGAGCGCTTACACATTTAAATGAAAGCTCTGGTGGGCAGGGAGTTTCTGTCATCTTTTGTGTCCAAATTGGAGAATTGGAAGGAGATATTAAGCATCGTGGATGCGGTCTTGTTCTACCGGTGATGGAAGGACAGCATCTGGGATTACAGCTCGGTGGTTATTGATGGTTTCGCTTGCTAGCTTACTTCTTTACATCCTCAATACCTCCCTCTCCCTTTGTCTTTTTTAACCTGCAAGAGATTTTCAAACTCATTTGAGTTGAACCTGGGGGTATGCACCGATGATTCTCAAAGCCCCACCCCATCTGCAGTGGCTACGGTGGTTGTCTTCTTGTAGGTTGCATACGGGTCCCTCGACGTTGGACAGTGCCACTGGGTACACAGGAGGAGGAGGAGCAATGGGTTCGGCTGGGTCCGCAGCTGTATCACTGCTCAGGGGAGGAACCCCGCCCGTTCCGTCTGCCATCCTTCTCTCCGTTTTTCCAAGGCAGAGGAGGGTTTGGAACTGTGGGTGTGATTTATGACCCACATGTGCTAACATAATGGGAAATTTCTACCAGCAAGTTAAATATTTAGAAATAAGAGACATCCTCCATTGCCAAGTAAGAGAAGTTTTAAGGAAGGTCCTATGTGGGTCTGATGTTGGACGAAGCCCCGTGCAGAGCTGATGCATGAATGTCAGAGTGAGGAGTTACTGGGTCCGCGGGATCCCACCCCTGAGGGTGACAGGCTGTGTGCTGAAAACCAGCTTTGTCAGGAGCTCAGATAACAGCCTTCTCACTCACAATACCTCGATGCCTTCCATTCCTCTTTAATACAGCAGTAAATCACTCTCTTGCTCGCTCTTATTTCTAAAAGTGGGTCACTCTTCAGTGCTTGCCTTTCAGTTTCTGGGAAATGTCTCCTGTCTTCCCTCCTCTTGTGTAGCAGCGCAGGCCGAAGAGATTGGAAGAGGCAGAGCCTTGGCACGTAGGTCATCAAAAGAGTAAGCTGGGATTGTGTGCTTTGCTCCTTCAGGCTCTGAAACTGATTTGTGGGACCAGGTTTGTACTGGAAAGGTGTAGGCTTATCATTTAGCCTATCAGTCGCCCGGTCTCATAGGTCTAGAAACTACGATTCTTACGAATCTTCTCCATTTTCCTTTAAAAACCCCAACCCCACGATAACGGCTGCTTTGAGCCCCTCTCTGAGGATCCCAGGGGAGCCTCGCTGGCGATGAATGCTGGAACCCCCGGAACAGAACAAATAGGTCTCATAAGCAGCGAGTGACAGCCTTTCTGAATACAGCTGCTTTCTTCATTAGAAAACTAAAAATAGCCCCAATCATTGGAGGCTGGTTTCACTTTAAGCATTCTGCCACATCCATTTGTCTGCTCCATTCAGGGTTTCTGCGTGTCTATGACACCGTGATACTATTTCAGACGAAAAGCGCATTGAAGAAATGTTTCCTTTCCCTCCCCCACATTCACTCCAGATGTCCTCAACTGTCCAACACGGCTTCACATTAGGGGAGCTCACGGGAATCTGCCGGCATCCTTGCCATCCCCATCTGCTTCACTCTGTTTTGGGAAAATAAACACTATCCACACCGAGAGCAAGAATTTACGATTATTAGGATTTTTTTTTCTTTCTTCAAGGAGATGTTCATTACATGTGTGATTTTCTATGGATAGCTCATGAAGTCTTGAGTACAACTACCCTTTCCAGCTGATGCAGGATTTTACTAGGATTCTGTACTCAGATTGAGTTTGAGGAGACATTTTTAACCCTCTCCTGGAGTTGGCTGACTATGACCTCTAGCAAAGCCAATTTCCTTCCCAGCTTTAAAAAGTGATCTGGAAACTCATTATGGAGGAAGCCTGTGTGAGTAGGTCAGTCCTGGGGCGTCTGGAAGAACCTATACTTAGTCCCCGCCCCTCTCTGTCTTGCCTCCCAGAGGAAGCTGGATTGGCATTATGTGTGAGGGTGGCCCCGTGGTTATCGTAAGGTGGGCTCCTGGTGTTGCTGATGGCTGTCTGCCTGTTATGTTTCGTCCTCTCGGCATCCCAGGTACTGAGGGAATGGAACATAAAGGAGAACAAAATTAGGCGAAGAACAAAAGACTTCAACCCGCTGCTGCAGAGTATCCCTTTACAAAAGGCACATTCACGAAACGGGCACAGGAACCCAGACCAGGAATCAATTAGAATCAAAATACAGACAACAAGCCTCGACCTTCAATTTGACCACATTGTATATACATTTGATGTATATACAAAAGTATGATTTTAATGGCTTTAATAGAACAGAAACTCCTAAAGATGAGAGTTAATGTTGCTATGGAAACTTTTACATGTCTCGACTGCAGAACTCCTAGTTTAAATTTGCAAACTTAGTATCACATTAGCTTTTTTCACGTTGGATTTCTGGTTGGTCTTTTAAGAAGATAAAAGGAGAAAAACTGCATGTCATACTAGTGCTTCTTGTTATACTCATAGCCAGAGGAGAGGCAGCTTATGATCATTTGACACAATTTTTTTTTCTTTTTCGTCTGCACAGGAAGCATCCTCAAAAGAGCTTATATAAGGGCTATGTGGGGTGAAGATTTTATAGTGAGGCATGATTAATTCAGTTCCAAAATTTTCAAAATTCGAATGATTTCCTTTTTTTTTTTTTTTTCTTTTGGTAGAGTTAGGCATCCAAAGAATGAATCAATATAAATCAGGGGGCTCCTGGATTTAAAAATCCCAAGAGTTACAGAGCTCAAAGCCCTATGTAAAGCAGAGGAAGAACACGGCACTCCCAGGCATGGTGAAGCCTCCGGCCCGCGCTCATTCACAGCCACAGCCATGCACTGCACTCTGAAATTGGACCCCACGTGAGTAAGAGCAACGTGGAAAGAGTCCCGGTGGAAGGATTGTGGAGGAATAACTCAGAAAGCTCGAGGATCCCTTCTCTGCTCCCCCTCCATCCTCCCTTCCCTTCCTGTCAGCAGCCCCAGCCTCGGGGGCTCATTGGCAGGTTTGGCAAACTGGAAGCTTTGTAAGCAAGAGTCAGATGGAACCGGGCATAGGCATAGCCCCACCATGGGGCAGATCATTTCACATCTCCGAGCCTCAGTGTCCTCACTAAATGGAGATAACAGTACTCATGCCACATGGATATAAGAAATGATCAAGGGGCGCCTGGGTGGCTCAGTCAATTAACGTCTGACTCTTGATTTCAGCTCAGGTTGTAATCTCAGGGTCGTGAGATCGAGTCCCGCCTCGGGCTCTGTGCTTAATGTAGAGTCCGCTTGGGACACTCTCTCCCTCTCCTTCTGCCCTTTCCTCTGCTCTATCTCTCTAAAATAAATAAACCTTTTTTTAAAAGAAGGAATGATTGAGATCGCATATGCAAAATATGGAGTACTTTCCTTGAAACATGGCGGGTCCTCAATAAATCTGTTTTCCTCCCATTAAGATGTGCTCATCACTGGGGCCTTTGCAGGTGCAGGAACAGGCTGGATCCAGGTTGCATCTACTGAGGTCTTGTGGAGTGGACATAAACTCCCTCCTCTCCTCGCATCTATTACATTCTTGATAGTTTTTATATAACTTATACAAATAATCTATTTATGAAACTCATTCACTTGTGCTGTGACAGTCTTGTCTTATTGCCTCCTCTATACTCCGTGTCTAGCATAAAACCTGGTATACTAAATATTTGTTGGATGCAAAGGTGAGAGGTGGGGTATAAGGTACATACAATCGGTGGGGGAGTGGCTTTATTTTAAAAATTAGAGCTATATGAGTACAGAAACAGGTTCTGGGCTTAGGAAGGGCCCCGTGTAAGGTTGGCCGCCCTGAAGCTAAAGCTTTGTGAACTTGCCCGGAAATCTACCTCTGAAGTGGACACAGTCCTGAGCACTCGCAAATGATCACTTGCCTTTTTGTGACTTTGTTCCATGTTGTCACCTTGTTTCAGTCCTAGAACAGTTTAATGTAGGTCTGTTCCTTGAGATGGAGGCGAATCACAGGAAATCATTATCCCCACAAGGTATGTTGAGGTGGCTGGTCGATGGCCCCTGACTTCACTGTCTCGTCACATGTCCTTTCTTCTGAGAATTCTCAGAGAGAAAGAGAGAGTGGAAGAGAGAGCGGGAAATCTTTCTTTTCTGGAAGGCCACCAGTCCTATTGGATTAGAGCGCCAATTTATGGCCTCACTTAACTTTAATTACCTCCTAAAAATGTTAGTTCTAAATACTGTCACATTGAGGGTTAGGGCTTCCACTTAGGAATTTTGTGGGGAACAACAATTCAACCCATAGCACCTACGAGGCCAACCTCTGGTTTCACGTTGGCCCTCATTTGAGGACTCACCTTGTTAGGCTCTGAAATACTCATCAGAGCAAGGTTAAGGAGGATAACTACCTCCAGGGGGTAGAACCAAAATGGTACCTTGCCTAGAACAGCAATCCCAGCAAACATGTGTTGTGGCCCTGTAGGATTTTGAGAGGAGTGACCAGGCCAGTCACAGGGAAAGGATTTTCTTGGCCCCTGAGGCAACTATGTTTCCTTCCCTTTTTTGTTCTTGGTCTTTCAGATTTTACTCTTCTTTCTTCCTTTCTCTTTTCCTTTTCTTCCTTTCTCCTTCCATTTTCAGTAGTATCCTCAGACACTGTGGTTCTTGGCACTTTTAGTGATGGTAATCTGCTTTTGATTTCCCCAAAATGAAAGGGTTGACTTGTGGGTAAGGAGCAGGAGAGCAGAGAGGGCAGAATAGATGGGGACAGGGTGGGCAGGTGGGAGGTCAGGTGGTGTAAGCGGAAGACAAGATGACCAAGGGTGTCACGCTGTGGTGGGGAGGAAGAGGAAAGACAGTGTGAGACTCCAGGGGTAGGTGCCAACACAGAGCAAGAAATTCACAAGTGATAATTCTGGGTCTCAATTTTCTCATTAGTTAAAAAAAAAAAAAATTAGCTGGAGTAGAAAATCCCCGACATGCCCTCGATCTCTAATATTCCATTACTTCTGTACTCTTTCTACGTTTGCTTCCTGGGGAATGGAATTGATAAAACGCTTTGTGAGCCTTATAAGAAAATCATTATGCAAATTCAAAGTATTGCTCAAATTAATTCTAATGAGGTTCAAGGGGAAAAACAAGTAACAACCAAAACTCTTTAATAAAGTGTTCTAAAAAGAAAAAAAGAATTATCGCCCACTTCTGCACTTCCTGCTTTTGGCAGGGACTAGAAGTGGAAATCTGAAAACACTGTGAGACAGTCTGTTCTCATGGTATTTCTAGCTGAGAACAGGAAGGAGGGGAAATCTCAGATGAGTGAGAGAGCCTGTTTTTCAGTGATTAGCAGGCCAAAGAAGTTTCACTGGGCAATCAAGCTTGACAGCACCTCTAAAAGTTTTACCTTTATTTGGTCGGCAGAATTGGTGACGCCAACAATGCCACCACAGTCGCGGAGACACAACCGGGACGGGTCGCCGTTACCGGGGCCCCGCGCTCCCTGATGCAGGGTGGAAGGGGCTAGAGACCGACGAAAGCAATGTGGCCCCTACCCTTCTGGAGCATGTAACAAAGTTGGAAGGATGAGGCATCTATAAATGCAAAATAATTACAATTCTAAGCAGCATATGCTGCGTGCTAACTCAGCCGTGCAGACAATGCTGGGAGAGAGCTGTCCGCACGCTTCACAAAACTCTTCATTAGCGTGCGTTGCTCTCAGCCTTACCAGTGGGCTCTCCTCACTCATCCCTGGAGTACTCTGCACCTTAACGCAAAAAAAAAAAAAAAAAAGTTTCTTAATTCTTTAAACTCTCTTGCCCATCTAGAGACACAACAGACTGTCCTGTGTGTGTTGCCAATGAGTCACTGAAGCTGAATCATGTTAACAATAAGCCTGTAATGATGAATGCGTATCAATTGGCCGGGTGTGCTGGAAAAGTCCCAGTCTAGACTAGGTGTGTTGTCCCTGATGACCTGCCGAAGAGTCACAGGCACGAGCGTCTAACGCCACTGAAGACCTTCTGAAGAAGGCCCTTGGTCACTGGGACTTGAGTTGGAGCTCATGCATTTCCTAAGGCGTGGGTTAATGGCATCCTTATAATCAGCGCCACTCAAGGGCTCAGGTAGAATGATGGGCGCTCCCTCCTGCCCCCCACCCCCAGAACCCCTGATGTGAGAGCATTTTTTGCACTCCCGGAGGGGGACCATTCCCAGAGAAAGATAAAAAAGATTTGATTCCTCTTTGAAATAATGCAGTGATGAGGATTATGGTCTGAACAACAGACTAGTTCTTAGGGTTTTATTGAAATGGCCACCATTACCATGTTTAATCAACTATTTATTTAAACCTGAGTGGTATGTCTATACAGTGAATAGTAAAATGCTTATGAAAGTATATGTAAATTAGGGAGACACAGGGGGAGCCTGTCACATTGTGTCTGCTATGATTTTTTGTTGTTGTTGTTATTTTTGTTAAAGATTTATTTATTTATTTGACAGAGAGAGAGAGAGATCACAAGTAGGCAGAGAGGCAGGCAGAGAGAGAGAGGGAAGCGGGTTCCCCGCTGAGCAGAGAGCCCGATGTGGGGCTCGATCCCAGGATGCTGAGATCATGACCTGAGCTGAAGGCAGAGGCTTTAACCCACAGAGCCACACAGGTGCCCCTGCTATGCTGTTTTAACCTAAGTGATTGCCTTGTGCCCCATACTGCAAGAGAGGATAGAGGTAGTGTTCTGTGGTGGCATGGAATTCAGGATTTCCCCTGGTTAGTTTTGTCTGGATCTCCGAGAAAACCTAGGATTGCTTTGTGAGTTTTCATTTATCTCCTGTTGGGAACATGAAAATGACTTAGATATGAACTCAGCCATCAAAAGAGCATCCAATCTAGTGAGTAAGGCAAACAGACATCCCAACAACACCACGTGAGCAAGGAGGGCATTGGGTGGGGAACTTCGCAGGTTTCGAGTCAAGTGTGGAAGTTGATCTTCAACATCACAAATTGAAATGCCGGAATCAGGTCATCCTTTTTTAAAATAATAGTTTTTTGATTCTACTTTCACTGTAAGCAATTCATAAAATAGAGAAAGGAGCAAAGATGGAAGTAACAAATCCTCTGATATTGCCCAGTGATAACCACTGTAAAATACTGTTGCCGATCATTCTGGTCAGTTTTCGATGCATACCTGGGAATTTTTAAAACTGGAGAATCCCGTTATATACTGTTTTGCAGACTTTAACAGTACGTTGTGGAAGGTACCATGATTATTTTTCCCTCATGATTCCATGTCCTCCTACTCCGTGGTTTTTAATGGTTTTACGTTTTGTCTTATGGATACACTGCAGTTTATGTATCCACTCTCCTGGAGTAGGTATTACCACTGTTTTTAGAGTTCTGCTAGTATAAGCAAGGCTGCTATGAGTATCTTTGTGCATCTGTATATCTTGCTGATTATTTCCTCAGGATAAATTCCCTAAACGTAGAATTGCCAGATTATAGGTAGGAAAATCCAAGCCCAGCTGCGTGGCTGATCCTGTGATTGCAAAAGATGAGCGGAAACATTGACCCCTGTATTTCAGTGATGCTTGTTTTTTTGTTTTATGATTCCTTTATATTGTATAAACATCGATCCTAGAGATAAAAATGGTCATTCTGGGTCTGCCAGCAGAAAAGCTCCTAGATTTTGGCTGCTGTTTGATCAGCACTAGCAACTTTACTCTGAATTTAGCTGACACGGCTTGTTTTACCTGCCTTTAAAATGCACGAACAGACCCTCACTTACCTTATTGCGGCTGTCTTCCGATTGCTTACTGCATTATTCCTGCAGAGGGTCAAAGAAATCCCAATTCTGGCTGATAGGCCGTCAAACTGAAGAACACACACTTGAGCTTGATAATAAATACATTTACAGAGTCAACACCAAGAAAGGTTGATCTCAGCTATAGGCAGGACGTGTTAATTTTAAAAAGCTGTTACAGCTTCCCTAGAGGACTTCGTGTTAGGGGTCATATTTAGGGTGAAAACTTCATGTTGGACTCTGGCTCAGGGCACTGATATTCACGCAAACGTACTGGAAGATAAATATCTGAAATGAGGTGGCCAAAGGCGCCTTACTCATACAGTCTCGGAGGTGTGCTTTCAGAATTTTTGTAAGTCATTCTGTATTTCCACTTCAAGGTTTCAGGACTCATTTGTTCCTTTGTTTAGCCATTCAGGTAGCTGCTTCAAGAGTTCTTGTTTGTCTGTGTCTGCTCTGTACCTGGAACTTGACCCAGCTGCTGCCCTTATAAGCTCGCAGTCTTGAGCAGGAATGGGTAAGTAAAAAAACTTTTACAATACATTATCATAATTATTAGGACAGGGACAAGTGTACCCTTGGGTCCCTTTCCATCTTTTTCACGGTCTCCTTCTTGCTCTACTTCCTTCGAGTCTTCCGTCCCATGCCTTAGTCTCTCTAGGAAAGTCCAGGACTGGGCTTGACACGCAGAGCAAGATGGAGGCCGAGGAGGTCCTGCAGGGCCATCCAGAGCCAGGGGATGAGGGAGCACATGCAGCAGGCTCCCTGGTTCAGCCCTGGCTCCCCTCCCCCCACCCCCCCTGCATTTGGAGAGCCTGGGGCCAGAGCACAGATGGAGGCCACTTTCCATCTGTGGCTGTATGTAAAAGTGGTAAATCAAGTTAATAAGCTCTTAACTAAAATATAACTTCAGATGGACAAAGGCGAAAAAAATATGTGTAAAGCTATGGTTTTATATGATAGAAAGTTGGAAGGCTATACAGCAGTTGGATTCGATTATTACTGTTCATCTACGGATGTTCTGTTGATGGGCTGGCAATGTTTGGATAAGTAAGAAAGGAGATATGGGTTCCTGGGGACAACGGTGGCTGTGTCTGGGCATTGGGACTGGTGGTGTGAAGAGGGACCTTTTACTTCTTGATTTAAGTAACTTTTAAAAGACACAATGGGATTATGGGTAATTTAATTTTCTTTTTCTCTGCTTTTCTCTATTTTTCAAATTTCTAAAATAATCATATGTTGCTTATATAATTGGGAAAAAAATTAAAAAGACAAGTTGAGACTAGAAAACCATTCCAGGATAGGAAAGTGTCTCATTAAGTTGAGAATTTCTAGAAAAAGGTGTGTTTCAGTTCTTAGGCCTATGTGATTTAAACAATTATCTAAAATTAATCCCAGAAACACAGGACAGTCTTCTTCAAGTGGTCATGGGGGAATTGGAGAGATGCCAAACTATCCAAAAAATGGCAGAGAATCTATATTAAAACAAAACAAAACCATACAACCATAGAACTTAATTGTCTGACTTTTCTATGCATATTATTATTTTTATTTTACAAACTATTTTTCAGTGACATCAGACCTCAGTCTGGATTATTTTTATAATGAGATGTTGCATTTACTCAGCAATTTCAACTTTGCAAAGTGCTTCATGTCAGTCCTCTCATTTTGGCCTTACGACAACCCCAGGAGGCCGGAAGATGTTATCCCCCTTTTCCAGGAAAGAAAATGAGGCTCAAAGAACTGAGATTCAGTGCAGACATCATGAGAGTTCCTGGTGGGACAAGGACAAGGCACAGTTCTCTTCAACCTGAGTTCAGTTCTCTTGACACTACTATTAATACACTTATACATTGGATTTCTAAATGCGCACACATTTCTCAGAAATTTTTGTATATGTTCTCGCTGTTGTTTGCTTCTTTTAAAACGGAAGTTGTCTCTAAAAGGTAGCTAAAATTTCTCTATGAGCTACTAAAAAATATTTAGCATCCTTTTAAGACATGCCTGACTCCCTGTAAAAGTCCTCATCACAAGAAAAAAAATTTTTGTGACTATGTATGGTGATAGATGTCAACTGGACTTATTGTGGTGATCATTTTGCCATATAATATCAATTCTTTATATCTGTGATATAATACCAAATACAAATCATTATGTTGTACTAAGAGTGTTATATGTCAATTATACCTCAATAAAAAATTCTTCAGGTGGTTTGTAAGGTTAAAAATATATGGTGTTATAAAAAAAAGATAATCTGGGGGTGCCTGGGTGGCTCAGTGGGTTAAGCCTCTGCCTTCGGCTTGGGTCATGATCTCAGGGTCCTGTGGTCGAGCCCCACATCGGGCTCTCTGCTCAGCAGGGAGCCTGCTTCCCCACTCTCTCTGCCTGCCTCTCTGCCTACTTGTGATCCCCATGTCTGTCAAATAAATAAATAAAATCTTTAAAAAAGAGAGAGATAATCTGACTTTTGGAATATATGTTTTTGTAAATTAATTTTAAAAAATTTCAGGATATTGTATTTCAAAATGCTTGTAACTTATACCTTATTTGTCATGGTTTTAGTGAGATGTATATAGAGTAAAAGTCAAAAGGACCCACTCCCACACCACACGACACAGACCAACAGCCATAACTAACTGAGGTTCTTGGTCAGGACAATTGAAATAAAAATTTTCACCAGAAAAAGAATTACAAAACCAAACCAAGACGCTCATGCAAATTTATTTTATTTTATTTTAGAACCTTTAAGTAAATCCGGAACTTCGTATAAAAGGTTACCACTAGGGGCATCTGGGTGTCTTAGTCAGTTAAGTGTCTGACTTGATTTCAGCTCAGGTCATGATCTCAGGGTCTTGGGATGGAGCTTCAGGTCAGGCTCCATGCTCAGTGGGGCCTCTGTTTGTCCCTCTCCCTCTGCTCCTCCCCCCCACTCACACACACTCTCTTTCTCTCTCAAATAAATAAATAAATACATAATGGAAATTTAAAAAGATCAAAGGCTGTCAATCAACCAAAACACAGCAAAACCAAGAAACAAAAACTAAGCCCTCTATTTCCAGACTATGGAGAGAAATAATGCAGTCTCCACAAAATGGAAACAGAGTTCTGCCAGGAGGCCGCCTGTGGGTCATCCAACCAGTAGATCCTTCAGGACACTGTTTTATAGCTCGTAAAACAGAATGAGTTAGAGAATAAAGGATGAGATTTCAGTCTTATGAAGAAGCCTCGGAAGTCTTTAATAATTTGACAAACAACCCTGGTTTTACGGTTCAGAGACTCTTGCGTCATGGCAGAATCATTGGTCAGCAAGAACCATTCACTGACCATTCGCTCGCTGGCTTGGCTGCTTCAGGAGAGAATGATGCCCGCTTCCAAGAGGAATGGAAAACCCAACTCCCCCATCAAATCACGGTTCAAGTGCCTCTCGGAAATGGGAGTCCAAATTCTTGTCTGACTACCTCTTTAATCCCATGGTCTAAGGTTGCTGAGTCAGAAGGAAGAGGAAAGTCAGTCACAGAAGGACAAACACTGCATGATTCCACTTGTCTGAAGTATCCAAAAGAGTCAAACTCAGGGAAGCAGAGAGCGGAATTGTGGTTGCCCGGGCTACGGTAGATTAAGAAATAGGGAGTTGACCATCAATGGGTATGAAGCCTCAGGAATGCAAGATGAATGAGTTCTGGAGATCCGCTGTACGACCTTATACCTAGTAATAGTTAACGAGTCAGTCATGTACACTTAAAAATCTGTTAAGAGGGGAGATCTCCTGTTGTATATTGTTACCACAGTAACAGAAAATCAAAATTAAAAAGAAAAGGGAGAGGAAAACAGAAGAAAGAGCAAAAGTGTCAGGAAGAGAAATAATGAAAGGGATAGAAAAAGAAGGTCCAAGGCAGGGAGCGCATGCCCCCCGGGCATTGCCTGAGCTTACCGACTCCCTTCAGACAGCCAGAGTCACTTAAGCCACCAAGATAATCTGCAAGGTGGCGTACTCCTCCAGCAGGCAGACCTTTGCTTGCCTTGGTTGATAATGCTTGGCAAGAGAAAGGGCGTCCTGACTTACTACTACCTAGTAACAGCCAACTTTATGATCTAGCCGTACTCTTCGGGTCCTGTGTGGCTGCCCCAGGACGGGACCTTGATCAGGCACATAGAGGAAGAGTAAGATAATAGAGAAGATCTGGAGAAGGACGTCCTTCTAAAACCCTATGAACAAGCTTAACGCTATCTCTTTGACCTTTCCTGCCAACATGGACGGTCCATCTCCCCCAACCCATGGCCCCCACCTCCCTTGGAGATATTCAGGGACTTATGTGACTTTCCTGCTCCTCTCTCTGAAGGAGAAGGGCATTTTACCTGTAACAATATGATCATTGCTTCTGACAGACTGGAGATAAAAAATCACTAAACATAAACACCAGACTTCTTTTCCCCCAGGGCAGAATTCAACAGTTATGTAGGAAAAGATGTTTTATTCCTGTACATTCGTTCTATTCATATCCTTATCATGATTATGTTGACATGTTAATATAATTCATCTGTCCTATTGGAGGAATTAGCAGACGTCTCTTGATCTTTGGAAAGGAGTGCCCGCTTCTGCCATTCACTGATCTCACGTCAGCTTCGACCAGCAGCAGAATAATTATAGCAAAAAGCTCCCAGCAGATCTTAGCATTTCAGTGCAGGGTCATAATCGAACTAAAACTGTTTAGAAATATGAGAAGATCAGCTTTCCACTGCCCTTAGCATTTGTGTAACACAGGGGGGGAAATATTAGTCCATCTGTTATTTTAAGTGGGCACCAGCAATTCAGAAAGCTCGAAGCAGCCTTATCTAAGCCTTTTTAAGTTTTCTTAGTCGTTGACTCATCCTCTTGCCTCCCAGTTGATGGCAACCTGACTTTTAGCCAAGCAAACAATAAACTACGAGCATAAACAAAATTGGTCCCTCTCCTTTTTATCGCTGAGGAAGATACTTAACAAAATCTATGAATTTCCAAGGACTTAAATTCTGGAGCACTACGTCTCAGCTGTTTAAAAATCTAGTAATGTCAGGAGTTACTCTTCTGAGCAGGCTGTAAACCTTTGCAGAGTTATTTTGGCATAACAGATACGGTTTGCAGGGAGATTTAAACATGATTATCGCTCATAACTGTCAACAAGGAACACAAAGCCTCCCTTCCCTTAATCAGAGAATCTGAACTTCAGGTGTTGAAATTTAGCGGGGAATGGCACCATCTGCCAGGATTGCCTGACAACCCAGAACACCCTGGGAGGATCCGCAGCATTGTAAAAATCTGTATGGAGGCCCAGCTCTCTTTGCTCCTGCGTTCTGGAATTTCCAGCCAGAGATTTCACCGGGGCCGAAGGCCTTAGCAGAGACACAGCACGGTGGGGACCCGAGGATGTCTTGGTGGGTGGGGCTTCCTCCTTCTCCCACAGCACCCCCATGAATACATAAACGTCAAGATGTCTCCTCCAGCCCTCACCAGATTGTCTCATTAGCCCCGCCCACAAAGGCATTTGGGGGTTCCTAGGAAAAACGGATTCGTGTGAAGTTATTGGCAGGTGTCCCGAACGCTGACCACCACCTGGAGTTTCCCAAAGTCATAAAGTACTAGAATAAGCCAATCTGAGCAGAATGGTATGTATGTGTATTAGGCTAAATCTAATTTTAAATTACTAATCCATTTGAGCGATGCAGCTCACATTACAGAGGATGGAGGATTTAGCGTTGCATATGTAGAGACTCTAGAAAATTTGTTATGTAAATGAACCATAAGTACTCGGTGCTTACACTGTGGTGAATTCAAAGCTCACCACCCCCTGCAGAGCTCCCAGGCTAGTGGGGGAGAAGAAAAGAGGCAATTCTGGAGAATTCTGGAGAAAACAAAAACAAAAATAAAAACCCTCCACAAGGCTGTAGGATCAGACCCAGAGGGAGACCCAACTCAGGCTTGAAGAACTGGGAAGACATCCAGGAGGAAGTCCTACTCCAGGGGGCCCCTAGAGCTTGTGTAGTTGCTCCCTGTTGGGGTGGTTGAGGGGAAGGAAGTCCAGGGCGCATTCTTGGAGGGAGGTGTTGAGGCAAGACCTGGTTTAGTCATAAGGGCCTCCTGAAGTCTCACTGGGAGGTCTGGGTTTTACACTAGGAACCGTGGGGCCACGGAGGGTTTTAAGCAGGTGAGTGATATGATCAGATCTGAATTTTAGAAAACTCGTTCCCCATTTGGAGTTATTTCGTATCGATATTCACATGGATACTCTCTACTTAACATTTTGCAAGCGATGATGACCATGGCCGAATGCATTACTGTGTTTTTATAGTACAGGAGTATAATACTGACATGATTATGTAATGCATGCTGCTTTGTTTTAAAGGAGCCTGATACATATCAGAGAATAATGATTATGATAAGTAATATCACTACATTACTATTGAAATATATCTTTATTCACATGTAATTGTTGATTATATAATCATTAAATATAAATTTACTTAATCTGTATTAAGTATTTAAATATAAACAGTATTGTTAATTAAAATGATATACACAACAGTTATTATGAACCCTTAGAATGCCAGGAATAGTGCTAAGCTTTTTTTTTTTTCTTTAAATAAAGTATCTAATTGAATCCCTTCGAAGAGTAATTTTCACTAGAATGACTGAGTGAGTGCGTGCACTGAAACTTTGTCCTTACCAAGAGGCCACTGGAGACGAGACACGTCAGGCAAGCATTGTGACCCAGTTTGTGTGTGTGAAGAAACTGGATACCAGTGTGGCCTCTTGCTGCAAGGGTGTTTGCCACATTCTAGTACAGGGGTTTGAGGAACTTTAAAATAAGTTCTCTCCGTGTCCCCACTCTATGGATGAGGGTTTGAGGGTCAGATCGACATCACCTGCGTTGGTCATCCAAGAAGCAAATGACAAGGTCAAAATTGCAGGGCTGGCCCTTCAAGGACCTTCAAACTCAACCCAGTTTGTTAGAATTAGAAACGTAGACTTGGTGACATTGGAATATCTTCATTTTAATGAAGAGCCTTGTGGAAAAGGTGAAGGTGAAGAAGGTGACAAGACTCGCTTTGTATCAAGGATGGAAAGTTGTGAGCCCTGGGGTGAGAGTGGCTTTCCCAATACCACTGGGTGGGGAACGGGATCTGGACAATTTGGCCAGTAGTCTCTCTGCCTTATGTAATAATATCACAGGCACAGTGGGATTTTATCCCAGTTAAACAATGAAGTGGCTTCTTCCCCATGATATCTTACTGGCCTTAATTGTGTTTTACTAGCGCATGCCCCTCTCTGGGAAATTACACATCACCTCCTAATCACATGTGTGATGATTGCTTTAGCGGAAGATAACATTATGCTCTTGTTAATTGCCTGCTTATCTGGGCTGACATTTCTAAACCCACACAGAAAGCCCATAACTTTCTGCTCAAGAATATTTTAGTAGCGCTAAATGAGCATATAACTGTTGACATACTAAATAAAAGGGTTGACTCACACGTTACCCTGGAACCAGGGCTGTATTCTTAGATGGTGTCACCTTACAGAGCTCCAGTGTCCTTAAAAAAGATTCTGCCTCCTCCTGGACTCTCATGAACTTCTCCATCCTGTCCCTCTGAAATCTAGAGCCCTGCTAAATGGTAACAATGGAAAAGGAGATGTTGTCATGTACGAAGCAGGATAGGCTAAAGAAAGCAGAGAACTTCCTCCAGAATAATTGGATTGAACATTGTATTCAGAGAACCGACTTGAACTGGAGGGAAGACAAAATTGATTTTTGCGTGGTTCACCAGCTGCACCCGCAGA
This sequence comes from Lutra lutra, assembly GCF_902655055.1. Lineage (NCBI taxonomy): Eukaryota > Metazoa > Chordata > Mammalia > Carnivora > Mustelidae > Lutra > Lutra lutra. The sequence goes on along the minus strand of NC_062283.1, from coordinate 11,120,672 downwards.
AACGGAGCCCTCCTCCCGCTCCTGCAGCCAGTGGCGTGGCTCACCAGGCCGGCGCCTGAGAGCTCCGCTTCTCCTGTGAAAGCCCTCTCTCCCCTCTTTAGCTCGGGTTGGAGCACAGGCCACAAATAAATTGCTAACATTTAAGTGCATCTGTTGCAAAGACAGAAGCACAGAGGACACTGGGGAAATTTCAAACCAAATTTCAGGACTGAGCTCATAAAAGCATGCACCATCTGTGGAATTCTGCTCATATGCATCACTATAATGGAGGGGGCAATGGAGAAGGGAACTCGGAGAGAGGATTGTTGTAACTGGATTGGAAACTCAGCCTCTCATCTCCAACCAGTTCACAGGTGGCACTTGGCCTTTCCTCACTGTGAGCGCTCTGGTGCTGGGGGACTTAAACTTCCCAAAGAAGTAGGTGACTGCCAATTCCGTTGTGCCCCTGAGTCTAAACCCAGACGCCCTCCCCATCCTTTCTTGGCTCTGGGCAAATATGTAAGCCTTTCCCTCTTTCTTCCAGCCTGCGTGCTGGAGGCTGGGGGCCGCTGAGGCTAGCTAGCTCTTTCTCTCTTATCATCCCCGTGGCAAAACTTAAACTACAACAACAACAAAAACCCCAGATCATTTTCTGATAAGCACTTTACATTTCTATAGTGCAGGAAAAGGGAACTTCCTTCAGAATCCCTTTATAGATGATCACTCTCATGGTCTAACAAGCTTTTCATTGTTTGTGATTTCCATTTCCCTGAACAGTTCAGGGCACTTTGGAAAAAAAATTTCTATTCAGCACTTTTCCACTCATAATTCAAGAAAAAAGAGTCATGCAGCATAATAAGGATAATTAGCTCCGACTGAAAATTATAAGCTTGGCACCACAGAGCCCCTCCACTGCGCACAGTATCCATTTATGTTCTGTGTACTCTCTGTCAAGGCTAATCGCTACTTCTGTAATTACTAACCTGTTGAAAGAACAAAGGAAAATGCAATGCAGTACTTAAATAAATCATGTTGTTTCTTCCAATATCATCTCAATAAAACTCTTTTAGAACAGAATCTGTCTTCACCATCTTCCAGTTAAAAACTGCTGTTGTCTGTCCTCAAAAGTATGATCAGCTATTATAAGAATGATTTTCAGCCTGTATGTATGAAAGTGGGGCTTGAATTTCTTTCATTTAGATTCTTGTAAAATAAAGATAGCTCGGAGTGATGATCTCATGCTTAATAAGGTTCAACATTTATGCGGCTCGCTCCCTTTTTATTAATTTGTTAACCTTGGCCCAGTGTGGGAACAAGCACTGTGTAAAAGACCATATGCTTCCCCTGTTAATGCGTCTTAATCCAGACCAGCAGACACTTGTCTTCTCCCTCGCCGAAGAGATATTGCTGATTATGCCAAACCCAAGTGGAGAAACACGGAGACAAATATAGTTCTGTCTCTTTTCTAGGGGTGCTGCGCTTTGGGAAGCTTTAGAACACATGTTCTAATTTTCATTCATTTCATCCATCATTTACTGGCCCTTCCCTCTTGCTTCTGCTCAGGATTGTTTCCCTTCTACGCCTGCTGCAGACCCAGCCTACTGGAAAATAATGCATGTTCTTTTGGACTGTGCACGAACAGAGAGAGTTGTGGATTCTGGCTTTTCAAGATGGTAGAAGCTCCTGTCTCAATTCACCAACTTTTCTCTGAAGAGAATTCTGGGATCTCAGAAATTTACAAGTTTATGTTTCCATAGAAAGAAGTGCCAACACCAAACACACACACACACACACATACACACACACACACACTTAGCTGCTTTTATTCTTCAATCCAACTGGTGTTTCTTCCCTTCATCCCTTATCAAAAGATACAAATGAGAGATGTTAAAGAGGTTGCTGGGACATTACCATTAATCTGGGTGCAGTTAAAGAGAACAGAGAATGTTCAAAAACAGAGAAGCCATTCTGCTTTCCAGAAAGAGAATGAAAGTGAATTCTGGACAACATGCTAAAATGGGTTACTTCCAGAAGAAGCAGTGATCACCAGGAACTAGCATGGATTCACTAAGAACAAATCTTGTCAAAGAAAATTGATTTCTCTCGTTGATAATGTATTGGGCTTGCAGATAAGGAAATAAGCTAGATTTTTGGGACTTCATGCTTAGTCTACATTTGGACCTTCATTAAAAATCTCACAAAATCATGCATCATAATCTTGTTGAGGAGTTGGAAGATTATTAGCTGAATATTAGTACTAGTCATTATTATTAGTATTACAGTCAAGCTAGAAATACTAGAGGTGGGTTTTTTTGGGGAGTTTTGGGGGGTTTGGGGGAGTTTTTAAGAGATAAGAAAACAAGGCAATACAGAATTAGACAATATATCTACTAGAAACAACAGGAAAAAACAGATTTTTTTTTTTGGCAGAAAAGAAAATGTCTTTAAATATGTATATAATTATTATGCAAACTGGTGATTAGGCCTCTGTATGGCAGCAATGAGTAGCAGTGGGACCACACTGGGACCCACATTCCCATTCAATCATTGGAGCTTTCTTTTAAAGATGAAATAATTTACCTCCAAAGGTTCAGTGAATACCCCATTATTGCACAAGCCATAAGGGCCACATGGATAATCCACGAACATGATCTTAGCAGTGGCTTCTTTATAACAGAATATAGAATTATACAGTCCACAGCACCTTCACATATCAACTGGTCTTAAATCCCTTCCAGGCAAGCTGAAGTCGAGGTCATGTCCCTGTCAGAGTTTTAGGACAAGAGGTTGAGCACGTGTTGAACTGGTCTAGTCTAGGACTCCTGGGTATGGATCAAAAAGGATCTGGACACTATATTTTGGATGAAGGCCATCTTGGGAAGTTCCAAAGTATTTTGGGGGAAAGATTATGTGGGAAGGGGAAGAGGAGGAGAAGAAGGACATGATCAGAAGCAGAGTCTGTGACGGGGTTGGCTGGCACGTGGCTAGTGGATTGCAGGCATGCATGGAAGTCTACAACAACCTCGGTGAACAGAGGGAGGGAGACTTGAGGGAGATCTCCCCTAGACTTGTCTTGCCAATGAGGCAGACACAGAGCTCTTAAGGACATCAAGACAGTTCCCAAATTATCACACATTATCCTCATTGTGGACATCCCTTTTCGGATGGACAGGCAACACGCTTGTGTCCTCATTTTTCAGAATAGGAACCTGAGAATGGGACTCAGAGAGATGATATAAAGTTTTTCAAGCCACACAGTGAGGATAAGGCAAAGCGAAGGCATCCAACATAGGTCTTCTGACTCCAGTGGATGGTATCGGGCCTGATGAGCACACAGATAGCAGGCCAATAATTAGAGATAAATGTATCTTACTTCTGGGGCCTCCTCTTACCCCAACTTCTCTAATTTTTGCAGCTGTAGGTAACCTTAAGACCATATAGGTCTCCCTTTGGATCCACCCACTGGCCTAGCTACCTGATAGATTTTTGAGGTAGAGTCCATTATGTTACCGGTTCTTTATGGGTATTCGCTCTCAACATCCTACTAGATGGACAGTCATTTGCCCCTGTTTATAATTACAGATGAAAGGAAACTGGCCCAGCCCCTGAGGAACTGGACATTTGCAACTACTCATTTGCAATTAGACAGCTTACAGCTATCAGTCTGAAAGTAAGTTGATAAGGCCTTTATGAGTTCTGCAACCTGATCCCCAAGGGGAGGCTGAACCCAAGTGTTTAGGAGTGTCCTGGCTCACTAAATTGCCTGGGCACAACTGTAATTATTTTGGAAAGAAAACTCTTCCCTCACATTCACATTCACATCTTTAAAAGCCAACAATTTGCTGAATCATTTATTGAGGTTAATCAAATATTACCATGAAGAAACCAGTGTTTATCCTTCTATAAAATTTTTTTTTAAACTGGTAAAGACATGGCTACATATAATAGATTAACACAAAGATATGAATATGTAAAGAGGGCAAACTAATTACTCTGAGGCATAAATTATTTCAAAGAAAAAACAAATTACTGTTTGTGATAATGAGAAGAGCATTTCTGGCTTTACAGCTGTTCTAAGTAGGGCACCGTGGTCTTTGGAGGAGGAAGGAGTCTTAGCTTCCCAAAGACCGTGGAAGCTCACGTTGAGTTAAGGAGATGAGGAAGGAATTTTTGGCCGCGTTTTCTTCTCACCTTAGTTGAGAATTTCATGAGCTGTCAGAGGGATAAGGAGGCTCTAAATCTTAATTCCTGGGCTTTTTAGAAAGGATTTATTTATTTATTTGAGAGAGAGAGTAAATGAGGGGATGGGCAGAGAGAGAGAGAGCGAGAGAGAAAGAGAGAGAGAAGCAGACTCCCCACTGAGCATGGAGGCTGAAGCAGGGTTCCATCATCCCATGATCCTGAGATCCTGAGATCATGACCTAAGTTGAAATCAAGAGTCAGATGCTCAGCGGACTGAACCACCCAGGTGCCCCTCCTGGGATCTTTGTTGTGCTTGTTTTATGGGGACATTAGGAATTCTTGGAAGACCTTGTTGTCTAATTCGTCTAGTGTAGGTAATTATGTAAACAGGAAGATAATTCTGAAAGCCTGTGGAACAAAGAAAATGGCAGGGTTCAGTTTAAACCAGACTCCCAGGAACAGATGGTTGAACTTCCCTCTTATCTTCTTCATTCTACCTCTCAATGCCTTCTTCTTCCTTTTCCATTAATCCCACTCAACACACATGTTTTATCTCAATTTCCACTTAACTCAAATAGATATCTCATTGTTCTGTATCACACTAGTTGATGAGATTATGGGAATATCTCCTTGTTATTTTATATAACATATTGTGGGAGATATAAAAATTTTTTAGGTACACTCCTCATCTAGTTAGGAAGACTATACTGTGTGAACAGAGAGCCAAAGAGATCACTGGATAATTCAATGCCGGAGGTATGGTAAGGTAATTCAATGGTAAATTTCTGGCAGCAGGCACAGACTGTAAGAGCTATATAAATTCAAAAAAAGAGACTCTTTGGCTCTGACAGTCAGGGAAGGCTTCCTGAAGATGAGCGTTGAATTGAGCAATCCACGGTGGCTCAAGTTCACATACAAGGCAAGATCATGAAACTATACCCAAGAGGCTTGCACAAGTGTTACACAAATGTGGCTATTTAATTGCAAAATGACTCTGCCCAGCTGCTAGGTACTCAGTTCATTTGTATGTACTTGGCATTCTTTGTTCTCTGCTTGTGGCCCCAGAACCCCTAAATGGACCCATGGATAAAGTATTGTGCTATTATTATAGTTGGAGTCAGGATCTAGGTGAGCTAAGGGGAGGTAGAAACAATCATGGGAGGCCAATTCTCTGAAAATAATGGACCTGTCAGGAACACAGCAAAGTTGGAAATCAAAACAAAGGCACAAGGATAGAACTCAGCAAATAAACTGGAACTAGATGGGTTGGGGGGCCAACAATCACAGAGACATGAGGTGCTAGCCCCGTGGGCACCTCAAAACTAAGTCTGCCTTCCATAGACTGTCTTATGGACTTCACGATGGAGTAAAACTAAGGCAAGAATTAAGTAGTCTAGGTTTGGAAATAAGGAGTGATTACTTAGAAGAGGGGGTAATTGGATTATGTTGGTGAAGTGAAGTATTTGGGGGCAAATTGTGCTTTTGGATGGTCTCAATTCTAGATAGTAGGGCAAGAAAATATGTGTTATACTTAAAAATAGGTTGTGGTGAAAAGAAGTCATATTGGTCCTGAAATCTGCTCACTGGAGCTCTCAGAGTGCTGAGGTTCAATCCAGTTGGCCACCTCCAACCCAACTCTCTCCCTCCCCCACTAACTCTGGACTCTCCAGCGCCTGCTGGAACCACCGGGATAGGCTCACTGCAGTATTCATGTTCTCAGTGTAGGCAAACCTTATGATTTTCAATGAAAGTGCTCATGTAAGACCTTTAAAACCAAGACCTGCGTGTTCTTCATGAAAATGTAAGAGTCCATGACATTTAGGGTAACAGAAGGAGTTGCTCTGATATTCTTTGCTAAATTTACAAGATTTGGCTAAAACCCCAAGCGTCTGTCCCATCACGGTGGCGTATTAGTCACTCTTTAAGAGATTTAATGTACTGTATTCTGCAGTGTGAGTGTGGTAAATGCCATGAACTATGGGACTGGTGGGTAGATCCGCTGCCCGGACTGCCCAGATTCAAGTTCAAGCCATACTTTTTGAATGTGTGTGTGTGTGCATATATATATATATATATATATATATATTTTACTATTGACTGTATGGAGTCATTTAGTTTAACTGAGCTGAGACCAAGCGTTCAAATCCTTTGCAAGAGGAAGAGCAGAATCACAGAAGGGAACCATAGAGTATCCATCACTGTTAGAACAGTCCATTAAAGATTGTTGAGTGTGGCACTCTCAAAATGTTTTCTCATGAGTTTTGAAGGTGGCAACATATGACCAGAAGAAAGGTTCTGAGAGCCAGTGCTCTGTAGGACATCGAGTTAAGCGAAGCCAAATGAGTTTCTTTGCTATAGGGCTTCTTAGAACCTTTCATATACAACATGAAGAGGGTCAAAAACTTATTTCCCTGATACTTTTTTTCAATTTATGGACATAGTGTTCTGAGAAATGCTGATTTTTTTTTTTTTTTCAGAACAAAAAGCAAAAAGGATAGGATGCTGGGTGGCTCAGCTGGTGAAGTGTCCAACTCTTGATTTCAGCTTGGGTCATGAGCTCGGAGTGATGAGATGGACCCCCCTGTCAGGACCCGTGCTCAGCAGGAAGACAGCCTGAGAGTCTCTCCTCCCTCTGCCCCTCCCCCTGCTTGCTCTCTGTCTCTCTAAAACAAACAAACAAACAAACGAAATCAATCTTTAAAAAGAAGAAGGAGAAGGAGAAGAGAAGGAGGAGGAGGACGAGGACGAGGAGAAGAAGAGGAGGAGGAGGAAAAGAAAAGAAAAGAAGACCCAGAGCAGTCCAGGGCTTTGCCTTATGTTACAAAACTACCTACATGCACATGGCTCTGGAATGATTTACTTGAATGCAGACCAGCATGGTGGTGTAACACTGCATGGGAAACAGAAGAAGAAAGGATGGTGGTCCTTTCTGAAGCAAGTAATGGCCATGGATTTGAGGTTTTGACACAAGTTTGGAAAGAGGCGGGGGGCAGAAGAAGCAGCCCTATGCCGGCCAGACTGAGTCAGTGGGTATGATCTGTTGGGCTATGCAGAGCGTTTAGGCAAGGCAGCTCCCTGCACCAGAGGAGCTTGCCCTCGGCCATCTTCATATTGACCATGACTTGCATGGATATTTTGGCCCCAACAATGGGACTGGATGGATATTGGAGTGGTTGGGGGAGGAGTTGTAGACCTTCAGCAAAAAGAGAGCATTACCATCTATTAATGAACATTTGTGGTGGCTTATAAATCTTCTGGGAAATAGATAACACCGTGTATATTACTAATACATTTTTGTTTGTTTCGAATTTTGCGCTGGAATATATTTCCAAACATGTCTGGAAAAATACTATAGAGAGGGACTTCACTTTTCATTAATAATTTTAGGAGGAAAAGTTTCTAGTAGGATCTATGACCCACAGATCCCAAAGTGTTACATAAATAATACAGGAAACTGCAAAATGATCTTATGGGAAATCACTCCACAAGATGCATGTTTAATTAGCACCTACTAATAAAACAGATGCATGTGAAATTATTTAGGGTGACATGTACTCTTCTGAACAATACGATATCAGTACAGGATGCCAAGGGCATGCAACATAACCTGTTTTTAATTGAGCATTTTATCACCAAACAGAATAAGAGACAGCTTGTGTTTTATATATTTCTGTAGTACATCATTATCCAACAATCAATGCAAAAATAAATTACAAAAAAAAAAAACAACAAACTTTAAGCAGGAAAAAAATTAAAGGCACAGATTTTTATTTGACCTTTTTTGGGGGATTTAGCTGTTCAAGGATTTTATGTGAACACTACGAAGGGACTCCACACCATACTACTTATTTTAAAAGCAAAACTTTAGTACTTTCCTTTTAACTGGACCACATTATTTCCAATATATTTTAAGAACTACTTTGGAAGAATAGCCCAGAGCATTCTTAAAGATACGACTCTCAAATTCAGAATTTATTTTGGCTTTGCAAAAACTTAAAAAGGAAGCTTTCTTTTGGTTGAAATGGATTATTTTTCCCTAAGCGCGTGCACACACACACACACACACACACACACACACACACACAGAGTTAAAGAAATGATTGGCAAATCTAGATGGTAAAAAATAGCTAAAAGAGAATACATAGCAGGACTGACCTCAGGAGGTTTTCAGTTCCAGGACTATCCTGGAAACCTCAGAGTTAGGGCTTTTTAATCACTCTTCGGCAACAACTCTGACATTTATGATTAGAATGAATGTCAAAGGCAGCCCCGAAGAGGGAAAACCCCACAGAGTATTGCTTCTTGAGATATAAAAATAGAAAAGGTCAAGGGCATCTCCTCCCACTTGCCTTGAGACCATTCATGGCAGTGACTTGGTTTCTTGTTCATATCTGACCCTCTTATCTTTTTTATGTCAAACCAGCTGTGTCACCTCTTTCTTACCCAGCAAGGCCTCTTCCTCTTGCCCCATCTCCCTACCCTATCGACCTGTCCCTGCCCTAATAAGGCACTGCTGAGCTAGTGGTGGTCAGTACTGCAACATCAGAGTGGGAGCCCAAAATTAATCTACTGCTGGGCTGAAATGTGTGCATGAATCTGAACCTTACTTCCTCTGACCTGTAAAAACCATGGATGGGGAAATCAGTAAGAAATGTGTTCTCTAATACAAATCAAAACCACAATGAGATACCACCTCACACCAGTCAGAATGGCTAAAATTAACAAGTCAGGAAATGACAGATGTTGGCGAGGATGCGGAGAAAGGGGAACCCTCCTACACTGTTGGTGGGAATGCAAGCTGGTGCAGCCAGTCTGGAAAACAGCATGGAGATTTCTCAAAAAGTTGAAAATAGAGCTACCCTACGACCCAGCAATTGCACTACTGGGTATTTACCCTAAGGATACAAATGTAGTGATCTGAAGGGGCACGTGCACCCAAATGTTTATAGCAGCAACGTCCACAATAGTCAAACTATGGAAAGAACCTAGATGTCCATCAGCAGATGAATGGATAAAGAAGGTGGGGTATATATATACAATGGAATACTATGCAGCCATCAAAAGAAATGAAATCTTGCCATTTGCAATGACCTGGATGGAACTAGAGGATATGATGTTGAGCGAAATAAGTCAGTCAGAGAAAGACAATTATCATATGATCTCTCTGATATGAGGAATTTGAGAGGCAGGACAGGGGGGTTGGGGGGGTAGGGAAGGAGAAAATGAAACAAGATGGGATCAGGAGGAAGACAAACCGTAAAAGACTCTTAATCTCACAAAACAAACTGAGGGTTGCTGGGGAGAGGGGGGTTAGAGATAGGGTGGCTGAGTTATGGACATTGGGGAGGGTATTGGCTATGGTGAGTGCTGTGAAATGTGTAAGCCTGATGATTCACAGACCTGTATCCCTGGGGCAAATAATATATTGTATGCTAATAAAAATCATTTAAAAAAAAAGAAATGTGTTCCCTCTTTTCCCTGTGCAAACGTCAGGAAATATTTTAGGCTCCTACTGAATTCATAGTGTTGAGCGGGGTGGTTCAGGTGGATAGGCTTGTTCTCAAGGATGTTAAAACCTAGTAAACATTATAATGTTTGGGACTTTTTTTAGAGGATGTAAACATTTATAAACATTATAAACATTATAATGATGGGACTTTTTTAGAGGATGAGGAAGGAGTTAGGATGAGAACTTACAAGGGTGTGATTTCCACCTACAGTTGATTGGGGACATGGCATCTGGGCCTTATTGGAAAGGCATATGCTATTGGTGGTGGTGGTTGCTTACCAGGCATTTTTTTTTTTTTAAAGATTTTATTTATTTATTTGAGAGAAAGAGAGAGAGAGAGAACACAGTGGAGTGAGGGACAAAGGGAGAGGGAGAAGCTGACTCCCCTCTGAGCTGGGAGCCAAACCTGGGACTCGATCACAGGACCCTGAGATCATGACCTGAGCTGAAGGCAGATGCTTAACTGACTGAGCCACCCAGGCACCCACCATGCATGTTTTTGATTAAATATCTCATGGAGCACTGGGTGTGGTGCATAAACAGTGAATTTTGGAACACTGAAAAAAAATTACATTATATAAAAAAAATATTTCTAAGGTAGTTCTCAGCACCATACCCTGCATAGTTTGTGCACTTATATCCTTTGCAATAGAAATGATTTACTTACATCTATCAGCAGAAAGGATTCAAAATGCCATATATAGATAAACTAAGCTTTATCTACAACAACATGAATGTATTTGAAGTGCAAAAGCGCCACTAAATAGGAATATACAGGCACACAAGAGACATTGTGGGTTCAGTTCCACACCACTACAAGAAAGCAAATATTGCAATAAAGCAAGTCAAATGAATTTTTTGGTTTCTCAGTGCATATAAAAGTTATATTTATACTATGCCATAGTCTGTTAAGTGTGTAATGGTCCCTTATCTGAAAAATGTTCACACCTTAATTAAAAATACTTTATTGCTAAAAAAAAAATGCTGAATGTCATTGGAGCTTTCAGCAAGTCATAACCTTTCTGCTGGTGGATGGTCTTGCTTTGGTGAGGATGGCTGCTGTCTGATCAGGGTGGTGGTTCTGTAGGGGGAGGTGTCTATGGCCATTTCTTAAGATAAGAGAATGATGAAGTGTGCCACACTGATGGACTCTTCCTTTTATTTATTTATTTATACATTTATTTATATTTATTTAATTTTTTGACTCTTCCTTTTATGAATGATTTCTCTAAAGTGTCTGATGCTGTTTGGTAGCATTTTATCCACCGTAGAACTTCTTTCTGAATTGGAGTTAATTCTTTCAAACCCTGGTGTTGCTTGATCACCCACGTTTATGCAGTATTCTAAATCCTTCATCCCCATTCCAACAGTCTTCATGGCATCATCACCAGGAGCAGATTCAATTACAAGAAACCACAATTTTTGTTCATTCATCAGAAGCAACTCCTCCTCCGTATAGTTTTGATCACGAGACAGCAGCAGCTCAGTCCATCTTCAGGCTCCCCGTCTAACGCTGGTTCTCCAGCTCTTTCCACCACTTCTGCGGTGACTTCCTCCACTGACATCCTGAACCCTCCAAGTCATCCTTGCCGGTGGGAATCAACTTTTTCCAAACTCCTGTTCATGTTGATATTTTGACCTCTTCCCATGAATCACGAATGCTCTTACTGGCATCTAGAACATCTAGAATGGTGAATGCTTTCCGGAAGTTTTTCAATTTGCTTTGTCCAGATCCATCAGAGGAATGGCTGTCTCTAGGAGCTGTGGCCTTACAAAATGTATTTCTTAAACAATAAGACTTGAAAGTCGAAGTGACTCCTTGATCCATGGGCTGCAGAACGGATGTTGTGTCAGCAGGCATGAGAACAACATACATCTCGTCCATCTCCACCAGCTCCTGGGTGACCTGGTGTGTTGTCAATGAGCCATAATATTTCAAAAGGAATCTTTTTTCCTGAGCAGTAGGTCTCAACAGTGGGCTTAAAATATTCAGCAAACCATGTTGTAAACAGATGTGCTGTCATCGGGCTTTGTTGTTCCATTTATAGAGCACAGGCAGAGTAAATTTAGCATCGTTCTTAAGGGACCTAGGATTTTGGCTCTACAAAATGGGCATTGGCTTCAGCTTTAAGTCACCAGCTCATTAGTCCCTAATGAGAGAGTCACTTTGTGCTTTGAAGCTTTGAAGGCAAGCATTGACTTCTCTTTAGCCACGAAAGTCCTGGATGGCATCTTCTTCCAATAGAAGGATGTTTCGTCTACATTGAAAATCTGTGGTTTAGTGCAGCCATCTTCATTAATGACCTTGGCTTAATCTTCTGGAGAACGTGCTGCAGCTTTTCCCTTGGCACCTGCTGCTTCACCCTGCACTTCCTTAAACCTCATGAACCCACCTCTGCCAGTCAGACTTTCCTTCTGCAGCCTCCTCACCTCTCTCAGCCTCCACAGAGCTGAAGAGAGTCAGGGCCTGGCTCCAGATTAGGTTTTGGTTTCAGGGAATGTCGTGGCTGGTTTGATCTTCTGTCAAGACCACTCAGTCTTTCTGCCTATCAGCTTTCTCATCTTCTGTGTGTTCACTGGAGTAGCACTTTTAATTTTCCTCAAGAACTTCTCCTCTGTATGAATAACTTGGCTCCCCGCTTGGCATAAGAGGCCTAGCTTTTGGCCTGTCTCAGCTTTCAATGTGCCTTTCTCACTGAGCTTAATCATTTTTAGCTTTTGATTTAAAGTGAGGGACCTGTGAGTCTTTCTTTTACTTAACACTTAGAGGCCACTGTAAAATTATTAATGGGACTCATTTCATTATTATTGTGTCTCAGAGACTAGAGAGGCTCCAGGAGAGGGAGAGATGGGGGAAAGGCTAGTCAGTGAAGCAGTCCCAATAAACAGGATGTTTATTAAAGTTGCCATCTTGTATGGATGTGGTTCACAGTCCCCCAAAACAATTACAAAAGTAACATCAAAGATCACCGATCACCGAGGACCCTAACACATTTAATAATAATGAACAAGTTTGAAATATTGTGAGAATTGCCCAAATGTGACACAGAAAAACAAAGTGAGCAAATCCTGTTGGAAAATGGCACGAGAAGACTTTCTTGATGTGGTGTTGCCACAAACGTTTAATTTCTTTTTAAGATTTTATTTATTTATTTGACAGAGATCACAAGTAGGCAGAGAGGCAGGCAGAGAGAAGGGGAAGCAGGCTCCCTGCTGAGCAGAGAGCCTGATGCGGGGTTCGATCCCAGGACCCTGAGATCATGACCTGAGCCGAAGGCAGCGGCTTAACCCACTGAGCCACCCAGGTGACCCACAAACGTTTAATTTGTTAAAGAAAATAAAGTATCTGGTTAATAAGAGGAGGTATGCCTGTAGTGATTAATTCTTTGGTAAACTATTAGTTTCCTAAGTTCTCTGGCTTTTTGCCTGGATTTGTGTGTATACTCGGTTCTCTAAAAGTAAGACATACTTATGCATATTTCTTGGGTGAAAAATTCAGGCATTGACGTATGACTTTGCATCTCAAATGCCACACAATTTTTATATACTGTCCTCCCTTTCCTTTGGCTTTACTTTTCTCACTTACCTCACCTGTTTTACTTTTCTTCTCCTTACCCTGTGAGTCTCTATGTAAGGTGCCTTAAATCCTTCCTATGACTAGATGAGTTACTAATAAATAAAATATAACCATGTACCTTCCTTCTCCTTATGATACAGCATATTTTTTAAGGTCTTATTAATTTATTTGAGAGAGAGAGGGAGATAGGAAGAGCATGAGTAGGGGGAGGGGCAGAGGGAGACGGAGAAGCAGACTCCCCGCTGATCAGGGAGCCCCACGTGGGGCTCGATCCCAGGACCCTGAGATCATGACTTGAGCCGAAGGCAGACGCTTAACCCACTGAACCACCCAGAAGCCCCGATACAACATTCTTATGTTGCTATGCCAGACTTGATTCAGAGTCAGGGAGAGCCCTGTTTGATTCAATGGTACCATTAAAAACGGTCACTAATGGGGCCCCGTTTGTTTTATAACTTACTAGCAGTCGCTTTCTGTTAAAGCCCAGTGCCTTTTGTGGCCCAAGAAAGCAGGGCACACATTTTGCTCTTGGAGAGATGATGAACTTCTTATGTTGGAAGGGGGTTTCCCATATAGGTTTTGCATACGAATCAGAAAAAAAAAAAAAATCCAGCTAGCTGCCAGCTAGCCTCCCTGAACAGCAGAGGCCAAGAAAACAACATTTTCAAACCTTTTATGTATCAACAGAATAAAATATTTTGAAGACACAAAAGTCACATATGGCTATCCCAGAATATCACAATCCATGAATATGGGTGTTATTGTTTTTTGTTCTGCGAGAAAGCTTCACACGCTCTTTCCCAGAGATGCCCAGTATAGCTTGATTCATAATAGATTCATAATGGATGCTGAGAGATAAATACACGAACTGACTGTAAAGTAGTTACCCGTGTTTTATTTGCTGTTGACAAAGCTAGCAGCGTTTTCTTTGCCTTGGAGTGGGACTAGGGAGATTTAACTATTAGTCTGAAAAGCAAAGGAGACAACTGTTTGAAACTGAATGGAGCTATGTGACAAGGTGTCTTCACTATTCTTTACCTCAGTGAGTCCTTTGGGAAGCTCTTTTTTTTTTTTAATAATAATTTCTCTCTACTGGAATATGAATGGAAAGAGGAAATCTGCAAAATACTGTAATATGTTTTGAAGGAAGGTATGATGTAACATATAGCTATGGTAAAGTAAAAAAAAATACATACATATATATATACATATATATATATGTATATGTATATATTTACTTTTGTAATACAGAAACCCCAAGGAATAGAAAAACCTTAGTTCTGGTTACCCCCTCGTTGACGAGTGGGGTGACCCTGGACTGTAGTTTGTGGATCTGGCTCACCCAGTCTGTCATTTTTGAGTAGAATGTTCAAGCACCATTCTAGATAGAGGATTCATCAGATAGAGACCCAATTCTCTTAGAATTTGTAGTCCCTTGACTATTAGAGTGAGAAAGTAAGAATATATTTACAAAATCAGATTGTAGAGTGGTAAAACCAACTTCAGTAAGAATTTGGAATTTTGAACGAAGCCATCTTGGAAGGACTTTCCGAGCTCTGTGGTGCTATAACATCATTGTCTTGACTAGGAAGACAACTTCACTCTTTCTGACTAGGTTATGTCTTAAGAAATGATTGACTAATGAATAGACTGATCACATCAGGAATGGGTCATGACCCTTACAAACATCTTGATATTGCTGGTATAGGTTAACAGGAACTACCCCTGGGCCTCCACATGGGGCTGGAAATTGAAGTCCATTATCAAGGCAAGTAATGGGGAGTGGGGAATATAAAATGGTGGCAAAATATCCCAGGTATTGGCCAACTCTGTGAAAAATTCAGGGTGGGAGACACAAACAAGGAAGACACAGCAGAGGAGTCTTTGAGCTGGTTCTTGCCTCTGAATTCTTCCTCCTCCCCCCTCCCCAATCTCTCACTTCAGAATCTGCACTTCTCAAGAGCAATCATTGCTTGAGTGGAGTCTTAAATTTTAAACACCCTAGGGTTTAACATCACATCACATTTGCTCCCACTTGAATCTTGCCTTTGTTTCTCTTTTTACAACCAGGCTGAATCCTCTGATCTTTGCTCCCAACTTCTTGTTAAGGTAAGCTCCCTAGGATTCTCCTTGCCCCAGGACTGTGACTCTTTGCTTCTCCCCCCCCGCCACGGGCTATAACCATGGCCAGGAATTCCCTCTCAGAAACTGTAAGCCTTTTTTTTTTTTTTTTTTTGGTGACCTTCTTCCATGTCTGTATGTCCTAAATGTGGCGGATTAGAGTTTTCCAGAAAAATAGAAACAATTTATTCTGTGGTAGACACACACACACACACACACACACACACACACGGGAGTGGGAGTAGAGATTGAGAGAGATTATAGGAATTGGCAGGAGAGCTGGTAGTGTAATTAATTCAGTCCAAGCCCAAAGGGAACCAGGAAAGCCAATGTCTGAGGGCAAGAGAAAACGGATGTCCCAGCTCAGGTGGAGAGGGAAAATTTGTCCTTATTTATCTAATTTTTAAAATTTCATTTATATATTTTGAGAGAGTGCAGGCATGCACAGTTGTGTGGAGGGAGAGAGAGAGAGAATCTCAAGCAGACTCCTCTGTAAGTGCAGCCCCATGAGGGGCTCAATCCCACAACTCTGAGATCGTGACCTGAACCGAAACCTAGAGTAGGACACTTAACCACCTGAGCCACTCCGGCGCCCCCAAATTTGCCCTTCTTTCACCTTTTTCTTCTCTCTGGACCCTCAGTGGATCAGATGATGGCCATCCCTATGGATGAAGGCGATGCTCGTTACTCAGTCTACCAGTTCAAATGCTAATCTCTTTTAGAAACACTGTCACAGAGAAACTCAGAACTAATATTCTCCCAGCTATCTGGACATCCGTTAGCCCATTCAAGTTGACAATAATTAAGCATCACACATGGTAAAAGGAAGTTCATTAGGAGCTTCAGGTAAGTTTCCCTGTCCCTAACAGAGATACACGGGAAGACAGTCCCTTCCTCTGATCTTGTAGAGTATGGACAGGAGGACTGGGACTATCGTAACCATTCACTGCCTGTTTGAGAATAGCAACAGGGAGCAGGGCAGAGTCATGGGGTCACAAGAAGACAGGCTAGGAGCTGCCACAAGTCGTATGTAAGACCTGACTTACCTCAGGACTTCCAATTAAGTGAGACAATAAAATTCTTCATTAAGCCTGTTAGCTTGGATTTTCTGTCGCTTGCAGCCAAAAGCATTTTATCTAATGTAGTGCTTTAAGTGGGGGCCATTTAATCATTTGCAAGTGAGTCTACAAATCACATCTGACCCTATATGATTCTAAAAGCAGAACCAAGTTATTAAAAGAGAGTCAATTAGAAACTATGGAGCCTGCTTCAATTTTGAGGCTGTGTGGCAGAGAGCAGTGGACCAGATGTGGCTTCTAGCCGTGGCTATGCCACTTGCTACCTGCATATCCACGAACAATCTATCGTGTTCTTCTGCTTTTCTTCTGTACAGTGAGGGGTTTGAGTTCCATCCTCTGTAGATTCGTTCCAGCTCTCCAATTTCTTTTAAAAAATGCATTGAATTCAACAGTACTAGTAAAAGCATTTGCCTTGGAGTGGGCAAATGTTTCAGGCATTTTCTTGGGCACAAGGGATAGAATATTGACACATGGTTCTTGTGGCCATGGAGCTTGGAATCTGTGGTGGTTCCACTCTGCCCGGGGCCACTAACCTGACTGATGGTTAAGAGAATGTGTACTGAGCTAGAGCATGTATTGATGTTTCTGTGTGAGGCAGACTAAGACCATCAGGACTGTTTTGGTATGAACAGATGAAGTCAGGGAGAAATAAGATTTACAGGGATGCCTGGGTGGCTCAGTGGGTTGGGCCGCTGCCTTCGGCTTGGGTCGTGGTCCCAGATTCCTGGGATCAAGTCCCACGTTGGGCTCCTTGCTTGGCGGGGAGCCTGCTTCTCTCTCTGCCTCTGCCTGCCTCTCTGCCTTCTTGTGTGCTAGCTCTCTCTCACTCTCTCTCTATCAAATAAATAAATAAATAAAATCTTAAAAAAAAAAGAAAGAAAGAAATAAGATTTACGTGAAGAGAGTAAACGCAGACCAATTGCTCATCTTTCCCCCTCGCCTAAAAGCAATTCCTGAAGCTCAAAATAGGAAAACTCAGGACAAACAAAAAGAAAAGAAATTAAACTTTCTCCAGTAGCTGAGATTCTGAGAGCTAGGGCACTTTGGAGAACCTTGCAATTTGCTCCAGCTTAAAATCAGGGTTTCTGAAGGAGAAATTCTTTTTTTTTTTTTAAAGATTTTATTTATTTATTTATTTATTTATTTGACAGAGCGAGATCACAAGTATGCAGAGAGGCAGGCAGAGAGAGAGAGGAGGAAGCAGGCTCCCCGCCAAGGAGAGAGCCCAATGCGGGACTTGATCCCAGGACCCTGAGATCATGACCCGAGCCGAAGGCAGAGGCCCAACCCACTGAGCCACCCAGGCGCCCTGAAGGAGAAATTCTTAACCTCTTTGCATCTTCTCTGAAAAACCAGACTGTGGTCACTGATTGCCTACCCCACCATCCCTGAAGGGTATAGTGTGGAGGGAGGTCTCTGAGAAAGTCCCTAGCCAGCTCTGAGCAGTGCTCCAAGGGTCTGTGGGGGGATCCTGCATGCCTTCCCACAGCTGTCCAACAGGGAGGACTCTATAGTGTCTCCTATGCAAGATGGTTCTGACCAGGGGGACCCCACAGAGCACTTCCAGATGGAGTGCCTTTCTTTCTTGACTTCTTTACAGTTCTTGCTGCTGTGGACTACATGCATGACTTACCACATGGCTTCTACAGTATGTGAACTTGGGCAAGTTATTGTGCTCTTTGAGCCTCAATTTCTACACCTGTCAATGGGGAATTATATCCTGTGCTGTTGTGAGAACTACCCGGACAGCACAGCAAAATATCCAGTCAGGTGCCTGGCAAAGATGTTCAAGAGATGCGGCCTCACTTCTCCTTCCCGGAATCCCTCATTAGCTGGTCAGCCAGAAATTATTGGCCACCACTGGGAGTCAGGAAAGAAAGCTAACAGCAAGATCCCCAGGGCCTACCTTGATAGCTGTGCTGGAGCCGCCTGCTTCTTTTAAGAAACAGGTCTTTGGAAGAAGCCACGAAAACACCCTGAGAGCGGCAGTTGGAAAGCAAACCCAGGAGACATCTCATGGAGTTCGTTCCTTCTGCGTCCTCTTCTTCTTTTCTGATCCTAATGTGCTGAATAACTCTTCCCAAGTCTTCTCCAGAGTGCCTTGCCCCCAGAGGAGATATGGACGCGCCTATAGATCACCTCTGAAGGGCACCTGTGATTGCCAACCAGGGACGACCATCGTTCCCAAGACTGGAACACATGCATAGCACTTGAATGGTGGGAGACCTTGGCTTAGCTTACATTTGCATAGGAAATACTACAAATATGGTAACAGCTTCATTCAAGAGAGAATGCAGGATAAACTTTGGTTTTAAAAGATTTAGCTGGGGTGGGGGAAAGTGCCTGGGTGGTTCAGTTGATTATGTGTCTGCTTTCCACTGATGTCACGATCTCCAGGTCCTGGGTTCTAGCCCCCCTGACGGGCTCCCTGCTCAACAGGGAGATTGCTTCTCCCTCTCCCTCTGCCCCTCCCCACTGCTCCTGCTCTCTCTCATTCTTGAACAAATAAATAAAATCTTTTAAAAATAATTTAAAAAAAAGATTTAGCTGGGTTAACTGAAGACAAAACTTAATAGGTTACTGAAAGAATGGTTTGAGCAACTTCTTTAACCTTGGAAGTTACAAATACAATAGTAACTTTTTCTCACCATTTCCTCAGCATGTTATCTCTGCGATATTGCCTGAGCTCTGTGATTGTATGACAAAACTACTGGTTTCCTGTACTGACCAATTTTTATTCTTACATTCACCAAAACTATATTATATGACCGTGGTTAGACTCTCCACCTTCTACAGTCAAGACATAAAGATGGGTCAGAAATGGACACCACTGTGATGAAGTTTCAAGGCAAATGGTATTAAAATATTGGGGTTCTGTCAGGCATTTTGGAGACCTTTCTAATGAGTAAGATATTGGGCCAGTAATTGTCTTCTTTAACTTGCTAGAAGTCTATAAGCCATAGGAATTTCAGTCTTTCTGTATATAAAATGAAAACAAAGTAGAGAGTTGTTGACTGGTGGTTCTCAGGGTAAAACTGATGTGATACTACTGAGAAATTAAAAAAAGCATCTTTGCTGTTATTTCATAACAGAGTTGTGTGTCTCTTGGGCAGGAACATGTTCTTTTGCACCTGTCCTAGATGAGGCATAGAGGGAATTCTCCCTCCTGTTTCCTAGAAAAGAAAAAAAAAATCACTGAACTTGGTCCTGAGTCCACAGGTTGGCAAGTCTTTGAGTAAAAATATTGGAAGAATAAAAATAAAAATAAAAATAAAATAATAAATAAAAATAATAAAAGTATTGGAAGAAAAATCAACACAAAAGAAATATGGAAATTACAAAATATTTTCTATAGTGTGGAGTCCTACTGTACCATAGATTTGTGTTTCATTAAAGCATTGACAAGACAGGGAAAATATTTATGGAATAACATTTCTTTTGCAATGAAAATGACAATTTGCTAGAGCAACAGAAAAAAACAAAATCACATTTTAGTTGGAAAAAAATATATATCTGAAGCTACAATTATCCTGTGCTCTGTCATGCTCAGAAATTTCAGATGAGGTAAGAGTAACTCTAGTCATGTCCCGTTTTGGAGTCCTGATAAGAAGGAGAAGATGGATTAGGCTGTCGAGTAGAGGAGACGAATGGGGCTCACAAGAAACCAAAGCCTGGTGAACTAGGAGCCGTCTTGAGCAACCTCTGCCCACCTTTCTGTGTTCCATGCTCATGTCTCAATTACCTGCCCATAGATCATAAGGAAATAAAAAATGACACCTGCTGTAAATTTATGCTTAGCTATCAGCAGCCATAAAGAGTGGCATAAGGGTAAATTCTGTCCTCTTCTATCTCTGACATCTTCCCTAACAGATTTTTAAAAATGCCCAAATGAGATGGCCTTAAAATAGGGGTGATAGAGAATCTGGTCTCCCATGGTCTCACTGAAACTTAAAGGTAACCTCAATGCCCTATGCCTGCTTGTCTGAAATTTGCAAGGATGAATGTCCTGGGAACAAGCCTCTAAAATAGGGTTAAATGGGGCGCTCAGGTGGTGTACTAGGCTGAGCTTTGGACTCTTGGTTTTGGCTCAGGTCATGATCTCAGGGTGGTGGGATTGAGCCCCGCACTCGATCGGGCTCCATGGTCAACGTGGAGTCTGCTTGAAATTCTCTCTCTCTCTCTTCCTCTACCCCTCCCCTCACTATCTCACTCTTTCTCTCTCTCTCTCTCTCAAATAAATAAATCTCCCCCAAAATACAATAAAATAAAAAGGGAGTACATTCAAGGGGGTGATGATGTGCTTGGGAAATATAAGCATCTGAAGGCACAGTATAAACTTCATGGTGTTTGTCTTGCCAATTTACTCAAACATTTGACTGACAGAATATTTTAATTTTAATACAAACATAGAGGAGAGAGAGTGTGTGTGTCTGATAAAACTCTTTCAACAATTTTGAAGATAAAAGAAGAAACTTCAAAAATTTCTCAGGCTTGTCTGTACCTGTTTCAAGCTTTGACCTCAGACCCTAAGATGTATTCTTTCATTTTTCTTTGCTATTAGGAGATCATTCAGTAGAAATATTTAAAACACACTTCCCGAAAGCATATAATTTCCTTTTCCCCACCACACCAGTCCTCTGTTATACCCTCCAACACTTGGCACACCCCAATATTAATAAGTGGAGAATTGTTGCTAAGTTGCCTTGAGAGCCACAGGTGAAAATGAGTTTTCTAAGGTGTATGGAGGTGGGGAGAGGAGGTGGGGAAAGAAGGTGAAATAATGGAAAGAAGTGTGCCCTCTTAGCAGTGAGAATAAAAACTGACCTCCTCACATCATTACAGTGAATAAAATTATATCTCCACTTCTCTGGGAAGATCTTTTGAGGTAGAGGATGGTGTTTTCCAATTCTAGGGAAATAATTAGCTCCTCAAGTTTGAAACTTCATAGAAATCACTACAGTGAGTAGAGAAGATGGAAGGGTACAATGGGGAGACTTTTATTCCCTTGATTTATCTATTCTTTGTTTTGGTTCCTAACTGGGTCATTGTATTGGCAGGGGGCCTTCAGCTTCTTTTCACTGTTCCCAGTCATTTTCATTGAAGGGGAAACCTTCCTCTTTAATGAAGGCTCCCAACAACCTGTTACCTTGAAGAAATCTTAGAAGTGGGTCATCCTTAGAAAGAATCTGAAGGAAGGGTGGGTGGGAGGAGGGAAGGACTTCGTGAAAGGAGGTCAGATCACACTAGCAGTGTGTATGGAGATGAGTTGTCTCAGCGTCTTTCTTTGCTCCCTAGCGCCACTCTCATCATGTGAGTCCCAGTAGATGTCATGTGGAGAGCTGCAAGGCCACCATTTGGTTAATCCATTAATACCAGAAACATTTATTGGGCACCTATACGTGTTGGCACGCATGCTGGAGAAAAACAGATGAGTGGATAATTTTTTCAAAAAAGCTCATTATCTAGACAGTAACAACACATAAACAAATCATTATAAGGGGATAAAAAGGTGGTGAAAAAGGCAGACTCATGGTTACTGTGGGAGCCCCAGGACTGGTCGCCCAGCTGAGCTGGTAGTGATCATGGTGAATGTTTATGATGGCGGCTTCCAGGAAGCGATGAAGGCTAAGAATGATCTGGCTCCTGTTTACTACTTTGGCTCACTTAATTCCATTCTTTCCCTATTTGCTGCACTGTGGCTGTCCTGGCTTCTCTTCTTGTTCTTCGAACATGCTATGCTCTTTCTCAGCTCAGAGCCTTTACTTGTGCTGTTCCCTCTGCCAGGAGGGTTCCTGCTCTCAGCTTGGCCGTTTCTTCCCCTTCTTTATTCACACCCAGCACCAGATCCTTTGACAGGCATTTCCTGGGCACCGTAGCTAAAGCATTCTGCATTTGCTCAAATGGGTTAGGCTATGGTCACAAATAAATTCCAATGTGTAGAGAGTGAATTTTGTTACTTCTGCAATAGTCCCACGTGGGCATTCCTAGTTGCCAAGTGGTTGTCTTGATGCAAGGATTCAAACAAAGATCCATCTTGCGGCCATGCTTTCTCCTTGGACCTCACTGCTGTTTACATCTAGCTGGCAGAATGGAGGGGACAGAGCTGGATCTTAAAAACTTTGACCCCGAAATGACACATATCAGTTCCACTCATATTCCATTGGCTAGAATGGCCATACCTGGATGCAAAAAGAGGCTGGGAAAGGTAGTCTGGTTTTGTGCCTAAAAAGAAGAGGAAAAAGACAAGCAAATACCTGCTAGTGTATCTGTATGAATGGTACCACATGCCCCCATTAGTCTACCTCACATCATCCCCCCATCCCCTTTGTGGCACACTTACTACAGACCTGTCATCATCTTGTTTATTGATTTCCTCTTTTGTGACATTGGTTCCCTCTATAAGAATGTGTTTTGGGAAGGTAGGGATCTTAACTTCTTAGTTTAATGTTGTATCACCACTCTTAGCAGAGATGTCATGCGCAGTAGAAATGAGTGAAAAACTTTTAGCTGAATTAACAATGGCCAAGACTGGACAGATAAGTAGGAGAGGAAAGTTGGGGAACTTTGTGTGTGTTTGGGGCAAGGGAGGAGGAAAGAAGGGTCTTCCAGAGAGAAGGGTTAGTTTTAACAAAATCATGGAGTCGAGAAACAGCATGATATGTACAGAAATTTACCTGCATTGGATAATAATACCTGAGTTAAGGAGTGGTTGTTGACTGTGCTAGAGACATAGGGAGGAGCCCATCTTCTGCTCTCCTTCTTCAAGGACCTTTAATACTTGACTTCAGTTCTATAATTTCCATATGTCACAAGCCTCAAGAGGTTCCATTTTTCTGTAATAAGCTCCAAAGTTTGCCTTCTGTTATTGATTTCTTCTTTTCATTTCTAATTTCATTCCACTGTGGTCAGAATAGATACTTTGTGCTTTTTGTCAGTCTTTTAAGATGTATTAAGACTCGTTTAATGGCCTCAGATATGGTCTATACTGCAGAATGTTCCCCAGGTGCTTGAGAAAAGTGTGTATTCTGCTTGGGACAGAGTGTTCTATAAATGTCTATTAACTCGAGTTGGTTTATAGTGTTACTGATGTCTGTTTTCTCTTTACTGACCTTCTACTTGGTCGTTCTATCCATTATTGAAAGTGGGGTATGGAAGTTTTTAATTATTACTGTAGAATTGTCTATTTCTCCCTTCAAGTCAATCAATGTTGGCTTCATGTATTTGTAGGCTCTCTTGTGATGTACTGATGTGTTTATAATTGTTGTATCTTCTTGATGGATTGAACTTTTTACCAATATATAGTATCTTTTTTTGGCTCTTGTAACAGTTTTTCTCAAAAAATTAAAGCCCGGAGGAGTCAAGATGGTGGAGAAGTAGCAGGCTGAGACTACTTCAGGTAGCGGGAGATCAGCTAAATAGCTTATCTAAAGATTGCAAACACCTATAAATCCAACGGGAGATTGAAGAGAAGAAGAACAGCAATTCCAGAAACAGAAAATCAACCACTTTCTGCAAGGTAGGACTGGCGGAGAAGTGAATCCAAAGCGACGGGAAGATAGGCCGTGGGGGGAGGGGCCGGCTCCCGGCGAGCGGCGGAGCAACGGAGCACAAAATCAGGACTTTTAAAAGTCTGTTCCACTGAGGGACATCGCTCCAGAAGCTTAACTGGGGTGAAGCCCAGGCGGGGTCAGCGCAGCCTCAGGTCCCACAGGGTCACAGAAGGATCGGGGGTGTCTGAGTGTCGCAGAGCTTACCGGTATTAGAACGGGGAAGCCGGCTACAGAGACAGAGCCGAGGAGTGAGCTCTAAACTCGGGGTTGCCTTGGGCCGGTCGCAGGCTCGGTCAGCTCGGAGCGCGGCCGGAGGCCAGGGTGACGGGAGTCATTGGGCGCTGTTCTCTGAGGGCGCACTGAGGAGTGGGGCCCCGGGCTCTTGGCTCCTCTGGGCCGGAGACTGGGAGGCCGCCATCTTCACTCCCATCCTCCGGAACTCTATGGAAAGCGCTCAGGGAACAAAAGCTCCCGAAAGCAAACCCAGCAAACCCGAGCGGATTACTCAGCCCGGCCCCAGGTAAGGGCGGTGCAACTCCGCCTGGGGCAAAGACGCTTGAGAATCACTACAACAGGCCCCTCCCCCAGAAGATCAACGAGAAACCCAGCCCAGGACCAAGTTCACCTACCAAGGAGTGCAGTTTCAATACCAAGGAGAGCGGCGGAATTCCAGAGGAGAAGAAAGCAAAGCATGGGACTCATGGCTTTCTCCCCATGATTCTTTAGCCTTGCAGTTAATTTAATTTTTTTTTCTCTTTTTCAATTTTTTTTCTCTTCTTCTGCTAAATTTTTTTAACTTTTACCATTTTCTTTTTTTAACGTTTTTAAATAGTTTATCTAATATATACATATATATATATATTTTTCCTTTTTATATTTTTTATCGGCTTTCTTTTTTTAATAGTTTCTTTTTTTTTTCTTTTTTCTTTTTCTTTTTTTCTTCTGAACCGCTTTTTATCCCCTTTCTCCCCCCTCATGATTTGGGATCTCTTCTGATTTGGCTAAAGCATATTTTCCTGGGGTTGTTGCCACCCTTTTAGTATTTTACTTGCTCCTTCATATACTCTTATCTGGACAAAATGACAAGGCGGAAAAATTCACAACAAAAAAAAAGAACAAGAAGCAGTACCAAAGGCTAGGGACCTAATCAATACAGATATTGGTAATATGTCAGATATAGAGTTCAGAATGATGATTCTCAAGGTTCTAGCCAGGCTTGAAAAAGGCATGGAAGATATTAAAGCAACCCTCTCGGGAGATATAAAAGCCCTTTCTGGAGAAATAAAAGAACTAAAATCTAACCAAGTTGAAATAAAAAAAGCTATTAATGAGGTGCAATCAAAAATGGAGGCTCTCACTGCTAGGATAAATGAGGCAGAAGAAAGAATTAGCAATATAGAAGACCAAATGACAGAGAATAAAGAAGCTGATCAAAAGAGGGACAAACAGCTACTGGACCACGAGGGGAGAATTTGAGAGATAAGTGACACCATAAGACGAAACAACATTAGAATAATTGGGATTCCAGAAGAAGAGGAAACAGAGAGGGGAGCAG
Organism: Lutra lutra; assembly: GCF_902655055.1. Classification (NCBI taxonomy): domain Eukaryota; kingdom Metazoa; phylum Chordata; class Mammalia; order Carnivora; family Mustelidae; genus Lutra; species Lutra lutra. The sequence continues at coordinate 11,095,120 of NC_062283.1, read as the reverse complement.
AAGGTATATTGGAGAGAATTTCCCCAATATGGCAAAGGGAACAAGCATCAAAATCCAGGAGGTTCAGAGAACCCCCCTCAAAATCAGTAAGAATAGGTCCACACCCTGTCACCTAATAGTAAAATTGACAAGTCTTAGTGACAAAGAGAAGATCCTGAAAGCAGCCCGGGAAAAGAAGTCTATAACGTACAATGGTAAAAATATTAGATTGGCAGCAGACTTATCCACAGAGACCTGGCAGGCCAGAAAGAGCTGGCATGATATATTCAGAGTACTAAATGAGAAAAACATGCAGCCAAGAATACTATATCCAGCTAGGCTATCATTGAAAATAGACGGAGAGATTAAAAGCTTCCAGGACAAACAAAAACTGAAAGAATTTGCAAACACCAAACCAGCTCTACAGGAAATATTGAAAGGGGTCCTCTAAGCAAAGAGAGACCCTCAAAGTAGTAGATCAGAAAGAAACAGAGACAATATACAATAACAGTCACCTTACAGGCAATACAATGGCACTAAATTCATATCTCTCAATACTTACCCTGAATGTTAATGGGCTAAATGCCCCAATCAAAAGACACAGGGTATCAGAATAGATAAAAAAAAAAAAAACCCATCTATATGTTGCCTACAAGAAACTCATCTTAAACCCGAAGACACCTCCAGGTTTAAAGTGAGGGGGTGGAAAAGAATTTACCATGCTAATGGACATCAGAAGAAAGCAGGAGTGGCAATCCTTATATCAGATAAATTAGATTTTAAGCCAAAGACTATAATAAGAGATGAGGAAAGACACTATATCATACTCAAAGGAACTGTCCAACAAGAAGATCTAACAATTTTAAATATCTATGCCCCTAACGTGGGAGCAGCCAACTATATAAACCAATTAATAACAAAATCAAAGAAACACATCGACAAGAATACAATAATAGTAGGGGATTTAAACACTCCCCTCACTGAAATGGACAGATCATCCAAGCAAAAGATCAACAAGGAAATCAAGGCCTTAAATGACACACTGGACCAGATGGACATCACAGATATATTCAGAACATTTCATCCCAAAGCAACAGAATACACATTCTTCTCTAGTGCACATGGAACATTCTCCAGAATAGATCACATTCTTGGTCCTAAATCAAGTCTCAACCGGTATCAAAAGGTTGGGATCATTCCCTGCATATTTTCAGACCACAATGCTCTAAAGCTAGAACTCAATAACAAGAGGAAATTTGGAAAGAACCCAAATACATGGAGACTAAACAGCATCCTTCTAAAGAATGAATGGGTCAATCAGGAAATTAAAGAAGAATTGAAAAAATTTATGGAAACAAATGATAATGAAAACACAATGGTTCAGAATCTGTGGGACACAACAAAGGCAGTCCTGAGAGGAAAATATATAGCGGTACAAGCCTTTCTCAAGAAACAAGAAAGGTCTCAGGTACACAACCTAACCCTACACCTAAAGGAGCTGGAGAAAGAACAAGAAAGAAACCCTAAACCCAGCAGGAGAAGAGAAATCATAAAGATCAGAGCAGAAATCAATGAAATAGAAACCAAAAAAACAATAGAACAAATCAACGAAACTAGGAGCTGGTTCTTTGAAAGAATTAATAAGATTGATAAACCCGGGCGCCTGGGTGGCTCAGTGGGTTAAGCCGCTGCCTTCGGCTCAGGTCATGATCTCAGGGTCCTGGGATCGAGTCCCGCATCAGGCTCTCTGCTCAGCAGGGAGCCTGCTTCCCTCTCTTTCTCTCTCTGCCTGCCTCTCCGTCTACTTGTGATCTCTCTCTGTCAAATAAATAAATAAAATCTTAAAAAAAAAAAGATTGATAAACCCCTGGCCAGACTTATCAAAAAGAAAAGAGAAAGGACCCAAATAAATAAAATCATGAATGAAAGAGGAGAGATCACAACGAACACCAAAGAAATACAGACAATTATAAGAACATACTATGAGCAACTCTACACCAACAAATTTGACAATCTGGAAGAAATGGATGCATTCCTAGAGACATATAAACTACCACAACTGAACCAGGAAGAAATGGAAAGCCTGAACAGACCCATAAGCAGTAAGGAGATTGAAACAGTCATCAAAAATCTCCAAACAAACAAAAGCCCAGGGCCAGATGGCTTCCCGGGGGAATTCTACCAAACATTTAAAGAAGGACTAATTCCTATTCTCCTGAAACTGTTCCAAAAAATAGAAATAGAAGGAAAACTTCCAAACTCATTTCATGAGGCCAGCATCACCTTGATCTCAAAACCAGACAAAGATCCCATCAAAAATGAGAACTACAGACCAATATCCTTGATGAACACAGATGCAAAAATTCTCGCCAAAATACTAGCCAATAGGATTCAATAGTACATTAAAAGGATTATTCACCACGACCAAGTGGGATTTATTCCAGGGCTGCAAGGTTGGTTCAACATCCGCAAATCAATCAATGTGATACAACACATTAATAAAAGAAAGAACAAGAACCATATGATACTCTCCATAGATGCTGAAAAAGCATTTGACAAAGTACAGCATCCCTTCCTGATCAAAACTCTTCAAAGTGTAGGGATAGACGGCACATACCTCAATATTATCAAAGCCATCTATGAAAAACCCACCGCAAATATCATTCTCAATGGAGAAAAACTGAAAGCTTTTCCGCTAAGGTCAGGAACATGGCAGGGATATCCGTTATCACCACTGCTATTCAACATAGTACTAGAAGTCCTAGCCTCAGCAATCAGACAACAAAAGGAAATTAAAGGCATCCAAATCGGCAAAGAAGAAGTCAAACTATCACTCTTCGCAGATGATATGATACTCTATGTGGAAAACCCAAAAGACTCCACTCCAAAACTGCTAGAACTTGTACAGGAATTCAGTAAAGTGTCAGGATATAAAATCAATGCACAGAAATCAGTTGCATTTCTCTACACCAACAACAAGACAGAAGAAAGAAATTAAGGAGTCCATCCCATTTACAATTGCACCCAAAACTATAAGATACCTAGGAATAAACCTAACCAAAGAGACTAAGAATCTATACTCAGAAAACTATAAAGTACTCATGAAAGAAATTGAGGAAGACACAAAGAAATGGAAAAATGTTCCATGCTCCTGGATTGGAAGAATAAATATAGTGAAAATGTCTATGCTACCTAAAGCAATCTACACATTTAATGCAATTCCTATCAAAGTAACATCCATTTTTTTCAAAGAAATGGAACAAATAATCCTAAAATTCATATGGAACCAGAAAAGACCTCGAATAGCCAAAGGAATATTGAAAAAGAAAGCCAAAGTTGGTGGCATCACAATTCCGGACTTCAAGCTCTATTACAAAGCTGTCATCATCAAGACAGCATGGTACTGGCACAAAAACAGACACATACATCAATGGAACAAAATAGAGAGCCCAGAAATAGACTCTCAACTCTATGGTCAACTCATCTTCGACAAAGCAGGAAAGAATGTCCAATGGAAAAAAGACAGCCTCTTCAATAAATGGTGTTGGGAAAATTGGACAGCCACATGCAGAAAAATGAAATTGGATCATTTCCTTACACTACACACGAAAATAGACTCAAAATGGATGAAGGATCTCAATGTGAGAAAGGAATCCATCAAAATCCTTGAGGAGAACACAGGCAGCAACCTCTTCGACCTCAGCCGCAGCAACATCTTCCTAGGAACATCACCAAAGGCAAGGGAAGCTAGGGCAAAAATGAACTATTGGGATTTTATCAAGATCAAAAGCTTTTGCACAGCAAAGGAAACAGTGAACAAAACCAAAAGACAACTGACAGAATGGGAGAAGATATTTGCAAATGACATATCAGATAAAGGGCTAGTGTCCAAAATCTATAAAGAACTTAGCAAACTCAACACCCAAAGAACAAATAATCCAATCAAGAAATGGGCAGAGGACATGAACAGACATTTCTGCAAAGAAGACATCCAGATGGCCAACAGACACATGAAAAAGTGCTCCATATCACTCGGCATCAGGGAAATACAAATCAAAACCACAATGAGATATCACCTCACACCAGTCAGAATGGCTAAAATTAACAAGTCAGGAAATGACAGATGCTGGTGAGGATTCGGAGAAAGGGGAACCCTCCTACACTGTTGGTGGGAATGCAAGCTGGTGCAACCACTCTGGAAAACAGCATGGAGGTTCCTCAAAATGTTGAAAATAGAACTACCCTATGACCCAGCAATTGCACTGCTGGGTATTTACCCTAAAGATACAAACGTAGTGATCCGAAGGGGCACGTGCACCCGAATGTTTATAGCAGCAATGTCTACAATAGCCAAACTATGGAAAGAACCTAGATGTCCATCTACAGACGAATGGATAAAGAAGATGTTGTATATATACACAATGGAATACTATGCAGCCATCAAAAGAAATGAAATCTTGCCATTTGCGACGACGTGGATGGAACTAGAGGGTATCATGCTTAGCGAAATAAGTCAATCGGAGAAAGACAACTATCATATGATCTCCCTGATATGAGGGAGAGGAGATGCAACATGGGGGGTTAAGGGGGTAGGAGAAGAATAAATGTAACAAGATGGGATTGGGAGGGAGACAAACCATAAGTGACTCTTAATCTCACAAAACAAACTGAGGGTTGATGGGGGGAGGGGGGTTAGGAAAGGGGGGATGGGGTTATGGATATTGGGGAGGGTATGTGCTATGGTGAGTGCTGTGAAGTGTGTAAACCTGGCGATTCACAGACCTGTACCCCTGGGGATAAAAATATATGTTTATAAAAAATAAAATAAAAAAAAAATTAAAGCCCATTTTGTCTGATATTAGTATAGCCATCCCAGGTCTCTTTTTCTATCCCTCATTTTCAATCTATTCATCTTTTTTTTTTTTTTTAAGATTTATTTATTTATTTTAGAGACAGGGAGGGAGAGAAGAGAGAGAGAGAAGGAGAATGCATGAGTTGGGGGAGGGGCAAAAGGAGAGAATCTCCAAGCAGATTCCCTGCTGAGCACAGAGCCCAACTCAGGGCTCAATCTCATGACCCTGTAATCATGACCTGAGCCAAAACCAGGAGTCAGATCCTAATGGACTGAGCCACTGGGCACACCTATTTGTATCTTTGAATTTAAATTGTGTTTCCTGTAGATTGTATATAGTTATATCTTATATTTTCATCCAGACAATCTTTGCCTTGGGATTACCTTTAATTCATTCACATTGAATATTACTATCATCTTCCCTTTTACTCTTTATTTACTATGTTTCTTATACCTCTGTCACTTTTTGTTCCTCTGTTTTTCCTTTCCTGCTTTCTCTTGTATTAGGTGATTGTCTTTTAATGTACAATTTAATTCTTGTAATGATTTTTTTCACTAAAGTTTTTGAGTTATTTCCTTGTGATTGCCCTAGGATAACTTAACTATATGCATCTTAACTTATCAGAATCAGTTTCAGATTTATACTAAATTCCAGTAAGGTATACAAATCTTACTCCTATATAGCTCTTTTCCCTTCCCCACTTTTGTGGTATTATTTTTATACATATTATATATATATCAGTGTTATGAACCTCAAAATATATTATTATAATGACTACTTTTTATAATTTTATATCTTTTTAAATTAAAGATTTTTATTTTATTTGACAGAGAGAGAGAGAGTACACAAACAGGGGGAGCAGCACACAGAGGGAGAAGCAGGCTCCCTGCTGAGCAGGGAACCTCACAAGGGACTCAATCCCAGGACCCTGGGATCATGACCTGAGCTGAAGGCAGATGCTTAACCAATGGAGTCACCCAGGTGCCCCTAATTTTATATCTTTTGAAAAAGAAACTAAAGGAAGGCAAATTACATAGTTACAGCTTTTAAAAATATTAGCCTTCTTATTTATTACTTCTGATTCTCTTCATTTGTTCTTGTGAATTCAAATTACCATCTGGACTCACTTCCTTAGTTCAACACAGCTTTGTTTCCACCCACTTCCTTTGTGCTTTTATTGGCAAAGATATTACGTTTCTATGTGTTATAAGACCAACACTACATTATATATGTATTATGTATAAACCAAAAAATTGCTTTTAAAATCAGTACAGAGAAGAAAGAAGACATTTGCAGACATTGGAAAGAAGACTGTCTTTTATATTTACATAATGATATTTACTGGTGTTCTTTATTTGTGTGGATCCAAATTACCATCTGGGGTTACTTTCTTTCAGCCTGAAGAATTTGTTTTAATTTTTTTTTTTTTTAGTATTAACAAAATACTTAATTTCCCTTCATAGTTTTGTCTTCTGGCAAAAATTTCTGTTTTTGTTTATCTGGGAATTTCTTTTATTTCACATTCGTTTTTGAAAGATAGCTTTGCTAGATATTGGATTCTTGGTTGACAATTTTTTTCTTTGAGCACTCTGCAATGTTATTTCATTAACTTTTAACCTCTATTGTTTCTGATGAGAGGTTAATTATAAATCTTGTTGAGTTTCCCTTGCAAGTGACAAGACACTTTTCTCTTGCTGCTTTCAAAATTTTGTCCTTGGTCTTTGGTTTTCAGTGTTATTACTGTAATATAATGTGTCTGTGAATCTCTTTCCGTTTGACCTACTTGGAGTTCATTGAATTTCCTGTATATTAATGTTTTTCAATAAATTTGGGAAGCTTGGGATCCTTATTTTTCCAGACATTCTTTCTTTTCCTTCTATCTTTCTCTAGTACTCCTATTACATGTATGTTGATGCACTTCATGATGTCCCACATTTCTGAGAGGCTCTGTTCCTTTTTCGTTTTTTCCTCTCTGTTCTTTGAATTGCATACTCTATTGATCTATCTTCAAGTTAGCTAATTCTTTCTTCTGCCAGTTCAAATCTACTATTGAGTCCCTCTAGTGAAATTTTCACATCAGTCAATTGTACATTTCAACTTCCATCGTTTTTGCTTGGTTCCTTTTTGTAATTTCTGTCTTTTTACTTATATTCTCCATTTGATGTGACATTGTCCTCAGACCTTCCTTTCCTTCTTTAACTTTGGTTTCCTTTAGTTCTTTGAACACATTTATAATGGCTACTTTGAGGCCTTTGTTAAATTCAACATCTGATTGCTCCATCTGGCAGTTTCTGTTTCCTGGTTGTTTTCCCAATGCATAGTTTATATTTTCCTATTTTTCTGCAGGTCTCATAATCTTTAATTAGAAACTGGACATTTTAGATAATATATTATCAACAATTCTGGATATTGCACTTTTCATCCCCCAGGCTTTTTATTTCTTGTCTGTTTGTTTAGTAACTGCTGGATTATTTTGGTGAAGTCTGTTTTCCTTTCTCTCCACAAAGTTAAGCCTCTGATGTTGTTCTTCACAGGATGTAGCTTTGGGTAAGCCTACAGTCACTTTGAAATGACAGTGGTTTTGGCAGAGTGGTGGGGCTTTCTGTAACTATCTCTTTGCCTAACCATGCCCAGGTTTTAAACTCCACCAATTTACAAGATTCTTTCCCGGGTTCTCTTTAGCCGACTAACTGGTCTGGAGTTAACTATCTCTAAGGAAACTACCAATCTCCTCTCAACTACTTTTATCACCAATCCATTGTATTTGAGAGTGTCCATAGGCTTAAATGTCTATACTCTGGTGCAAATGAGGTCAGTTCCTTTAGGAAGTGATTTGGAGTTCTTTACTTTGTGGTCTGCTTCTCCATCTGCTTAAAGCCTCTGAGGCTGGAAATGGGAAGAATGGTGTGCTTCTTTTTGAGTAACACCTCACTCATTTTTGGAGTTGAGTTCTTGGCAAAGGGGGTTGGGGATAGAAGCCTTAGGTCTTTTCAGCTTGTTTTTCTTGGCATAGATCTATCACCTTATGAGTTGTTACAAGAGTAATCAGGGATTCAGTATACTCACTAACACTGTACCCAAGGTGGAGCCTCTGACCCCAAAGTGTAGGCTGGCTGGAAGAGAGCCCCCCTGCCCCACCACCTCTTGGCTACTTTCACCTCTTAGCCTCAGCCACAGGTAGCTGGGGACAGGATAAGAGATGCCGGCATCACCCTCTGACTGGAAGCTGGGAGAGAAGGATCCTTGTGTTCTTGACTGCACCTCTCTACAGCATGGTTTTCATCTCACTGAGCTGGGCAGAAGGAAAGAGGTTCAGATATCAAACTGTGTCTTTTCTTACTGAGTTTAGTAGATTTTCCTGTATAAATATTTCTTGGTTTGTTGTACATCCTGAGAACCCTTTCCAGAGACTTGAAATGGTTCTTTTGTTTTTGTTTTGTGGTTTAAAATAACTTCGACCAGTTTCATTAGGGAGCAGGTTCATGGGGCTCTGTGTGCTCTCATGCCAAAAATGGATCCCACATTATTTTTTTGTGTGTCCCTAGTCCCTAGTCCTGAATTTGGCATATAGTATGTGCTTACATTGTATATTGAACAAATGGATGGGTGGACAGATGGATGGGTGGATGAGTGATGGTAAACAGGAAATATGGTTAATTTTATATGTCAACCTGACTGAGCCATGGGGCACCCAGATATTTGGTCAAACATTATTCTTTGTGTGTCTGTGAGTATGTCTCTGGATGAGATTAATATTTGAGTCAGTCAACTGAGTAAAGCAGATTGCTCCAGCCATTGGGGGTGGGCCTCATCCAATCAGTTGAAGTCCTGAATTGAACAAAAAATGGACTCTCTCTCCAGTAAAAGGGAATTCTTCTTGTCTATTTGTCTTTGAACTGGGACATTGTTCCATCCTTCCTTCAAACTTGAACTAAAACTTTGGATCTTCCTGGGTCTTGAGCCTACTGGTCTTTAGACTAGAACACCTTTAGCTATCCTGGTCTTCAGGCCTTTAAACTCAAACTGTTGATGGTGGTTGGCTTTTCTGGATCTTCAGCTTGCTGATTTCAAATCTTAGGACTAGTGGTCCTTCATAACTGCATGAGCCAATTCTTTCTAATAAACTTATCTATTATCTATCTGTCTATCTATCTATCTATCTATCTCCTATTGATCTGTATCTCTGGAGAACCCTGACTAATTCAGGAAGGAATGTGCCAAGAACTAACATTTTTGACACATTTGGATATGCCAAGATTAACATTCTTGGCATTTATGGGATTTCATGACACAGTCTTTACTGGTTATCATAGTACTAAAAGTAGTATCTTCACTGTATACATTATTTCCTTATACATTAAGTTAGGATATTTAATTATATTTCCCTTTAAAAAAAAGATCCCCTTTCAAATCAATTGTTCCTTGACTACCCAAATGAAATCAGTGATAATCATATGAATATCCACTATTGTTTATTTCAAAGGTTACCTTAAAGGCATGTACAATTTAAAATATAAATAGTATAGACAAGTATCTGTGGGAAACATATACTAAGTTCTGTTTTTCAACCTGACTTCTTGAGAGTTAAACTGGTTTTGTTTTAAAAATAAGTTTCCCCAAAGCTTTTGAGAAATCACAATAAAATGGCAGTTGAGAGAGTGGCATTTTTATATTATGTGCCTCAGTAAATGAAAGTCTCAGCTGAATAATTTCTAATCTGCATTAGCATGCGCCTCTCTCTCTCTTTTGTATTACATTCACACAGATCCTATTATCTGATCCTACAGAGATCTTGTTTAGAGTACACAAAACTTCCCTGGAGGGTTTTCCATTTAAAGCAAAAGAACCAGATCAACAGAACTCTAGTGCAATGCCCCAGAAAAATGCAAAGCCTACAATTGATTTCCATTGTGGGAAATTGTATGGCATTTTCCTGCTCACCAGCCTCAGTTCAAACTCGGCACTAAGGCTAAGCCAAGAACTGAGAACTGGCTTCTGAGAACATCAGGGAAACAACAGCCTTTGCTCAACCGTCTATTTTTTGCCCAGTTTTAGCACTGAGGGGCTTAGGAAGAGAACTGACAACATTTTCAATGTGAAGCTTATTCAATGTTTCTGTGTTGCTACAATTAAGCATTTCAGAAGCATATGTGGTGCCTTTCAGTTCAGGCCCAGTCGCCCGCTCTGACAGGTCACAGACAAAAACCAGGATAATGAAAATCTATCTTGATCACAGGATCCAGACACACCAGTCTGGTGTAGATCAGAAAAGAAAACAACCACCCAAATGCTGATTTAATTTCCTCTTCCTCAAATATTGAGTTCATATTGAAACTGAGCATACCAAGTGTGAATTTTGCTAAGAATAGCCCTCTTCATGTTATATGAAATCTGCAGAAATTTCTCCAGGTAATTGTGAAGTCCTAACACATTCTGGCCCATGTACATTTCTTTTTTCTATGCATTCAGATCCCAGCTTGTACATTATCCTAGCTATCTAAATAAAATGAAGGGGATAGTTGAGGAGATTAGCTAGGTAATGTAGCTACTTAAGGAAAAAAATGACTTTCAAAGATACAGAAAATGGAGGGGGGAGTGATATAAATTACTCCAAGCCCACAGTCTCAATTTAGCTTGACCATCTCCTTGTTCTCTGTTTTCTTTTTGTGTTGTTACCATTAAAATTATCATTCAAATAGTTTGCATAGTTTCATTCAAGATAGAGTGAGCCCAAGTGATTTTCTCTGGAGCTACGGTTTGAAAGAGAATCTTGGCTTCTCAAACATGGTGGTAAAATAATTTCTTCCCATTGCCCAGATTTGGCAAATTTCCTGAGATAGAACCTTGGAGAAAACTAATAATTGCATGCCCATTTTCAATTTCTGGCCAGCTTTTCTGCCCTGAAGCCCAAACATCAAATGGTCATGTGCAAAATGAAACATTTGAAGCACCCTGTGGTGGGCCAAATAGCAGTCCCCAAAGCTGTCCATTCTCTAAACTGGGGAACCTGGTAATATGTGACCTTCCATGGCAAGAAGGACTTTGCAGATATGATTCAGTTAAAGATTTTGAAATGAGATTATCTTGGATTATCCCAGTGGGTCTACTGCAATCTCAGGGTCTTTATAAGAGGTGGTATGGGGGGTTAGAGTCAGAGAAGGAGAGAAAATGATGAAAGATGAGGTATGCGTGAAGTGTGGCTGTGAATCAAAGGATTCTAGCAGGCTCTAAAAGCTGGAATAGTCAAGGAAATAGATCCTTCCCTAGAGCCTCCAGAAAGAACACGCCCTACTGAGCCATTTTAGGCTTCTGACCTCCAGATAATTTGTAATGATGTGTTCCAGTGGCAATAAGGAAGTAGTACCCCCCTCTTCCCCATGTTGGCCCGAGAGAAAGAATCGGCCTAATAAATCATCACTCCTTGCTATTTTCCCCTTGATTCTTCAGAGCACAACTCTTAAACTGGGTTAGAAGTGGCAATCAGCCTCCTAAAATTGTTTCCACAAATTGTGTCACATGTATGTTTCTAGGAAGGGCATCTATGGATTTCATCAGATTTAGCAAAGCGATGTGTGAGCTCAAAATTTCAAATGTTACTCTTGATTGGGCATTCTGAACTTCACCTCGTAATCCCCAGCAGTCTGTGGGTGGAGTAAAAGAAAACCTGAGAATGAGAACTTGAGAACTTTTTAAATATCTTTTGTTCGTCATTGGTCCTTCCTCCACTTCAGGGGATGAGGTTGAGATGGGGATGTCACTCTTGTGTGTCCTTCATGTGTTGCTCCTCTTTCATACACATGCCAAACTCTAACCCTCAGAAGGAAACCCCAGATGATGTCACTGAGCACGGGGCTGGGTGATTCTGCAGTGCTGCTCAGTGCCCTACTCAGCAAGGTGGCAATGGTTGCGATGGTGGTGTGGACAGGGGTATCAATAGGAACATAGCCTCACTCAATGATTCTGTGTGCCCTTTTGATTATGTCTTGGATGTCACATGGAATCTAAGGGCATCTCTGTGATGTGTAGCCCTTTTCCATGCCTATAAGGATGTGGGCAGGGAGCAGAAGAAAACATTTTTCCTCTCCAGCCTTCAAATAATGTATTACTAATATAATCTCAGGCACCAAGTGGGAGAAGCAAATCATGCTGAAACAGAGACAAAGTGTTATCTGAAAAGGATTCTATATACTGTCCTTGTAAAGCAGAGCAGCGATGAAGTTTCCACTCTTCCTTGGGTAGCAGTTACTTTGTTACTTTGGCTGTAATGAGTGTAACTATTTTATCGTTATTCACTGGCTCTGCTCACTGTATATCCGCTATACCTTTAAGTAGTGACACGTGGGGAAATTGCTGCCTTGTTTGTGTTAGACAGCCATTTGCCCCGAAAATATGCACTGTTATTCCAAATTTAATAAGTGCCCACTGGGTACTGGGCTGTGTCCAGCATACTGACGGTCCCTGCCCACACACGTGCATGTGCCAAAGCCAGTTGGCAATCGGCGCTGTGATAGGCTTCTCTGACCATTGTGGATGGCATTCTTCTGAAACAAAGAGTGTCAACAGCAACTCAGCTGTAGATTTCTTCCAAGAAAGCTGTAAAAGGGACTGAATGCATTTTGTTTGCTTAGCATCAGATTATGAAAGAACCCATAACAATGACTTGACAGTATATGTGAAAACATTACAGTTGCCAAGGACTTTTACACTGAGTCTTGTGTCTTGACTCTTGCCATTTTTTTAGAGGTACCCGTGGCAGATGTTATTATCTTCCCAAGGATCTGGATCTCCCAGAGGTTCAGGGACTCGTCCAAGGACAACATGTCAGCAAATGGCAGAGCCAGGACCCAAACCTGCTCAGCTCTTCTGACTCTGATCTCACCAATTCCCCACCCTCATCCCAGGTATCACAAAGTCTGGTCCCTGAAGGAGCTTCAGAGTAGAAATGACAAGATCTTGTATTTTAATCCTGCTCCTTTCCTGCAGTGGAAGAGCCCAGGGAAGAGTGACTTATATCCTCTCTTTCATCAATAAAAAGTTGATTCCACACACTCTTTATGTGTACATCAGTAACTGTTGAAGTTTTGGGACACATAAGGCAACGAGATAAATACTCAGTTAAATAGAATTAAAATTCTCTTTGGCTGTGCATATCTTGGAAAATGGCAACATTTTGAAAAATAGAGTTTTGCTGGTAGGCATTAATTTGATTTCAACATTTAGAATCACCTTTAGTTATACAGTGTGTGTGTGTGTGTGTGTGTGTGTGTGTGTGTGTGTGTGTAAAAATCACTGAGTTCCCTAGAGCTGCACAGAACATGAATAAACATATGGACTGTTCTCTTACACCTACCCCACAAGTCTGAGTATTGAGGATTTATATAGTTAGAGACTATGTGGTGTAAATATGTATAAATTTATATTGTGTTAATTTATGGCATGCAGTACAGAAGGCTGTTTGCAAGTTGCAGTGTACTTCTTCCCACGTTTCTGCTGAAATATTCATCTCTGGGTCCCTTCCCCATGTTTTCCTTTGTCTCCCCACAGATGTTTAGGCATCTTGTTTTCAGGGGAGCAAATATGTCTTGGAAGTATGCTTCCTGAATGCAACTCAGGTGAGGAATATACTAGCTCCATCAGGTTTTGGCTGAAGGATGCTCACTTTCCCTTCAGTCCTGCTCACTCCTGTTCTGAAGGCCACTACTCCAGGGGAGCCACACTCTGGATGAATCCTGTTTCCTGGCCTGATGTCCTTCAATGTTCAAAGAGCCCTAAGGAACTGAGTAGTGGAAAGTTGCTCCCACTGGTGATGGTAAGAAAAGAGGCTACGAGGCAAATGGATCCGAGAGATGAACTTTATTGCAAGCACCCTCGGGCGAGGTTCCGTGACTCACAGAAAGAGAGAGAGAGAGAGGGGGATAGTGAGTCGGGGAAGTCGCACTGGGAGGGAGTTGGCGAGGTCCTTTTATCGGGTTGAGGTAGGGCATAGCCTTCCGCCCATTGGATATGTGGTGATAGGAAGGTATGGAGCGGTGATGGCCAGTTTGCAATTTGGAAGCTCCTGGGTGGAGAGTTTCAGTCTCCTGACAGTGACGAGGAGGCCGCAGTGAGGGTGGCGGGATAGTTCGCCATTTTGGAGCCCCGGTTTCCCAGCCAGCCTATCAAGTAGCATTTCATTATATGTAAAAGGAAAAAAGGAAACAAAAAAGCCATATAGGCAACCCCCCACAACCATCCCTATGCTTTGTGGCTCTTTGCCAAAGAAGCTGAATTTCTATCAGAGGGGCTCCAGGAGAGCCCACCTCTAGCGATCCGTGGGAAGAATGGTCGAAGATGAATGAAGCTCATAGAGTGCTCACAAACCACATCTTACCTGACCTGCTCCTTCACCAGCTTAACCTGTTAAAAGGTATGCATATGGACTTACTGGAGTTAATCAATTGTTTCTTTCCTGGTTCACCCACGGAGAGGCCGCTCCTGCTGGCCTGCACAAGCCCTGCGGAGTTGGTTCAGCAGAAACTGGTGTAGTTGATTATCCTTTGACTTATCTCCCTTGAAGAACCTTCTCAGGCGGCCCTAGGGCCTGGGACGTCGAGGCGGGAACCCCGCAGTGCCTCCTTGCTGGTCACTGCCCAGCTTTTTCAGTTCTTTATGTTGCACAGCCTGCTGTGTGTCGAGCCTTTCGGGATCCTTCTCTCAACCAGAGTTTGCCTTTACCAACCCATCTAACAGTCTGGGGGCCTTTTGAGGAATTTGGTCAGGTTTTATTAGAAGTAAGGATCATGCTGATCTAAATATTTTAGAGCAAGAGCTGTCACTTCTAAACAAAACTTTTAAAAGCAAACGTATCGGGCACCTGGGTGTCTCAGCTGGTTAGGCGTCTGCCTTCTGCTCAGGTCATGAATCCCAGAGTCCTGGGATCAAGACGGCTTCAGACTCCCTCCCCAGCGGGGAGTCTGCTTCTCCCTCTGCCACTCCCCTAATGGGTAGGGGATGATTAAGAAGGATGCAGTGGGGGCACCTGGGTGGCTCAGTGGGTTAAAACCTCTGCCTTCAGCTCAGGTCATGATCCCAGGGTCCTGGGATTGAGCCCCACATCAGGCTCTCTCCTCAGTGGGGAGCCTGCTTCCCCCCACCCCTCTCTGCCTGCCTTTCTGCCTACTTGTGATCTCTGTCTGTCAAATAAATAAATAAATCTTTAAAAAAAAAAAAGAAGGATGCAGTGGGCAGGAAGAGGGAGAAAAACAAAGCCCCAAACTGAGTGGACACTCCCTCAGTGATCAAAACCTGGCTGTAAATGGAAGGAGGTTTGAATCATCCCTGGGTGCTGGGAGGCAAGGCAGTGCCTTGAGCAGATAATATCTGTTTCTTCAAGTTTAGGAAATATTAGTGTTTTTAGGTTGTTGGGCTGCTTTTCATCTGCCCTTAGAATGGCACTGCTTACAGAATTTGAGGATGGACCTCTTGAGGGAATAATGGGATTATCTACCCCCAGGGATTACAGGAAGATTTGTTGATCAAAAGAACTTCTCTGCAGGTGTCTGTCAAGCATTTAGAATTCTCCAGTCCTCAAAATGACCCATTAATGGCAAATCAACATTTGCATAATCCTTTACCATTTAGAAGCTTTTCTTTCTTTCTTTCTTTCTTTCTTTCTTTCTTTCTTTCTTTCTCTCTCTCTCTCTCTCCCTCTCTCTCTCTTTCTTCTTTTCTACTCCCCCTTCTTTCCTCTCTTCCTTCCTTCCTTCCTTCCTTCCTTCCTTTCTTTCTCTCATTCTTTCTTTTCTTCTTCCTAACATATATTACCTCATCCACTCCTCCCAGCAATCTGGTAAGGTTCAAACTTTTTAACAGGGAAAGAAAGGAAATCTGAGGGAGTTAAAATAAGCTTCCTAAGGCCATGCACTTGGAAAATATCAGTGCCTAGAAATCAAACGCTGGTCATTTTTGCCAAGTTAAGTACACTGAGTTGCTGCACTCTCCCATTCCGATTTGGGTGAAAAAAAGATCTATGTCTAAAATGTTTATTTAAATCTAAGTTTTGCCAGCTCATCTGGTGTTTCTGTCACATTTCCTCAATGTTCTGAATTTCTTCAGACTTGATTATTCCACATCAGGCACACCAAGTGAGAACTTAGGTACACATGGCTAACTTGGAAAGAAGATTCATATCTCAGAGTAATAGAAAGTAAAAACAATAAGAAGGTGTTTGGGTGGATTTGGGTCTTAGAGTTGTTTAAATGCCAGGGTAGAGTTTGAACTTTAGGTAATGAGAAGCCATATAAAAATTTTGAGAAATAATGAATACCCGCTAAGACCAGATGATTCACAAAGCTCTTCACGTACAGTCTCAGTAAATGCTCCTAACAACCCTTCAGTGAAGGCACAATGTTATTATCCCACTGTTACATCTCAGAAAGGTGAGGCTCAGAGAAGAGGTGATGCTACTAGATTGGGTAGCCCGTCATTGATGAAATTGGTTCTCTAAGTTAAATAGTAAAGGGGACTTTTAGCAGTTTGTTCAAAGAGGAGCTTATAGAATACAGAATATGCTAAAAGGAGGGAAACATTTAGAAGGCTTTGCAGAGACTCAAGCAATAACCATGTAGGCAAAGGGGTGGTCTCCAGATCCAAAAGCAGGTTCTACTCACCCATGTGTCTTTCTCTTCAACTGACAGATATAGGAGTAATTGACTTCATTTACCAAACAGTCTGAGCAACGTAAAATCATGCTACTCATCTGAGCTGAAAAATATTCTCTATTTTTCCAGAAAAGTCTCTGAGCACCATGTGTGAGGGAACACGACAGAATAGAAACTGATTATGCAAAATGTGCGAGAGAGAAATGCAGGGCTTGGTGACATGTGGCAGCTTCGCTGGGAAGGCAGAGCCGTGGACCATGGTGCTGTTGTATGTCAAAAGCTGAATGACAGGAAAGGGTTAAAATATGAGTTTGTGGGAGCTTGGCTCATAGCCCTCTGAGGCTTTCACATGCTGCACATACATGCAGGAAGATATCCCGAGAGACTACACTCAGCTGCCACATTCACATAGAGGTAAAGGGGAAACGTTATTAATTATGTTTTTTCTTGTTTGTTTGATGCTACATTCCCTGGTCTTTATTCTGGCTTTTGTAGATCTAAAGATACGAATATTCCATTAGAATCCCTCCACTCAATGTAAAAATTGCAAAAGCTCTTAAGAGGATTGCATTAGTTTATGTTCTCCAGAGAAATAGAACCAATAGTCTGTCTGTCTATCTATCTATCATCTATCATTTACCTATTTACTTATGTATCTATGGATTCATTATAAGGAATTGCCTCATGCAGTCATAGAGACAGAGTCCCAATATCTACAGTCAGCAAGCTGGAGACCCAGGAGAGACAATGACATAAGTTCTAGTCCAAAAGCTGGCAGGCTCATGACCCAAGGGGTGCCAATGTTTCTATCTGAGTCTGTCCCAGCAGAAGGCAGTTCATCAGTCCCTCTTACTCAGTCTTTTTGTTCTTATTCAGGCCCCCAACTGACTGAATGAGGTTCACCCACATTGGAAAGGGCAATCTGGTTTACTCCGTATATTGATTCAAATGTTAATTTCATCCAGAAACATCCTCACAGAAACACTTGGAATAATGCTTGTCTAAGCAGCTGGGTACTCTGTGGCCTAGTCAAGTTGACACATAAAATCAACCATCACAAGAATGAAAACCATTAAAAGTCTGAGCATATAGGGAGTGGGTACCTGAATGTATAAAAGTTTTTCACGAACTTGAGAATTTCAGATAGAGCAAAGAATCAAAATGGTGTTCTAAAGATAAGCCTTAGTCCATGAAGTTGTCCTGTTCTAGGAGCTATCCAGGGTACTGGGCTTTCCCCTCTGCTTCTCCCTGACCTGGAGGCCAGAGTCTTATGCTTTGTACCTTATATCAAGCCTCTACTTTGGACATGGCTTTAGCTTTAATTCCAGCTTCCCCCCTCATCTATGTTTTGCTGGACTTCACTGATCCCAGTAGCAACTATTTGCAAGCATCAAGCCTAGTCTGGTTTTGATAACCAGTGGTACACAATGCTACCTTCACTGCGGTTTTAACAACTGACAGCCTGTTCTTAGGATGGTTTGATGGTTTTTTAACAAAAGTGGACACACACCTACACCATCATCATTATCATCATCATCATCATCAGACTATGTAGCCATGAGGTTCATACTTTGAGATGGCTTCTTGCATAAACACATGTGAACTAATGTACAATATGTCAGATCTTGCCTTATGGTGATCTAACAAACAGACAGAGTTGTATCTACAGATTTTTTTAAAGATTTGTTTATTTATTTTAGAGAGAGAGAGGGCACGAGCAGAGTAGGGGCAAAGGGAAAGAAAGAGAGAGAATATTGAGCAGACTCCCCACTGAGTGCAGAGCTTGACAGGGGGCTCAATCTCATGGCTCTGAGATCATGACCCGAGCAGAAACAAGAGTGGGACGTTTAACCAACTGAGCCACTGAGGTATAGGAGCACCTTCTTCAGATTTCATATATACAGATATGAACTTGTAACATCAGTATACCAAAAAAATGTGTCAGATTTGAAGATTTGAAAAAATATAAATTGAACTCATTAGCTTGATGGCTAATGTCTATCCTGGCTATAGGGAACTGTATAATGAGAAAATAATAGTAGCTTTTAGGACTGTCTGGTGATTTGACCTTAGGAATCTTATTCCCTGCATCTTAATCTTGTTGGAAATAAGCAGTTGAAAGTCCAGGGATGTGTCTCAAATTGAAGGAACTCTCAATGGCCCAGTCTGAGAAAATCTAAATATAAAAATAATAGTATAGTATTGAAATGTAAACCATAGAAAAATAAGAAATCATACATTCGTACTGATAATAACAGATAATTAATTTGGAGATAAGAGAGGGTCCTTGCTTAAAGTTGAATACCAGAGATCAACTAGTAAAATTTCAAAAGTCATTTTGCAAGCATCCATGTAAAAATGGAATCAGGCAAGAAGCATTACTAATGATAAATTTCACAGGAAAATTTGAAAAGCAGGATATTTCTGTGGTCTTAAAGTAGTGTGTGTGTGTGTGTGTGTGTGTGTGAGAGAGAGAGAGAGAGAGAGAGAGAGAGAAAGGGAGCAAGAGAAGGAAAGAAAGAGAGAGAGAGAGAGAGAGAGGAAGATCCAGATATGTGCATAGAGATCCTCTCAATTTTTTGGCAGAAAAAGTTTGAGAAAGAGCCATTGGAGAGAATGCTGAAAATTTCCCAATATCACATAAAACTGGGAGTAGGTCACTTTCCACCAGTTAGAAGGGAGAAACCTTGTAATAAATGGGCTTTGGGCACAGAGTTCAGAGAGTGCTGTTCCTGGGTGTGGAACTAAATTAGCCCTAGACTAACAACCTCTCTGTCCTTGCTCTTGCAAAGGTTAAAA
This sequence comes from Lutra lutra, assembly GCF_902655055.1. Classification (NCBI taxonomy): domain Eukaryota; kingdom Metazoa; phylum Chordata; class Mammalia; order Carnivora; family Mustelidae; genus Lutra; species Lutra lutra. Next base: position 11,075,850 of record NC_062283.1, on the reverse strand, counting down.
GCAAGCCTTAAATGGATCAAACTGATCTGAAACTATGTAACTGTATGCCAGAACAAAGTTCCACACTAAGTGAATACAACATAATCCAGCATCCAATAATGTAAAGTTCACAATATCCAGTATCCAGTGAAAAGGTGAACAAGCATTCAAAGTAGTGGGGAAATATGACTTGTAACAAAAAATTAATCAATAGAATCAACCCAGAAATAATAAAGATGATGGAATTAGCAGACAAGATCACCAAAGCAGCTATTATAAATCTTATAAATATGGTTAAGGATATTAAGGAAAACATGCATATGATGAGGTGAGAAAGGAAAGACCAAAAAAAAAAAAAAAAAAAGAAAGAAAGAAAGAAAGAAAGAAAGAAAGAAAAGAAAAGAACAAAATAAATATTTTAGAAATGAAAAACACTATACTTGAAATGAAAACTATGGTGAATAGGATTAACAGCAGATTGGATATTGCAGTGAACTTGGAAACACAGCAATAGAAACTCTTAAAATAAAACAGAAAATTTTTTTGAAGCCTAGAAAAAATGAAAAGAAAATCAGTGCCCTGTGAGAAATAGCGAGACATTTGATAAACACATAAGTAGAATCCCAAAAGAAAGGAAAGAAGGAATAGGAAAATACTTGAAGAAATATTTCCTAAATATTTTTTAAACTTGATGAAAAGTATAAACTTACAGATCCAAGCAGCCTACTGAACCCAAACACGAAGAAAACTGTACAAGAACATTGTAAACAAATTGCTTAAAACCTGTAACAAAAAGAAAACCCTGAAAGCATCAGGGGTGGAAGAGATGGAAGACCTATTATGTATAGAAAAACAAAATCAGAATGACATACCAGACTTTCTGTCAGAAATGATGCAAGCTAGGCAACAGTGGAGCAACATCTTTAAAGTACTGAGAAAACCTGTCAATCCAGAATTCTATACTCAGAAAAATACCTTTAAAAAATAAAGGCAAAATAAAGATTTTTCAGACAAATAAAAGCTGAGAGACTGTTTTCCCAATAGAACTGCACCACAAGAATTTTAAAGAACACTCTTTAGCTAGAGGACATTAATTAGATGGAAATTTAGATCTATATACAAAAATGAAGGAATGCAGAGTGAAAGAAATGAAAAATGTATAGGTAATTATAAAAGAAATGTCTTATTCTTTTAAAATGTCTTTAAGAGATGATTGCTTTTTGAGGGGGTGCGCCTGGGTGGCTCAGTGGGTTAAGCCTTGCCTTTGGTCATGATCTCAGGGTCTGGGGATCGAGCCCCGCATCAGGCTCTCTGCTTCCTCGTCCCCCCCACTTGCTGCTCTGCCTACTTGTGATCTCTCTCTCTCTCTCTGTCAAATAAATAAATAAAATCTTAAATAAATAAAAATAGTTGAAGAAAAAAAAAGAGATGATTGCTTTTTAAAAAAAAGATTTTATTTATTCATTTATTTGAGAGAGAAAGAGAATGTGCACACATGAGAGTGTAAACAGGAGAGGAGCAGAGGGATTGGGAGAAACAGACTCCCTATTGAGCAAGGAGCCTGACTCAGGGCTTGCTTACAGGACCCTAGGATCATAACCTGGGCCAAAGGCAGAGACTTAACAAGCTGAGCCACCCAGGCACTCTAAGAGGTGATTTACTTTTAAAGCAAAATTAATAGAAATACATTTTGGGGTCTATAACATATATCAAAGTCAAATGTTTGACAACAGTGATATAAAAGACAAGAGAGTAGAAGTAGAAGTATACTATTTTCAGGCTCTTACATTATACATGATGTGATAGAATGCCACTTGAAGATGGACTATGGTAAGAAGTTAAAGAAGTATATTATAAACCTTGGGGCAAACACTGAAAAATAAAGCAGAGGAGGTTAGCAATAGTGGAGTGGTGATGAAATGGAATCCCCCAAAATGTGCAAGTAATCCAAAATAAGGCAGGAAAGGAAAAAGGTGACTGAGAATATATAAAACAAAGACAAAATAACTAAAAAGGTGATAGATTTAATCCCAATAAAATAAAATATATCAAATGTAAATGGTCTATGCACTATAATTAACAAGCAGAGATTGTCAGACTGGATCACAAAGGAAGATCTGCTTACATGTTATGTATAAAATATAATTTTTGATATAAAAATGCATATAGGTTAAGAGTGAAAGCATGGAACAGATAGATCATGCAAATACCAATTAAAGAAAGCTACACTGAAGAGTTATATTAATATCCAGAGTAGACTTTGGAACAAGAAATATTATGAAGAGTAAAGAGAAATATTTCATAATGGCAAATGGATCATTTCATGGAGGAAGATGTAAGAATCCTAAATATATATGCACTTCATAATACAGAAAAACACACAAAGTGAAAACTGATGGAACTGAAAGAGGAAATAAGCAAATTCACGGTTATAGTTGGGGCTTCCAATACCTCTCTATCAATAACTGATAGAACAAGTAAGCAGAAAATCTGTTAGAGTTTAAAAAACTTGAACAATCTTATTAACCAGCTTGACCTAACTGACATTTATAGAACATGCCATCCTACACCAGCAGAATCAACCTTCCTTTCAAGTGCACAGGGAACATTCATGAAGATACACCGTAGCTTGCACTATCACACAACTCTTATTAAACCTTAAAAGGATTGGAATCATACAAAATATGTTCTTTGACTACAAAATAGGTTTTTGGAACTCACGGAAATAAAATTTAACTTTTATATATTGACATATTTTCTAATATAACCAGAAGTGCTCATTTAGTTGTCAAAAGAATCAGAAACACAATTCAAACTAACTGAAGCAAAAAAGGAACGAATTGGCTTATGCTGCTGAAAAGAAGTTTGGGGTGGTTCACAAAGCTGAAGAGAAATCTCTAGGACAGGAACATAGGGATTAACATTTAAGACTCCATGCCATAGGTCTTTGTCCCTTTCCTCTGCTTATATATACTAGGCTCTGCTTCAAGCCATTCTAAGGACAGTCTCAACCATTGTGGTGGGAAGATACCCCAGATTGGTATTGTCTCTTTTAGCAATTCCAATATCTGTGTATCAGTCCCATTGAGGACTTGGATTAGCTAAGCTTTGTTCACATGCCTACCCTTGTAGTGGACAGGCAGGCTCTGAGAAGAAGAGAATGAGGGAGGAAATCTTCTTAGGAAGTTAGAAACCAATAACTACCATTGTCTACTGCAAGAGAAATGTCTGAAAAAGAAACTATAATTGATCTGAATGTATCCTTCCTTCCTTCCTTCCTTCCTGTCTGTCTCAATTTGCAAAGCTTGGATGCTCTGAGGCCAAAAAATTCCTATTGGTGAACCGAAAGTTATGAAAGATAGTAATCCTCTCTTCTCCAAGATGAGCAACTGCCAACAAATCTGTATCAAGAAGAGGACCTTTTCATTAAAGAGATAAAGATATAAAGAGGCCTAGTAACCTCTATGTGCTCTACAAAAGTGCTCAAGGGGAGAACTTTATTTATTCTAGAAGGTTGATATACCTGGTGAAGAGGTCATGTCTCTAAACCCACTTGTCTGTAAAAAAGGAATGATCTCTATGAGAACTACTTCTCTTCCTGACTCAGCATTTTTGGAATTGAAGATAAAGACCTACTCTTATCTTCCTGCATAAGCAACCCCTCCAACCTGTTTTTGAAAGAGCCATTTGGTGAGGAGGCTTCCCCTCCTTCCTCCATAAAATGCCAGGAAAAGTAGGGTGCATTCTTTCATACCTTTGTTGAGCTCATTGTGAAATATATTCAAGGAACTATTTACTACCTGTGTTAGTTTCCTATTGCTGCTACCAAAAAATTACCACAGATTTAGTTGCATAAAACAAGACAAATTTAATCTCTACTATTCCTCATGATCAGAAGTCTGAAATGGGTCTTAAGTCCTATCTCTTTCTTATACTTTGATTTTTTTGCCTTCCTCTTATAAGGCCTTTGGTAATTATATTAGGCTCACCCAGGTAATCCAGAATAATCTCCTAGTCTAAAGATCCTTAATTTAATCACATCTGCAAAGTCCCTTTTGCCATACAAAGTAACATTTACAGGTTTGAGGATTAAGATGCATACAACCTTGGGAACCATTTCTTTGTTTGCCACACTAACAATGGCATACATAGTCATGAAAAACATTGTAGGCTTTTTAGTCTCTGGTCTTCAAGAACACTTTCCAGGGAATCCATGATTTCACTTTATCTGGTTTTCCATACCATCCAAAGAAAGCTCACAGGATTTGGTATTTGGCTTGCAACTGGCACTGTGTTTGACTTTGTCTTTTTCTGTGCTACCCCTGGAATGTTCTTAATGTTTGGGCATAGAATGGGTCCTATTTCTGGAGTGTGGTAATAAATCCCGTGGATGTGGTTTACTTTACAATTATACTCCATTATTGTCATTAGGGAGATAATGCTCTGCAACCAAGTAGAAAAAAATTTTAGGGGCTAATTGACTATAAGGAATTAAACTCATTCATGATAGCTCCAACTCAAAAAGATATCTTTTGGAAAGACACTTTTGGGAGCTGCTAACCTGAGAGAACCAGGAACTGATGTTAGGACTCAGTGTTTCTCTCAGTCTTTCTGTTTCTCTATGCTACCCCCGATCAACTTTCTTATTTTTTTTAAAGATTTTATTTATTTTTGAGAGAGAGAGAGAGAGAGAGCACATAAGCAGGGGGAGGGGCAGAGGGAGAGGAAGAGGAGCAAGCAGACTCCCTGCTGTGCAGGAAGCCCAATCCCAGGGCTGGATCCCAGGACCCTGGGATCATGGTCTGAGCCAAAGTTCAGTGCTCAATTGACTGAGCCACCTAGGCACCCCCCCCCCAGATTGACTTTCTGAGCAGCTATAACACAGGCTGAACCAGAGATGGCCAATACCAGCTTTTTCTCACCGGGGAGTTTAACACAGACCAACTAAGTATCTTTGAATCCCAAACCTCAGTTTTTGGGAGATGGTACCTGATTAGCTTGGCTTGACTTGGTGTCTAACCCTGTTCTAGTCAACTGTGACCAAGCATGAAAGGAATAAGACACGGGATCCATTGCTCTCAGTGGGGTTTGTATGGTGAGACCATTAGAATGAAGGGGTGGATTGTTCTCCAAGAAGGAAGCATGGGTGCAGGGAGGAAATGACTGCTATCTCCAGTATATGTCTTCCATATCTTGGGAGGTGAGACATCTGGACTTCCCACTCAAAGGAGAGATAACAACAATACCAGGCCCTGTGGTGTAGACCAAAAGAACAACGTGCTGAGGATATCTCTCACATTCCCAGTTTCAGATTTAGCTCCTGCCTCTTCCCTCAGTCTATGTGAATTCTGTTGGGGGTCAGATCCCCTGGGCCCACTGCTTCCTGTGGCAGAGTCAACTTGTGGACCACAGACATACCTGTGTTCTTTTCTCTCAGTGGGTGTTGCGATTGGGAAGTAGCTGCTTAGCTGGGGCCCAAGTTTTTCAGCTTCTTTGGGTTGAGTTGGAGCCACATGGCCGAGGTCTCCATAATGGAATGTGAACAAGCTCTCATTGGACACGCTCCATGCTCTTCTCCCATTGGCTTTTGGTCTCCAAGGACTCAGTTCCTACTACATGGAAGAGCTTTGATATGGATGGAGCCTGGGTCCCTGCATCACTGCTGGAGGAAATCTGCCCACCTACCTGGAACCCTTCGTTGGATTGTTCAATGAGTATCAAGTCACTCCTATTGCGGTAAGCCACTGATGCTTTATAACTAACTTCTGGCTACTAATACATCAAAGTTCTTCTAATTCAACAAGGAATAGCTTCAGAGAATTGCTAGAGTTCCCTGTGTCTCCACCTAAGACCGAGCAAACATCCATTTCTGTTGAACTCTATAGGCCAAAGGAGTGGCAAGTGATAGATTGTTCCGTTTACTGAGGGTTAATTACTGACACTTGTACCTGGGAAAAACATACAAAAAGCAGGAAAGAAGTTGCCTCCATCTCTCTCTTCAAAAAATGGGGGAATATATATATATATATATATATATATTTCACACACACACACACACACACACACACACACACACACACACAGCAGGAGAAAACCTGCATTGCAAGGAGTAACGAAGACCACTGTGAAAATTTGTTCCGGAATTTAAAATTCTTAGGTTTGGATGTGAGGGTGATCTGGTTGCAACATCTGTCACCCTATAGATTGCCAGTGTTGATTCGGCTGATCTGACTGGCTAGGCGGGTGTCCCCTTCCTCCCTCACTGCTCCATGTGAGTCCCTCCCGAAGCTGCGTGCTCGGTCAAAGAGGACGACCTTCCCTGATGGAGGAGAGGACCCTTCTTCAGTCAAGGGTATAGGAGTAGCTGTGCTCCCCAGCTAGGACTTCCAAACAAGCTCTCAAGGTCCATCTGTAGGGGAACGTGGGAGAGTCGAGACTCCAGACACACCCAAATGAGGCGCTGCACGTGGCAGTCTGCTTTTCAAAAATAAATAAATAAAAAATAAATAAATAAAATTCTGAGGTTTACCACTGAGTCACCAAATCACTATATAAAATATCAGCAGAGTGAGAGAGGAAAAACAAAACAAAACAAAACAAAACTCAGACTTCTCTATGATTATAGAAACTGTTAATTCTCCTGTGTCGACATGAACGTTTGAAGAGTAGAAGGGATGTATTGTGATTTGTGTGCTTGTAGGTGAGGATTTGTAAATGGCAGACTTTTATTTACATTGGTAAAAGGCAGTCTGCAAGCCACAGGAAGGGAAAGAACAGCTTGCCTTGGAATTTTTGTGCAATTTCACAGGTTGCTAATCAACTTCAAAAAGAATTGCAACATACAATAGATAAGAAGTAGTTTGGAAAGAAATGAGGGGCAGGACCATTTACAGGAAGGAGAGAGGAGCCCTCTCTGCCACAGGAGAGATACTGGTTAGTTTCAGTGTTCGCAATTTATAAATGAGTTAAATTTCAAGGTTCATTGCTATTTATTCATTATTTCCCTTTAATGAATGCTTAGAGTGACTTGTTTACTAGTACGGTTATAGATAAAATGATAAGGTAAAGGTGTTGCTGTGAGAACAGGTATACTACTCTGGATATATAAACAAACAATTGTGAGACAAGAGAAATCTCATAACAAAAGTATGAAAGTCAGTTGTTTGGAACAAAGAACATGTTTTCTTTAATAAATAAAATTATTAAAAATGCCTGAAGGATGAAAACCAATGGACCCAAACCTGTTTGATCCATCATGTACCCAAAACACAGTGAAAAGGGATTATTTTAGCTATATCTTACTGTCTTTCAACTTACGGTGGTATTTTCACAAAAGATTCAGACAAAGTAGGCAATCCGAAGCATGAGTAACCTGTTATCATCCTATATTTAAATAAAACAAAATCTTTATACATCAGTTGCTTCTCCAACACTCCCATATTGGAGAACTCCCTTGTAATAAATGAGCTCTACAAATTCTTCATTTTCTAGGTGATGCCCAGCCTTCACTTGACTGAGGGAGATTGGCCATTGCTGAGCAAACCTAGTTCCGTGAGTGGGAGTGTTTGGAGGCCGGCAGTTTTGGAAGTGGGTGTTAAGGTACCTCTGAGCTCAGGCATGTGAACTCCAGTGTCATCCCAGCTGGTATAGTAAACAAGAAGATGGTTCTGGGAAACTGCTTCAGGCAGCCTTCTGGTAGGAGACAGATGGCAGCCTCAACTGGGATTTTGAGAAACTTTATAGCAGGGACTATTTACAGAGGTGTGAGCAGGGCTGAAGGAACCAACAAGCAATGTTGAGGCACTCAGAGGCTGACAGTAGTGGGAAGCTGTTACATCTCTGGGTCTGAAAGGGAGTATTAGTTAGTGTTCTCCAAAGGGAAAGAACCAGTAAGATACGTACGTATGTATGGATGGATGCACGTATATATTTATATATAGATATACATATATATAATATGTTCATTAGTTCATTAACTAATTAGGAATTAGTTCATGCAGTTACAGAGGCCAAGAAGTCCCCAGAGGTGCAGGTGGGCTACTCGGAGACCCAGAAGAGCCCATGGGTTTGAGCTACAGCCTGAAACCGAAGGCTGCAGAAGCAGGATTGCTGACGGTATGGTTCCAGTTCTTGTCTGAGTCCAACAGCAGGAGAAGGCTGATGTCCCAGCTCAAAGACAGTCAGGTAGAGAGAAAGAATTCTTTTTTATTCAGCCTTTTAGTTTACTCAGGCCTTCAACAGATTAGATGAGACCTACCCTCACTGGGGTGAACAATCTCCCTTACACAGTCCACTGAGTCAAATGCTAATCTCATTGTAAAGTTTTTCCCGCGAGATAAACACAACACCAGGCAAAGTGGGTGCAAGGCAAGATTTATTAAAGGCCCTCTCCGGCGAAGTTTCAGGGCTCAGGAGAAGGGGAGCCAGGAAAGTTGCGCCGGGAGGAGGTGGGCGAGGTTCGGAGACTCTGGAAAGCAGAGTGGCGGAAGTCACGCCCAAGGCAGGGAGGAGGGGGCTTTTAAGGGGCCTCGAGGGGAGTTCAGGGGTCTGTTGGCAAGTTTCCCTTATATGGATATTTGGCCTGCTCGTCGGGTTCCTATTGGTCCACGGGAGCCCGGGACGGGGGTCTCAGATTACTGCTTGTCAGGGTCCCCCTTGGTCCACGGGAGCCCGGGAGCCCGGGGCAAGGGGTTTTCAGATTCTTGCTTGGGTCTTTGTTCTCCTGTCCGAGCTCAGGTTTTGTGGCGGGAACTTTCGCCATCTTAAGTAGCCCTTTCCTTCTGCCAGCCCAACACTCATCCGTAAACAGCCTCACAGACACACTCAGAAATAACATTAACCAAATGTTTGGGCACCCCATGGCCCGGTCAACTTGGCATATGAAATTAACCATCACGGGGGCAAAAGTGAAGAGCGTTCCTGGTGTGAGGTGGAGTAGCGGGTCTCGAGAAGGGATCTGTAATCAAGAGAGGTCCAGCTGTTATCAGAACAGTTCCCAGGCAGAGAGGTGAATAAACACTCTGATCTTTCTCTCTGTGCCCCTCATCTCCTGCCACTGCCTCCCAATGGCCCAATGGAACCAAAAGCCAGTGGACCATGGAGTCTGAGTGATGTAGTCAGTGGTGTGGAGAGAGGTCAGCTGGCAGACAAAAGAGAATGGCTTGGAGAAAGGGCAAGTGGAGACTACCACACTCAGCAACTTTACAGCTGTTTTTTAAAAGGCAGGTTTCTCTGGGCGCCTGGGTGGCTCACTCGTTAAGCGTCTGCCTTGGGGTTGGGTCATGATTCCAGGGTCCTGGGATGGAACCCCACATTGGGCTCCCTGCTTGGCAGGAAGCGTGCTTCTCCCTCTCTCACTTCCCCTGCCTGTGTTCCCTCTCTCACTGTGTCTCTCTCTGTCAAATAAATAAATAAAATCTTTAAAAAAATTGACTTAAAAAAAGTATAGGTTTCTCCCCCACCCCCATTTGAAAGTAGAACGCTCCTTTGAAACCTTTTGTAAGCCAAAATGGCACAACTTGAAAAAGCAATTACCATTCATTTGTATGTAAACGCTTTTGAGCTTTTCCAGACCCCCCCAAATAATGTCTCTTATCCTTTCCTGATACGTTAGGACACATCTTGCTAATAGATGCACAAAATAAATAGATGTGAAGCACAGATGTTCCCAGACACGGTTCACAGCTATGGAGGCTCAATGCGGAGAGGCTGAGGGTGGTGGGAGAAGGAGCCTGGGTGAGGGGTGGGGGGATCAATTCTTGCAGCTCAGGGGCCTGCTGCCTCTATCACGGCTCCCTGCAAAACCTGCTGAACGCTATTTTCACTTTTTGCCTTTTTTCTTATAAACGAAATGGTCTCAAGGTATCTTTTGGTTAGTGAAAGCAGATACCAGTGTAGGCCCTTCCTAAAAGCAAAGTGTGTAATGCAAGCTTTCAAAAACTGGGGAGTACTTGTACCTAGTAAGGAAAACTCTGAAAATAAGACCATTACTCATGGCCAGGGATGGCTCAGGGTTATTCGGTCTCAACATTCAACAACTTGAAGCATTCAACAAGCAGGAGACTTACTTTGTAATTCATATGCAATATTTGAGGCATACCAATTTCATATGGCTGCATTTATTAGTTAGAAATTCTGTAATTCTGAGAATGCATTTCCATATTCATATCTTATTTTTTCTTTGAGGCTTTAAGCGATTGTAGGGAAAACATTGCCTTAGAGTTTTCTTTCCCCAACAGTGCCTTGAACATGGCAGGTGTTCCATAAATATATGCCGAAGTACTATTCAGCTTTTTTCTTTGAACCTTTTTTATATGAAATGTAAAAAAACAAGAAAGGTCTCCTAAGTGTCATATAGAATCAGCCAAGGAGATTTTTAGCACAGTAGGTAGTGAGAAGAGAACCAAATTGCTTAGTCCAAGACTTCTTAGAGCTCATTTATCCAACAAATATTTATGGAGCACTTATGCTGTGCCAGACACTGTGTTAGGCTCTTGAGATACAAAGATGACATTTTCAATGAAGAAATCTACTAAGCACATGAACCATTTGGTTTCTTATGTCATGTAACTAGCCAATGGACACTATTCAAAAGAAAACCACAGATGCAAAATGGTGTCACTTGGGCCAAGTCACCAAACTGAGGCTTCAAACCTAACTTAACTGCACTTCCAACCTCCCCCAGATATGTATTCTTAACTGGTCAGTCAAGAATTTTCTGGTCAGTACCAATAATGTGATCAGTCACATGGGTCTTCTTCATTCCCCAAAGGAAGAGGAGAGATAATCCACATACGACCCTTTGGTCCCCAAATGAAGGTGGCCTCACCTGAAATAATCCCTTCTTTCTGTTTATAACTTCCTGCCTTTAAAAACCTTTCCCTTTTGGGAGCACTTTGGATTGTCTCCCTACTTTTAAGATGTGATTCTGCCTGATTCATGAATCATTTTATAAAGCCAATTAGATCTTCAAATTGAATTTAAAAAAAAAAAAACACTACACAGAGGATTGGATCAGCCTTATAGAGGTCTGAATTGGTTAAGCCAATGAAATGGGTTGTTATGACCTATTTATTTTAGGCATGCAAGAACACCGTTCATTTTGCTGTCCACTGCCCTACTGTGGATTTATTCCTCAACAGAACTTTGTTTGCTGTAACAGACATGGTGCTAAAGATCATGACCAAACCATTTAATAAAGTTATGTGCTGTATCACTTGCAGCTACTCCCAAAACTTGGACCTGGGGATGATGTGCCCTTGAAATTGAAGAGTCCAAGGAGGAATAATAGTCGCAGAACAGTTAGGCTTTCTTTAGCATTGTCAAATGCCAGCATAGCCCTTGGGGAAGCATCTTTTATATCTGCAGACAAAACAATGTTCGCATCCACCAGTTTCAGCTGGCTTTTGCTTCTGGACCCTAGGGCATGAAAAGTTGTTATTTAAGGAGCCAAGAATATTCAATGGGGAAAGGATAGTCTCTTCAAAAATGGTGTTGGGAAAACAGGATAATAGATGCAGAAAAATGAAATTAGACTCTTATACCATTCATGAAAATTAACTTGAAATGTATTGAAGACTCTGATATTGTGGCTTATAATGAAGAATTTGGTCTTTACCCTTTTTTTTAGCATAGAACTCCAAAACCCTTGGAAATTCCTAAGTTATGAGAGACATAAAAAGGTGTCTACTGTTATGTAAATGGTGACTTTTGGATAACCCCTTAGCTCACCTAAGGATGTGGACAGATTGCCAAAGGGCCCAACCATGTGGTTAGAGGGTTGGAATTTTCAGTCCCACACTGAAATCTGGGATGGGGTACTGGGGCCATAGACTGAGTTCAGTCTTGAATGGCTGATGATTTAATCAACTATGCTCTATAACAAATCCTCCATGAAAACCTAAAGAGAGAAGATTCAGAGAACTTCCAGGTCGGTGAACCTGTGGAGGGGCTCAGAAAGTGGCATGCCTAGAGACAGCATGGAAGCTCTGAGCCATATCTTGCCCTAAGCATTTCTTCCATATGGCTATTCCTGAATTATATCTTTTTATAATAAACCAGTACTCAAATAAGTAATATATTTCTTGGAGTTCTGGGAGCTGCTCTAGCAAATTAATTTAACCCAAGGAGTGGTTTGCTGGAACCTGATCTATAGCCGGGGGGTTAGAAGCTCAGGGAACTACCTGGATTTGGGATTGGTGCCTGAAGTGTGTGGCGGGGGGAGGGACAGTGTTGGAGGGCTGAGCCTGTAACCTGTGAGATATCTCCAGGTACTCTGGGTAAATAGTGTCTGAATTAAATTGTAGGACACCCAGCTAATGTCAGAGATTGGCTTGGTGGTGTGGAACACGCACAGGCAGGCACGCGTGCACACACACACACAGAGAGAGGAAAAATTACATCAAACTAAAAAGCGTGTGCACAGCAAAAGAAACAATCAATAAAATGAAAAGGTAGCCTTTGGAATGGGAGAAAATGGCTGCAAATCATATCTCCGATAGGGGGTTAATACCCAAAATATAAAAAGAACTCATACAACTTAATAGCAAAAAAACCTCAGATAATCTGATTTTAAAAATGGGCCAAAGACCTGAATAGACATTTTTTCCAAAGAAGACATTCAAATGTTCAACATACATATGAAAAGGTACTCAACATCACTCATCATCAGAGAAATGCAAATCCAAACCACAGTGAACTATCACCTCATACCTGTTAGAAGGGCTATCATCAAGACGACAAGAGAAGACAAGTGCTGGCAAGGATGTGGATAAAAGGGAATCCTTATGCACTACCAATAAGAAGATAGGAATGTAAACTGGTCCAGCCACAGTAGAAAGCACTATGAAGGTTGCTCAAATAGTTAAAAGTAGAACTACCATATGATCCAGCAATCTTACTTCTGTGTATATATCCAAAGGAAATGAAAACATGATATTGAAGAGATATCTGCATTCCCATGCTCAATGCAGCACTACTCACAATAGCCAAGATAGGGAAACAACCTAAGTATCCATCAGTGGGATGTTTGCATTAAGAAGATATTACATTATTGTAATATATATAATATATGTTATATATTATATATAGTATATATTGCCTAGTCATATACTATACATATATGTTACATACATATATATATATATATTTTTTTTAATATTATTTAGCCACAAGAAAGAAGGAAATCTTGCCATTTGTGACAACATGGATGGAATGTGCTGTCATTATGCTAAATGAAATAAGTCTGAGAAAGACAAATAGTGTATAACATATTATGGCATCTAAAAAGCTGAACTCATAAGACTGGAGAGCAGAATGGTGGTGATCAGGGGCTGGGGAAGGGTGGGGGAAATGGGGAGATGCTGGCCAGTGAATATTAACTTCCAGTTTTAAGATGAGTAAGTTCTGGGGGTCTAACATAAAGCATGGTGATTATAGTTAATAATACTGTATTATGTACTTGAAAATTGTTAAGAGAATAAATCTTAAATGTTCTCACCACAAAAGAGAAGTGGTAATTATGTGACAGGATGGGGGTGTTAGCCACTCTATGGTGGTTACCATTTTGTAATATTATAAGTGTATTGAATCAACACACTGTACACCTTAAACTTATGTAATGTTATATGTCAATTATATCTCAATAAAGCTGGGAGTAGGGTGAAGAAAAGCTACTGTTTATTTGAATGGGTTAGCTCAAAGCAATACTGCCTTGACTTCTAACTTCCTGTTCTAGAACCCTGTCTTCTTTCATAATTCTGGGCAAGTGGATTGGATTCCCCTGCTGTTTGTGTCAAACAGCAATTCTTTTATGTTGCTCTATTATAAATGCTGCTCAGACATTTTGAGTCAAAACTGTGAAATATCCCTTCTTGCCTTCCCATTATCCATCCTATTACTAGATTCAAGACTTGTGAATAATCCCATATATGACCTTGGTTAGAGGATTCTTTTTTTAACCAGGACAAAAACCAATTGAGTGATGTCTTCATGTAGGGTGTGCCAGTAGTTGAATATCCTACATACTTTTAAAGAGTTTTATTATTTGATCTCAAAATATTCTGTAACAGGATGGGATAGATTTTCTTCAGAATTTAACTTTATACTCATTATATCTATCATGGCCTATGAGACATATATTAGAATTACTGAACTAATGTCAATCAGAGTTTTACCTTGAGTATTATCCATCTGAAAGGAAAATTTGCCAGGTTTCTCAATGTGATCACTAGTAATATATTTTAATTAACTTGCTGATGTGCTCATTAGTTGCAGTTCTGATTTAGAAATGAGAATAATAGTGATGACATTTCTTCCTTCCCTACTTCAGATTTGTTGAATCAAATTAAAGTAGCTTTTATTTTATAAATACTTGTGCATATCTTTATAGATGATAAGATCTTCAAATTGAGAGATATTTTTATTTTTGTTTTTTCCCCCACAACCAGCCCCAAATATAGTAACTTATAATAAGAGATACTCCATAAATGTTGGTGGAATTGAATCAACATGAGTTTTTGAAAATTGTTAACATGGAATAACAGAAATTAAATATAAGGCTTAGAAGATAAATTTGGGGAAATCTCTCAGAAAGTATAATAAGGGGATACTGATATGGAAAATAGAAAAGTAAATTAGGGGATTTTGATAGATTAATAAAAGTTCTAGTAATCAAAAAAATAGAGAAATGAAAGGAAGATATCAAATAAATTACACAAGAAAAATTTCAAGAACTGAAAAACGTATTTACAGATTTAAAGGGTCCATTGAAGCCTGAAACAAATGAAGAAAAAACTCATCAACTCATATAATAGTGAAATTTTAGAACCTGGAAAAAGAAGTAAACTCAAAGACTGCTAGAGGAAAGAGAAGATCAAGACCAGTGATTACTAATCATTTGGAGCTAGATTTTTGAACTGCAAAATCAGTAGCTATCATATAACAAAATGGTATTTTGAAAATTCTGAGGGAAAAATCAGTTCAACCTAGAATTATACTCAAAAAGCTGTTATTAACCAAGGATCAGAAGGAAATAGAATGTGTTGTAGCACACAAGATCTCAAAAGTCCACTTTACATATATCCTTGTCTCATGAAGTGACAGGAGGATATGTTCTACCCAAGCAAGAGAGTAAACCAATAAAGAGGAAGACAGTAATAGATCCAAGCAACAGGAGAGGAAAACAGGATCAAAAGGACATCCTAGTGCTGTGATGAAAAAAAGATCCAGGATGAAAGCTATGTCTGAGGCTCAGGGGTCAAGTTCACATTATATCAGGTGGTTAGAGAATTCCACAAGAGATATTGATGAGGAAAAAACAAAATAATTACAATTGCTTATGGCTCACCCATGCTAAGATAGTTTATTTTATATCTATGTAGGAATGCTAAGAGGAAAAAGTCATGATATTATAGAAAACCACATGAAAACACTAAGGCAATTATAAACTCTAGAAAAACAAAAATTTGTATGAGACAGTAAATATATCACATTCTCTATCCCAATTTGAATAATTTAAACATAATACTGATTACTGGGAACATGAAAAAAAAGAAAGTATGTATGTGTACATGTATAAGAGAGAAAGTATAAGAGAGTTAAATTTTCATCTCCATAAAAGAAAGACAAGGATTGGTTAAATGTAAAAATCATAAAATAGTAGTGTAAGCCTATTGTTTAAAAATATTATGATACATATAAAAAGAAACAGAAGAGTTGAAAGTAATTATCTCCACAAGGGAGCAGAAGTCACAGGTAGGAAATAGTGGAGCTGAGGAAAAAATGAAAATTAAGTTAAAAATTACATCATGATTTCCCCCAAATTCATGCAAATGCATACATACATATACATATACATATATATACATGTATATACATATATGTATGTATATACACTATATATAGTTATATATAACTGAAATATATATAACTAACTATATAGTTTGAAAGAACTGGTAAATTATAATACTTAATAA
This sequence comes from Lutra lutra, assembly GCF_902655055.1. Classification (NCBI taxonomy): domain Eukaryota; kingdom Metazoa; phylum Chordata; class Mammalia; order Carnivora; family Mustelidae; genus Lutra; species Lutra lutra. The sequence continues at coordinate 11,059,897 of NC_062283.1, read as the reverse complement.
CAGAAATAATTGAAAGTAATATCTACACATTGGATTGTGTGTGCACACATATATATATACTCACCTAGATATGCACTGTTTAATGTTAGTCACGTATGCCCTTGAGCACTAGAAATGAACTGGTCCAAATTGAGATGTGCTATAAATATAAAATATACACTGGATTTTGAAGGCCTGGTTTAAGAAAAAAAGATGTAAAATATCTCAATACTAGTATTTTCCACTTTTAAAAATTTTGATAAGAATATTTAACATGAGATCTATTTGAAAAATTTTTAAGTGTACAACCCTATATTGTTGCCTAAGACATGGTATTGTGCAGCAGATTTCCAAAAGTTTCTCATTTTACAGAATTGAAACTTTATTTCTGTTGAACAAAATCCCATTTCCCCCTCCCCTAACCCCTTGCAACCAACATTCTACTCTCTGCTTCTGTAAGTGTGAGTATTTTAGGTACCTCATATAAGCAGAATCATGCAGTATTTGTCCTGTCACTGGCCCATTTCATTTAGCATAATGTTCTTCAGTTTCATTCATTTTGTCACACGTGGTAGGGTTTCCTTCTTTTTAAAGGCTAAATAATATTTCCCTGTATATATATGCACATTTTCTTTCTTCATTTATCTATTGATATACATTGGGATTGTTTCCCTACTTTGGCTATTGTGAAGAATGCTGCAATGAATATCGTTAGTTCTATTTTTTTTATTTTTTGAAAAAACATTATACTATTTCCCATAGTGGCTGTACCATTTTACATTCCCACTAACAGTGTACAAGGGTGAAAATTTTATTTTACAAACACAAATAAATGAAGGATGACTGGGTGACTCAGTTGTTAAGCATCTGTCTTCAGCTCAGGTCATGATCCCAGGTCCTGGAAGTGAGTCCCACATCCAGCTCCTTGATCATCAGGGATCCCACTTCTCCCTCTGCCTACCACTCCCTCTGCTTGTGCTCGCTCTCTCTCTCTCTGACAAATAAATAAATAAAATCTTAAAACACACACACACACGCACACACAGGGGCTCCTGGGTGACTCAGTGGGTTAAAGCCTCTGCCTTCAGCTTGGGTCCTGATCCCAGGGTTCTGGGATCGAGCCCCACATTGGGCTCTCTGGTCAGTGGAGAGCCTGCTTCCTCCTCTCTCTCTCTGCCTGCCTCTCTGCCTACTTGTGATCTCTATCTGTCAAATAAATAAATAAAATTTTAATTAAAAAAAAGAAGAAAAAAACACACAAATAAATGGAAAGATATTCTATGTTCGCTAATTGGAAGACTTATTATCTTTAAAATATCCATACTACCCAGAGCAATCTACAGATGCAATGTTATCCCCATCAAAATCCTTATGGTATTTTTTTATAAAAAATATAAAGAACAATCCTGAAATTCATATGGAAACACAGAAGATCCCAAATATTCAAAGCCATCTTAAGAAAGAAGAACAAAGCTAGAGGTATCACACTCCTTTATTTCAAAATATATTACAAAGCTACTGTAATTAAACCAGCACAGCACCGGCATTAAGACGGACATATGGACCAATGGAAGAGAAGTCTAAAAGTAAACTCAAACAGAACTAAGCCTCAACCAGGGTATCAAGAACACCCAATGGGGAAAGGATAGTCTCTAACAAATGATGAACTAAAGGCTTAAACATAAGACTGGAAACTGTAAAACTCTTAGAAGAAAACATAGATGGAAATCTTTGACATTAGTCTTGGCAATGATTTTTTAGATACGCCATCAAAACCATAAGCAACAAAAGCAAAAATAGACAAATGGGACCACAGCAAACCAAAAAGCATTTGCATAAGAAAGGAAACCAACAAAATGAAGACAGCATTTCCAATGATTTTCCCATTTCTCAAAACCTCTATCTGCTAATGCGTCAATATCACTACTCTATTTTTATATTGATTTAGTAGTAATATTTGTGATATACTGGGTTAAAGAAAATAAATAATTCAATCTGTTTTACCTGCTACTTTTGCTTGTTGTTAAGTGTGGCTACCAGAAAATTTTAAATCATACATGTGGTACCCTTTCCACCATCTTGGAGCCTGTGGGGTCCCCCTGGGGAACAGAACTAAAACAACAAATGTGTGTGGAAGGCTGTGGTCCAAGGCCATGTTTGCTGGCTATAAGCAAGGGTCTCCAGAACCAGCGGGAGCACACAGCTCTTCTTAAAATTGAAGATGTTTATGCTCGAGATGACACTGAATTCTTTCTAGGCAAGAGATGCACTTACATGTACAACGCAGAGGACAACACAGTGACTCCTGTTGGCAAACGGAACAAAACAGCGATGTGGGGAAAAGTAACTTATGCTTATGGAAACAGTGGCAAGGCTCATGCCGAATTCCAAAGGAATCTTTCTGCCAAAGCCATTGGCTGCAGAATCTGTGAGATGCCGTACCCCTTAAGGACTTAAACTGCCTGTAAAGTAAATAAATAAAGGTGTATATTTTCAATAAATAAATAAATACAATTACATACATGGCTTGTGTTATATATTATTTTCTTTGTTCCTTCAGCATAGGGACCATATTTTATCCATTTGTAGATACTTAGAAGGGTGCCTAGCATATTTGGGGTGATAAAAAAAATTGCTTAATGAAGTAATGAACACCAAAAGGATTTTTAGGATTGTGATTGTTCACGACTCTCACTGCATGTAACAGAAAAATCTCGAAATAACAGTGGTTTGAAAAATTCAGATGTTTATTTTTCACACAAAAAAAAGAGGTTCAGAGCTAGGCACCTGAGAACCACACCAGGACTCCACACATTCGAGAGGGACAGGGGCTCCTCCAGCTTTCTGCAAATCTTGCGTTTTCAAAGGTGCTCATCAGATACAGAGTTGCAAATGATGCTGAAATAGACCACACGTAAATCTGTGTTTACCTCCATCATAATCCATTTTAGTGCAAGAGCTTCTATGGGGGGAGGGTAGATCACAGAAAAGCATCCAGGTACATTGTTTTTGAAATATTTACACTTAACAGGGAAATGTTTTACTTAGGTACCTAGAAGAATGTGTAGTTAGCATGTCTTCTAGTCTCTCCTTCAAATATCAGATGTTTCCAGCAAGCTATTGCCAAGGGCTGGATCAGAAGCAGGACTGAAATCTCCTAGGAGTGCTTGTAGAGCCTCTGTTTTGTGCTGTTGATTAAAGAGAGAGCCATATGCTTTAGGTAACAGGTGTGCAGGTGGCAAAGACGACATTCTGTTATGCAAATTTAGTATCCTAACTGGTATGCTAGCCCAGAAAAGGGGCTACCAGACTTGTGCACAACAGCTGATAACAGGGTGTCGGTGCAAAGGCAGTATTTACTCTAAAAAAAGAGCCTTGAGTCAAGGCAAGCACTTGAACAAGAATTTGGTTGCAAATCCTTGCCCAAGGAACGGATGAGTAAGGTTTGGACTGGTAAAAGGCAGGTGGAACCATCTGGTAATTTCCACCGTAAAATACTCTATGCAGAGTCTAGGTAGGAGAATGAGTTTTAGGAGGGTGGACCCTGAAGAGTTACCCCCAAGATATATTCCAAGATTCTGAATAAGTCAGGCTGAGGCTAAGGACTTTGTTCTGGTTGAACTTTAGATACAGTTCTAATATTTTCGGTGATTATAGTTTTTGTTTCTTTAATGTTCAGGTAGCCTGATAGCAAATTTCACTCACACTATAACCTGAATGTGCGGTATAAGTGCAACTCTTTTTATTTGTTTCTCTTTGTTTTTTGTTTTGTTTTTTTTTTCCCCCCAAGTCTTTCCCGGTTGTGGCATTCTACATCAAGCTTCTCGTTGGAAAGGATCCCCTCTCTCCACTTAGATGAACTGTATGGACTAGGTTCTTCAAGCTTGGCTGGTGCCACACTAAAGGACAAGAATTTGAGAAATTTTCGTTCAAGAAAATGGTTTAGGTTGCTTGGCTTATGCTGTGTAACCCCTTGAGATGTCAGAAACTGAATGTTCCCACAGTATTTCTCTTTGAATCCCACTTGTAATATATTCTCTTCTTTCTTTAAGGAGGTGGATTCCCAGGGAAGCCAGATGAAGGTCATTTATTTGTTAAGACAAATGAGGAAATTGCACTGAACTTTTAAAAAGCACATCCACCCTTTCAGCTAATCCCTACCTCCTTGATTCTAGAAGTTCATAGTTGGCATGATCTGGGATGCTTAGATCATAAGTCTTCTGAGAGCAGAGATCCTGGTTGTTGTTTCCCACTGTACACCGAGCTCCTCAGACACTACTTTGAGGACTCTGTAATCAACCAGTAAATATTTTTTGAATGAATGAATAAACCATGAAGAAGTTGGAATCTATACCCAGATGGAGCAGATTAACCCAAAGATGACTCACATTCATCTAAGTCCAAGAAAATTCATTCCCTGTAATGCTAAAAAGAAAGTAGATGTGGACCATTGAACAGATGAATCGTAAACAAGTGAGTCTCCAATTTGGGGCAGATGCAGAACACTCCAGATTAATTGTTGTGTGGATTGCACTTTGAAAATATTCTGAATGCACTGTGACTGAAGAGAACATTAGAGGAAATAATTTGGCAAAAACTGGAGGCCATCCAAAAAATGGTATAAAACTTGTTTCCGTAGTGTAGTGGTTATCATGTTCGCCTCACAAAAAATGGTATAAAACTTGACAAATGGAGAGTCAAGATGGCAGAGGAGTAGCAGACTGAGAAGACATCAGGTCACAGGAGTTCAGCTAGATAGTTATCAAACCATTCCAAACACATACAAACCCAATAGGAGATGGAAGAGAAGAAGAGCAGCAATTCTAGAAACAGAAAATTGACCACTTTCTGAAAGGTAGGACATGCAGAGAAGTGAATCCAAAGCTACAGGGAGACAGACCGTGGCAGGGAGGGACTGGCTCCTGGCAAGTGGTGGAGCAATGGAGCACAAAATCCGAACTTTTAGAAGTCTGCTCCACTGAGGGATGGTGATCCAGAGGCTAAGCGGGGGTGGAACCCTCACAGGGACAGTGTGGTCTCAGGTACCATGGAGTCACAGAAGGATCAGAGGTGTCTGAGTGTGGCAGAGTTGCCAGGTATCAGAACACGGAAGCTGGCAGCAGAGATGGAGCTGAGGAGTGAGCTCTCAGCTTGGGGTTCCCTTAAACTATGATCTGTGACACAATTGGGCCATTGCTCTTTGAGCAGGAACCCCACAAGTGGCAGATCTCAGGAAACTTACATTCCTCCTCCAGGAGAAGCAACTCAGGAACACGCGGTAGGAATCTGCTGGGTTTGGAGACGTCAAGCAGGCTGTGGGCCAGAGATAGAAATGCTCGGTCATAGGCCAGGTGAGCTCAGAGCGGGGTAGGAGACCAGGGAGACAGGAGGGATTGACAGCTTTTCTCTGAGGGCACACTGAGGAGCAGGGCCTGATCTCTCAGCTCCTCTGGGCTGGAGACTGGGCGGCCGCCATCTTCATTCCTGTCCTCCAGAGCTCTATGGAAAGTGTTCAGGGAACAAAACCTCCAGACAGTGAACATGAGCAGATTGCTTAGCCCGGCCCCTGGCAAGGGTGGTGCAATTCTGCCTCCCGCAGAGACATTTGAGAGTCACTACAACAGGCCCTTCCCCCAGAAGATCAGCAAGAACATCCAGCCAAGACCAAGCTTACTGATCAAAGAGAGCAGTGGAATTCCAGAGAAGGGGAAAGCAAAGCATGGAATTCATGGCTTTCTCCCCATGATTCTTTAGTCTTGTGAAGTTAATTAAATTTTTTAAATTTTACTTTTTTCTTATTCTAATTTTTTAAACTTTTCCTCTTTCCTCTTTTAATGTTTTTTAACTAGTTTATCGTAACGATACCTTTCTAAAAAATTTTTTTGAGCCTTCATTATTATAGTCATATTATATCCTTCATTGTATCTAACTTTATTTTTGTATTTGTATCTAACATAAATTTAGATACATATTGTATTTAACTTTATTTTGTGTATACATATATAGGTTATACATATAACCTATATGTATATTTTTGGGATACAATTCTTCTAATAGATCAAAATATACCCTAAATTTAGCACAGGGCTTTGTTCTAGTCTCCAGCCTGAGCAAATTCTCTCCACTTTCTTTTTCTTTCTTTTTCCAACAAACTTATCTTATCAATTCCTTTTTTAGAACTTCTTTTTAAATTGTCATCTTTACAGTCATATTCTATACATTCATCATGTTTACTATTATTTTTGTATATATATAATTTTTCTTTCTTTAAAATTTTGGGAGGTAGTTTCTTCTAAGAAACCAAAATACACCCAAAATCAAGTATCAAGTGGGTGGCTCTGTTCTATTCACCAGTCTAATATATATATATATATATATTATATATATATATATATATTATATATATATATAGAGAGAGAGTATACATATACAAAATTTATACTTTTTTATTTATACATATTTATATAAAATTTATTATACATATACAAAAATTAAAAAAAAATTTTTTTACTCCCTTTCTTCTCCCCCCAATTTGGGGGTCTCTTCTGATTTGGTAAGCATACATTTTTCTGGGGTCTTTGGCACCTTTTTAGTATTTTATTCTCTCATTCATATATTCTTATCTGGATAAGGCAGAAAAAGTCACCACAAAAAAAAGAACAAGAGGCAGTACCAAAGGCTAGGGACCTAATCAATACAGACATTGGGACTATGTCAGATCTAGAGTTCAGAATGATGATTCTCAAGGTGCTAGCTGGGCTCAAAAAAGACAAGGAAGATTTTAGAGAAACCCTGTCTGGAGAAATAAAATCCCTTTTCTGGAGAAATAAAAGAACTAAAATCTAACCAAGCTGAAATCAAAAAAGCTTTTAATGAGGTGCAGTAAAGAATGGAGGCTCTTACTTCTAGGATAAATGAGGCAGAAGAGAGAATTAATGATACAGAAGACCAAATGATGAAGAATAAAGAAGCTGAGCAAAAGAGACAAGAGAGACAAACAACCGCTGGACCACAAAGGGAGAATTCAAGAGATAAGTGATACCATAAGATGAAACAATATTAGAATGACTGGGATTTCAGAAGAAGAAAGAGAGAGGGGGGCAGAAGGTATATTGGAGAGAATTATAGTAGAGAATTTCCCTAATATGGCAAAGGGAACAAGCATCAAAATCCAGGAGACACAGAGAACCCCCCTTGAAATCAATAAAAATAAGTCCACACCCCATCATCTAATAGTAAAACTTACAAGTCTTACCAACAAAGAAAATCCTGAAATCAGCTCCAGACAAGAAGTCTGTAACATACAATGGTAAAAATATTAGTTTGGCAGCAGAGTTATCCACAGAGACCTGGCAGGCCAGAAAGAACCAGCATGATATATTCAGAGCACTAGTTGAGAAAAACATGCAGCCAAGAATACTATATCCAGCTAGGCTATCATTGAAAATACAAGGAGAGATAAAAAAGCTTCCAGGACAAACAAAAACTAAAAGAATTTGTGAACACCAAACCAGCCCTACAGGAAATATTGAAAGGGGTCCTCTAAGCAAAGAGAGAGCCTAAAAGTAGTAGACCAGAAAGGCACAGAGACTATATACAGTAATAGTCACCTTACAGGCAATATGATGGAACTAAATTCGTATCTCTCAATAGTTACCTTGAATGTAAATGGGCTCAATGCCCCAATCAAAAGACACAGGCTAGCAGAATGGATAAAAAAACAAAACCCATCAATATGCTATGTACAAGAAACTCATTTTAAACCCCCAAACACCTCCAAATTTAAAGTGAGGGGGTGGAAAACAATTTACCATACTAATGGGCATCAAAAGAAATCTGGGGTGGCAATCCTTATATCAGATAAATTAGATTTTAAGCCAAAGACTATAATAAGATATGAGGAAGGACACTATGTCATACTCAAAGGGCCTTTCCAACAAGAAGATCTAACGATTTTAAAGATCTATGCCCCTAACATGGGAGCAGCCAACTATATAAACCAATCAATAACAAAACCAAAGAAACACACTGACAATAATACAATAATAGTAGGGTGCTTTAACGCCCCCTCGCTGAAATGGACAGATCATCCAAGCAAAAGATCAATAAGTAAATAAAAGCCTTAAATGACACACTGGACCAGATGGACATCACAGATCTATTCAGAACGTTCCATCCCAAAGAAACAGAATGCATATTCTTCTGTAGTGCACATGGAACATTCTCCAGAATAGATCACATCCTGGGTCACAAATCAGGTCTCAACCAGTACCAAAAGATTGGGATCATTCTCTGCATATTTGCAGACCACAATGCTCTGAAGCTAGAGCTCAATCACAAGAGGAAAGTTGGAAAGAACCCAGATACATGGAGGCTAAAGAGCATCCTACTAAAGGATGAATGGTTCAATCAGGAAATTAAAAAAGAATAGAAAAAATTCATGGAAACAAAAGATAATGAAAACACAACTGTTCAAAATCTGTGGGACACAGCAAAGGCAGTCCTAAGAAGAAAGTATATAGCGATACAAGCCTTTCTCAAGAAACAAGAAAGGTCTCAAGTACACAACCTAACCCTACACCTAAAGGAGCTGGAGAAAGAATAGCAAATAAAGCCTAAACCCAGCAGGAGAAGAAAAATAATAAAGATCAGAAGAGAAATCAATGAAACAGTAGAGCAAATCAAGAAAACTAGGAGATGGGTTTGTTTGTTTGTTTGTTTGTTTTAGGAGCTGGTTCTTTGAAAGAATAAGATTGATAAACCCCTGGCCAGACTTATCAAAAAGAAAAGAGAAAGGGCCCAAATAAATAAAATCATGAATGAAAGAGGAGAGATCATAACCAGCACCAAAAAATACAAACAATTATAAGAATATATTATGAGCAACTATACGCCAGCAAATTTGACAATCTGGAAGAAATGGATGCATCCCTAAAGACATATGAACTACCAAAATTGAACCAGGAAGAAACAGAAAACCTGAACAGACCCATAACCAGTAAGGAGATTGAAGCAGTCATCCAAAATCTCCCAACAAACAAGAGCCCAGGGCCAGATGGCTTCCCAGGGGAATTCGACCAAACATTTAAGGAAAAATAATACCTATTCTTCTGAAACTGTTCCAAAAAATAGAAATGGATAGAAACTTCCAAACTCATTTTATGAGGCCAGCATTACCTTGATTCCCAAACCAGACAAAGACCCCATCAAAAAAGAGAATTGCCAACCAATATCCTTGATGAACACAGATACAAAAATTCTCACCAAAATACTAGCCAATAGGATCCAACAGTACATTAAAAGGATTATTCACCACGACTAAGTGGGATTTATTCCAGGGCTGCAAGGTTGGTTCAACATCCGCAAATCAATCAATGTGATACAATACATTAATAAAAGAAAGAACAAGAACCATATGATACTCTCAATAGATGCTGAAAAAAGCATTTGACAAAGTACAACATCCATTCTTGATCAAAACTCTTCACAGTGTAGGGATAGAGAGTAGATACCTCAATATCATCAAAGCCATCTATGAAAAAACCACAGTGAATATCATTCTCAATGGAGAAAAACTAAGAGCTTTTCTGCTAAGGTCAGGAACACAGCCAGGATGTCCATTATCACCACTGCTATTCAACATAGTACTAGAAGTCCTAGCATCAGCAATCAGACAACAAAAAGAAATAAAAGGCATCCAAATCGGCAAAGAAGAAGTCAAACTCTCACTCTTTGCAGATGATATGATACTTTCTGTGGAAAACCCAAAAGACTCCACTCCAAATCTGCTAGAACTTGTACAGGAATTCAGTAAAGGGTCAAGATATAAAATCAATGCTCAGAAATCAGTTGCATTTCTATACACCAACAACAAGACAGAAGAAAGAGAAATTAAGGAGTCAATACCATTTACAGTTGCACCTAAAACCATAAGATACCTAGGAATAAACCTAACCAAAGAGGCAAAGAATCTATACTCATAAAACTATAAAGTACTCATGAAAGAAATTGAGGAAATGGAAAAATGTTCCATGCTCATGGATTGGAAGAACAAATATTGTGAAAATGTCTATGCTACCTAAAGCAATCTACACATTTAATGCAATCCCTATCAAAATACCATCAATGTTTTTCAAGGAAATGGAACAAATAATCCTAAAGTTTATATAGAACCAGAAAAGACCCCAAATAGCCAGAGAAATGTTGAAAAAGAAAACCAAAGTTGGCGGCATCACAATTCCAGACTTCAAGCTCTATTACAAAGCTGCCATCATCAAGACAGTATGGTACTGGCACAAAAACAGACACATAGATCAATAGAAAGGAATAGAGAGCCCAGAAATGGACCCTCAACTCTATGGTCAACTAATCCTTGACAAAGCAGGAAAGAATGTCCAATGGAAAAAAGTCAGTCTTTTCAAAAAATGTTGTTGGGAAAATTGGACAGCCACATGCAGAAAAATGAAACTGGATCATTTCCTTACACCACACACAAAAATAGACTTAAAATGGATAAAAGACCTCAATGTGAGACAGGAATCCATCAAAATCCTTGAAGAGAACACAGGCAGCAACCTCTTCAACTTCAGCTGCAGCAACTTCTTCCTAGAAACATCGCCAAAGACAAGGAAGCAAGGGCAAAATCAACTACTGGGACTTTATCAAGATCAAAAGCTTTTGCACAGCAAAGGAAACAGTCAACAAAACCAAAAGACAACTGATAGAATGGGAGAAGATATTTGCAAATGGCATATCAGATAAAGGGCTAGTATCCAAAATCTATAAAGAACTTATCAAACTCAACACCCAAAGAACAAATAGTCCAATCAAGAAATGGGCAGAGGCCATGAACAGACATTTCTGCAAAGAAGACATCCAGATGGCAAACAGACACATGAAAAAGTGCTCCACATCACTTGGCATCAGGGAAATACAAATCAAAACCACAATGAGATACCACCTCACACCAGTCAGAATGGCTATAATTAACAAGTCAGGAAACGACAGATATTAGCGAGGATGTGGAGAAAGGGGAACCCTCCTACACTGTTGGTGGGAATGCAAGCTGGTGCAGCCACTCTGGAAAACAGCATGGAGGTTCCTCAAAAAGTCAAAAATAAAGCTACCCTATGACCCAGCAATTGCACTGCAAGGTATTTACCATAAAGCTACAAATGTAGTGATCCAAAGGGGCACGTGCACCCGAATGTTTATAGCAGCAATGTCCACAATAGCCAAGCTATGGAAAGAACCTAGATGTCCATCAGCAGATGAACGGATAAAGAAGATGTGGTATATATATACAATGGAATACAATGCAGCCATCAAATGAAATGAAATCTTGACATTTGCAATGACACAGGTGTAACTAGAGGGTATTATGCTGAGTGAAATAAGTCAGTCAGAGAAAGACAATTATCATATGATCCACCTGATATGAGGAATTTGAGAGGCACAGTGGGGGGTTTGAGGGATAGGGAAGGAAAAAATGAAACAAGATGGGATCAGGAGGGAGACAAACTGTAAGAGACTCTTAATCTCACAAAACAAATTGAGGGTTGCCAGGGGGAGGAGGATAAGGAGAGGGTGGTTGGCTTATGGACATTAGGGAGGGTATGTGCTATGGTGAGTGCTGTGAAGTGTGTAAGCCTAATGATTCACAGACCTGTACCCCTGGGGCAAATAATACATTATATGTGAATTTAAAAAAAAAAAACTTGACACCACACACACACACACACACACAGTTAGACACAATCTGAATTAGATCAGGGATTGTCTCAAAGTCAATATCCTAGTTGTGCTGTTACACTATAATTTTATAAAATGTTACCATTGGAGGAACATCTGGGCCGAGTGTATGAAGACTCTATCATCTTTCAGAATTGCATTAAACCTATAATTATTTCAATATAATTCCAATAAAAGCAAAAAATAATAGTACTAAAAAGAGAGAAGAGACCATTGTGAGATGGTCTGCCAAGGATACTGCCAAGGAGAACGAAAATTGGGGGCCACTAAATTAACATGGGGACACAGCAAGTCTGACTATATTTGTGGGAGTTTTCTCAGCTTTAGATGATGGAGCAGATGCTTAAAGTGCATATTTTCTCTAGAGTCAAAACTAGGATCCATAAAATTTTAAGAGTTCATGAGTTTCAAGTCAAGAGATTTAAGGTCAAGAGAAAGAATTCATGAAGGCAAGGAAGTTTGATGCTCTTGGTACCCTTTTGGCAGGGGTCACATCAGAGGGGGCCACTATTCCTATTTCCTTATTGTTGGCCCTGACAGTTCAACTTAATACTCACTTTGAGGTTTATATAATCCAGTTTTAGAAAAGGATGTTTTTCTTTTTAACCTTGCCAGTTTTTTCCTTTTCCTTCTTAAAAGTCTTTGTTAGGGGTGCCTGGGTGGCCCAGTCAGCTGAGTGTCCTACTCTTGGTTTTGGCTCAGGTTATAATTTCAGGGTGGTGAGATCAAACCCTACCTCTTGCTCTGCACTCAGTGGGAAGTTTGCCTCAGATTCTCCCTCTCTCTCTCTCTCTCACTCATAAATCAAATAAATAAATAAATAAGTCTTTATTGAACTGAAATATAGGATTATCCAAAGACGGCAGTCAAGAAGGGTTTATCTATAGTTTATCTGTCATTTTTGGCTAGGTAAACTGAGGTAGATACCTTGAGACCATGCTTCAAATCTTTTGATCAACTCCTGTAATATTATTAGCTTTCTAATTTCATAGCCTCACATACACATAGTTTTGTGTATGATCAGATTCATCCAATTTTAGTGTTGGTTTTAGTCTTAATTTTTTGTTGTAATTAGTGTTAGATATGTCAAGATAGGAAATTCCTTCAATTTGACCCCATAACAAAATCAATGTTTTCATTTGTCCGTTGTCTTTTAAAGTTGTCCATATATGTATTCAATTTTTATATATTTTAGCAATATAACTCCAATTTTAAGTTATTCATTTTTACTTAGCATTATACCACCTGATTCTCCATTTTTGTTCTATGGATTCATTCAATTAACATTTTTAATTATTAATAAGCACCTGACATTGTGGTTAGGGTAAGTTTAAGGGGAACTAATGTCTTTTAATCCAATTTAAAATACTTATTTTGAAAATAGAGGGGGGAAAAATGAAAATAGAGAAAAGCAAATATGTAAAGATTACTTAATAGACAGTGATAATCCCTCTTGACTAGAAATGTAAGTGAAGTATATCCCACGTTCACCCAATTTGCCATCAGTGAGTCATGATGCAATTCATTTAGCCCTTGTGGATTCATGCAGACATGTCTGGTGAAATGATCAAGAGGGATGAATCTTCACTCTTCTTGTTTTCTGTAGATGACATTTTAAAGAACCATTGCCAAACCTGTCATTCAATTTCCCAACAAGTGTTCAGTCAGGTAATGTATGCTGAAAATTGTCAAAGGGATTCCACACATTAAAGGAATCTGTGTGCCCATTAGGGGCAAGGATTGATATATAATTATAGGCCAGGCTGATCCCATCAGGAAACTGGACGAGGATGTGGAGTCCATTCTCGCTATCTGAATAAAATGAATCCTGTTCACCTGGTATTCTATAAGATAACCTTCTAATGACAGTAAAAATCAATCCAGCCAGAGGCTTTTCTTCCACTAGGATTCCTTGGCCTTGAAGCTTGAGAATGCAAGGCAGAAATGAAGATTCACATGAGGAAGGATATTCTGAAACATGGCGCATTCTGTAAACAGGTGACGTTAAAGTCTAAAAGAAACATTATAAAGTCTATTATATGTTTGCTTTTCTATTTTGCCTCATTTAAGAACAAGATGATTCGTCACCTGAAGGCACTTTCTTAGACCCTGTCACTGTCAGGAAAAAAAAAAAAAGAGTATTTCTCTTTGAGGACTTAACCTTAAATGGCTCTCTAGTTGCTGACCTATAGTTGGCTAAGCCTAGCTTCTCAGAGCCAGGCATAGCGGTAAAGGGAAGAACGTGGACCTATCAGTCCATCTGCAGAGGGAAAGTCTTGCAAAGAAATCATACAGATGCAGGGCAAGAGAGTGTTCTGTGACTGCTGAGAAAAAGATTGGCTGAGGGTTTGGGTTAAGCTTCCCAGGGAGAGAGGAACAGAACAATTTGCCTGAGTGTTTGTACTGATGAAAATGTTATCACACAGGATTCTACCTCATGAGGAGAATATTGGTTAAAACCTTGACACTTTTATTCGCTTTGCTTTCAGTGTGATAGCCTCTTGCTCATCCCCAGGAGGGCCTGTAGAAGACCCTGACCTTTCTTACCTGGACTCCTTGACTCAATTTCCTCTCTTGAGAGGTGAGATTAGTGTTATTTGGATGTGCACAGCATCTGAGTCCTTGAAGGGCTGCAGAATTCTGGGCTGGTTCTGGTTGTGAAAGAAAGGAATAGGTCTTTTATAGAGAGGAGTGTCAGGACACCTTGTCTGTTTTATCTTAGAGATACCCCAGGGACTGACTGCATCTTCAGTTCTTTCTTGTTCCTTTTTATGTTGAGAAAAGAGGGTAGAGAAATTGGTATACAGGACTTTTGAAGTCTAGGTTTTGCGAGAAGAGATTCAATTTACCCAGGTTTTTGTTTGAAAGGCTGGAAGTTGTTAAGAGGATTCGAATACCATTATCAACTGTGTTCTTGTCTCTCTGAGGCTGAGGACCATAGATTTGTTTCTAAAATAAAATAAAATATATAGAGAAAATTCTGAGTTTCAGTGTACACCTTCTGGTAAGGTAAAGGCCAATAGTCCTAGGTTATAGACTATTTTTCCAAGAGCTCATCTGAGCGACTGCTGCAGCTGGGCTCTTGTTCTCCTTGTAGAATATTTTGGCCTGTGATTTTTCTCGCCGAGAGCTATGATTTTAGATGTGGAGGTATCAGCCTTCCTCAGGGGACCATCTCTGTGATCCGGGCATCTTTTAGATCTGTTACAGATGACCTGACTCCCTGTAGCCACTACAATAACAAAACAAGCCCTATATTCACTAAAACAGCTAACAGCTCAAAAGAAATGTCCTGTCACTAATTTGAGAAAGTTCTATTTGATTTAAAACCAACCAACCAACCAACCAACGAATCAACCAATCAACCAATCCTTAATACTGTGAAGGACAGGTTGAAACCGTAAATTCAAGTCTTTGGTTGAGATTTCCAATGGAGGTCTCCAAGGGGCCTGGTGATTCAGTTAGCTGATGGGAGCTGATTTAAAGCTACAGTGTAATAAACCTTCAAGGGAAAGGTAATTTACAGCATGGAGTGAGATTTGGGCATGGGCAGATGATTCAGCTAATTTCTCTGTTGGGTCAGCTGCATTGAAAATTTGGACCAAGAAAACATATTTTTTTTCTTCTCAC
The DNA here is from genome assembly GCF_902655055.1 of Lutra lutra. Lineage (NCBI taxonomy): Eukaryota > Metazoa > Chordata > Mammalia > Carnivora > Mustelidae > Lutra > Lutra lutra. Next base: position 11,044,537 of record NC_062283.1, on the reverse strand, counting down.
TGAGATCCTCATCCCCCTTTCCCCTCTACTCCGTAGGACCATGAAGTGCTTTGACTTGCTTTATAGACTAAAGGTTATAAAGCAAGGGTTTATTGATCTTACTTCCAACAAAACATCTTTCATTTTCATTAAATAATGAGCCTAAAATCTGGTATGTTACAAGTAATACACTTGTACTTTGCATATTTACAATGTGTTAAACATGCAGTTAAGATGAAGCTAATTTCTCAAAGCTCTATTAGAAACTGCATGAATTATTCGAATCAAACTACAACACAAATTCAGACATCAAAAAAAAAAAATCCTCAGAAAAATACATATCCCGGATTCTCAAATCTTCATGAAGCTGAAACATTTTTCATATTCTTTCTCCTTATAAGAGTATCAGGTTATCAGTAGAAATAATTTTAAGATTTAGGAAAAGATAAAGAGGAAGGTAAAACTCAATTTGAATCCACTTATAATAATAACATAAAAAAAAATACCTAGGAATAAATTCAACAAAAGAAGTATAAGTTTATATACTGAAGACTAAAAGGCATTGTTGAAAGAAATTAAAGGAAATCTAACTAAATGAAAAAAAATCCCATGTTCATGGATCAGAAGACTTAGTATTATTAAGGTGGTACTACTCCCCAAACTGATCTACAAATTCATTGTGACCTGTATTAGAATCCTAGCTGCCTTTTGTTGGGCAGAAAGAAATAAACTGAACCCAGAATTCAGATGGAAATTTAAGAAACCCAAAATAGCCAAAAGAGTCTTGAGAAAGAGAAACAAAGTTTAAAGAATCATACTTCCCAATTTCAAAATTTAATACAAAGCTACAATAATCAAGATGGTGAGGTACTGGTGTGAGTCTAGACATACAGATCAATGGAATAGCATTGAGAGTACAGAATTAAACTCTTATATTTGTGAATTTGTGATCAACTGATTTTTGACAATGGTGCCAAAATCCCCCTTAATAGGGGAAAAACAGTCTTTTCAACAAATGGTGATTGAACAACTGGATATCCATGAAAAAGAAGGAAATCTGACTCTTTCCTCAAACAGTATACAAATATTAACACAAAATGGATTGTAGACCTAAATATAACTGCTAAACTATAAAACTCCTTGAAGAAAACATAGGCATACATTTTGTGACCTTAGATTAGTCAATGAACTCTTAGATACAACATCTAAACCACAAGCAACAAAATAAAATATAATGGAACTTAATCAAAATTTAAAACTTTTGTGCTTCAAAGAACACTATCAAGAAAATGAAATGGGAGAATATATTTGAAAGCATGTATCTGAAAGGGATTTGTATATAGACTATATAAAGAACTTCTATAACTCATTAATAAAAAGACAAATAACCTAATTGAAAAATAGTCAAAAGATCTGAATAGACATTTCTCCTAAAAGGACATATATGCCTTCTTAGGATATATGGTGGGTTCAGTTCTGGACCACTGAAATAAAGCAAGAATTACCAAAATGTGACAGAGAAACATGAAATGAGCAAATGATCCAGGAAAAAAAATGTCACTGACAGGCGTGCTTGCTGCAAGATGGCCACAAACCTTCAACTTGTAAAAAATGTGGTATCTGTAAAGTGCAATAAAGCAAAGCCTGTACAAAGGGCTAGTAAACACATGAAAAGATGCTCAACATCTTTAGTCATCTGGGAAACATATATCAAAACCATAATGCAGTACCATTTCACATCCCCTAGGATGGCTAATATAAAAATGACAGATAAGTAACAGATGTTGGGGAGGTTGTGGAGATATTGGAACCCTCATACACTGCTGGTGGGCTTTTTAAATGATGCAGCCACTTTGGAAAGCAGTTTGGTAGTTCCTTAAACTGTTAAACATAGAGTTATTTCGTAGTTCAGCAATTCTACTCCTGGGTATAGAACCACGAAAATTGAAAATACATGTCCATGTAAACGTGCACCCAAATGTTCACAGAAGAATTATTTTAATAGCCAAAATGTAGAAATAATAAAAAAATGTCTATCAACTAATGAATGGATAAATAACAATGTGAGATATTCAGGCAGTGGAATGCTATTCTACAACAAGAAGAATAGAAGTATTACTACATGGTACAACATAGATGAACTTGAAATGAAAGAAGCTAGTCACAAAAGTCTATACATTGTCTGCTTCTATTTCTATGTTATTTCCAGAAAAGGCAAATCCACAGGACAGAAAGTAGATTAGTGATTGCCAGGGTCTGGGTATAGGGAACAATGGGAGAGTGGCTGTAATGTGTACAGAGTTTCCTTTTGGGATAATGGAATGTCTTAATACTAGGTATTGTTGATAGTATACAACTCTGTGGATATGCAAAAAAAAATCAAATTTTATACCTTAAAAAGATGAACTTTATAGTACGTAAATTATGTCTCAATAAAGTTTAAAAAAATGAGTTAGTCATCACTTTTAAATCAAGGTGGCACTTGTGAGAAAACAAACAACAACAAAAAAATAAGTCAATCTGAGACCAATAGAGCTAACCACTATTAACATGGGGAGGATACATATGTATCTTTGTCATACACACATGCACACACACACGAACACACTCACATTATTTTCACAAACTTTTGATCACACAGTTTGCTTCTTTCAAGTAACAGCATAGACTTTGCTCCAGGAACACCATGTAGTTTTCTAAAGCAGGTTTTTCCCAAAAGGTAGGAAGAATAACACTGGGGTGACTCAGGCTGATTTTAGCTAAGACTCAGTTGAACATTTTTTTATTTTAATACTTCCCTGTTTAGGTTACTGGGTACTGAAAAATATAATCAGCGCATCAAATGCATGTCATAGATACCATCATTTAGGATAAGAATGAGTGGGAATATGTGCTTTAAAACTTGAGTCAATTTAAAGAAATGTATTAAGTATAGAATAGTAGAGCCAAACATTGGGGAAAAGTAGTACTGAAATAGCCAGTTTGAAAAAAACTCTTCCAAAATATTATTTTTCACTGCATCTTAGTATTGTGCTGCATGGATCTAATATCACTCAATCTGTACTGATAGGGCACTGGGTTACTTACAACTAGGAGTTATTATTCTGGTGAGTCTCTCCATGGCCCACTTGGTGCCCTGTTTGCCATGGCTGGCCAGAGGTGGGTCACTGAGGAGGAAGAAGACAATGAAGGAGTTTCTAGTGATTCCCGAAAGCAGACTCCTTTGGTAAAGGTTTAGGTGTAGGTTCAGAATGTAAATTTACCCAATGGATGCACTGAGGATATTTGAAAGCTACATATTCTCATGGTAAGGAAGGAAGGAGAAAAGAGGGATGGCCAACAGTCATCGTGAATTTAACCACTCTCCTTCCCCTTTGTGCCCCTCACCCCACACCCTGTCCTCTCCAGGATTTATAACCGAATGGGTCCTGAACCAGTGATCAGGACAACTTGGGGCTGTTCCCACAAGAGACCCTCTCTTTTCCTCTCATTGCAATCTTTTTCCTTCCACGCCCTCCCCAAGCAAATGGGCTCAGAACGGCAAGCCCATTTTGTAAAACAAGCTCTTAGAAGGACAAAATGCCTGATCTGTGTTTAAAAGGCAACACCATGTATTTAGAAATAACCTGCTTTCAGGAAATTCAGAACAATCTTCTTAAAGTTATGCTGGAGCTAGCCAATTTCTCTTTTAGGGTCACTTGTTTGTATTAATAGAAATCCATCTGCATAAAGTGACAGTCTACGTTCCTGTTCCCCCGCCTGTCACCAGATGGAGACTTGGTCAATGTGGGATGCTGTCTTTCACACAGATGCCAGCATATATAAAAAGACAAGTTATTGGTGGAAATTATAATAGATGGAGATTAGGACCATTCTAAAACAGACTTGGATCCCTGCTTTTGACACAGGAAATGTTGTTTACACCATTTCAGTAGGATTGCCTAAAATATACCAGTTCCACGCTAAAGATAATTGCTTACACTACTTACTAACAGATAATGCATTCTTCTGAGTAAGTTTAAAAAAAAAATTTTAAAAAAAAGAAACTCTTCCAGCTAGCATTTATTTATTTATTTATCTTTTTTTACTCACCTTTCCTTGACGATGGAGTTTTGTTTCTCTTTCTTTCTTTCTTTTTTAATTAGTAAAAATAACAGAAGGAAGCAGGAGATGGCACGCCCTTCTAGGAGGCAGATGACTGGAAAGGGTAATTCTTTCCCTCTTGCTCTCTGTACCCAACCCCAGGCTACTTACTGACTCTGCTAAGTCCAACAGCTACTGACACCCATGGGCAGCTGGATGCAAATGGGGCCCGAAGCTCTGGTAGAGTCCTGGCAGAGGAGCGAAGGAAATGGTGTGCAGATTTCATCACAATGGCCTCACCAAGAATCTGGGAAAATGAATCTAGCCCACATGCTGCAGACCCAGAAAGCAGCTCATCCTGGGAAGAGTGACACCTTCTCCCACCCCATTTTGTACCATGCTAGAAGCCTCCCACCTTTTGTTTCCTGGAGGATCCTGCTCTACAAACAGAATCATGATTCCCAGGTGCAGCCTCCCTGGCTTCTAGAGGTTCTCAGTCCATTTTTCAGACTTCCCTGCTCTGCCCCATCACAGCCCACTTGCCCAGAGCTCTCATGATCCATCCAGAATCTTGACAGCCCTCTGTTTCCTCAACTCCAGAGTTTTTGTTGGAAGATCCAGAATTGGTCAGGGTTACCTTTGACCATAGAAATGATTACAGCAGCTTAGCTCTGTAACTGGAACTCCAGAAGAGGCAGCAGCCTCAGACCTCTGAATCTGCCCTACGTCATCAAGGATGACCTGCTCTACCATCCTCAATGTTTGGTTTTCGTCTTTGTGGTTACGAGATGGCTTTTTTCCATTCGTGGACGTCAAATCTGTTCCCAGGTAGGTTGAGAGATGAAGGGCTAAAGACACAAGTCAGCTGAGTCTGTCCTTTTTATTTTTATCAAGAAAAGAATAATTTCAGCAAGTGTCTCCCAGAAGACTCTTTGCTTTCAACCTACTGTCCAATACTGAGTAACAGTGCCTGCCACCTCTGTATTAAGGGAGTTTGAGGAAATGAATTTTTTTTAAGATTTTATTTATTTACTTGATAGAGAGAGGAAAAAAACCAAGCAGGTGGAGGTGCAGAAGGAGAAGCAGACTCCCTACTGAGCCAGGAGCCGAGAGAAGCAGGCTCTCAGGACTCGATCCCAGGGCCCTGGGTTTATTACCTGAGCCGAAGGCAGATTCTTTTTTTTTTTTTTTAATTTTATTTATTCATTTGACAGACAGAGATCACAAGTAGGCAGAGAAGCAGGCAGAGAGAGAGGGGGAAGCAGGCTCCCTGCTGAGCAGAGAGCCCGATGTGGGGCTCGATCCCAGGACCCTGGGACCACGACCCGAGCCGAAGGCAGAGGCTTTAACCCACTGAGCCACCCAGGCACCCCCCCGAAGGCAGATTCTTAACCAACTGAGCCACCTGGGCATCCTGGAAAGTGAATGTTTTGACCTGAGTACTTTGTAGTCCCTGACAACAATTGGCCTCTATTATGAGGAAGACAAACAGAATAGATATTGGGCTACACTGCAACCAGCCAGCCACATCCACCACAAACCAAGTCCAAGGGAAACACTGGACAACTTGAATAACGATGCTTCCATGTGCTTGAATTCCTGTGTTACTTCTACCTGGCAGTTCCTATAACCACCTCTGATCAGAACTTTCTTGACATTGCTGGTGACTGGAATCCTTAATCCCTCTAGACACAACGTTGGCCTGTTGGCCGAAGCCCTCAGCAGTCAACCCCATTGCTAGTTCCTGTTAAGTTCCCCCATTAAGTTTAATCCCTTTAAGTTCTGTGACATTTGCTTCCTGTTCTTTTCCAACCATTTCACATCGGTCTCATGCAAGCTCCCATTTTGTGGCCAGGACCGCAGGAGTTCATGACAACACAGAGTCTCACACATGGTGGGAAGCCATGAGGACTGGAGGAATCCCGGAGTGTTTAATTTGTAGAAGGAGGCATAGAAATACTGGGAGCTAAGATATTGGAATGATAAGAGTTTTCCATTTTTCCTGAACCTTCCATCCCAACTCCAGAGGCAATCTTTTGGTTTGTTTCTGGAATGTCCTGCAGAAAATTTCTGTTTACAAACATATATGGTAGAATTGTCCTAAATGTGATGTGGTTGGGTGTATACTAAACACCTGTTCTGTGACCTGCTATTTTTCAATGAACGGTATATCTTGGATATTTTTCCATGCCAGTTCGTAAAGCTCTGCCTAAATTTACTTGGCATTAGATGAAGTACCAAAATTTCTTAAACTATTCTCATACTGAAGGGCATTTACTTGCTTCCAGTTGTTACCCATAATGCTGCAGTGAACAGTTTTCCACAATGGACTTTAATCACCTCTGTGAGTATGTGTGTTGGACAATTTCCTACAAGCTTAACAGAAATTCACATTTATTGAAAAGAATGAAATTGGGATTGTCCCAGAAAATCTTGGTTGCATAGGCACAATAATTAAAACTATTTTCTGCTCACAAACAGCTCTGTAGATCTAAGTGAGAACTGATTTTCCCATTCACTACAAGCTACAATCGAAAGCCCAGGAAAATTCCTCTCTCTTTTGGTTTCTCCTTAGGGAACATTTCAATGATATTCCTGCCCCAGAAAAATCCGCAAGTTAATAAAAAAATATAAGATTTCTTAGTATTATATTTTGCAAAGTGCAGAGCATTAGTGGGTATGGAGATTTTAATAATACAAAAGGGAAAACAAAACAAAACACTTAGCCTGAAAATAGTTAGAAGACAACCAAAAGTGGTATGGGCTTTCTTTCTCTGCTTACTATACTGAAGGATGCCATTTTACTAGAAAATTTGGGTAGGGGTGGGGGGTATCATTTTAATAGTAAAAGAGAACTGCACATATCATGCATATAGTTTCAAATTTGTATAACTTTTTAAATTAACAGGAGAGTTTGAAGATATTTTATTCTTGCTCTAGGTCAGTCTGTGACTCTGGTCTCCTATGCATTGACCCCTGAATTAGGGATAACTCTGTGTCAAGATTTCACTGGACTAATACATTGACTTTTCTTTCCATTCCTCATTTTGTAAAAATGGGTTCTTGTGTGTGTGCATAAGCAGATTTAAGAGAACACTACAAGGGTAGTAGTAATGGAATCGGCCATGTTAACTACCATGAGAGTAACACCTTACTCCACGTTTAAGTCCAGAAATATTAAGGTCTAAGGTAGTAAAATGAGATGTAAGCCTCTAAAGTTGCAGATTGATTGACTGACTGACTGATTTTAGGTCAAGACAGGGAGAGGACAGGCAGATTTTGAAAATGTATATATATTTTTACTTATTTGAAAGAAGCAGTGAACAAAATTTTCTGTCCATCTCAAAAGGACTTTCAAGATGTCTCCAAGCATTTGTCAAAACCAGAAGTGCAGCATTTCATAGAATCTTTCTTAAAGCTTTAAATTTCTCTGTCATGCTCGGAGGCCTGCAGAATGATCGCTGTTTCTTTCACCTATCCTGATGTTATGTAAAAGTAAATCCTTTACCTTGTTTGTCTTTGTTCACAGTCCCTTTTTATAAAGATGAATGATGACCTTGTGACTTCTGAACACCAGTGATAGGTTATTTCAGGACTTTTTTTCCTCAATAGAGCAGACTCTTTTTTTTTTTTAACCTTTTATCTATTTTGGAGTTAAACATTGGCAGTATTACCTTGGCCCTCTTACTTTGGGAATCACACACACACACACACTCTCAGCGTCTTAAAGGGATTATCTCTTTAGTTCTTTTTTTTTCTTTTACACCTAAAATTCTTTCTACTTCTCCAGCTTTTTGTTTCTATTTGCCTCCGAAATCTGTTTAATTTGGTGGTGAGCTGATACGCATTCCATTTCCGGGTCTGAGATTACTGGTATTTTCAATGACCCTTCACAAGTAGGGACACTGAGGTACCAAAGGCGGTAAGGGGTTCTGCAGTGTCCTCTACTGACCACCCTCCCACTTTAAGTGAAGGGGTTATAAATGGTAACTAGAGTAACTGGCTAGAGAGACAGGAGTAGTGGCTGAATTCAGTCTTAGTCACTTGGGAAGGACTAGGCAAACATTGGGTTAACGTTCACAATAGATCCTCAATCTGGTGGGAGGGGGCAGGAGACGACCAGCCCCTCCAATGATGTCATCAACCATCTGGCTCAAGCAACCAGTCTCTGGTCTTCTATTATCTCAGTAAATCTGTATCTCCCAGCCCTGAATTAGAGGAAGCATGAATTCAGAGAGAACACTGGAAAGATCTAGATCCTAGTCTGGTTCAATGATTGTGAGTGTTGAAGCAGACGCTTCACCTTTTAGTTTTCTACTTTGTAAAATAAAGATTTGGTCTTTCACACTTAAGTTCTTTTCCAGCCCTGCGTACATTCTGTGAGTCTTACGAAAGTGGGTAAATGCCAAAGAATTATGAGAGATAATTCTAAGAAATAGCAGTGTTCTTTTGGTCTTCCACCTTTTTAAAAAATCATTTGCTAATTAGAGTAAATAATTATTTTATCAAGTGATTTTTTAAAAATAGAAATGATTCATGCTACTCTTAATGACTGGTAGTTTTTTAATTAGCTTAGGGAGAAAAAAGGTATCCACTCACTTCATTCATGTAAAGTACTGAACAATGAGTACCTTTCAGTTACCACGATAAACCGTGCTGGTAACACAAAGCTGAGTGACTCCCAGCCTCTAGGCTCAGGTAATACACAGTTTACATGCTAGCTCTAATATAGCTAGCTCAAACACAAAGTATAAAATGAGTATGATGAATCAGAACACAAATTCGGGAGAGGGGGATATTGCTCTCAGTAGGAAGATCTGGAAAGACTTAATGGAGAGGTTCAGGTCCTAGTACAAAGGAAGTATTCAGGAATTTTTGTTATAGAATGAATGAGGCTACATGTGAATAGGCCGTTGAGAATGAGTAGATATTAGTCACATTGAGATAAGCAAGTAGGGGACTGAGGCAGAGGGAATCATGTAGATAAGGGTGAGGCATTTTGGACACATATAGAAGACAGCTAATGTCTAGACAGATCTGACATCCCTGTGAGCCCTTTCTTGTAGCTCCTGCTCCTAGGCTGTTGATGAGTTCTTGGACTCTGTGTACACACGCATGCATGTGTGAGTGTGTGTGTGAGATCTGACGTTCAGGTTGCCAGGGCAAATGATGATTGTCAAGCAGGGATTTTCTTGTTTGACTCCCACCACCACACGAATCTCTAGATTTCTGTCCCAATTTCCTGGACCTGAACCCACAGTTAGTAATCAGCCTGCATTACAGCCTCTCTTAGATATAGCCTTGTCTCATTCTTGGTGTTTCAGCACTTTGAAGACATTGATCCACTATCTTCTGGCCTCTCTGGATTCTGAGATGTTCACAGTCCTTTGAATCATTGTTCTCCCACATGTCATGTGTCATTTTTCCCTAGCAGCTTTCAAGATTTTCTTTTTCATCTTTGTCTTTCAGTAGTTTGATAGTGATTTGTCAGGTGTGGTTTACTTTGAGATAATCATGTTTGGGGTATACTGAGCTGCTCTAATCTATAACTTTACATCTTTCTCCAATTTGGGAAGTTTTCAGCTCGAGTTTCTTTTTCATCTCTTTCTGGAATTCCCATGACATATATATTCCCATGACCTTTTGATATGGTTCTACAGGTCTATTTTCATTTTATTTTTTCCCTCCCTGTTCTTTAGATTGGATCATTCTTATTGCTTTATCTTTCAGCTCACAGACTCTTTCTTTTTGAGATGATAATCTCCATTCTGCTGTTGAATTTACCCGATGAATCTTTCAATTTTGAGATCTTTTATTTTTCAGTTGTGGTTTCTGATTAATTCCTTTTTATAGTTTCCATTTTTCTGTTGAGGACTCGTTTCTTTCTGTTCACTGTAAGTATTTTTACCTTTATTTTGTGGATCATAGTTATAATAGCTGCTTTGAAAGTCTCTACTTGAGAATGTTAACATCTGGGTCATCTCAGTGTTGACATATATTGCCTGTCTTTTCCCTTGAGAACTGGTTGCATTTTCTTAGCTTAATGTATTTTTAAGCAATTTTGGATTTTATCCTGGCCCTCATGAATATTCTTATGTAGATCCTTATTATAATTCTCTGGAAAGTGTTACCTTTTTTTTTTTTATTTGTTTGTTTGATTCATCAGACAATCAACTTAGTTAAGTTCCGGCTGAAAGTTCTGTTTTGCCTTCTGTGGGTGGTGCTTCTAATCTCAGTTCATCTTTTAAAGCTCTTGTTATGCTACTTTGAGTGTGTTCTGTGTGTGCACTACTCAGAGCTTCATGAGATCTGGGCTTCACGTTGGGTGTATTCAGCTCTCAAAGCCTTGCATGTTATTTTGGGTCTGACCGAGCACACCCTTGTGTGGGGTCATCAATAGAATGGTGGGACCCTTTTGGTAACTCTCCCCTCTCTATACTCTGGTCCACAAGGCCCCCTTCTTTCAGCTCTCAGTCCAGAAAATTGGAAATACTATCTCAGTTTTAGCAGGCTTCAGTGCTGACCCCTTCCCCAGCTCTGTGCTTGGGGCTGCCCTCAGGGCAAAGCTATGAGAAAAGAGAAAAAGAGAGAGAGAGATCGATCTGATAAATTCATTCCTTTGCAGGTCACTTCTCCAAGCTTCAGTTTCCATCTCCAATCTGCCTGCTTTGGCTTAATTTTTCTCTTCAGGTAATGGCTTCTTTATATTTTGTCCGGAGTTTTTAGAAGCATCTGTAGGAGAGGTAAACCGCGGTGCTCTGCTATGCCAGAGATGGAACCTATTCATGTGGAAAAGTACATCTTCAAGGAGCTTGGAGAGAACAAAGATGAGAGCAGGATGGGACAGGGTAGGCGGCAGGGTGGAGAGAAGGATGTTTTAGAAAGACAGGGCTTGCTTGAAGGCCACGAGCAGAGACCCAGAGGAGAGGTAAAATTATTGGGATGACCTGACTCTGTCTAAGATGAAACGATGCTAAAAGGACTCTGAAAGTTGGGGACGTGCAGGCAGATGAGGGGGGGAGGGGTTAGAACTCAGAGACGTGGCCTGTAAGGAAATGGATTTCCCAGGTATCTTTTTGTTTTCGTTTTCCTTATCCACGGCTGTGACCTCCAGACTCAAGCACAGAGCTGGGAGGGAGGTTTGGATGTGGGCAGTTACAACTGAGACAATATTCCCATCTTTCTGAACCAAAGAGCTAGGGGGTCCCAGGTCAAGGGGGCCAGGGTGCACAAAGGAGTGAGCTGAGGAAAGGGATTCCATAGTTGTGTTGATGAGCCCACACCAGTGCCTGCCTGGGTCAGACCGCAGAGTCCAGAGAGAGGAGATGGGTTCAGGACATACAAGGTGAGGGTGGCTTGGCAGGGAGGAAGGATCCTTCCTTCTCTGAGATGGAGGAAGAAAGGCAAGGATGGGAGATGATCCCCAGAACTTTGGGGGTGAATAAAAAGGAATGAGTTGAGATGAGTTGGCTGACATCTTACATTCTAAAGAGATCACCTGCCAGGAGCAAGGGGTCTGGGTGAATTCAAACCCCATGATGTCTCCAGGAGTTTGAATCCGGTTGCTGGTGCTAGTATTGTTTCATGTCTGACTGAGGTGGATCGTCTTTCTCACGCCCTCTAAATCACCACTGTTCCCATGGGAGCTAAACGTTGGGGCAGAATTCGTGGGGAGGGAATGGATCTAAACTTAGGTAACATGTGCATCGCATACTCTCTCCATTTCTAGAGTTGAAAATGGCCCTGGAAAAAAGAAATCATACAATTATAATATGTGGACCGCAGAAGAGAGAAGAAAAGTTAGCAATGTTCTGGGAATCATGCCCAGCTCTTTTATGATTCTGAGTAGTAAAGTTACAGCATGCCACATGTGAGCTTGGCAGCGCATTCCCTGAAGCAACACTCCATGAAGACCTCTCGCTCATCTATTTCATTTTCCACCATTATTAAGGAAGAGTGACAGAGCCGCATGGTGGGTTGGAGTGAGTTCTGCTGTAATTGTCCGTTATCTCCCTTGTCATAGTTTTTGATTCCTCCCTTCCGTAGGCTGAACTCTGACTCCCAGCACCTCGTTCTTCGTGAACCAAAATGCCAAGTCACTTCAGATCAAGTTTCCTCTGCCTTTCTCTCTGGGATACTAAACTCTGCCTCTCCCATTTGCAGTGGAGGGAAAGTCATTTAGAGATTTGACATTGATTCAATTTCTATTAACCATGGTACAATATCAACATTTTCCTTCAGCCAAAGGTACAAATGACACACTTTTTCCATGTGTGGTTTGTGCATGGGTATGTGCCCTAAGACTGTTTTTATTAAAACAAAGCAAGACCTGCTTCCTGTGAGAATCAGTGTTTTATTGTTAAATGATGGGGTTTTGTGTTTCTATGTCAGAAACCTTCCCTACCCCTGGCTGGGGTAGGATACTGACAGAGGAGTCACCGGAGTGTGTCAAGGTTCAGTTTCCATCATTTAACAGTTAAACTAGCCTTAGATGAAGTTGAGGACAGACGAGGGAAAAGAACACTTCAAAGGATTAAAAAAAAAGAAAAAGAAAAGGAAAGGAAAAGAAAGAAAACCAACAACATGAAGTAGACCATCAACCACAAACCACCATGTTGATTAGTTTAAAATTAATAATGTGCTATGCAATGGTCTCCCCCTGACTTTGGTGGGGATTTAATATATGTTTCAATCACCCAGGTAATCTTGACTTCTTTAAAGTGAATTCCAATGTCAAACTAAATAGGACACTGTTCTCATTAATGAGCTTTTGTCTCATAAGTCAGAACCCCACGGATGGGCTTATGAGCTCTAGAAAGAAACTAAGCTGTAGGCACCTAGATATTTCAGGCTAAAAAAAATATATATTTTTAAACCCTCTAGTCCAATTTCTTTACTTTATTACCAGTAATTGAAACAGGAGAGAAGTTAAGCAACTTAAAGGTCACAGAGCTGGTTACAGACACAGCCCACACTCAGACATGTGTGTCCACTCCCTATGGCTTTCCATTGTACCGAGAAGATTTTGCGCCTCTTGCTGACTTGCTTTGTCTCTTTCAACTCAACACTTGAAGGTGGTGGAGTGGGGGGCAGAAAGGAAGAGTTTCCAGAGAGAAAGTCCCTGAAAAGGACTCAGTTTCTCAGAAGGGGATGCTTAAATAGGTTCATACTCATTTATTCCAAGATTTTCCTTCACTCAGGGGTAAGCTAGTGACTGTCACTGCTACAAGGATTCCAGGGATTCAGAAAGTTCTAAACCTTCCAGCGTTGAACAGTGACGCCTGACCAGTACCTTCCTTGGGCTCAAAAGCCCAAATTGTTACTGGTGTTTCCTGCCTGTGCATCCCCTCCCCCAATGAGCCGAAACGTAACCCATCGGATGACGACGCACACGTCACAAACAGAATTAAGATTTTGTAGGTGTCCTGAGATTTGGTTAGCATGAAAATTTCCCCTTGAAAACAATCTCCCATAGAATGCTTTATGAAGAATGCTGGTTATCTCCCGGCAACATGGAAAATGTGGGTTTTATTTACGTTTTCAATGGGCAGCCTCTGCAGTCCGATGAAGACAAAACCAGGTTAAAATAGTGCTTCAGGTTTATTTAGGAGTAACATTCCCCAGTGTTGTAAAATCCGAATGGGCAGTCAGACATTTTCCAAGGTGGGGCTAGAGAACCACACTGTTGAGATGACCCTAGAAATTCAGTCTGGGGGCTAAGCAGCAGGGACTTGAACTAGCCTGCCCCGAAACAGAACTACCAGCCAGGCTGCAGAAAATATTTTCTGGTGTGCTCTGAGCATGGGGCCTCATCTCAACCAGACACAGGCCACCAGGCCAGTGATCTGGGGAAAGAAGTCACCTGGGTTATGCTAAACAAGGCTTGGCTTCAAGCCTAGAACACAACTTTTATCTCCACTGAGATGCCCTTCCTCCATCCAGGAGACCATGGTGGCTGATTTTAAACTTCTTTTTTAACCAGTGACACACAGCAGCTTGTGGAAAGAACAGGATTAAAATCTGGAGTCCCAAAGCCCAGTCTCAGTGGGAACAAAACCGCAGCAGCCTGTAGGACATTAGGAAGACCACTTTTAACCTCCTTATGCCTAAGGGTTTGTGCTTCCAAAATAAGCTGTATGGTCATTTTCCAGTTTAAAATTCTGTGTTCATTACTCCATCCAGGCTGCACATGGTAACCATGATAACTTCCTCCACGTGGACCCGAACACCATTTCTATTTGGCAATGCCGACATTTTCTTGTTACCAAAGGTGTCGTCCACAGACCATAGCCAACGGAAGTTTGCAAGAAATGCAGATCTCAGATCCTGTCCCAGATCCACCAAATCAGAATCTGCATTTTAACAAGATCCCCAGGTGACTGGTTTTAGAAGCTCTTGGACAGTCAGAAAACCAGTAGGGAAACTGAAAATTTTCATCAGTCTTGTTACTTTCAGGAGTCGGGGTCAGGAGGTCTCTAGAGGTAAAAACAAATACCAAAATCTGTTTATCATGTGTTACCTATGTACATACAACAAATCGGCCATGGTATGTGAGTATTTTATGCCTAAAGGCATATACATATAATCCACTTCTGCATGAAGAGGCATCCTTCTGGTAAGGAGCTAGCTGAGGTTAACTCTGTGGTCAGTTTCCTCTACTATCGTCTAACTAGTACTAAGAACATCCTCTCTGCCACACTGTCCCAGGAACTGGCTACACGGTGATATGCAAAACAACCACACTCTCTGCCCTCCTGAAATTTAAGAGCCCAGTGAGGAGTCCTCACAATAACTAGAAAATCATAGAGACCGTATCTTCTACATGCCTATGTCTTCTAAAGGCTCTAAAACTAGAGCAATACTATAAATATTCAATAAACTTCGTTCATATACCCATGGTCATAGCAGAATGCCTGGGAATCACCTGAACAATATTTTGCAATTGTTCAAGCTGTTTGGACAAAACCCATCAGGAAGCTGAGAAGAATGTGGTTTACCTTTTAATTTATTCTGTTTCTTCTCATATTATCAAACTTGGAACAGTTGTCAGGTTTTGTTTGTAACTTATAACTTTCCAAGTGCCGTATAACCATGTTTCTCATTACGCGTAAGTAATATTTGGTTAAATATTGCCTAAGCTGTGTCTCCATGACAGGGGAAAAAGAGATTTCAGCAGAAAATAAAGCAATATGTTTGGCTGGAACTTGTTCTACTTTTGTGTTTTTTTGTTTTTTTTTTTTTCCATGTTGGTTTCTACCTTTGTTTTGAAATCTTATTGTCTGAGGGGAGATTTCCAGACCACAGCCTTTTGGTTGAATGACAGTGACTCAGGTCCCCACCCTGTCTTATCTTTAATACTTTCTTTGCAAATTAAACAATAGGAAGATGAAAAGATATTTTGGCTCCATGAGTACTGAATGATTTGAAAACACCAGCCTAGGGAAAAATTCGCCGGAAAATAAAAGCAGAGGAAAAATCACAGAGCTAGAAGGGACCTTGGATAAAATCTAGTCATGTGGGAGGGAGGGTGGGGTGAGTGGGGGCAACCCCCACCCCCTCATTTTGCCCATGAGGAAAAAGAAGTTGAGAAGTAAGAAATGACTTGCCTCAGGTCAATCATATTTTAGGGAAACAAACTGAAATGCTTAGAGGGATGCCTCTGGTTTGTAGAAAATGTTCTCTGGTGAAAGTACTATATGGATTTTCATTCTTATAACTGAGGTATATAAAGCAAACTGTGAGGTAGGTGATATTTGCCTGCAATATTTCAAACATCTTTCTTCCTCTATCGCTCATTTTAATGTTACTCTGTTGCCTTTTCTCCAACTTCCTGATTTTTTCTGTTTTGCCTATATATTCTGTCAATGACTGATAGAGACATTGAAGTCTCCAACTATGACTATGGGTGGGTCTGTTTCTCCTTTCAATTCTTCCAGTGTTTGCTTTATGTATTTTGAAAGTTGTTGTAAGGGGCATACAAATTTAGGACTATTACATCTTCTTGGTGAATTGATCATTTTATCACTGTGTAATGTCCCTTTTTATCCCTAGCAATTTTCCTTTTTATGAAGTCTACTTTGCCTGACAATTAATATAGCTACTGAGACTTCTTCTGATTCGGGCGTGTGTGACTTATCTTTCCTCATCCTTTTACATTTAACCTATCTTTATCATTATATTCAAAGTGCGTTTCTTGTAGACGGCATATACATGGGCAATATATAATTGGTGTGCTCAGACTATTTACATTTAAGGCAACTATCACTGTGTTTGGACTTAGGTCTACAATTTACTCTTTGTTTTGTTTTATATCTTTGTTTTTATTCCCCATCCCTGTCTTCTTTGGGGTTATTTGATTTTTTAAAATTTTTTTAATTTTTATTATTATTATTTTTTTAGTATTCTCTTTTAATTTTTCTGTTGTGTATTTAGCTATAATTCTTTGAATAGTTTTGTTTTTTTGGGCTTTTTAAAAATAGTTTCTCTAGAGATTACAGTAACTGTACTTAACTTTTTTTTTCTTTTTTTTTTTTTAGATTTTATTTATTTATTTGACAGAGATCACAAGCAGGCAGAGAGGCAGGCAGAGAGAGAGAGAGAGGGAAGCAGGCTCCCTGCTGACAGAGAGCCCGATGCGGGGCTCGATCCCAGGACCCTGAGATCATGACCTGAGCCGAAGGCAGCGGCTTAACCCACTGAGCCACCCAGGCGCCCTGTACTTAACTTTTTACAGTCTGCTTAGGGTCAGTATTTTAGCACTTCAAGTGGAATGGAGAAAACTTACCACTATATAGATTATTTTGCCTTCTTCCATTAATGTTTTAGGCATCTTATGTATTACATCTATATATTTCTAAAACCCAACCAGGCATTGTTATAATTTTTTCAACTTACAGGTTTTAAAGAACTAAAGAGTAGTCTACTATATTTACCTACACATATAACATTTTTTTGTGGCTTTTCCTTTATTCTTGACATTACAAATTTCCATCTGATATCATTTCCCTTCTGTCTGAACTTCCTTTTAGAAAGTGTTTGTGTTTTGATTTTGGTAGGTCTGTTGCTTAAGAATTCTTAGGTTTTCTTCTTCTGAGAATATCTTTAATTTCTCTTCATTGTTTAAAATTATTTTTGCTGAATACAGAATTCTGGATTCATAGTCCTTTCTAAAGCCCTTCTGCTTTCATGATTTGTTATGAAAGATTTGTAGTTATTGAAACACTGTTTCTTATAAGAAATGTGTCATTTTTGCTTTGACTGCTTTAATACTTTTTCTTTGTCTTGAGTTTTTAGCAGTTTGATTATAATGTGTCTTGGCATGGATTTCTCTGCAGGGTTCCCTCCTCCCTCTCCCCCCATTTGGAGTCACCTGAGCTTCTCGAATCTGTAGGGTTATGTCTTTCACAAAATTCAGATTTTTAGCAATTTTCTTTTCAAGTAATTCTTTTTTGCACTTCATTTTCTCCTCTCCATCTAGGCCTCCAATAACATGAATATTAGATATTTTGATATTGTCACGTAGGTCCATAAGGCTCTGTTTATGTTTTTTTTCAGTGTTTTGTTCACTCAGTTGTTGAGATTTGATCATTTGTATTGATAGATCTTCAATTTGCTGACTCTTTGTCTTTTCCATTCTGCTCTTGACCTCATCTACTGAGTTTTAATTTTGGTTATTCTACTTTTTAGGTCTAAATTTTTTATTTAGTTGTTCTTCATAGCTTTCATTTCTTCTCTTAAAAAAGATTTTATTTATTTGAGAGTCAGAGCATGAATAGGGGGTGGGGTAGAGAGAGAGGGAGAAGCAGATTACCTGCTGAGCAGAGAGCCCAACTTGGGGCTCAGTCCCAGGGTCCTAAGATCATGACCTGAGCTGAAGGTAGACACTTAGCCATCTGAGCCACCCAGGCACCTGGTAGCTTCCATTACTTTGATAAGAAATCTACATTCCATCTTTCCAGTCAATCCAAGAGGATTTACTCTTCTTGGAGCATATGTGTAATAGCTGCTTTAAAGTCTTTGTCAAAAAACTCCAATATTTCTATCACCTCAGTGTTGACATTTGTTGATTGCCTTTTCCCATCCAAGTTGAAATTTAACTGGTTCTTCTTTGGGTTTTACGCTGAGTGATTTGGAGTCTTATCCTGGGTATTTTAAGTTATTTTATGAGACCCTGGGTCTTATTTAACTCTATGGAGACTTTTGAAGTATTCGTTTTATCAGCCAAACAACCTAGTTGGATTCAGGTCACAAGTTCCAAACAGCCTCCTATAGTTTTGCTGTCTGTCCCATTTCCAAAGTCTTGCATTACTCTTTGGCTCAGTCCTACATTTGCACCATCCAGTGGTCATTCTGGGACCTGAGCAGTAATTTATCCCACAGTTCAGCTCTCAAAGCCTATGAGATGCTGGTTAGCATCAAATCTATATTTGTATAGTTCATGGGACCAGAAGTGCATAAACACTTTCATATGGTCTTTCTCAAACTTCTCATTCTCTGCCATCTCCATGATGCATTCCAGTTCTTTGAGGCTCCCCTCTTTGGTCTTCTGGCAGAAAACTGGGGGCTTTATTTGTCCACTCTGGCAAGTACTTTCTACAATGTGTCTGTTTCTAGGGCCAACAAGTGGGTAGACATACAAGAAAAATAAGTAGCAGAGTTCCCCTTGCCCTCCTGAGACCAGAGTTGCTCCCAACTGAGAGGATGGGCCCCTCCTTCAGAGTTTTAAATATCTATTGGCCACTAATACCAGGGTGGAGTGGGGGGGGGGAGGACAAGAACATAGAAATAAAGGAAAAAATGATAAAATCATGGATTTCCCCCACTCTCCTTGTATATTGGGATATGTTTTCTTCTCCTGAGGATCTTTCTATCTGTGCCAACGGTCACTTCTGAGTTTTAGGATGGCTTGAGCCCAAATTCCCATCACCATAGAAAAAAAGTAAAATCATTAATAAATGGGACTGAGAATTTTGGTGTTCTTCTCCAATCTACCTGCTTTTTTTTACTTACTACTTTTTACTTTTCAGAGCCTTCAAATAGTTGCTCCATGCAATCTGTTCAAGTTTTGTAACTGCATTCGGCGAGAGAAATGGGGTGGTATGTGCTTCTGTCTTACTGAGAATCAGAACTCCAGAAGCTTTAAAAATAAAAAAGAAAACTGACACCTAAGTCTCCATCCCAAGATTCTGATTCGATTTTTATGTAATGGGGTTATGAGCAAAAGTTTTATTATTTTTTAAGATAGCCCTTGTGATTTGAATATACTCCAAAGTTGAGAACCTCTGTCATAAACAAAGATACCTAAGGGCAAATTTTATTTTCAAATTCACAGCAGTGTTTTATTACTATCTGTGCCAGACACTGTCCTGGAAATTTTAAGGGTTATTTAACTTTATAGAATATGGTTAAGCGTTCATACTGAACTGTACCTTGTCTTGAATTCCTACTAGGACACTCACTGGTTGTATGATCGTCTTCAATTTGCTTAACCCCTAAGCCTCAGTTTTGCATCTGGGAAATGGGAACAATAATGAAAACTGCATTAAAAGGTTACTGGAAGGATTAAATGAAATAAGCAATATAAAGTCCCAGCATATGCCTGGAATATAGCAAATATTCAATAAACATTAGCTATTAGTACCACTCACATTTTACAGGTGACAGATTTGAAACTCAGTGACTTTCCTAAAGTTTATTTCTAGTGCTTTTAGAGTTAAATCAACCAGACCCCGAAACATGTGACAGGGCCCTCTGTGGCGATTGAAAAGGTTCAGATACAGTTTTGCCTTTTTGAAGAAGAAGTTTGTCCAATTCATCTAAAACATTCATGGGCATTCAGGAGGTCACTTGATGGAATGAGCACTAGGTGTCTTATGCGACTGATGAATCACTAAATTCTACCCCTGGAACTAACAATATGTTATAATGTAATAATAACACAATAGTATGTTATTTTTAAGATTTTATCTACTTATTTGACAGAGATCACAAGTAGGCAGAGAGGCAGGCGGAGAGAGAGGAAGAAGCAGGCTCCCTGCCAAGCAGAGAGCCCGATGCAGGGCTCCATCCCAGGACCACCAGGATCATGTCCTGAGCTGAAGGCAGAGGCTTTAAACCACTGAGCCACCCAGGCTCCCCTAACATAATAATATGTTACCCAAATTGCATTTAAAGAATAAGTTTTATAAATAAATAAGTAAATAAATAAATTAAATTAAAAAATTAAATGCTATGGGTGACACTTAAGGAGGATGTAGCTTCTTCTTCTAGGAAGTCCAAGTTATGATAGCATGTAGGCAGCGTCATGAATGGAAAGCATTTTTTTTCCCTAGAAACTTTCAGTGACGATATTTTCCACATTTGCAAATGCTTAAGATTTTACACGGTGATAGAGGACAAGGAAGTCCCAGACCTGTAATTTCTCCTTCTGCCACTCTGAGCCCAGGAAATAATAATTTTTACTTTTGTAATCTCTTGGATGGGATGCATATGGATTTAGGATTGTGTTCCGAAGCATCAAGTAAATGATTGCTGGATGTATAATTCATGTATGTGTGTATAGAATATGGTATGATATAGTATTTGCAATTAATGTAGAGCTTTTTATTATCTAGTGAACTTTAAATTAACAAGGAATGTCTCCCAGGTTTTCGAATTAAAGGCTTCAAGTGGTATTTTAATGTATTTGTTTCTCAAAATACAAGTTTCATTTTTATTTTTCTTTCTATTTCCTCCTTTCCTATAACTCTTAAAACAGAAAAAAAAATATGTTTTGTGTTTGTTTGTTTGTTTTTTCCTAGGCAGAAGAGATCCTGGTACTCTCCTAGGAGAAGTTCTATCATGCTAATATGATTCCCTTTTTGAGAATCAAGAGTGGAGACTCGCTCTTAACATTTTAGCTGCCAATTTATTAATAGGAATAGCTCTTTGGAGATCTTTATTCCATCATGTAACATTACCCACAACATCTAGAATAAATTTAATGTACCTTTTAAAACCACACTGCTGAAATATTCACAAGCTGTAAATGTTTTCTTGGTCTGCATGTGTAGGTGGAGGGAGCTAGAGTGGTGACGATCAAGGGAGAGGGCCAAGGAAGAGCTGCTAAGTGTATAGGGGAAATGAGTCTGTTGATTCTCTGATGGTAAAGGTCAATATTCTCCCAAACCCGAATTTGACGTTCAGAACAAATCTAACTTCTGTCACATCTTTGCTTGGTGATTTCTATTCCTCAACCTTCTCATGGCGTCTTTGTTTATTGGCCAACCATCCCTGCTGACTCACAATCTTGAGGATGCAGCTCTGGCAGAGAAGGGTCTCACATTATCAACTGCATTTTGCTGAAGTCACATTATGTGGGAGCAAGGACTTGTTGGTAGTAAGGCCCAGTGGATCTCTCTCTTTTGTGCAGAAATTGGCATAAGCACAGATGACAAGGCCTTGAGGGAGGAACCTTAGAAATGGTCCATTACATAGTTGTAGAGAGCCAAAGGTTTTCTTGGAAAAGGTTGAGTGGTTTTGAAGGAGGTTAGGAAATCCTTGGTCTGAATTGCCCCTACTAAAGCCCAGATGACTGTTTTAGATCAACATTTGATCAACCAGACCAACATTTCTGCTAACGAAGCCTCTTTGAGCAGAAATTGGAATGGGGTGCACACGCTTTTAGAAAACTAGCTCATTTTAGAAAAAACACAAATGTGTCCCATTGCGTTTTTTATTCTCATTTTCTAGCAGGATAACATAGGGGTGTCTAGGAGTAGTTGCGTCTGGGAAGGGAAAGACAGATGTCCATAGATATCCCAACCATACCTCCCTGGATATTCCACTCTGTGGCATTTGTCCAGCCAGTTCTTCTCATTTTAGCAGACAATATGGGGGAGGTAGGACAAGTTGTATTTAATAGTTGAATCTTGGACCTACTATTTATCAACAGGATACATCTCTTCCGTGAGTGTTACTTTCCCCATCTATAAAACAGGAGCCAAAACAAGATCCGACTAAGTTATTTAGACAATTAAGAGAGAACACAGTTAAAAATAACTCGAGTGCCTCAGTGGCTGAGATGGCTAGGCATCTGCCTTCGGCTCAGGTCACGATCCCAGAGTCCTGGAATGGGGTTCTGCATTACGTTCCCTGATCAGCAGGGAGCCTGCTTCTCCCTCTCCTCCCCACTCATGCTCTGTCTCTCAGTATCTCTGTCTTTCTCTCTCTCAAATGAATAAGTGAAATCTTTAAAACAAATAACTCTGAAACCTATGAAGCTTTAAATAAATGCCAATAATAACAAAGGCCATGATAAATAATAATAATAAATAATAAATCACTTGTCTTCTCACATGATCTTCACGATGACTAAAGAAACAGTTACCATGAATGCCACTCGGCACCAAGCAAGGGCTCAATAAAGATTTTTTGAAGGATTTTCAGAAGAAGAAACAGGCTTACTGGGGTTAACAACGTATCCTTTCCTTCATTCATTGAATGTTCAAATTCATGCATTTAATTTTGCAAATAAAGATTTCGCACTCCCTGAAGGAAGAAAACGAATCTCTCCAGTTCATGGGGATGCCTGATAGATTTAAAATCCATTTAGATCAGTAGTTCTCAATGAGGGGCAATTTTGCCACCTAGGGGACATTTGGCCATGCCCAGAGACGTTTTCACTTGTCACAACTGGAGGAGGCTCCTGGTATCCAGCAGGTAGGGGGCAAGGACACTACTAAACATCCTACAGTGCACAGGACATTTCCCCTACAGTAAAGAATTATCCAGCCCAGGGGTGCCTGGGTGGCTCAGTGGGTTAAAAGCCTCTGCCTTCGGCTCAGGTCATGATCCCAGGGTCCTGGGATCGAGTCCCCATTGGGCTCTCTGCTCAGCAGGGAGCCTGCTTCCTCCTCTCTCTCTGCCTGCCTCTCTGCCTACTTGTGATCTCTCTCTGTCAAATAAATAAATAAAAATCCTAAAAAAAAAAAAAGAATTATCTGGCCCAAAATGTCAGTAGTGTTGAGGTTGAAAAATCCTGATTTAGATAAAATGAAATCTAGGATGTAATACATCAGGCAAATTCTAGACATCAGAAGAGTTCAAGTTCTTTATTGTTTTCTGATTCTAGCCCTCGACATCATTCCTTCGTGCCCCTGATTCCCCCCTTTGTGTTAGAGAAACCTGCTCTCAGCAAAGATGACTGTCCTTCCTCCACTTCGATTGTAGAACAATGAACCAGGCAACCAGTGAGAAATCTTTTCTCCAAAGATGATCTCTCCCCTGCTACCTCAGCCAAAGTCTCATTAGAGACTTTTAGAGACGTTAGATCTCGTTAGCCAAAATGAGAAGAGGAACCAATTTCGGCAAGTTTAAAACATGATGCGTTCCTGGTACTTTTGAAATTTCTGTCTTTATTATTCCTTTGACTCAATTTCTGATCTGCTTTTCCTTTGCTCTATCTTTCCAAATTATTCAGATTTTAAGAGCAATCCTTAATAATTTCTGCCACTAGGCAGGAAATGAGCAAATAAATAGTGAAGAGATGTATTCCAGTGTAACAGTTCTCAAGCATTTTCATGGGTCCACCAGCATTTCTTAGGCAGAGTTAGGAAATTTGGTTTTTTTTCTGTTAAGAATAACTAAACTAGTGTATAAAGCAACCAACAGCCAGCCTATGGAACTAGGGGGGCGGAGAGACTGGGGAGAGACCAGGGTGGATGGCGCAGAATATATTTGAGGCACTATAAACTTTTGAGGAAGAAAGGGGCGCCTGGGTGGCTCAGTCAGTTAAGCGTCTGCCTTCAGCTCAGGACATGATCTCAAAGTCTTGGGATGAGCCCGTGTCAGGCTCTCTGCTCAGCAGGGAGTCTGCTTCTCCCTCTCCCTCTTCCTCTGCTCATGCTCTCTCTCTCTCTCTCTCTCAGAAAAAGAAATAAAAAGTCTTTAAAAAAATAAATTTTTGGAGAAAAAAACTATAATTTTGATTAACAAATACAAAAATATAAATGTGCTTCCAGTTCATATTATCCAAGGAAATGAGAAGATCCAAGGAAAAGAAAAAGAGGCTAGGAGAAAGAGGAAGAGAAGGGAACTACAAAGCAAATGCATAGGCATGAAAAGAGAAGGCCCAATGCATAGTCAAGGGCAACCTCCCCTGGTTACCCAGAGGCCAGTCTCAGCAATGTCATTCCCTTGTCCTGATGCTCAAAGTTTCTCTCCCCCATCAGGCGACACTTGCAGAGACTATGTGTCCAGACAGATTTATGGTGGGACTTAGGACATAGGAAATGAAAATAATCCTTTGTCACCTTTTCAGTATTTTCTTAACCTTTTATGGCCTACAGGAAGCAGGAGGGCTTTACTCCCTAATTATCTGCTGACCAGTTCCCTCACCCCACCCTCCCTCTAGAGCTACCAACAATCATCTTTCCTTTCAGAGCATGAATTGGGATGACACAAGGCCTGGCCTCCCACCATTTACAGCCTGTAAAACAAATCAACAAAACATACACACACACAGAGAAGTCAACTGAAGGGAAGTCGGAAAAAATTGTTCAAGTTTAAGCAAAAAATTTTTTTAATTCTTTTTTTTTTTTTTGCAATATAATTATCACTTTTCGGCAACGTTCAGTTCTTTGGGTAAAAACAGTTGGCAATTTTATGCATACCTCCCTTCACACACACACACACACACACACACACACACACACAAACACACACACATATCAATAATTAGCTTGTTGGCTGAACCGCCCAACATTTGAATTAAAATAAATATATACATATATATACACACACATACATACACACACACATATATATATGTATGTGTTGTGTGTATCTAGATATATAGAGATATAGATATATATAGATCTAGATATATAGAGATATAGATATCCAGTGTAGAAATTCCCGGCAAATAAATTGCTCTTCTGTGTGACTCTTGAACATTAAATATTTGATTTCCCATATTTTAACGTCAAAGACCTTTTGCAATGTGTTGTGTTTGTATCACCAAAGCAAAATGTTTTTGCCTAACCAAAGACAGGTTTAGCTCTTTCAAGTGGCTGATAATAAGCAACTCTAAAGTAAAACATAAATTCACCCTAATACTGAGTATACAATCGACAAAATAATTTCATGAAAAGATGTCACAGAAATCAAGCAATTCTTTGAGGGAAAAGAATGGTATGTGTATCTTATAATCCTGGGGTAGGAAATCTTGAAGTGCTTTGAATGAATTATTCCTACAAAGGAACGTTATCCTATGAAGGTAAGGGTGGTTCTTTGTTCCCTTGTTCCTAATCTTCAATGATAACCTCAGGATGAACAAACCACATTACAAGACATCTTATAAGCCACAATTATTATCTGATGTGTACCTGTGGTTACTATCTGTGACCCAGACTCTAAAAGTGTCTCTGTGCCTTAGACAAGTAGATGGTCCAAGCCTTTGTTGGAAAAGTGTTGCCCAAGCCCTCCACGATGATTCCAGACTCTTGCTGCTGCTTTAATTTCCCATTAGGTGTTCATTATTAATCGATGCTTCAGAGAGGGCCCTACTCGCCAAAGATGTTGCATGTCGGTGATTGCTAAGATATGGAAATGTCATGACTAGTCATTCTTTCACACATTCCATAAATATTGACCGAGTGCCTCCTCACACATGTGAAGACAAATCACAATCCCCTTAAAGGGTTTGTGGATCCAGTGTTGGAAGTAAGGCAAAAACGGACTTTAAAAATTCCTAGTAGGCTACGTACTGGATGACTCCAACTACATGACTTCCTAGAAAAGGCAGTAAAAAAAAAAAAAAAAAAATCAGTGGTTTCCAGGGATCGGGGGAGGAGGGAACACATAGGTAGAACATGGAGGAATTTTAGGGCAATGAAACTGCTCTGCAGTGGTGGGTACTTGTCATTATATATTTGTCCAAACCCATAGAGTCTACAAGGAGCTAATTCTTATTCAATATTCTTATTCTTTTGTGTTGAAGTAGGCTCATCAATTTATCAAACTGGCCCACTCTGATAGGGGATTTTGATAACAAGGGAGGCTGTGCATGTGTGGGGGTGGGAGTATATGGGAAATCTCTGTGCCTTCCTCTCCATTTTGCTGGGACCCTAAAAGTGCTCGGAAAAATAAAGTCTATTTTCTAAAAAGTCTACTGGTAAAATGGAATAGATCTTAGAGAGGGCAAACCTTCCACGGGTCAGCTGTTCTGAATTCCAAGTACCCACCAGTTTATTCCGTGTTTTCCCACTGCCACTGGCAAATAGTTGGATATCTAAAGGGGCCTTGGTGAAAGAAGATTGGTGGGGGGACTTTTAGGAAGGTATCTCTTGGGTGTAGAGAGCCATCCAGAGAAAGAAGACCTAAATAGACCATCGTAGGTAGGCAGTGAACAGGGAACATTTGTTGGAGGAGGTAGGGTTATGGGGGTGGAGGCAACATCTGAATTTGAGTTCCACAAAAGGCAAGGTGGTTCAAAAGACAATGTGACTCAAAATGGATCAAAGACCTAAATATAAGAGCTGAAACTATAAAGCTCTTGGAAGAAAACAGAGGGGTAAATTTTCATGACCTCAGATTTGGCCATGGTTTCTTAAATATGACACCAAAAGCACAAGCAACAAAAGAAAAAAAAATAGATAAATTGGATTTTGTTAAAACGAAAAACTTTCGGTCATGAAAAGTTACCACGGAAAGAGTGAAAAGGCAACCCACAGAACAGGAGGAAACACTTGCAAATCCTACACAAGTGTCTAGTATTCAGCATAGATGAAGAACTCTTACAATACAACCATAAAAAACAACTCAAACAATGGGCATTGGTGGGGCGCCTGGGTGGCTGGATCTGTTGGTTAAGCATTCGACTCTTGAGATGACGTCATGATCTCAGGGTCCTGGGACTGAGCCCTCCATCAGGCTCCACGCTCAGCATGGAGCCTGCTTGAGATTCTCTTTCCCTCCGCCTTTCCCTCTACCACTCCCTTCATACCATGTGCATGCTCTCGCTCTCTCGCTCTCTCTCAAAAAAAGGGGCATTGCATGAATAGAAATATTAATAGCTTACTGTTGATCAGAAGTCTTACCAATAACACATATAGTTGATGAACATACATTTGCATGTTGTATATATTATATGCTTACAACAAATTAAGCTAGAGAAAAGAAAATGTTATTAAGAAAATCATAAGGAAGAGAAAATACATGTATGGTACTTACTATATTTATGGGGAAAATATCTATATAAAGGTGGACCTGTGTGGTTCAAATCCATGTTGTTCAAGGTAACCTGTAATTATGTTGTTAATCTATCACTTTGCACACGTAGAGTCTAGAATCCAGCTTAATACTTGCAGATATATAGTCTCAGCTAGAGTGTAATACTTGTATGACTCCACATATGCAGATGATCTTAAGTAGTGTTGAATAAATTAATAGAAGTAGTCCACAAAGTGCAATAAAAAATTACAGTGTGATCATTTATTCTTTTGCCTGGCCTTTGACAAGGATGTTAGACAACCCAGTACTGGGGTTGCATTGAAGGAATGGCTTGCAGGTTGGAGAATTGTCTGGTTCCTTCCTGAATGGACGAATGCCTCAATCTCCAAAAGGTCCCTCTTGTCAAAAAGGCAAAGAGGAATGAGGCCATGTACCATGCTGATCTCACCTAAACCAGAAAGCCTGTCCTGGTACCTCTCTGAGAGGAAACTGCATCCTGGAAAAGCTAAGAAAGGTTTCCAGGGTCTCACTATAGAGTATGGAAGAATCAGGTTCAAGTCTATGTTTGCCCTGATCTTAAGACTTTCTGCTTCACCACGCCACTGTCCAAGCTTTTCAGGCAGATGTCCAAAGCTCTTGATAATGAAACACCACCTGTTTAAACACCTATTTTAAAACTTCAGGGACCCATTGTGATCAGACTGATCATGCCTTCATCTTATAAACCTTTTTTTAAAGATTTTATCTATTTGACAGAGAGAGAGAGAAAGAGCATAAGCAGGGGGAGGGGGAGAGGGAGAGGGAGAAGGAGACTCACGGCTGAACAGGGAGCCCGATGCGGGGCTCAATCCCAGGACTCTGGGATCATGACCTGAGTAGAAGGCAGATGCTTAACAACTGAGCCACCCAGGCATCCCCAAACCAGGCTCCTTATCCCTGACTGAAAGCCTTATGCTATTTCCCTTCCTTACTCATACCTCACAAGTTTCAGAATGTGATTCCAGTCCCACGTCATTCGTGAAACTCTCTCTCAGCACTCCAACTCCTGTCTAATTGACCTTCTTTAAAAAAAAATAAAAATAAAAAAATAAAAAACAAAACAAAAACAAGAAAGCACTTTGACACTAATTATTTCTATAACTAATGTGGCCCCTTCTCTATTAATAGTCTGACACAAAGTTTTGGTTTTGTCCATCTCTGTTTTACTTCTTTCTGTCATAGGCTTGCTCAACCTCAGCACTATCGATATTTGAGGCCAGGTAATTTTTTGTTGTGGTAGCTGTCTTGTGTTTTAGAGGAGGGTTAGCAATGTCCCTGTCCTCCACCCACTAGATGCCTCTAGCACTCAGCCACCTCCAGTCATGACAACCAACAACGTCTCCAGACATGGCTGGATATCTCTGGGGCTGGGGAGGGGGAGCAAAATCACCCCCAGTTGAGAACCAATCCTAGGGTGCCTCCCTGAACCTCAGCAGCAATACAGCTGAAAGTTACATTTCTTAGACTCTGTTGTCACTGGGACCCAGGACAGGAAATTGGTTCTGACAAGTATGTGAACTTGTGCTAGATTTCAAAGGTTACAGTGAGCGGGGAAACCATCTTCCTTTGCTTCTGGCTGTTTTCAAATGGCAAAAAAGGGAGGTGTGTGGAGATGAACAATATTTCTGTAGCAAAATTCCTTGTCCATTCTCCGGGGTGTCGAGAAGAGTCGTGTATGCGTGCAGGGGGAGAGTGGTGGTGGGAATGAGAGCTCCATGTCCCATTCTCTGGCTTTATCAATGTCAAGAGGCAGTTTTCATAATAGCACAGTGCTGGTAGCTTCTGGATTCCAGCTTCTGGATTCCTGAATGGCCATTATTCAAGTGTGTTCTTGAGTTTAACAAATCTGGTGCTGCCTTCATATTTACTAGCTCCTGGGTGATCAGCTGTGCTGTTACGACAGTCGGTCCCAAGAGCCAGTAGAGTCAACTCTTGATAGCTTCTGCCATTTTTACAGATCTGGTTCACTTCCTCGATCTTTTTCTGAATGAAATCAGTGGTTTCTTTTTCCTGGGCTGAACTCACATTAACACCGTACCTGTGGATGATCTCTTTGGTGAATTTCCTTTCTTTCTGAATACTTAAGTTTCCTACGGGGAGGAGTCACATTTATTTCTCTCATCTGCTTCCCATAATTTCTATCCATTGCTATCCCAATTCCTGGAGCAGGAACTAGAAAGGCCATTCAGTTAATTTGTGTTTGGCATTCATTAGAAAACTTGCTTGATGAATAAAGACTTGGAAAGAAATAAAGATGAAAGAAAGAGACCTGTCACCCTTCCAGTTTTTTGTCTTCTTCAGTGTGTTACAGATCTTGGACCTGCACATATGATCCAGCAGAGAGAAACTACTTTTGGTGGGAAACTGATGTGAGATGTTCTTACTGATGGGCTCGATTGTACTCTCCATCCCAGGCTAATGGCCATAGAAAATACCCAAAACACACTCTCTCCCTAGAATAATACCAATCAGGCTTTTGGTTGTAGACATCTATTCACTGATAGCTCCTGAGTTTACATCCCCATGCCTGGCCTCTTGCCCAAGCTCCAAACTTGTATGTACCAATGTCTACTTGGTGTCACCATTTGGATAACTAATACTCATATTAAATGCCACATGTGTAAAAGCAAATTCCTCTTCTCCTAGCCTGGTCTGCCTCTCTCCCTGTCTTCTGCTTCTTAGCAAATGAGGCCACCATCCACTCATTTCAAAAACCTAGAAATAATGATCAATTTCTCTTCTTCCGTCCACCTCCACTGTGAGACTATCAGCCATCCTCCATCACCTCTCATTCCCTCACTGCCTCCACTGCTTTCACTCTTTCTCCAAAATCAGGTCATGTCTCTACTCTGTTGAGATCTAGTCTACAGCTTTTCAACAGAATAAAATCTATACCTTTTAATACAGGGAGCAGAGCCTTCTAAGATGTATCCACTGTCTGGCCCCCAAAGTCATCCTATCCCATTCTCCCCTTAACCTTATGCCCCAGCCCAGGTCTTTCTTCTGTTCCCTGAACTCCCAAGTTCTTTACTGCCTCAGGGCCTTTGCAACTATTTATCTCATCCATACTCTGGCTCCTTGCATGTCTACTTCTTCACATCTTTCAGATCTTCGTTCACATGTCACCTCTCAGACATGTTTTGCTTGATCATCCCATCTTCAGGAAACCCCACCTTCCAGTCATCTGCTGTCATATCACCCTGTTAATTTCCCTGAGTGCTCAACAGTATCTAAATGACCTTGTCTACTTCTCTGTCTTCTGGTTGATTTCTTGTTTAGTGTGCCCTGACAAGATGCAACCCTCATTAAGGCAAGGCCATCTATCTGTCTCACTACTCCCTCCCAGCACCTGAAGCAGCAGTTGGCACACTCTAGGTCCTCAGGAACTAGTTTTTGAATGAATGAGTAGTTCTTATCCTTATTATTTTATTGTGGAAAATACATATAATCATATAAATATATATATTTATAAAAATATATAATATATAGTATATAATACATATTATATATGTAATATATAATATACAAAATACATATACAACTTAACTATTTTCAAGTATTCATTTTAGTGGCATTACATACAGTCACATGGTTATGTACTCATCACTACCACCGATCTATAGAGCACTTTTCATTTTGAAAAATGGAAAGTCTCTACCCATTACACACTAACTCCCTGTTCTTCCCTCCCTCAACCTCTGGTAACAACCATCATTCTACTTTCTTCATGAATTTGACTACTCGAGGGACCTCACCTAAGTAGAATCATGCAGTATCTGTCCTTTTGTGACTTGTTCATTTCACTTAACACAGTGTTCTCAGGGTTCAGTCATGTTGTAGCCAATGTCAGAATTTCCTTCTTTTTTAAGGCTGAATAATATTTCATTGTATGTATCTACCACATTTTGTTTATTCACTCTTGTGCGAATGGATTCTTGGGTTTTTTCCACCATTTGGCTATTGTGAATAATGCTGCTAGGAACTGTAGGGGCAGATATTCCTTGAGACCCTGCTTTCAATTCTTTTGCATATATGTATATCCAGAAATGTCATTGCTGGATTACATGGTAACTCTAGTTTCAATTTTTGGGGAACCACTCTCCTGTTTTCTGGAACACTGTATCATTTTATATTCCCATCAACAGCGCACAAGGATTCCAGTTTCTTCACATCATCACCAACATTGGTTATTTTCTGTTTTGTTTGGTTTTGCTTATAGAAATTATTCTAATGGGTTTGAGGTGATAGTTCATTGTGGTCTTGATTTACAGGTCCCTAATGATTAGTAATGTGAAACATCTTTTCATGTGCTTATTGTTCATGTGTGTATCTTCCTAGAAGAAATATCTATTCAAGTCTTTTGCCTATTTTTAAATCAGGATTGTTGCTGTTGTTGATTTGTAGGAATTCTTTATATATTCCAGATACTAGAGCTTTATCAAATATACAATATGCAAATATTTTGTCCCATTCCATGGGTTGCCTTTCCATTCTATGGGTTGTATCCTTTGATGCACAGAGTTTCAGTTTTGATGTAATCCAAATTACCTATTTTTGCTTTTGTTGCTTGACCTTCTTGCGTCATATCCAAGAAATCATTGCTAAATCCAATGTCATGAGGTTTTTCCCCTATGTTTTCTTCTAAGAGCTTTATACTTTTAGCTCTTGCACTTAGATCTTTGATGTACTTTGAATGGTTGTAAGATAAGGGTCCAATTCATTCTTAACATGTGGATATCATCCAGTTTTCCTAGCACCATTTGTTGAAAAGACTGTCCTTTTCCCATTGAATGATCTTGACATTAAAAAAAAAATGACCATATATATATGAGGGTTTATTCTGGGCTTGGGATCTCTCTTTTATTTCATTGGTCTGTATGTCTTTATGCCAGCACAACGCTTTTTTGATCATCATGGCTTTGTAGCGAGTAACAGAATCAGAAAATGTGAGCGCTCCAACTTTGCTATTTTTCAAGATTGGTTCAGCTATTCATGGTCCCTTGAGATGCCACATGAATATCAGAACAGATTTTTCTATTTCTGAAAAAAATGTCATTGGGATTTTGACAGGGATTATACTGAACCTGTAGACCACTTGGGGTAGTACTGACATTTTAACAATATTAAGTCTGCCATTGAATTCCATTACGTAGTATTTTGTTAAGCATTTTTTCATCAGTATTCATCAGAGATATTGGTCTGTACTTTTCTTGTAGTGTCTTTGTCTGACTCTAGTGTTAGGGTAATGCTAGCCTCTGAAAATGAGTTTTGGAGTGTTCCCTCCTCTTCAATTTTTGGAACAGTTTGAGGAGGATTGGTATAATTCTTTAAATGCCTAGTAGAATTTGCCAATAAAGCCATCTGGTTCTGGGCTTTTCTTTATTGTGAGGTCTTTGATTACTGATTTAATCTCCTTACTAGTTATAGGTCTGCTCAGATTTTCTTTTTTTTTTTAATTTTTTATTTTTTCAGTGTAACAGTATTCATTATTTTTGCACCACACCCAGTGCTCCATGCAATCCGTGCCCTCTCCAATACCCACCACCTGGATCCCCCAACCTCCCACCCCCCGCCCCTTCAAAACTCTCAGATTGTGCTCAGATTTTCTATTTCTTCATGATTGAGTCTTGGTAGATTGTTGAATTTCTAGGAATGTGTCCATTTTATCTGGGTTATTCAATTTTTTGGCATACAAATAGCCACAATACTCTCATGATTCTTTTTTACTTCTACACAATCAGTAGTCATGACCTCTTCCATTTCTGATTTTAGGGAGTATAGTTTTTCTCTTGTTTTTCTTAGTCAATCTAGCTAAAGGTTTGTTTATTTTGTTTATCTTTTCAAAGAACCAATTCTTGGTTTGTTCTTCTCCATGTGTTTTAGATCTATTGCTTCAAGAGAAGGGAAAGAACAGGAAACAAATAGCTCGAATCCCTGTAAGATAATTCTAAACTTGGCTGTGTAGGGAAGGAAAAACTTGTTGAACTGAAAGTGACGTCACTGCTTAGGTAGGAACTGGCACTATTTCTGGAAAAGTTCTTTGTCATTCTTCATTGTAGCCACAGTCAAGCCTAGAAAAGAGAAACCTTGTTGTGCATTTTGTGTAAAATAGATAATAAAAAAATAACTAGCTTATATTTACATATGTGCTTACTATGTGCCAGGCATTATTCTAAGCACTTTACATATATTAACTCATTTCATCTTCATAGTAATCCTAGTAATCCATAGTAATATTCATTGTGAGGTAGGTACTATTATTAATCCCATTTCACAGATGAATAAACTGAGGCAGAGAGTTTAAATCATGGCTAATAAATGTCAGAACTGTGATTCCCACTCAGGTGCTCTGGCTTGAGAGATGCTACACTGCCTCTACTAATTAGTGCATCATTTTGATAGGTGTATTGATGAAAGAGACATGCAAATTGGTCTATCCTTTAAAGTTTGCAAGTGGGACTAGTGGCACCTGGGTGGCTCAGTCGGTTAAGCCTCTGACTCTTGATTTCTGCTCAGGTCTTGATCTTGGGGTCATGAGATCGAGCTCTGGAAGTCTGCTAAAGATTCTCTGCCTCTGCCCCTCCCCTTACACTCGCTCTAAAAATAAATACATAAATCTTAAAAAAAGAGAGTTTGTCAGCGGGTCTGAATGCTACTTAGAATCTGCCAGTGGCTTGAAACATGCTAGCCCTGCTTACAAACCTTACTCTTAGGGCTTTGATTCCAAGGTCTTCACTATTCCAAGCCGAGCTACATGCTAGCTTTCTTCCCTGGGTCTGGGCTTCCATTTAAATCTCTGTGATGAACATATTCCCTTGCTAAGACTTTACAATGGCTGTGACTCAGCTAATGTCAGCATCATGGTCTGCGATGCCAACATGACACCCTGCTGGGCACTTGGCTTATCTTAGGTACCTACACTTCTGCCCTCCCCTCCTCTGTGGCATCTGTCCCATTTTCAGACCTACTGTGCTCCCTGTCTATTGTTGCTCTGGGCTCACTAAGTTTTTCAAATAAAACCTGACTGCCACTAAATTAAGACTGGCCATTTGATAAGGGCCGTGTCTTAAAAGGTTAATCTCTTATTCTAGAGACCAGCGGAAGCCAAAGCAGAACAGAATCAGAGCATCCATGCCCTGGTCAGAAACTTCGCAGGGATTGGAGGAGAAGAGGGTGGATGGAAACCCTTCCTGACACGTCGCCGGGCCACGGATCTGATGCAATAATCTGTAAACACACACACACACACACACACACACACACACACACACACACACGTATGCACCATAGTCACAGCGTGCTTCTCCCTCCTGCCAGAATATTGAGTGGGGAAAAATATTCAGACCCTGAGCTGGGATGTTGCTAAGCGGAGGGGAGATTTCAGGTGAGAAGTAAATGTGTAGAGAGGATGTGGTGACCTTTCTTATTTGCAGTGTTTTCATTCCGCAGTTTGCACGGCGGGGACCCTGACATCAGAAGCTCTGATGGCCCGAGGCTGTGTTGGAGAGGAAATAAATGAGCCTGCCCTACTTCCAGAGGCTCTGGTAATGTGTGTGCTGCACGGAACCTGGGCAGGGCACGATGCGTGTAGACAGGCGACCTCTAGTGGCCCCGAGTGGGAGTTGCATCGCCTGCTCGGCCACAGAGGGAACCCTGAGTCAAAGCACGCAGGGTCTATTGAGAAGATCTGTTTGCCCAGCACCCTCCTGGACATCAGGGAAGATTCAAAGGAATGACAGGCAGGCAAACTTAAGGCGCTTATCCCCTGGCCTGGGAAAATAAAAACAGCACCTTGTTTCTTCTATTGACTTGATGCCGTGGAAGCTTCCAATCACATGGGCCAGGTTAATCATCCAGGAAGCTGAGCCAGGAAGGACAAATGGACATGAGATGAAAAGAGGAAGGGCGTTCCGGGACGGAAGAACAGCACGAACCAAGCAGGCAGGAAGAAAAGTCTTGACGACAAGGAGCAGAGTTTTCTAGCGAGAAAATCTGACAGTGTGTGTATGTGTGTGTGTGTGTGTGTGTGTGTGTGTGTGTGTGTTGGGATGACTGAAAACTAGCCATGGGGCGGGAAGGCCAAGAACAGAAGATCCGGCCCTCCTGAGCTCTTCGTAAAGGACTCTCCTCAGGTCTCCACTGAGAGATGCTGGGCCTCTGAGGACATGATCAGGGATTGCAAACGCAAAGGCTCCCCTGGCCAGATCGTGCATGGAAATGCATGAGACAGGCTGGATGTAGGATTCTGGCATTTCAGAGATGTCAACTTTCGTTTAAAATGTTGCAGTGATATGTAGCCAGCCTGGAGTCATGAATGCAGCTGGAAGGTGGGGAGGCTATGACAGAAAGGGGAGGGTTTGGACCTTCTTACCGCGGGCAGCCGTGACTCAACACCGGCCAGTTGTTACTGTGAGGAATGTGGACCCACTTGCCAAATATTCCAAGCCCGCGCGAGAAGCCCATTATCTACCATTTTACGTGAAATCTCTCCGTGTGGAAATGTTGGATTAAACTTTATAAAACACGGTACAGATGAAACAAAACATTTGGCCTTTGGGTGATCACTTGGTGATTTGGAGCTCCATTCATCAAGTTTATTCTGAAGATGTTTTAAGACATGGAATGAAACAGACAAATTTTACTATAATTCTCATGATTTGGCGGAAGGCCAATGACTGCTTTAATTTTTTTTTTTTTTTTTTTGGTGGGAGAGAGAAGTGTTTTTTCTCTGACGAGGGCCTTGAAAGGAGGTTGCTAGGATGAGCCCTTTGCTCTTGTCTCTTTGCCCCTCATTCACAAGTCGGAGTCACCTTCCTGAGCCTCTGTTTTTTTCCCTGGAGATAACTGACATGTAACATTACGCTAGTTTCGGGGGTACAACATAATGATTTGATATTCGCCCATATCGCAAAAGGATCACGGTAACTGAACGGTAAGTTCAGTTAACGCCCATCACCACACAGTAACAAATTTTTTTTCTGATGATGAGAACTTGAAAGGTTTACTCCCTTAGCCCCTTTCAAATATACAATACAGTATTATTAACAATAGTTGCCCTGCTGTCCATTATATGCCCAGGACATACTTATTTTTATAACTGGAAGCTTGTACCTTTTGACCACCTTCCCCTCGTCCCCGACTTTGGTGACCACCAATGTGTTCTCTGTATCTGCGACTTCAGTGGTTTATCTCCATGGTCTTTAGATTATACACATAAGTGAGATCACACGGTATCTGAGGCTTTGTTTTCTCATTAGTCAAACTGGCAATCTAATTAGAGGTCCTTTTGGCTCAACAATGTAGGATTTCTAAGGTGCCCTTATAGCTAAAATTCTGACTCTTCTTCCAGTGTGGAAGACAATGTGTTTTCCAGCTGACCTCACCTTACAGAAAGCTCGGAGAGAGTTTCATTTGTGTACTAGGCTCCTGTCATCCTTCAGGAGAGGCAGTGAGGGGAAGCAAAGTTGTAGTTAACCTTGACCACACATTAGAATGAGCTGGAAAGTTCCACAATAAACCCAATGTCAAGCCTCATTCTGAGCCACCGAGAGAAACTGAAGGGGACTCTGGAGATGGGTCCCAGGCATGGGGATATTTCAAGGGCTCCCCGGGGTGATTCTAATGTGCAGCCCGGAATTGAGAACCACTGGTGTCAGCAGACGTGGTCTTTCAACACAGGCTCTGGAATCTGACAAACGGGGGGGCAGGGGGCAAACCACTTCGGAGCCTGAGACCAAAAGAAAAATGTGGGCCCTTTATATGCTCATCAAAACATCCTACCCTAGTTAGACAAAGTAGGAAAAGTTGCTAGAATCTCTACAATCAGGAATTAAGATCGTATATAAAGTCTGCATCTCTCTATCTGTTCACTATTATCAACCTTCCTCATCGGGTTGGGGGCTCCGTGGACCCACAATTCGGGGATCCGTGGGCTGTCCTGTTCCCCGCTAATGCAGGCTTCTAAAACAGACCAACAACCCCAGTCTGCTTTTACGTAAAGTCATGATAGTTCATTGATCATGGATATTTTGCATTCCTTTAGGTGTTTAAAAAACCTGGAATTCAAACATTCTTTATCTTGCTGAATTACTTGCCTTGAGTTGCTCACTGCCGCTCAGAGGAGCTCGCCATTCATTCCACCCAAACCCGGTTCTGAACCTGGGTTTAAATCCTGCTTCTGCTTGGCTAAGTTACTGATCCGATCTAAGCCTCTCTTACTCATGTGTAAGATGAGGTTAAAGCCGGCATGTCCTCTGCGGCACGATGAGGTTCAAACGAGGTCATGTGCCAAAGTGCCTAGCACAATCTGGGAGCTCTTTCATGTGCGCTGATGTGGGTTGGATCATATCACATACAAAGATTGGGCAATACCACGATTACCATGGCTTGCATTTATCTGCTGCTCCCAAGAAAGCTGGCTTACCTCGGGTTTGTCACTTCTTAGGTATGGGATGGGGGTTAAATTATCATCACCCAGTGTCTCCAGTCAGGGGTGTTCTTCCAAGAAACTCTGGGGATCAAAAAACAATCAGATACTATTTATAGCAGAACAAGGACACGATACATTGCCTGATGGGTGTCATTATTTTAATCTATTTTATACGTTTGGCTCTGTGGAAAGTTTATCTTAACCAATTAAAAAACGTGTTCCACAGACTTTACATGTTAGGGGGACTCCTCTTGTAGATGCTGTTTCTTGAGATTTCATGTCCATGAGATTCAGGGGGTCTTGTTGAAATTCAGATTTTGATTCAGCAGGTGTGGGGTGGGGCCTGAGATTCTGTATTTGTTGCAAGTTCCCAAGCAGGATTGGCTGTATAATTTGTGGGGTTCGGTGCAAATGAAAATATAAGACCATCGTTCAAAGATGATGAATGATTTCAAGATGGCAGTGACAAAACATTAAACCAGGCACAGAGCCCTTCCAAGTGTGGAAGGAAGCCTGCCTAGCTCCCGGGGGATACCTGTG
The DNA here is from genome assembly GCF_902655055.1 of Lutra lutra. Classification (NCBI taxonomy): domain Eukaryota; kingdom Metazoa; phylum Chordata; class Mammalia; order Carnivora; family Mustelidae; genus Lutra; species Lutra lutra. The sequence goes on along the minus strand of NC_062283.1, from coordinate 11,006,256 downwards.
CCGGGGCTCACGCCATCTTTGAGTAGCAAGCAGGATCCAGCAGAACTTCCTGTGACAGAGATGTTCTAAGTACGTGTTGTTCAATACAATATCCACTTAGCTTGTGGAGCTGTTGAGCCCTTGAAAAGTGGCTTGTGTGACCCCAACTAACATTTTGTTGAATTTTCATTAGATGTAAGAAGGCCCATGAGCCTAATGGCCGCCCCATTGCACAACATAATTTGGTTGTCAACTTTCTCTAGCAGGATAGTTTCCTACTCAAGCACATTGTCAGCCTCCAAGCTAACTACACAACATGAGTTAAGGGAAGTCAGACCAGATCTTCGTCTTTATGCTTTAATACATCTATTTAATCTTTTTTTAAAAAAAAATCTGACAGGTAATGCTATTCCAAATATTCTCATGACAAAGACCTGGCCTAATCTGGGAAATAATAATTTTTTTACATTAAAAAATTCTATTTAATTTACGGCGGAAAATATTGGCAATTCATATGTTAAAAGTTTCTCATCTCTTTTCATAGGAAATGACTGACAGCCTTTAAGTGCCGTCTGTGTCTTTTAAAACTTAAGTGACTGACACTCTGCAGGCAGAATACATCTTCCCACAGCCTGGAATTATGACTTGATTTCCCTGATGCGAAGCCGGTTTTCAGGTGTCTGGGCTGCTCCTCGGGCTTTTAACCCTCTGTGGTCAGACCTCTTTTTTCTGGTAATCAGACCCAGCCTGCCCAGGAAGGAAGAATGAGCAAAAAGTCCAGCAGTGCCACCAGGCTTGCGGTTAGGAAACAAAGGGCACTTCAGTTCTGAAGGGTACTTTTTTTTTTTTTTTAATTTGGGCTGAGTGAAATTTCCAAATTGCTAAATTGCTAATCTCCAGAGAGGTTTTCTGATTTCCCCACTCCATTCAAGACTTTGAACTTTCTTTCTGAAACAGGATTAATTGGGCATTCAATGAAAGAGAGAGAGAGAGACAGAGAAAGAGAAAGAGGTGGGGGGGTGGGAAGAAAGGTTAGAAATCGAACTTCTTGAGTCAAAGAAATGGAAGTAGAAGATGCTAGCTGATCAGGACACATTTAAGAATAACCACCCCCAAACCGAAGCTCCATCCATCAGGAATTTCTAAGTACCACGAAAGAACGGCCAGTGGTTTCTGTGACTGGTTTTTCTTTGGATCTGCAGTGAGTTCATGGCTCTTGACATCAAAGCATAAAGCATAGGAGGGATTAAACATTCTCCAAATGGGTCAGTTCTTGGCAGCCCCGAGATCCACTGTTGGGAAACCTAACACCTGGAATCAGACCCAGGAATCTATAAGAAGTCGGTGAGTGAGAGAGTGCCAGTGGCCTAAAAGGGAGGCATTATTCAAAAGTGTTAAGTCAACAGGCCAAACATTTGGGGAAAATAAATATTGCTCAAGACTTACACTCTACAACAAAATAAATCCCAGATGGATTAAGCATGTGCTAAAAATAAACCAAAACCCAAACGATAAAAGTGAGGGTAGAGGAGTGGAATTTCGGGGTCAGGAGTGTGTGTGTACTTAAATCTGAGTACAATTTACTCTCCCACTGACCATGCACGAACGGTTGCGTGTCTGCAAATCCACACTGATACTTGTTTTTGTCTGGTTTCTGGTTTCGCCATGCTAGTAGGCATGAGGTTGATTTGAAACACATTTCTCAGAGTGCTTGGGTGGCTCAGTCGGTTAAGTATCTGCTTTTGGGTCAGGTCATGATCTCCGGGTCCTGGGATCGAGCCCCGCATCAGCCTCTTTTCTCAGCGGGGAGTCTGCTTCTTCCTCTGCCCCTCCTCCTGCTCATTCTTTCTCTATACGTACAAATAAAATAATTCATTTTATTAAATCAAAATATAAATTATAAAAATATGAAAATACAAAATATAAAAATATATAGAGATATATATAATATAAAAATTATATAAAATATAAAAATATAAAAAATATAAATTAAAATATAAATAATAAATTTTATTAAATTAAAATATAAATTAAATAATTAAATATAAAATCTTAAAAAAATAAAAATAAAGCAAAATGCATTTCTCTGATCACTAATGAATTTGAACACCTCTTCAAATACTTGTTAATTTCTCTGGGTTTCCATTTTCCTCAAATGCTTACATGTATTCTTTGCCCAATTTCTATTGGTGTTTCTGTATTTTTCTTCTCGATTTGAGTAGGTTTCTTGTGTGTTCTAGATATTACTCTCTTGTTAATTTAGACACTGCAAGTTCCATTTTCTCCGTGGTCATCTACTAAGTTCATTTATGTTAGTCTTTGTTGAACACAAGTCCTTCTTTTCAGTACAGTAAGTTGCGTCTCACAGGGACACCCAGTGCTGTTTGTGCCCCAAAGCGAGAGGCAGTTGGAGCGCCCCCTGCCGGGAGAGTGGACGGGTAAGATGTGCCCCCGCCAAGAGAGCTGAGCAGAAACCTTTAGAAGCAATGGACCAAACTGACACTGAACATCAAGGGTGAACCTGAAAGCTATAGTGTGCGGTAAAACAAAAAGCAGAATAAGATATATAACACCGTATCATTTATGTCCATTAAAATGGGTGAACATAATACAATACCTATTGAGCAAAACCATATGCGAATTAAAAGATACATAGTTAACCCGTTGGAACGAGGATAAGGGGGGACTGGGATAGGAAATGGGGGTAAAAGAGGATAAATAAATAGGAGAGAAGCGTAGGAAGGCTCACCCACTGAGAATGTCTTAGGAAGTGAGGGATAAACCCAGATCTGCTGCACCACAGTATCCCACGCTCCAACAAGGAAGGAGAAAAGACGAGACATATTTTTATCACACTGGGGTAAGAAGGCCTTCTAATCATGAGGCTAAGGTCAATATTTTATTGACATAAAATATTTTAACACTGTGGGGAAACAGACATAAAATCTGTCATCCTAATCACTATTTTAAGGATTTATTTATTTATTTATTTATTTATTTGAGAGAGTGCGAGAGCATAACCAGGGTGAGGGGTAGAGGGAGAAGCAGGCTCCTTGCTGAGCAGGAAGCCTGATATGGGACTCCATCCCAAAGACTCGGGGATCATGACCTGAGCCAAAGGTAGACACTTAACCAACTGAACCACCCAGGCGCCCCCATCATAACCATGTTTAAGTGTATGGTCGGCAGTGTTGAGTACATTCATGTTGCTGTGCAACTCACCTCCAAACCTCTTTTCATCTTACAAAACTAAAACTCTGTCCTCATTAAGCAGCTCCCTCTTCCCCCTCTTCCCAGCCGCTGGCAACCCCCAACCTACTTCCTGTCTCCATGGATTTGACTCTTCTAGGTATCTCATATAAGTAGAATCACACAGTTTGTCCCTTGGTGACTGGCTTATTTCACTTAACAGAATGTCCTCAAGTTTCATCCATGTGATAGCAAGTGCTAAAATTTCCTTTTATTCTTTTTTTTTTTTAAAGATTTTATTTATTTGACAGAGAGAGATCACAAGTAGACGGAGAGGAAGGCAGAGAGAGAGAGAGAGAGAGAGAGGGAAGCAGGCTTCTCGCCGAGCAGAGAGCCCGATGTGGGACTCGATCCCAGGACCCTGAGATCATGACCTGAGCCGAAGGCAGCGGCTTAACCCACTGAGCCACCCAGGCGCCCCAAGAATTTCCTTTTATTCTAAGGTTGAATAATATTCCATTGTATGTATAGACCATCTTGGGTTTATCCATTGATCTGTCTGTGGACACTTGGGTTGGTCCTATGTGAGAGCCGTTATGAATAATGCTGTTATACACACTAATAGACAGATACCTCTTCGAGACCCTGCTTTCCTTTCTCCTGGGTGTACATATATCCAGAAGTTGAATTGCTGAATCATATGAGTTAAAAAGAGAATTACTAATTCCATTTTTAATTTTTTTGAGGAAATACTATAGTTTGGTTTTCATAGTGCTATATCATTCTACGTTCCCACCAACAGTACACAAGGGTTCCAATTCCTCCACACCTTCACCAAAGCTTGTTATTTTGTTTTGTTTTTTAAATAATAGTCATCCTAATGGTTGTGGGGGGCATAAAACACTTCTTAAAAACATGAAAAACTGGGGAAAGTATTTCTACCATACGTGGTTTATATTTCTAATAAAGAAAGGCCTCAATAATCTATAAGAAAAAGGTGAGTAAGAATTTAATTTATTTAATTTAATTTATGACCATGGACATAAATAGCAACTTAACCAGAGGAGACCACAGGTAATTAACAAACCCACATGCATGTTCCTCCCTTTCAGTAATTAGAGCAATATAAATAATAACATGACACCATTTAGCACATGTCAGTTGTCAAAAATGGGGAAAATGATAATACTCAGTGATGGTGAAGATGTAGAGAATCAGATGCTCTCATACAACATCAGCTGAAGAAGAGAAGAAAAAGTCTAGCTGTCTTCCATGGTTCGTTCTTCCTGAGTTTCTTTGGAAAGATTATTTTTTATGTGACTTGGTTTTGGCTGATGAGCTGTATGTAAGTGGAAGGGTTGTGTCAGAAATCTGGGAAGATTCCTTACAAGAAAGGAGAAGAGTGTTCATGTTTGCTCTTCTGCTTCTTCTTTCTGCTTTAATGGAATATCACTGTGATGGCCGGCACCCCAGTAGCCATCCTGGACCACAAGATAACTTTGACTATGGAAATAGCATGATGCTTGTGATGCTAAAACCGGAACTTGAATAACTGTAGATGACTGACACTTGGCTTCCTAGCTCCTAATATAGACTCCCGTGGCTCAAGCCAACGTTTTATATTCGGCCTCAGACTGGCAGTGGAAAATTCCCATTGTGTGCAGGTGAGCAGGGAGTCACACAGCTCTAAGGGACCTCCATCCCCTCTGAAAATAGTCAGGATGGCCCGAAACAAAGATTACAATAAAAATATATTATTAGGGGCATCTGGGTGGCTCAGTGGGTTAAAGCCTCTGCCTTCAGCTCAGGTCGTGATCCCGGGGTCCTGGGATCGAGCCCCGTATCGGGCTCTCTGCTCAGTGGGGAGCCTGCTTCCTCCTCTCTCTCTCTCTCTGCCTGCCTCTCCACCTACTTGTGATCTCTCTCTCTCTGTCAAATAAATAAAATCTTAAAAAATATATATATATATATATTATTAAAAGTTGGGGGCGCCTGGGTGGCTCAGTGGGTTAAGCCGCTGCCTTCGGCTCAGGTCATGATCCCAGGTACTGGGTTCGAGCCCCACATCGGGCTCTCTGCTCAGCAGGGAGCCTGCTTCCTCCTCTCTCTCTGTCTGCCTCTCTGCCTACTTGTGATTTCTCTCTGTCAAATAAATAAATAAAATCTTAAAAAAAAAAAGTTGATTTTTGCAACACATGTAAATTCAAATCATCATGCTATATGCCTTGAACCTACACAGTAAGGTAGGTCAGTTCTTTCTCAATAAAATTGGTTGAAAAATTTATAAAATGTAATAAGTATAATGGAAATTTAAATAATTTAAGTTTCCAGTAGTATTCTTTGTAAGATTTCAGCAAAATATGCTTCTTAAGTTATTAAAACTTAAAGCCCACTGAAACTTCTGGAACACTTAGGGTCACTTTAGCTCCTTGCACGCATGTGTTGGTGACACACTTTCCATTTTTTCTCGAAGCCACCTTGCCCCTTTTAATTGGTACTTTATGTATGAATACAACTGCTCACGGGAGCTCATGGGAGCTCATTCCCTGTTCCCCAAAGCCGTGCAATTTCCAGGAAGTTATAAAAGAGGTAGTTGCATCAAAGCAAAAGCATTGGGATAGGTTTCAAAATGGGGGAACTGGGGCCATTCAGCCTGGAAAGGAAGAAACTCCGGGCAGGATAGCTACCTTTAACCACCTGAGGGCCTCAAGAAGCAGACATAGGGCAGGCTTCCTGGAATGACAGCTGTCCATCAGTAAGCCCAACTCCCCCAAAAGTAGTGAGTTCCCCATCCCTCAAATCGTTTCTCCTGTAGAGAACATTGCTCCCATAGGTGGCACCAAGTCAAGGTCCTGTGATGCTCTGGGGTTTTGTGACTGACTAAACATACAATTGCTTTATCTACTGATGAAAAGAAGGCCTGGGTGTGTGAGGAGGAGGCTTTTAGGACACACACCTGGCAGTGTGTGGAGAGTTCAGTTTCCTTAAAATGTCCTGCCTTCTAGTTGACCATCAGCTCCAGCCACCCTGCTCTACCCACTGTCTCCAGGTCTGAACTAACTGCCTTCCTCTGCCCACTCAACCCTAACCATTTTCCCACACCTCTCTTCCTCCAGAACCTTCTCTTAACCCTTCATTTTGCAATTCTCCCTGAGTCCCTTAATGCATGTCTACTCTGACATCGCTGATAGAGACCCCAAGGCTCCACACACCTGCCACTCACTGTGCAGCAGTAAGACATTCAAGTTAAGAGAATGGTCTTGGGAGTCAGACCGGAGTTAAAATTCAGGTCCTGCCAACAACTACTTATTACTGCAGCTCAGCTTGGGTTTCTTTATCTGTCCATTGAGGAGGAGGATGCAAGTGGCAGCTGATGTTTGCACCAGACACTGAGCACCTAAGACAGATATCTCTCCTAAGAGGTGGGCACCCTGTGTTTCCTTCCCTTACCCATTCGTAGGACTGCTCTGAGGCATGTGAGATGCTTCCCCCCAGGCTGGGCCCACCATAAGCATTATATAAATGCTACCTGTTATTCCTATAAGGTGGGTCATGGGATCACCGGCCATTCTGGCCATGGAAGCCCCAGCTCCATTCCTGTCTCTCTACTGACCATGGCGTCCTACTGGGATGTGAAACCAAAGTTGAGAAGAACCCGTCTATACACGGATCTGGCACTCATTCATATTCCTCATGGTCACTCCTAGGAATGAGTGTCTGGAGGCTGAGAACCCTTGGTGACACTTCTGGGCACCTCCCACAGAGAGTGATAAGCCTCCCAAGACCGCGGGGTCGCCGTGAATGGAGAAGGTGTGTTGGGAGATGCTGAATCCTAGCTGGGCATTTCCTCCCCATCAAGCTGGGAAGGGAGCCTTTCCCAGGTGCCAAGCCGTGCCTTGGAGAAAAATGACAGGCTGTGGGTGGGACCTCAGATACAGCAAAGAACTCGGGGGCCTCACAGCCTCCAAGCTCGCCTTGGCAACAGCTCTTCTCCCTGTTCCCTTTTTGAAAGGGAATTATGTGACTGCTGGCACTAGGCAATTATCATTCGTGAACATTTTTTTTCCTTGTGTCATATCAGAGAAAGACACACACACACACCTTGCCTATGAACAGTACATTCAGGAATTACAGGCATAAGCCCATCTGGTTTTAAAAATGATGTTGTCATCTAAATTCTATTAACCCTACAATGCAATCTCCCCTAGACCCAAGTATTGCAATTTCCTCTCTTTTCACTTTCTTTTCCCCCAATTTAATTTGATTTTTTCTCCTTTAGAGGATACACAGTAATCAGCTTAGGCCATCGTCATGTCAGTGGTGCCCTTAGAGCTCCTGCCCGTTCTATTTCAGCCAGTTCCTTACTTCTTCCTTAATCCACTTTCTGCCTAGTGAATCTCGCAAGAAGAACTGGACAGAGATAAATCATTTTGCCTTGGAAACGTATCAGGTTGAAAAAAAATAAACAAGCGGCTGCCCTCCAAAACTCAGAAAATCACGTTAGGGTACCCAAGTCTGTTTATTTTCCTTTATCTGAGGGATAGATTTCATTATGAAAGGTGGGCCTGCCTGAATGGCCGAAGGAGTCCCTGACACTAAGGAAGTGCCAGCCGTTATAAATGAACGTGTTTGCTATTGCCATGGTCCAATCTGGATTTCAGAAAGGGTGATATTTGTGGGGTGGGTTTTTTTTTTTTTGAGGGGAAGTGAATAATATAAGTTTTAAATAATAATTCTGCAACTTCAACTCTTTTTTGAGGGCATGCAGAATTGCTTGCCAACTCCTGAAAGCCCAGACAGTAATTGATTCAACAAGACTGAAGCAATATTGCTTTTTATGCAGCTAAAGGTATAAACAAATATTTCCTCTTAACACATTTCTAATGTTTGGTATAATAACAGTCATCAAATTAGATGAAACAGACACAACTTTTTTAAAAAAATCCTGTCTCCCTTTGTCCCGTCTCTTTTTATATCCAGGAAAATGAACAACAGAATAATAAACTAGCTTTAGCTAGGGCAAGTCATGAAGGCCAGGTGACTTGTTTATTCCTTTCTGATAAATTTTAGTTCCATGTTGCCTTGAAAAGAAGGAAAGGGGCTCTCTGCCCAGATGGTCTCATCCAAAAGTGCCTTTTTATTGTTGGGGAAAGGAGAAGGAAGAAGTCGTAGCACTAGGATAGCATTCCCATCTCAGCAAGGGGCCCCCGTGGACGGTCCATTCGTGTACTGCGGAAAATGCTGGGGTGTGGAACCATAAGAGAAGAATCTTTGACAATCGGGACGGCCCTCGGCTCCTCAATGGAAAACTCAGGCACCCTCGAAACTAATGTAACATTGCGTGTCATCTGTACTGCAAGCAATCAAGAAAACCCCTCGGGCATCCTCACCTCCTTGCAGGCTCCCATGCTGTGGTCAGCCCCGCTGCCCCCCTCGGACTGGCCTCACACCCTGGCATGCTAGCACATGAAGACTCTGCCATCCTGAGACAAGACATATTTGATGTTGGGATGATCTTCAAAGGTATCTTGCCGGTAACAAGCCCACCAGGTTATAGACTTCCTTGGTGGCAGCTCAGAGATGTGGCCTGGAAAATTCTTCAATCAGGAAGACTGAACATAGGGGTGCCCGGGTGGCTCAGTGGGTTAAGCCTCTGCTTTCTGCTCAGGTCGTGATCTCAGGGTCCTGGGATCGAGCCCCGAATCCCTGCTCAGTGGGGAGCCTGCTTCCCCCTCTCACTCTGCTTCTCTGCCTACTTGTGATCTCTCTCTCTGTCAAATAAATAAATAAAATCTTAAAAGAAAAAAAAGGAAGACTGAACATGAAGGAGTGGGAGGTTTCTACAGTGTGAAGGGAGCATCCATACTCCTCCAAAGGAGAAGACAAGTCATGTCCTCCACAGGGGCAAGGAAACAACACAGAAAGACCCCTTAGCAAAATCTTGGTCTTTTTGTCAAACTTAGAATTGAACCAGTCACTGATGAGATGAATGGATCTGCCTAGATATAAATAAACATAAACGGACATGACTATGTCTATCTGTCTGCCTGTCTGTCTCCCTCTCTATCATGACATATAGTCTCATTTATCATGTTTTGCTAATATTAATTGTCTTAGACAATGGTCTTAGATGACTTATCTTGGCCCAGGTAATGTCATGCTATTTACTCTCCCTTTTTGAAATGAACAAATTTGGGACACATGGGTGGCTCAGTCAGTTGGGCATCTGCCTTCGGCTTGGGTCGTGATCCCAGGTCCTGGGATCGAGTCCTGCATCGGGCTCCTTGCTTGGCAGGGAGCCTGCTTCTCCCTCTCCCTCTGCCTGCCTTTCCCCTGATTGTGCGTGTGCTCTCTTTCTCCCTGACAAATGAATAAATAGAATCTTAAAAAAAAAAAAAAAAAAGATAGGAGCAAAATGGAAAGAAGCTTGTCCTTAGGTAATGCAGCAGGAAAAAGTCTGTTATCAGATCATCTTCAGTGACTCTGAGCAGGCTGGGGAGAAGACCCTTGAAAGGAAAATTGAGGGGCTCCTAGGTGGCTCAGTCAGTTAAGCATCTGACTCTTGATTTCACCTCAGGTCATGATCCTGGGGTCCTGGAATCAAGCCCCCTTCGGGCTCCCTACTCAGTATGGAGTTGCTTCTCCCTCTCACTCTGCCCCTCCCCCCACTCGTGTGCACGTGCTCTCTCTCTCTCTTAAAAAAATAAATAAATCTTTAAAAAGATGAAAATTGATGGGAAAAGTAGGCTCGTACCCTTCGCGAAGCAGACACAAACGCAGTTACAGTTTGCTTCAAACTGCAGGCAATGTACCTTCGGATTGATGTCAAACAGGGAAAATTTTAGCCTGAGGACACTTTAAAAAAAAAAAAACGAACTGATCAGTTTTGGAGAACAGAAGAAACAGAGAGAACTGGGATGGGCGTGTTAATGGAAATGCCATCTGAGTCCTGCCTGAGCTTTACTGTGAGCACGGCAGGGGAATGAGTATCGTTGAAGCAGATAAACCTTCCGGAGCCTTCACCCCACCATGCAGCTGCCAACCTGTCATGATTCTAAAGTAGGAATTTTCTTCCTCCTTTCTGTTTTTAGTTGGCAATTATAGCCGAACACTGAGGGCCTGCCATAATGTACCAGGAAAATGTCCTGGAAGGGAGGCGTAACCCACCAAGGCCCATAACCACAAAGAATACTGGAGGATTTTTGGTATTATTAGAAGCACAGCAGAAAACATACCTCAAAGCAACTTTATCAGGACTGGCTTTATTTGTCAAGTGTCAAGCTTATCATGATTGGCTACCTTTGTGTAATAACTGCCCACCTAGTCACTTACTCAAATGGAAATGATGTGTCATTAAAGTTACCTGAAACTGGGGGCCTTTGGGTAGCTCAGTCAGTTAAGCATGGGATGCTTGATTTCGGCTCAGGTCGTGATCTCAGGGTCGGGGGATCGAGCCTCATGTTGGGCTTTATGCTCAGCACAGAGTCTGCTTGTCCCTCTCTCTCTGCTCCTGCCCCTGATGGCTTACTTTCTCCCTCTCTCTCTCTCAAAAAAAAAAAAAAAAAACATAAATAAAATCTTAAAAAAAAAAAAAGGTTCTCTCTCTCTCCATCTCTCTCTGATCTTCCTTCTGTGTTCACATGCTCTGTATAAAATAAAAATTTTACCTGAGACTAATGTAACTCATTCAAGGTTCCCTGCTGAATCTTCTTACCATTATCCATCTCCGTTGTCCAGGAAAGGCCTGGATCATGATGCCACCTGCTATTCCAACAAACGAGCCAAAGGAAGGGCCTTGGGTTAGGTGCTATGGCAGGGTACTTTAAGAGACACGTCTTGGACCCAGAACTGAGCCTCCCTTTTCAGCTCCTGGGTTGAGCAGAAGCACACACATTGACATCGGCTCATTCCTCCTCCCTTTTTTAAGGAAGAAGTCCTATAGTGTGGAAAGTCCAGCTGGGAAAAGAAAACAAAAAAGTGATAGGGTCATGGGATTCTACCTGGGGTTCTTCTCAATCCAATCTCCTTCCTCGGAGGCTGTTTCTGTTGTAGTGGGTGGATGGCTCTTCTCTTGGCTTCCAGTTCATTTCAGTCCATTCCACTCCAATTTAATTTCTCAACCCCCTACACACACCCACTTGCCTTCATTTCCACACAGGGATGAAAAGGAAGAGTAACTGGGGTGAGCTAGGCAAGCAGGGGACAAGGACAGAGGCAAAGGAAGCAGATGGGGTTTGGGACCATGACTTCGAGAAGTGTTGGGGAGGGTGAAAGCATGTCACAGCCATTTTCTCTGCCCAACGCGGGATCTCACTCCATACCTCAGTGGGACTCTCGCGTATGTACTGGGGTGAGGAGGAGGGGAAGCTGGGTTTGGAGTGGCAGGAAAAGGGATATATGAGAAGAGGCAAGAACAGGGGGGGGGGAAGGGAAGGATGGAGAACAGTTCCCTTGAGTCTCCACTTTCTTGACTTTGCCTCTAGGTTTACCCCGCATAGTGTGTGGTTACAAAAGCAAAGACTGCAGATTCAGCAGCTGAGGCATGAAAATTAAAATTACTCACCTTTGAAGAAGGACACATTTGTAATCGGGTAAATGGAATGACTGTGTTCATTCATCAGAGGCTGCTATGCAATGAATTTCCAACTGGTTAACTTCTAAATAACAGGACTTAACTCTCATGAAGGCTGAAAGTACTTGAGTTTGGTTCTTACACTGTAAAAAGCATCAGGATTTGCATTTATTTCAAACTTGGTAGGAAGCTCTTGATATAAAGAAATAGCAATTCCTGACCAGTGGCTCTTTATCTGTGTGGGCAAATATCTGAGAAATCAATGGCTGAACATGAAAAGATTATGGCACAAAGAGAAAGAAAAGTCATAGAGACAAACTTTGGTAAGGTGTATCTAAGCGCCACTTAGAGGAGAAGGTGCTCTGAGGCCGATGGGAGCTGGGTCCCCATCTCAGGGAGGGATATATCCACCTATCAGAATTTGATGCCATTAAACATTCTAGCCCAATTCTGATGCCGCACCCACCAATCCCCCTATGATGATCTAGTTTCCAAGAGAGCTTGCCAAAAAGGGGCAGAGGACAATGATCAGATCAGTGCAGATTTCTGAGCTACCCAGAGTTATATATCCTATTGTCAATTAATATGCTTACATGTTATGCATTTATTTTAATAATCTAATTGCAATTCAAAGTGAGTATTCAAACTTGTATTCACACTGAGTCCAAAATGACAATTTGCAAACCTCCTTCAGAGCCATAGGGAGGGGTCATTATCAAGATCAGCAATTGTTTCTAAATGTGCAGCTCCCAAAATCAATGGAGCTGGCATCTACAAGGAAATCAAATTGTAAAAGGTTACTCTGTTTCGAAGGCACCTAAAGTGAGTCATTTCGCAGGGCTGGCTCAATTGGTTATATATTGGCTTTGAATTTACATACTTTACTTCCCATTACTAATTTCTTTTTTTTTTAAGATTTTATTTATTTATTTGACAGAGAGAAATCACAAGTAGGCAGAGAGGCAGGCAGAGAGAGAGGGGGAAGCAGGCTCCCTGCTGAGAAGAGCCCAATGTGGGGCTCGATCCCAGGACCCCGAGATCATGACCTGAGCCAAAGGCAGAGGCTCAACCCCCTGAGCCACCCAGGCGCCCCCCCATTACTAATTTCATCATGCTTTTTAGCCGCATTTATGCCGATGGCACAAAACGTATGAGCTTTTCATCCCTTCTAGCTGAAAGACATCTCCTTGGTGTTATTATCCAGTCTTTCAGGATTTCTGCCCCTGTTTTGTTGATGGGGCCATCCTTTGGGTCTTTTCAGAATTTATAGTGGTGTTTCTTGGCTCACCTGTTCTTTTGGGCATCACCCTTATGGCTCTGAGCCTGGTCATTGCCTTTGGAATTGAGGTCCCCATCCTCTGTGGTCTCCTCATCCCAACCCCAGTCTTCTTACAGTCAACCAAATCTCTAAGACTATCTGGAGCTGCTGAGGAGTGTCTGATTCTTGGATGGACACCATCCCCTCAGTTGTTGGTCTTGTACCCTTCCCCACCATTGTAGCGCCATGCCTCTCAGATCAGCTTTGATTCCAATTCAAGATGAGAATGATCTTTCAAAAACTCAGATTTTTTATTTCATCACCCCTTCTCACAAAGTTTTTAAGGGCTCACCATTGCTTTTGAGACAAAATTTCCTAACAAAGCTGGTGGAGTTCTGCATGGGTTGCTTCTTCCCTATTCTGCCCTCATCAGTCTCCATATTCTTTCTGACCCTGACCCCTGCTCCAGCCTCACCGGCTCTCCTTGGGGCTGCACTTCTGTTCACCCTTCAAATCTCAGTTCAACCATTAAATATTCAATGGATGAATGTGTGGCAAGTTAATAGCCATATCCTTTTCATGCTAAGAATTTTAAACCTATTGTTAGCAGCTATCATCTTCTTTCCTAGTGAAACACGAGCTGAGGATTCAAACTCTGCCCCTGGCCCCCACTTTGGTTTTAAGCATCACCTTAGACCCCAGGACTCTGACAACCATAGTGTGAAGACCACTGATTCAAATAATAGTGTTTTAAAGAAGAGGTGGGTGTGATGACATCCATGCTTTAGGAAGATCGCTCTCGCAAATGTGCGAGTTTTATCAGAGGGGGTATTATACACTTGTCTTGGACCACGTCAGATCTTTCCAGACTCTTCTTTCTCTCATTCCAGCTGTAGCCATGGCAAACAAATCAACATGGGTTCTGACTCAGTCGAAGAAGGAATATCCTGAGAGTTGTTTGCTTCTCTCCGAGACCACATGCCACTGGCCTCCCACCATGGTGGGATAACAAGGTGAGGGACTCCTTGGTGATAACAAGGTGGGGGACTTCATAGGATCCTGCATGGCACTCACAAATGCTCACCTTGTCCATCCAGGACCTTACCACTCTGTAGGGATGATTTCTCTCTCTTTCTTCCTAAAAGGATGATCCCCAAGATGGAACGTACATGGTTTTTTAAAGGATGGTTTTCCAGGGTCCAATAATCGTCGGCATGGACTGGGGGGTGAGGTGGGGTGAATAAAGAATAACTATGGAAAAGGAAGGTGAAGTCTGAGACCTATGAACACAAATCAGGTGGCATCTAGTTTATCATGCGAGAAAATAACTTCCAACACATTTTTACACAAGGAAATGGAGGATTTTAGAAACAAGGGCGAAGAACTTGGTCAACACAAAATGGACATAGTAACTCCCAGCTTGCCTTGAGATGTGTAGGTACTAGTCCACATCATATGGTCACTACACTGTAAATCACTTTCAAACTCTGAAACTGGGAAGATTAAACAGTATGACCTCTGCAGAAACCATAGTATTTGGGGGAACAAAATGACTGCTTAAGGGGGGGATTAAGCTGCTGACACCAATGAAAATTCGATTTTAAGAAACTAATGCAGGGATTCCTTGGCTCCATCTGTGCTCCAACGTCCATTTGGAGAACAGGAGGCATAATTCCTCAATTCCTCAGTCTCTTTCTTATCTTTATATCTGCATTCAGAAACATAAAATACACATTTAAAGACAAACAGCCAGCGTACTTGTAGAGTTTTTAATGGTGATTCCCAAAAGTGGCTATTATAGACTTCTGGGGGGAAAAATCTATTTTAATCATGTATTCTGGAACAAACTCAAAATATAAAAGCAAAGTGACCATTTATTAATCCATTTAGATAAGTTTAATAAAAGACAAACTGAAACTAATCTATTGTTTTATGTCATTCAGATACATTTATGTCTCAATTTTAAAAGAGCAAAAAAGGAATATAGTTTAAAAAACAAATTTAGCTTTCTTTGTCTCTGACATTGGCCATGGCAACATTTTTCTACCTATGTCTCCTGAGGCAAGGGAAAGAAAACAAAAATGAATTCCTGGGACTGAACCAAAATGAAAAGCTTCTGCACAGCAAAGGAAACGATCTACAACACTAACAAACAATCTTCAGAATAGGAGAAGATATTTGCAAATGACATTTTGATAAAGGGTTAGTATCCAAAATATATAAAGAACTGATATAACTCAACATCCAGAAAACAAAAAATCCAATTAAAAAATAGGCTGAAGACATGAACAGACATTTCTAGAGAAGACACTGAGATGACCAACAGACACATGAAAAGATGCTCAACATCGTTCATCATCAGGGAAATACAAATCAAAACCACAATGAGATATCACCTCCCGTCTGTCAGAATTGCTAAAATAAAAAACACAAGAAACAATTGTTCACAAGGATGGGGAGAAAAACCACTCACGCACTGTGGTGGGCACGTAAACTGTTGCAGACACTGTGGAGAAGACTACAGAGGTCCCTCAAAAAGCTAAAAATAGAACTACCTTGTTTTTTATAGCAATCGCACTACTAGGTATTTAACCAAAAGATACAAAAGGTCTGATTTGAAGGGTCCGATATCTATAGCTGCATTATCAACAATAGACAAATTATAGACATAGCCCAAGTGGCCATCAGCAGATGGATGGATAAATAAGTGGTTTATAGACACAGTGGAATATTACTCAGCCATAAAAAAGAAGGAGATCTCGCCATTTGTAACAATGGATGGATCTAGAGGGTATAATGCTAATGAAATAAGTCAGTCAGAGAAAGATAAATATCCCATGATTTCACCCATATGGGGAATTGAGGAGATAAAACAAACAAACAAAGAAAAAAGAGACAAACAAAAAAACAGACTCCTAAATATGACTCTTAACTAGAGAACAAGCTGAGGGTTACCAGAGGGGAGGTTGGGGGGTGGAGGAGAAATCAGATGGGGATTAAAGAGTACACTGATCATGGTGAGCGCTGAGGAATATACAGAATTGCCAAATCTCTGTATCGTACACTTGAAACTAATATAACACTGTGTATCCATGACACTCAGCTTAAAATTTTTAAAAAAGAAATTTAGCTTTAAAATACATGAATGCAAATTTCTGTGTACCATTTATATTACTTATTATTTTAATTTTCTTTAAAAATTCATAATTTAAAAAATATACTTGAAATTCTTTCACTTTCCAATATATGTTTCTACCAGCACAATTGGTATAGATGTGTGTGTGTGTGTGTCTATGCATGTATGTATATATATGAAATAAAATTCTACTTTTCACAGAATAAGGGTAGTTTCAGCTTCTGGCATACTCCAAGTCATTCTGTTTTCTGAAGTAGTGAATCATACTATTAAGGTCTAAAACCTCGTTGCTCTAATTAAGTGATAAACATCTCCATATTTGTCCACTAATTTAAGACGAATGAGCTTATTTCTGAGTAGAGCCATTGTAAAGATGGTGACAAATAGATCTTGGCCTGCTATCAATAGACCATAGACCAAACCATTAGTAGTGGGCAAGTGGCTGCTAAGACACAACCAGATTTCTCAGTTAAGCTTAACCAATGGGGTAACTACTTCGAGGTACCCATGTCACATCAGATTTTTGACAAATGCGTAGTTTTTTAAAATGACATTTCAGGATGAATTTGGTGGAATAAGATATATTTGACCACATTTTTCTCCCTGGCTCACACTAGGGTTGCAACATCACAGTGACTACAAAGGAGTTGGAACAAATGACAAGCAGTATACAGCTTTTGTTTTTCTAAGAAGGTTGAGTTATAAGAACTTTACATACCTGGGCAGAGGGCTTTTGATATAGATCCAACTGGGGGAAAAAAAAACCCTAGAGAAGGTTCCATTGAGCACGGTGAGCTCACCTAGGACAAACTCCCTTCTGGCCCATAACTCTGCTTAGGTCACAGCTGCTGAGTGGGTAAGCAGGTTGGCTTGCTGGTTGGAAAAATGCTGTAAAAGCAGATGTGAAACCACAGTATGCATGCATGCACACACACACACGCACACATACACACACACACAGACACTTGCTATGCACACATACAGATACAAGGTTACGATTACTGAGCCACGAAGAAGAGACACAGATTTCCTTGCCAATTAAAAATGAATAAAGCTACATGCCTTGGTATCCATTACTGTCATCCAAATGGTATGCAGGCATCAACTGGGGGCATTTGTTAGCTACAGTAGATTTCAAGGTCAACTCAACATTAACAACCAGGAGTAGAAATGTTAGCAAATGACAGAGTACCCCAAAGGAAAATGCAACCTCAAGATCTGGGTCCCTTCGAGAACTCCCACCCTCCAACACCCTTGCTTGACTTGTAGTTTTAGAGACATTGTGCCACCGTGGGTGGTCTCTGCAACTCTAACCAGTGGGCAAGCACTGTTCCTTTGAGAGCCAATGCTCCAGCAATTTCTAGCGGCCATTCTGACTAAACAGCACCACTGCCAACAGACCAATGAAATAGCTCTAGTTTCTTGGTGTGGATAGATGCATGTTTGGGTGTGCATGTTCGATCAATCCTGATTTTTTTCTCTTTTCCCTTCTCTTTGAAATGTAAGCTTTCATATCTTAGTAGGAAAGCTTTTCTTGGAAAAAGATTTAGAACACATGGAGCGGAGTCTGCACAAGGGGAAAGGACATTGATGTGAATTCAGTAATGTGGGAGATACCCTTGCAATAGCTGACCCTAGGAACCCCCTTGCAGCTATTCCACAATAGTACCAATGCATTGCCACGAGTCAGAGATGTTACTGCTGAGTTTTTCAATTAGTAGTAGATGCTTCTGCTTGGTTGCTCTGACATCAAGACATAAGTGACTTTAGGGCCTTGGAAATTAATTATTGGGCCTATTGAGCCCAAAGATGGCAATGTTTTGGGGTCACAACTCTTTCATCTATAAAATCACTCCCCCTCCCCTTACTCCATTTGTAAGTCTCATTATGCTAGTTTCTTCTACACACTATTTCCAGATTGGTTTTCCTAATGATAGCTCTGTTCTTGGCCTTGTCCGGTACACGGGCAGCTCTCTACCCTTAAAGTGAGGTAGACATTTTCATCTGCTATCAGGACCTACAAAATTCCAACGAATGATTGAGTCATTTTTTTCCCCTCTGATCTCCCTACTTCTGCTCTTCTTTTGAGCCAACGTGGGCTACTTTCTGTTCTCTGTCAACCTTCATTGTTCTATCTTCATTGTTCTCTCCCCAGTCTCAATCTTTAAATGTTGTTTTTATCCCCTAAAAGCCATTTCGATTCCCATCTCTTTAAAGAAAATATTTCCTGGGTCCCTGAACTGTATGCGGCATTACCTTCCGGTAGTAGCCGCCCTTGTATTTCTCCTTGGAACGTGTGTATTTACTCACCCGCAAGCTTCAGCTAGACTGTGAGCTCCTCCAAGGGAGTCCGCACATTCTCATCTCATCTTTGTGCCACAGCCCAATCCCTACCACACAGGTTCTTGCTCCAGATGGGTACCAATGGGAAGGACCTGAATCAACATAATTTCTATTTGTTTATAAATAAGCAAAGGCATGTCAAATACCAAATGGGGCTATGGAGGGGGACTGTTAGATGAGAAGCGTCCATGGAAGCCTTGTTGTATTTCTTCCCTTTAGAAAAGAAAGCCCATCTTTTCACCCAGTCCTTGTCCTAACCCATTAGGATCCCACGTCGTGACTATTCCAATGTGGTCAAGAAAGAGCAAAAGAGAAGAATGGGACTTCTGATGTCATGGTGCCTTGGGAATGGAAGGACCCTCCCTTGCCCCCCATCTTAGAGAGTATGAACGGTGCGGGGAGGGGGAGGGTGTTAGAGCGAAAGGGAGAGATCTGGAAGGCTCCTTACCGCTAACAAAAAGCAGGGATGGAGGGGGTGAGTGTGGAACGGGGCGACAGAAAGAAAAATGAGCTTCTCAACTGGAGATAAAAGACCGTCCTAGTGGTTGAGACTGGGGGCTGCTGAGGGCCCGCCACACAACTCTTCTGTTCTTCTATCTTCATCTCCCTCCTTGCCTCCTCTTGGGTGGAATTCCACAGAGGTAATGACCGCCCAAAGCCCTAGAAGATTCTTGAATTAAAAGGCACTAGGTAAAGACAAAACATTAGCATTATTATAAGGAACCTGTCATAGACAGAAACAGACACCACAATGCATAATTTTTTAAAAATAAATACCATGCTGTCAGATTGGAGAGTGGCTGTTAGATAATTTGGCAACCGCAGTGGAGCAAATGTTCAGGAGAGGTGAGTATTTTTCCGCTATTCCAGAAGGCTGAGAGCATAAACAGCAACAATTTCTGCATCAATCTTTCTGCCGTGTCCATCAAATTAGGCTTTCAAGTTTAATGCTGAATAAAATACCCTAAAAACAGCGGCGAGCAAGCCCAGACTGAACATCTTGACAGTGGTAAGCTGAGAGGGAGCGCGTGCCCACGCCACGTGAGCGTTTCGCAGTGTCAGAAAATGCAGCACGTTACAAAAAGCACTCTGTGGTTTTCTTGCGCGCGTTCCCTTTTACCGGTCCCGAGGGAATTCGTGCTGTAACGGCACGGGCGTGCTGTCACGGAAGTCTAGGCGGCGTGGATGGCATCAGAATGGGGGCGCCGCTAGCTGGACACCCTGTCCTCTGCAACAAAGTAGGACACGCCAGGAAGCAGAGAGAACATTCGCGAGAGGTGTCCCCCCCAGCCCCACGCAGGCCAGCTCTTCGTGCCAACCATGGCACAAGGGGCACTGAGATTAGCCCTGTGTGTCTGGATCTAGGACCAAGGGCATGGTGGAGGGGGTGGGAGGGGGTAGGAGGGTGGAGAGACAGCCTTGCCCAGGAGCAAAGGGATTGGCTAATAATAGTCGTGTTGATCAACCAGGGAGAATTGAAGCCATAGCAGAAGGGGAAACTAAAGACATTAAATTTTAGTAGAGCTAATTTTGGAAGAGAGGGGAAAGTGCTGAGGGAAATGAAAACAGGATAAAGCTGTTGAAGAGAAAGCCACGAAGGAAATGGAAAGTATTCAAAGATAAATTAATGCATGACCAAAATCACTACAAGCTACCCAGTCATAAATATTCCAACCAGGAGAAAAAAAAAAAAAGCCAAGGTGGATTAAAAGTGAGAATCAATGGTAAGAGGAACAGACACGCTGCATAATAAGAATTTGTGGAAGTATGGGAAACCAAGGACGGGCCAAGAGGCAACTCCTGAATGGAGAGGAAATGGGGAGAGGTAATTCTTCCGTTGAACAAGTACCTCTGTTTACTCCTCTGTACATTTCTTCCCCGTTCCGTTTCTGCCATCCTACGAATACTGCCATTTGCGCTTTTCTGTGTGGCAGCCACTGCAAGTCCTCTGATTCAGCTCAGGTTTACACCCGTGTGTCCTTGGCTGAAGGTGGGGAGGCAGTCTATCTGCAGATGGGGGAAACCCAGCTCCTAGAAAATGCTGAGGACTGGGACAGCAGCTGTCCAGCGTGTTGCATAAGGAGACTTCCCTCCACGTCAGAACAACAGGTGGGGGAAAGGCTTCTGAGGAAAGCAGTGAATGAGTGAAGGTGTTGGCCGTAGATATATGGACCCCCAGCTTGTGATCAAGAACAGAGGGTCACCGAAGAAAGGGCCATCACAGTTCCCTGATGGACGTTCCTCTGGTGTCAGGGGGAAGAAGGCGCACCTGTCTCCATGTAGCTCAGCACGAGGGTAGAAGGCACAGGGGACCTACAGATTGTAAGCCTTAATTCCCTCATAAGTAGGTCAAGTGGAAGTCTGTAAATTAAAAATGGAAATCAGGAAAGGGCAAAAATCATACCTCATGGCTAAATTGTCAGCAAATGACTATAACTGGGTATGGAAAAAGAGGAAAATAATAATATTAATAATATTAATAATAATAATAATATTAATAAGTAGTAGTAGTAATAGTAATGATAATAATAAGTCGTGGGATCTCTGGAAACAAATATACTTATCAGCAAACACACATACTCTGCAATCCAAAATAACATGAGTTTCTAATATTTCAGTTTAAGAGAACTTGGGGGGTCTCAGGTGGGTGAGTAGCTTGCATTTGGTACAAAGACTCTGAAAAAATCTTCTAGACACTAGTAGTTACTGCTTAGAGGAAAGCACCTCTGACCCTTTTCTAGAGCCTTGCCTCTCCACCCCACTGAGGGTTGGCTACATGTCAGTTTTCTCCAAGCTACATCTTTGTGGGATCTACACTCGGAGGAGAACAGACATGGCCTAGACCTTTTACAGTAGAGAGAGAAACATTTCCTCACTAGGAAATCTGGTGGGAAAGAGTCCCAGAAAATGGAATGGGGGGCTGGAGGCAGCTTAAAGACTAGAGAGAGTGGGCTGGCTCCGGACACTGGGGAAGGCTGGGGAGCGAGAGGTCATGCTTGGCTACACTAATGTCCTAGTACACACAGAGTACATTTATAACAGGAAATACAGAGAGGGCTGTCCTGGGCTGACTAGAGTCCCCCCAAATGTATGGTCTTCCCAAACCTCAGAATGTGTCCTTATTTGGAAATAGGGGTGTTGCAGGTGTAATTGGTTAAGATGAGTCATACTGGAGTTGGGTGGGCCCTGAATTCAATGGCTGCTCTCCTCCTAAGACAGATCTAGACAGATCTGTATCTAGACACACACGTGCACGAGGAAGATGGCCATACGTACACGGAGTCAAGATTTGAGTAACTCAACTACAAACCAAGGGAGGCCAAGGATTGCAGGTAACCACCAGAAGCCAGGAAGAGACAAGGAAGAACTCTTCCCTGGCATCTGCAGAAAAAGTATGCTCCTACTGACACCTTGATCTTGGACTTCTAACCTCTAGATGTGAGAGAATAAATTTCTATTGTTTAAACCATTCAATTTGTTGTACTTTGTTATGAAAGCTCGAAGACGCCGGCTCAAGAGCTATCCAAGAAGTAAATGACAAAAAGAGGGAAGAAACAGAATAACTACCAAAAACTGACCCACGGACATAAAAGCACAGACTCTGAGGATCCTTTACCATGGAGGAAACAACTCAGAGCAGCCCACACATGGGGTGGAGGGTAGCAGGGAAAGGCAGAGGAAATTCTTAAGATCAACTCTCAGGACAGTTTCTATGTGCAGAAGAGTAACACTTAAACCCCCACCAGCCAAATACTTCAAAAGGGACAGTGGGCAGGGACAGAAAAGAAAACATCTTTTGTTTGCAAGGGGCAGTGTTTTAGCTGCTTCCTCCTGGAAGCTCTTCCTTCCCACCTCAACACACAGGGGAAGGATAAATGATTGGGCATTTATAATTTATTTTATTATAAATGATATGACTCGTGGGCTAGCTGCAAGGAGACACCAGGGGGGCTTCTGGAATCTGAATAGTAGGCAATTCAGGCACTTGGCATCAACCATGGAAGTCAGGCGGGGCAGATGCATGGGGCACTAGTTTCTCTGGTATTCTTCTACATGCCCATGGTCGGTTCCTTCTTCCCCTCCTCAAGGTGTGGTTCCAAGTCTTCAAGACTTTTCCTGAGGCCCCCAGCCTCCTCATTCCATTCTCTTCTTTCTTGGCTTTGCACATCCAAGTGCTGCCCTTCACAGAGGACATTCAGGCCATCCACCATGTATTCCTCGAGCGCCTCCCCCCTTTGCTCCAAGTGCTGTTCCCTCCTGTCCTGGAAGAATCAGATACCTCCCTCATGCCCAAAGTCAACTCCTCCATCTGTTCTCTGCCTCTTCTATGCTTCTCAGGGGACTTGATCCACCAGGAATCTCCTCCTTCGTGTCCCAGCCTCTTCTTGTCACTTCACTAGAAAATATATTCAGTCTTTCTCAATGTAGGAACCTCTCTCTGGCTTCTGCGATAGCTCCCATCCCCCTCAGGAATGATGCTCTTCTACTCCTTCCCTTTTTGAAGCTTCTTGGAAGAACACACTGCATTCAACAGGTGTATTGCTTTGCACCATCTTGCTACAAGCCTGGCTTTGGTCCCACCATTACACCATGACGCTGAACCCTAGCCAGAGTGGTTGCCGGATTAGTGAACATCCTTATCTAGTTGATATCTCTGTGCTATTTGGCATTGGCCTCCTTGAAATTCTACTCTTCTTCGACTCTGGTGACATTATTCCCTTGTCTGCCTCCTACCTCTCTGGAAACTCTGCTTCTATCCCCTGTCTTGCTCTCTTTTCATTTCTAGGTTACCTTAGAATTGTCTTCCAATACCCCCCCCCTTTATTCTGAGCCCTCTCTGTGCTACTCCAAGAGGAAAATGCTTAGAAACACGTTGCCCACAGAATATCATCCACACTTGTACCTTAACACATTCCAATGAATCCCACATCTATATCCAAGGCTCTGTTCTTTCTCTTTATATTCATATCCCACAGGCCCTCCCAGTTCAACATGTTCAAAGTTAAACAAATCATCCTGCTTGGTTACTCCTTTGCTCACCACACCAGTCAAAACCCCTTGTTCTTCCCCTCAGCTTCTTCTATTCGCTACTGATAATTCCACTAAGGTTTCTCGAAGTACCAAGTATCTAGGCGCTTGGTCCTGAGCTTGCAGAGATAAATGAGATCTCAGAGAACAGTAGGAGAGAAAGTCAAGCAAACACATAAGTTGTAATCTAACAATAGAAGCAAGACTAGAAATCATGTACAAGATTTAGAGGTAGCATGGAAGAGAGAATGATTATCTGGATCAGACTAGAGGGGGACTAGATCCACAATGCCAGAGAATGTTTTTAACAGGAGATGAGATAGTTTCTTCCCTCAAGAGCTGCTGATCTGTCCCAGTTAACGCCCACCACCAACAGTGCACCACCTGAGCCTGAATCCTGGGAGTGTTCCTGGAATGGCCTTCTACATCTGATCAATTTTGATCAGTTACACATGCAAAGATCTCTCAAAACTTAGACAAATTCAATTTATCTCCTAATTGCCTCAATTGACATTTCACCCTCCATCTATCTTTATGAGAGCAAGGAATTTGTCCCGCTTTGGTCAGTTCTCTGCCATACATGATTAGATAAATCTCTGTATGTAGTGGGTACTTAATAATGCCAGAATGCTCCAGAAGGATGTTCCTAAAAGCTAGATATTATTGTACCACTTTACAAATCTTCAGCACTCCTCATTGTAATCAAAGTAAAGTTGACAATGGGCTGGGCAAACAAATATACTCTTATATTCCAGTCTCTGCAAATTTCATCAGCAGACAAATCACTCTATCAGGCTTCCGTGTCTTTAAGCATACTCTGGCCTCCGTTCGAATAAATTTGACTTGCTGCTCCTTAAGATGGATTTCTCTCTCTCTCTCTCTTAAAAAAAAAAAAAGTTGGGGGAGGAGTCAAGATGGCGGAGAAGTAGCAGGCTGAGACTACTTCGGGTAGCGGGAGATCAGCTAAATAGCTTATCTAAAGATTGCAAACACCTACAAATCCAATGGGAGATTGAAGAGAAGAAGAACAGCAATTCCAGAAACAGAAAATCAACCACTTTCTGCAAGGTAGGACTGGCGGAGAAGTGAATCCAAAGCGACGGGAAGATAGACCAAGGGGGGAGGGGCCGGCTCCCGGCGAGCGGCGGAGCAACGGAGCAAAATCAGGACTTTTAAAAGTCTGTTCCGCTGAGGGACATCGCTCCAGAGGCTTAACTGGGGTGAAGCCCAGGCGGAGTAAGCGCGGCCTCAGGTCCCGCAGGGTCGCAGAAGGATCGGGGGTGTCTCAATGTCGCAGAGCTTACCGGTATTAGAACGGGGAAGCCGGCTGCAGAGACAGAGCCGAGGAGTGACTCTCAGCTCAGGGTTGCCTGGAACCGGTCGCGGGCTCGGTCAGCTCGGAGCGCGGCCGGAGGCCAGGGTGAAGGGAGTCATTGGGCGCTGTTCTCTGAGGGCGCACTGAGGAGTGGGGCCCCGGGCTCTCGGCTCCTCCGGGCCGGGGACCGGGAGGCCGCCATCTTTATTCCCGTCCTCCGGACTCTACGGAAAGCGCTCAGGGAACAAAAGCTCCCGAAAGCGAACCCGAGCGGATGACTCAGCGCGGCCCCGGGTAAGGGCGGTGCAACTCCGCCTGGGGCAAAGACGCTTGAGAATCACTACAACGGGCCCCTCCCCCAGAAGATCTACAGGAAACCCAGCCAGGACCAAGTTCACCTACCAAGGAGAACGGCGGAATTCCAGAGGAGAAGAAAGCAAAGCACGGAACTCATGGCTTTCTCCCCATGATTTTTTAGCCTTGCAGTTAATTTAATTTTTTTTTTCTTTTTCAATTTTTTTTTCTTTTTCTCTTCTTCTGCTAAATTTTTTTTAACTTTTACCATTTTCTTTTTTTTTAACGTTTTTTAAATAGTTTATCTAATATATATATATTTTTTCCTCTTTTTATATTTTTTTCTTTATCGGCTTTCTTTTTTTTAATAGTTTTTTTTTCCTTTCTTTCTGAACCCCTTTTTATCCCCTTTCTCCCCCCTCACAATTCAGGATCTCTTCTGATTTGGCTAAAGCATATTTTCCTGGGGTTGTTGCCACCCTTTTAGTATTTTACTTGCTCCTTCATAAACTCTTATCTGGACAAAATGACAAGGCGGAAAAATTCACAACAAAAAAAAGAACAAGAGGCAATACCAAAGGCTAGGGACCTAATCAATACAGACATTGGTAATATGTCAGATATAGAGTTCAGAATGATGATTCTCAAGGTTCTAGCCGGGCTTGAAAAAGGCATGGAAGATATTAAAGCAACCCTCTCGGGAGATATAAAAGCCCTTTCTGGAGAAATAAAAGAACTAAAATCTAACCAAGTTGAAATCAAAAAAGCTATTAATGAGGTGCAATCAAAAATGGAGGCTCTCACTGCTAGGATAAATGAGGCAGAAGAAAGAATTAGCGATATAGAAGACCAAATGACAGAGAATAAAGAAGCTGAGCAAAAGAGGGACAAACAGCTACTGGACCACGAGGGGAGAATTCGAGAGATAAGTGACACCATAAGACGAAACAACATTAGAATAATTGGGATTCCAGAAGAAGAGGAAATAGAGAGGGGAGCAGAAGGTATATTGGAGAGAATTATTGGAGAGAATTTCCCCAATATGGCAAAGGGAACAAGCATCAAAATCCAGGAGGTTCAGAGAACCCCCCTCAAAATCAATAAGAATAGGTCTACACCCCGTCACCTAATAGTAAAATTGACAAGTCTTAGTGACAAAGAAAAGATCCTGAAAGCAGCCCGGGAAAAGAAGTCTGTAACGTACAATGGTAAAAATATTAGATTGGCAGCAGACTTATCCACAGAGACCTGGCAGGCCAGAAAGAGCTGGCATGATATATTCAGAGTACTAAATGAGAAAAACATGCAGCCAAGAATACTATATCCAGCTAGGCTATCATTGAAAATAGACGGAGAGATTAAAAGCTTCCAGGACAAACAAAAACTGAAAGAATTTGCAAATACCAAACCAGCTCTACAGGAAATATTGAAAGGGGTCCTCTAAGCAAAGAGAGACCCTCAAAGTAGTAGATCAGAAAGGAACAGAAACAATATACAATAACAGTCACCTTACAGGCAATACAATGGCACTAAATTCATATCTCTCAATACTTACCCTGAATGTTAATGGGCTAAATGCCCCAATCAAAAGACACAGGGTATCAGAATGGATCAAAAAACAAAACCCATCTATATGTTGCCTACAAGAAACTCATCTTACACCCGAAGACACCTCCAGGTTTAAAGTGAGGGGGTGGAAAAGAATTTACCATGCTAATGGACATCAGAAGAAAGCAGGAGTGGCAATCCTTATATCAGATCAATTAGATTTTAAGCCAAAGATTATAATAAGAGATGAGGAAGGACACTATGTCATACTCAAAGGAACTGTCCAACAAGAAGATCTAACAATTTTAAATATCTATGCCCCTAACGTGGGAGCAGCCAACTATATAAACCAATTAATAACAAAATCAAAGAAACACATCGACAAGAATACAATAATAGTAGGGGATTTTAACACTCCCCTCACTGAAATGGACAGATCATCCAAGCAAAAGATCAACAAGGAAATCAAGGCCTTAAATGACACACTGGACCAGATGGATATCACAGATATATTCAGAACATTTCATCCCAAAGCAACAGAATACACATTCTTCTCTAGTGCACATGGAACATTCTCCAGAATAGATCACATTCTTGGTCCTAAATCAAGTCTCAACCGGTATCAAAAGATTGGGATCATTCCCTGCATATTTTCAGACCACAATGCTCTAAAGCTAGAACTCAATAACAAGAGGAAATTTGGAAAGAACCCAAATACATGGAGACTAAACAGCATCCTTCTAAAGAATGAATGGGTCAACCAGGAAATCAAAGAAGAATTGAAAAAATTTATGGAAACAAATGATAATGAAAACACAACAGTTCAGAATCTGTGGGACACAACAAAGGCAGTCCTGAGAGGAAAATATATAGCGATACAAGCCTTTCTCAAGAAACAAGAAAGGTCTCAGGTACACAACCTAACCCTACACCTAAAGGAGCTGGAGAAAGAACAAGAAAGAAACCCTAAACCCAGCAGGAGAAGAGAAATCATAAAGATCAGAGCAGAAATCAATGAAATAGAAACCAAAAAAACAATAGAACAAATCAACGAAACTAGGAGCTGGTTCTTTGAAAGAATTAATAAGATTGATAAACCCCTGGCCAGACTTATCAAAAAGAAAAGAGAGAGGACCCAAATAAATAAAATCATGAATGAAAGAGGAGAGATCACAACGAACACCAAAGAAATACAGACAATTATAAGAACATACTATGAGCAACTCTACGGCAACAAATTTGACAATCTGGAAGAAATGGATGCATTCCTAGAGACATATAAACTACCACAACTGAACCAGGAAGAAATAGAAAGCCTGAACAGACCCATAACCAGTAAGGAGATTGAAACAGTCATCAAAAATCTCCAAACAAACAAAAGCCCAGGGCCAGACGGCTTCCCGGGGGAATTCTACCAAACATTTAAAGAAGAACTAATTCCTATTCTCCTGAAACTGTTCCAAAAAATAGCAACAGAAGGAAAACTTCCAAACTCATTTTATGAGGCCAGCATCACCTTGATCCCAAAACCAGACAAGGATCCCAACAAAAAAGAGAACTACAGACCAATATCCTTGATGAACACAGATGCAAAAATTCTCGCCAAAATACTAGCCAATAGGATTCAACAGTACGTTAAAAGGATTATTCACCACGACCAAGTGGGATTTATTCCAGGGCTGCAAGGCTGGTTCAACATCCGCAAATCAATCAATGTGATACAACACATTAATAAAAGAAAGAACAAGAACCATATGATACTCTCCATAGATGCTGAAAAAGCATTTGACAAAGTACGGCATCCCTTCCTGATCAAAACTCTTCAAAGTGTAGGGATAGACGGCACATACCTCAATATTATCAAAGCCATCTATGAAAAACCCACCGCAAATATCATTCTCAATGGAGAAAAACTGAAAGCTTTTCCGCTAAGGTCAGGAACACGGCAGGGATGTCCGTTATCACCACTGCTATTCAACATAGTACTAGAAGTCCTAGCCTCAGCAATCAGACAACAAAAGGAAATTAAAGGCATCCAAATCGGCAAAGAAGAAGTCAAACTATCACTCTTCGCAGATGATATGATACTCTATGTGGAAAACCCAAAAGACTCCACTCCAAAACTGCTAGAACTTGTACAGGAATTCAGTAAAGTGTCAGGATATAAAATCAATGCACAGAAATCAGTTGCATTTCTCTACACCAACAACAAGACAGAAGAAAGAGAAATTAAGGAGTCAATCCCATTTACAATTGCACCCAAAACTATAAGATACCTAGGAATAAACCTAACCAAAGAGACTAAGAATCTATACTCAGAAAACTATAAAGTACTCATGAAAGAAATTGAGGAAGACACAAAAAAATGGAAAAATGTTCCATGCTCCTGGATTGGAAGAATAAATATTGTGAAAATGTCTATGCTACCTAAAGCAATCTACACATTTAATGCAATTCCTATCAAAGTACCATCCATTTTTTTCAAAGAAATGGAACAAATAATCCTAAAATTTATATGGAACCAGAAAAGACCTCGAATAGCCAAAGGAATATTGAAAAAGAAAGCCAAAGTTGGTGGCATCACAATTCCGGACTTCAAGCTCTATTACAAAGCTGTCATCATCAAGACAGCATGGTACTGGCACAAAAACAGACACATAGATCAATGGAACAGAATAGAGAGCCCAGAAATGGACCCTCAACTCTATGGTCAACTCATCTTCGACAAAGCAGGAAAGAATGTCCAATGGAACAAAGACAGCCTCTTCAATAAGTGGTGTTGGGAAAATTGGACAGCCACATGCAGAAAAATGAAATTGGATCATTTCCTTACACCACACACGAAAATAGACTCAAAATGGATGAAGGATCTCAATGTGAGAAAGGAATCCATCAAAATCCTCGAGGAGAACACAGGCAGCAACCTCTTTGACGTCAGCCGCAGCAACATCTTCCTAGGAACATCACCAAAGGCAAGGGAAGCAAGGGCAAAAATGAACTTTTGGGATTTTATCAAGATCAAAAGCTTTTGCACAGCAAAGGAAACAGTTAACAAAACCAAAAGACAACTGACAGAATGGGAGAAGATATTTGCAAATGACATATCAGATAAAGGGCTAGTGTCCAAAATCTATAAAGAACTTAGCAAACTCAACACCCAAAGAACAAATAATCCAATCAAGAAATGGGCAGAGGACATGAACAGACATTTCTGCAAAGAAGACATCCAGATGGCCAACAGACACATGAAAAAGTGCTCCATATCACTCGGCATCAGGGAAATACAAATCAAAACCACCATGAGATATCACCTCACACCAGTCAGAATGGCTAAAATTAACAAGTCAGGAAATGACAGATGCTGGCGAGGATGCGGAGAAAGGGGAACCCTCCTACACTGTTGGTGGGAATGCAAGCTGGTGCAACCACTCTGGAAAACAGCATGGAGGTTCCTCAAAATGTTGAAAATAGAACTACCCTATGACCCTGCAATTGCACTGCTGGGTATTTACCCTAAAGATACAAACATAGTGATCCGAAGGGGCACATGCACCCGAATGTTTATAGCAGCAATGTCTACAATAGCCAAACTATGGAAAGAACCTAGATGTCCATCTACAGACGAATGGATAAAGAAGATGTGGTATATATACACAATGGAATACTATGCAGCCATCAAAAGAAATGAAATCTTGCCATTTGCGACGACGTGGATGGAACTAGAGGGTATCATGCTTAGTGAAATAAGTCAATCGGAGAAAGACAACTATCATATGATCTCCCTGATATGAGGGAGAGGAGATGCAACATGGGGGGTCGAGGGGGTAGGAGAAGAGTAAATGAAACAAGATGGGATTGGGAGGGAGACAAAGCATAAGTGACTCTTAATCTCACAAAACAAACTGAGGGTTGATGGGGGGAGGGGGTTGGGAGAGGGGGTGGGGTTATGGATATCGGGGAGGGTATGTGCTATGGTGAGTGTTGTGAAGTGTGTAAACCTGGCGATTCGCAGACCTGTACCCCTGGGGATAAAAATATATGTTTATAAAGCTGTAAAAAAAAAAAAAAAAAAAAGAAAGAAAGGATGAATCCCCAAGTTTTGTAGCAACATGGACGGGACTGGAAGAGATTATGCTGAGTGAAATAAGTCAAGCAGAGAGAGTCAATTATCATATGGTTTCACTTATTTGTGGAGCATAACAAATAGCATGGAGGACAAGGGAAGATGGAGAGGAGAAGGGAGTTGAGGGAAATTGGAAGGGGAGGTGAACCATGAGAGACTATGGACTCTGAAAAACGATCTGAGAATTTTGAAGGGGTGGGGGGTGGGAGGTTGGGGGCACCAGGTGGAGGGTATTGTAGAGGGCACGGATTGCATGGAGCACTGGGTGTGGTGCAAAAATAATGAACACTGTTATGCTGAAAAAAAAAAAAAAAAATTAAAAAAAAAAAAAAAAAAAAAAAAAAAAAAAAAAAAAAAAAAAAAAAGTTTGTTTATTTATTTATTTGTTTCGTAATCTCTAGACCCAACACAGGGCTCAAACTCACGGCCCTGAGATCAAGAGTCCCATGCTTTTCCAACTGAGCCAGCCAGGCACCCCAAGAAGGACTTCTCAACTTTAAAAATTCAAGCATCTTCTTTTTATTTCTCTCATTCATTTGTCCTGACCAAATAAGACCATGACTTGCCCTTGACCCTCTATGTTCTTAGATGCTCACAGCATTTATCACTAATTATCTCTTTGATGCCTTTCCATAGCCACTTCCCCCAGTAAAGTCGTGAGCTCCTTGAAGACGACCTGGGACTCAGAACAACAACAACAGCAACGACAAATCAACCTAATTAACATGCGATGGTGTCACTCTTGGGTCAAAGAGAAAACCACAAGAACAAACAAATACGGGCTGATTTGAGATGCTCCTTCTATTATCCACACTTTGCCATCTCCCTGGGTGAAATTATACTGCCTTGATATAAGAAGGCAATCAAGTGTGTAATATATTTAGAAAGAATTCTATCAAAACGGTTTAGATTTTTAAAAATATTTGGGAGCTTACGGAGGATAAGCTTTAATTATCTAAAGACTCATTGATATGGAACACTTCACTGCCTTCCAAACCTAGCTAAACAGATCTATGCGAAGGTCACAAAACATGCAGCCACATCTTCAGAGCTGATGGTACGATCCGCACCGTGGAGCCCCAAAGGAAAAACTAGAAAGACTGTGGATAAAAGCCACAAAACTAGAGAGACCATGACACATTCAGCAGGAGAAAAGAGGGAAATGATGCTGCAGGAGGGGCAGTGTTCTATGGGCCTGAAAGAGAACTTTCTTCTCTGAGACATGCAGGGAGACTACGGCTTAGCATGTGTTTTCCAAATCATGATATTCAGCACGCCTTTGACTCTCTTGATTTGCAGAGCATGATCATGAATATTAACTAATTGATCAACCTGCAAACCACTCTTTGGAAATCAGTAATACTGGATCCCAGGGAAGGAGCAGGAATCAGGCCTGCAGGAGTCACGTAACATTTTATGGTCGGCTCAGGGCTAAGCCCTGACCAGGTTCCAAATGCCATGGTTGACCTCGCTGCTACTGAGAAAACCACAAGAACAAACAAATACGGGCTGATTTGAGATGCTCCTTCTATTATCCACACTTTGCCATCTCCCTGGGCCAATGCTTCCCAAGTTCTGGAAATTTCATTGATGACTTTAATTGGTAAAGGACACTTTTTCCCCCAGCTTTATTGAGAAGGAGGACACACATTTTTAATTTTTTATTGTTGATTATTTTAACATGTCTTGGGAAACTATATAAGTATAGCATCTTGGGGCCCCCGGTGAAGCAGTTGGCTAAGCGTCCAACTCTTTGTTTCAGCTCAGGTCATGATGTCAGGGTCGTGAGATCAAGCCCTGAGTTGGGCTCCACACTCAGCATGGAGTCTGCTTGAGATTTTCTCTCCCTCTCCTTCTGCCCCTCCCACTCGTGCTTTCTTTCTAAAATAAATATATGAATCTCTAAGAAAATAAATACAGCATCTTATTGATGATTTCATAATGCTGAAGATGAGTAAAAAATGAAACAAGAAAATAAATAAGAAAAAATAAAGAAAAATAATAATAGTATGACATCACGTTTTTATAGGAAAAGCCACCAAGGTGACCTGTGGATGACTGGCGTTTGGGGAAATGCTGAGTCAGGAACATATTCACTTCCATTGTTTCAAATTCATGCCTGCTTCATCTTCATGTTTATAACTAAGTGATTCTAAATTCGTGGAGTTTTATTTCTGATGGGGAGTCAAAGGAAAGGGCTAGACATGAGGGTGCTGTTCGAGGATAAAGGAAGCAAGAGGGAGAGACTTGCCTGCAAGTTCTCAATGCCAACTAAAGACAACAAGCAGAAAGAAGTCCTTGGAATACAGTGTGCAAAAGAGTTTTCATGAAGAGGTGGCTCTATTTTATTTAGAACTTGGCTCTCTTGAGTGCCCTGGGGAGACAGGCTTCTCATGTTCTGGAGGGGTCCAGAGCAACAGCACTCACTTGGCATTCTCCTTGCCAGCATCTTGCACAAACAGCACGCAGCAGAGACTCAATCTAACAACAGAAAATGCTCAGAGCCCAGCTTCCTTAGTAGAGACAAGGCCCCTGCAGGTGTCAACCAAAAAGAGAAAATGGAGTGGAGGGGTTTGGGTGTTTTTCTTTTTTTTCAAACTTTCCTTTTCCTTTTTTTTCTTTTCAAATTACCCCTTTTAATTTTATGCTTATAGTTGATAAGAATTTAACAGAAGAAACCAGACTGAGAAATGTAAGGGAAGACGTATCATAGAGGCATACCCCTTCCGTAGAGAGGACTGAAGCAGAGTCAGGGACCAGATCTGCCAGTGTGAAGGCCTGCGGCAGCACTTGTCAATAACCAAGGGATGCTCTGTGGGGTCCTAAGCAAGGGTCTAGCCTCTGGCCCTAGGACATTTCTCTGCCCCATCTCTGATCGCTCCTGCTCAAATAGTGCATTCTCTCAGCCTGGTTGGTGCCTCTTTGTTTTTCAAGACTCAACCCAACCTCACTTCTTTCTGAAGACCTCCTTGGTTCTTGTGTTCTGAATTAGATCCAAATGCTCTGGGCTTCCATGGTGCCCCTGCCTCCCTCCTTGCTTCCCCCCACTCCCTTATCAGATCCTCAGCAGATGTTTACTGAGTACCTAGTATGCTCCAATGACACTTCTAAACACTAGAGCTATGAGGGCAGTGGCCCTATTTTTGTGGCATGTATGTGGGGAGAGGTGGGTGTGGGGAAAAACAAGCACCCCCGCCCACAAACACCCCAAATCATAAACAACATAATTTTTTATTACAAAAGTTCTGTGACGCCAACAAAATTATGTTGCAGTGACCTGAGAAGGGCTGTTTTCTCTAGATTGGGTAGACAGAGAAAGTCTCTCTGAAGAGATCACTTTTCATTAAGGCCTTAGTGACATACACAAAAGTCATAAATGGAAAGATTTGGAAGGTCTGGGGCAACAGCATAGGAAGAAGTTCTAAGAAGACGAAGAGCTTTTGGGGAGTTCCAGGCATAGAAACAAGGCCTGTGGGGTTTGACTGGAATGAGTGAAGCAGGGTCAAGATGAGGCCTTGAAGTAGGTAGAGGCCAGGATTACAGGGCTTTTTAGGCCATGGGAAGGCATGTAGATTTTATTCCAAGGGGAATAGGAGGCCACCTACGTAAGCAGTTGTCAACCAGGCTGCGGTAGGAGAATCTTATTAAAATCACTGGAGGAGCGATTTTGGGGGGACTCACCTCTTGGCCAGACTTTCTGATTCCTCAGGTCTGGGGTAGACTGGGCATCACATCTGGTGAACCGTTGACCAAGATGCTCTGTAGACACTCCCCAGACTTGACATGTTCCAGACAAGCTCATCTTCCCTTCACTCGCCCTTCACTTCACTCCACCCGACCAGAGCGCTCCTGTTGGGTCCCATCTGTGACAATGGCCATCTTTCATCACTGAAGTTGGAAATCAGAACCTTCCTTAATCCCTCCTTCGCTTTCTCTGAATCCTATTCATTTCTCATCAAAATGAAACGATGGGATTCCCATGGCCAAGTGCATTAGTTTAGACTTTCCTTGTCTCTCATCTGACACTCAGGCATCCCTCCTACTTCCCATGGTCTGCGCAGACAGGGCATCATTCATTCCACCATCAGCCTTCTCTTTCCAAAGCAAGGAACATGATTGCGGTGCATAAGTCTGTCTGAGAGGAAGTCTACCAACATCTGCTTTCCTGGTATTGCTGACTTCCTTGCTTGTGAAACATCACTGATGACTCTGTGTGCTTACAGAATAAATCTTAAGTCCTTACTATGATGTATCAGACTGTTAGGAATCCGCTTCAACTTATGTCCCTCATGCCCCCCTGACATTCTATCTCCTGCCATCACTTCTTGCTTCTAGAACATTCCCTGCCTCTTCATTCCTTGTCTTCTCACAAGCTCTTCCCTCTGTCAAGAGTGCTCTTCTCCTCATGCAAACTTCACTTATTTTTAAGTTCCAGCTCACAGGAATCCTCCTCCCTAAGTGTAGGTGTCCCACATACACCACTTAACACTTTGTATTTTCAGGACTTCTCATTTCAGTTATAAATATTTGAATCCCCACGAGCCTCTCAAGAGCAGAGATTGGGTCTTATTTATTGCTTTATTTCTAGCACCAAGTATGGTATCTATCTGGCACAAAGTGCTCAAAAAGATGTTCATTGACTGGATAAACCAGGGGATTACCTTTGGTCCCTCACCCCCATTTACTGCATGCTTTGACATCTGACCCTCCTTTACAAGCAAGCAAGACCAAACCCACAAGGTCCCGAATTCCAACCCAGTTCTTTTCAATCGCCCCTATGAATACATCCTCACTCACAGCTTTAAATAATATAAGGTGATGCTAAATTGGAATTATCTTGGCACGGTGATTGCATCTGAGATTTAACTGAGTTTAGGCCAAAAGATTTCATTTTTCAAGTGGTTTGCCAAAATGGCTAAAACAGAAACAAGCAGGCACTGCTTTAAATAGAGTTTGCTTCCTCTTCTGTTCGGGGAGTTACTGGCCCACTTTGAAACTGGTGAAAGCTCTCCAGGGAAGAAGAGCAGCGATCGTTCCTTTTAGTTTAACTACAGGTAGGACAGCCACTCAGAGACACTGGAGTGTTTGAACTATTTGTCCTGGCACTTTTATTTGGGTTTACCTGATATAGTGCTCCGCTAAGAACTTGCTAATGAAAAAGTGGTGTTATTAACGTTTGGCTGTGCTCAGAAGTCTAGGCAAGAAGGTCAGCAAGATCTAGAAAGAAGATGTCAGTATATCTCCCTTAGAGGCATCCCCACCGCAGTCACAAAGAGCGCAGAAAGCACAGGCAGCTCAAACGCTGAGCTAGAAGACTTTTGATGCACAATCGCATTGAAACACAACCAGAGCCTAGGGACTAGGGGTCCTCCATTGTAACAGAGAAGACCTCTTCTTTGGCTCCTTTGGATTGTTCAATCATATTCATCCTTGTCTGGACAATGGCAAGATGCTTCCCAGAGCTGTGCTCCCATTCTATACAATGAACTTACCCAACTTGAGGCCGAAGTCAGTTTTCCATTCCCTCATCGATCAAATATGGGAATTCAGGTCTAGGAGCTGGAGATCACTGACAAGGAGGTATGTCCCATGTTAGAGAAAGCTGCATAAAAAACACTGAATGGGACCTGGAAAAATGCACAAGATGTAGAGGTCAAGAGCAGAGGAGAGCACTGTACTGAAGGCAGAGACAGGAAAGGGGGAAGCATGTCCGGGGGCCTGCTAGTTCATTACCTTAGTAGGACAGCTAACTCCACGCCCCACCCTCATATCTGTCATTTAAATCTTTTATCTGCTAACAGCAATCAAGGGCCCTCTCTGTGCTGAGCACTGTACTCAGGACCAGGGAAGGAAGAAATTGAGGTATGTCCTCAAATAACTCATAATCTAATGGAGGAAACACACTTGTAAACAAGTTCAGAATGATGTGGTGGATGCTGTGGTAAAAGACATAAACAAATGCGTTGGAACAACACAGCGAGGATGGTCTGATCATCTGGAGGAGTCACGGAAGCCTTCCTGGAGGTGACGCCATTTGGATTGGGTCTTAAACATAAGTAGGAGCTTGCTAAACTAAGAAAGGCAGAAGAGAGCCCAGGCAAAGAGAAGGAGATCTTTCTAAGCCTTGCCTCCTGTTATGCCTCAACATGAACCCTCAAGCACTTCCAATTTCCTTAATGTTCCTCATGTATGCCAGACTCATTTTCAGCCCACTCTTTCTGCTCATTATCTGTTGCGCGTGCCAAGCCTGGGATGCCCGTTCCTAAATGCCAGGGCCCAGCAACCCCCCCCCGGAAGCTTTCCACATGGTCTCCCCAGCTATAGTTAGCTGGAGAGATGGTACTAATGCAGAGACATCTGAGATATCCAGAGATGCAACAAGACAGTAGATAGCAGTGTAAGAGCTGGCATAAACTACCAAAGCATTGCTCATTGGGGTCCTTCTACTCCTGTTCCCAAAAACATCTCAGGAAAATGTAATGCCAAGTCGACAAATGGCTGCCACTATTCCAGCCTACAATGTTCTCTCCCTGCTTTGAAATTCTAAAACACTCTTAGTTTGTACTGCCAACTTAGAATATATAAATGTATCATTTTAAAAATAAATTCATCATTTTAATTGTTTCTCATGTGTCACTAACTAGACAATAGTTAGTGGTATCTCACTAACTTGACAATAAGCTCTTTCATGACAGGAACAAACTCTTAAATTCTTCTCTAAGGAATTAGCGTGACCCTATGCCCCGGGGCACCAGGAACAGTCCCAGTTACACCAGTTATGAGTGTGTCTCATTAGAAGCCTTCCTATAGCCAGCCTTGCATAGGAGACATCCATCCGTTCAACTGGAGGCACATGGAAAATATCTAATGAATTGATTTTCCCCAATTTTTCACCAGCCACCTGGTCCTAAAGACAAAATGTCTCAGAGCATTGCCCAGCCTGTTTGAGCTGTTCTAAAGTCTCTGCTGGATCCAAGACCACCACCATTTTGTGCAAATGATTCTGTGAGATACAGCTCTAGCCCTGAGATGGAGGGTTCTTTTCAAGATTCCCATTGCCTTCTCACCCCAGACACTCAACCTGACTTTGTCCAGAACTCAGTCTCACCACCTTGTCCTGAAACCTGCTTTCTCTTTTGTTCCCTCTCTTGGTGAATGGCATCCACTCTGTTGCTCAAACCAAAACCCTGGGAGACATCTTTTACTTCTAACTACAATAACAATAAATTTGCCGTAAGAACAGTTGGACTCAAGAGAGGGAAAAGATGCTCATAGCAATTGCTCTGATACAAAGAGGACTGTTCTGGCCAAAACAGAATGTACAGCCACTCTTCTTCCTCATTTCACCACTTCCCGACTTTGATGATCAATCAATTAATCAACAGACAAGCCCTATCAATTCCACCTCCTCAGTATCTCTCAGGCCCTCGTGCCTGCATTTCTGTCGCCATAATTTCTTGCTTAGATTACTTTGACAACTCCTAAACACATTTCCCTGCTCACAGTCTTGCAAGTTTCCAGTCTACTTTCCACTTAACAGAGGGATCTTTCTAAAACATACATTTAATCATCTTACTCAGTGCTTAAAATCTCTTCAGTGGTTACATTTATTTTAAGAAAAAAATTCAGGTTCCTCAATATGGTCCCCACTGACAAGTTTCAACATCTTCTCTCATTACCTTCATCTCTTAATTACCCTTAAAATTCATGTTATAGCCAGATTGATGTACTCTAGGTTCCCTGAAAATGCTGTCTCATCATGCAGTCTTTACACATGCTCTGCCCAGTGCCCCCAAGCCCTTCTCTTCTCTTACAGCTTTCAGGTGGTGAACTCTTCTTTATCCTGCAGTACCCATTCAACCATACCCAGAAGGCTTACCACTACCAACCACCCAGCAACTGAAATGACTCCGCTGAAACACAACTCGAACCAGTTCACGTCACTGATTAAACAATTCAGTGACTTCTAATCTACAGCAGAAAATCCAAGCTCCTTGGTAGATCTCTGCAAACATTCATTTCTCACTGCTCTGTCTTTGTTTTTACCATTCCTTGTGCCTAGTATGATCCTCCATAGTTTTTAGAGAGTGCTGGATTTGAATTTCGGTTCTAACACTTTTTTGGGTGGATTGGGCAAATTTTTAACTTATCCCTGTGTTAATTTTATCTTTGGTACAACAGGGATAATAGTAGTAGTTTTCTCAATGTTTTTGTGAAGATGACATGAATGAGTATTTTAAACAGTGCACATAATGAAACTTGCAACAAATCTTAGCTATCATCATTAGTATCCTTATTATTACTGATGTACTACACCTCATCTCCTTCAAGAAATTTTTGTTCAACTTCCAGGTTTCATGCGTTCACTCAAAACCTACATTTGAAGCCCCTACAGTCTACCAGAGACTCCCTAGACACTAAGAAGTAAAGATGGCCGACATACTCACTACTTTCAAGAGTATCATAGTCTACTCCTCCTCCTACATCATTAGTGGGAATTGCACCACTTTACAATAATGTACCAATAACATCTATTCATGTATTACCTTTTCCATGAGACTATATGATCTTCGGAGGCAAAAAGGGATATATTCGCTCTTGGTCCCACAGTGTCGTGTACACTTCCTGGCACAGAGTAGTAGTAGGTTCTCAGTGAATGTTTGTTGGGCTGAACAAATACCACATTTTATCAGGCGGGTCTTACACAACTCTTGAAAAATATTCTGCAATGCAAGTCTCAAATTCATAAAAACCAGTTTGTACCTGTTCTAAAATTTCCTTTCTTGATTTTGCTGTGCTGGGGAGAAAAAAGTGTTACTGTATTATTTTTCTGTTAATGTCTGATAATTTCAGAAGTCTGCAGACTTTAGATGCAAAATGTGCTAGAGCCTGTTATAAGTTATGGATAGAAATAAAACAATACGTATTTTGTCCAATTTTTCTCAGTAAGCTCCATAAAAATAATCATTGGGTACATTTCCAAAGCATCAGTAACAGTCCTGTACTGTGGACAAATCTCAGGAATGACTATCCAAACTTCAGGCCGTCTGTTCATTCCTCTTTCCTTCTTTCCATCCATCCATCCATCCATCCATCCATCCATCCACTCACAGATTTATTCACCAGTCAGTATCAATTAAGCTTAAACTCTATGACCAGAATAGTGTGAAGGTACTAAAGTCTTTCACATTTCAGTATTTCTTATATTACTTTCAAGAGTAATCAAGAGTAAAAGTAGGAGTAATGGAGAAGACAATAAGACATATAATTTCTCCTTAACACACTTATCATTGATGGTTTTGTTTAATAATATGCACTTTTATCAGAGTTTATGATAAACATGCCATGTTTTGCGAAAAGTTACCTTTCTAAGAAAGCAAACTATTTTTTAAGTTGTTTTGAGAAAGCAAGTATGAGTGAACAGGTAAAAGTTCTGAGAATTTATTTAATAGAGCTAGAACCTCAAGGCCTAATGAATAAATGGAAAGAGAGAGTCACGTGGTTCTAAGTTAAACAGTGAAGTCCCTGGTGCTCACTTGGCAAATTGTAATCATTACCAATGCCAAGTGTGCTAATAACATTAATAAATCCAATCTCCCAAACCAAACTTAAATGACCTGGAGTAATTGCAAAGAACACCAGTCAGAGTAAAAGGGAAAATGCTTCCCATGAACTTTCTGTGGCTGCACACTTAGAAGCAATGCATCAAGCAACAGGTTCTTCTAAGAAAATCCTACAAGAGCTCTTCTATCACCCTAGTCCATGACATCTCACACTTTCCAAAGATTCTGGTCTCTTTCGAGTCAAAAGAGAAAGATCTCCAGGCTCAGATATGGCATTTTCTGCAGAATTACAAAGCAAGGCATGAATGGCACCCCAAAGTCAGGAAATCTCAAGGATGGTAAAAAGATTGGACCAGATCAGTGACAAGGAAGAATTCACACACTTAGTCTTGTGAGAAGACCTCCTTTTCAGGAGCCCTGAACATGCCAACTTTCAACCAAGCTCCGTTAACTTCATTAAACATCAACAAGCAAAGGTTGTATATTACCTTGCACAGTCTATTCCCTGTGGGGATAATTAGGAAGTTGGAAGAATTCAGGGCAATTACCAAGCTTACCTGTCTTCCTTCTGCTGTACATGGAGACCTTCAGTTCCTAATCCTATATCAAACCAAGAAATACATAACTAACTATGATTAACTGATGATGACATTCCAGAAAAGTGGGGTTTTTCTCTCTGTTTCAAAATCACTGCTATATTTTCCAGGTGTTTCCCTCGAGTGGACCAGAGTATGCAGCTCTTCTGCAGCAAACCACCAGCTCAATAGCAATATTTGAAGTCGTTTTCTTCCTTGAGGTCATTTTGTAACGTGTGTCTCATCTTGAAATCTGAAGATTCTGGCAAGTAGGAGTTCCTCCATAGAGGAGCATAGAGAGACATTCTGCCAAAGAACAGCAGACCCTCTGATCTCATTGTCTGAAAGATCCTCATTCCTTATTAGAAACTAGTCATTGTTTCCTAGGATTTCTTAAGGCTTTCTAGTTATTTTTTTAAAAAATGTGAATACTGTCTCTTATATATTATCTATGGACTTCGTTCCTTGAACTTGAATCGGATTTTGCTGGTTACTTACTTATTCTAGAATCATCTAATGAAATCATCAGCTCAGTAGTTGGATGCACCTCCTTTCCTGTCACCAAGAAGCATCCCTCTGCCTGGAGGCAATCAACTACAAGGGACAGACTCATGGACAAGGACCATGGAAAGCCTCTGAGAAACCATGCAAATCAGGGGCCCTTTCCAAGTACTGAAGTGAACCGGCAGGAGCCTTTCAGACAAAGGAATATTTTGGGACATCAACGTTGCATGTTTAAAGTTAAATCCTCTGTTATACATTGTATTTCTCATTCTCTCGTCCCTTCCCCTCCCTTCCCTTCTTTGTCCATCCTCTCTTTCTTCCTTCCTCTCTTCCTTTCCCTTTCTTCCTCCCTCCCTTCCTCCTTCCTTCCTTCCTTCCTTCCTTCTTCTTTCTTTCTCTGTCACTCTTTCTTTCTTTCCCTCTCTCTTTCTCTCTCTCTCTCTCTTCCCATCCCCCCACAGAGAAATATAGATACAATCTGTTTGTTTCTCCCTGTGTCTGATTGCCTCTTCCTGTATCTTTATCTGTAACTTTCCACTTTGTTTTTTTCCTCTGTGACTATCTCTTTATGTCTCTCTTTACCCACTGACTTCTCCAATATGACTTTACCCAATGTATGCCTTTCATTAAAACAAGAAAGTCCTTTTGTTCAATGGCTGCCACTAATCAGTCACATGAGCCAGTGTGACTGACCCCACTTTTAGGTTGTTCTTATACTATAAGACCTGAGAGGATAATGTTTTTCCAGAGAAGAAATTGATGCCTTTGTATTCCCACTATTTGGATGCTTAATAATGGTCGAGCAGTTTGTCAAAAGATATATAGAGTGCCCATAGGGGGTGCCCATCTTCTAATGGTCCCCAGCCAATACAGGAACTTGATACTTCATAAGAAGTGATAAGGAGCTGAAGCCCAAGTCGCATGTTGTCAAGATTCATATTAAGGCTCTTCTGATGGTTTTCAAACCTTCCACTTTAGGAAACTGATGGTTTTCAAACCTTACTATAGATATACTATATATCTATATCTTTATCTATATCTATAGAGAAATACTATATATTTCAAACCAGGCTTCTACAAGTTTCTGATAGAATTAAAAGCAATCTCTTATATCCATCCCTTCTCCACAATTCTATCCAGCAACCACATCAATGTCTGGTGGATATTCTGAATGGAACCTTAACCAATCTTCACAAATGGGAGAAGGAAATTAGAGTGTTAGTAAGAAAGAGTAAGAAAGATAATCAGAGTAGACAACACCATTGTGGGAAAGTACCTTTTAAAACTTGGAATAAATATATTCCAAATTAGGGAATAGGCTACTAAAATAAATAAAACTTAACTAAGTTTACTCATTTCTAAAGAGTAGATCCAATAGGAGTGTTTTCCACATACTAAATTAGCATAGATTCTAAACTGAGAATACCCACTCAGAGAATATGGTGGAAAAGGCACTTAGGGTACTCATTACAGGATATAAAGGTTCTGGAAATCAGTCTGATAGAATGTCAAAATCCTTAAAACTTTTCATATCCATTGACACAGTAATATAGAATTCTGGGTAGAATTCTAAGAATATATTCTGAAATAAATTTAAAAAAATAATGCACAGAAATGTTTGTTACAGCATTATTCATCATTGCATAAAGAAAGGAAAACTGTAAGCAATTTAAATACCCACAATTAGGGAAATAGTTGAGGAAAAATAGTTCTCAGATCATTTTAAATATAGAGATATGCTTATGATAAAATGTTAGGAGAAAAAGAGCAAGATATAAAATAAACTATGATGATATGAGTAAGAAAAACAGAATGTGGAATTTTAAGTATTTTTATCCTTCTGATTTTTTAAGGCCTTACAAAACCTCTACAATATGCAAATATTGCTTTAACAATCATTCTCAGAAATCTGTAGACTCAAAGGCAGAAATTCAAACACTCATATAAACCTCTGACTGGACTCACCAAACTATTCCTTGAAGCATGACTCCCTGAGAAAAGAAACTGTATAAATGTTTCCTTCTGAGATTCTTAGGCTCTTTGATAGCTTTCTAAATTTATCCTTTATTGAATTAAAATAACCACAGCCCTGATTACCCACCCACATGCAAGATTTTCAGAAATCTTTTGGAGCAGCTTCTCAAATTCTCCAGGGTTTTCTGTAGTTGCAAAATTCAGAGGGTTTAACTAAACTGGATATTGCATGAAAATATAGTGTTGCAAGTTGGCTTACAAAAGTTTCTGGTAAGATTTTAGTAACCATATTTGGGTGAATAAATGAAATCACAAGACTGATTGGATCATGTTCTGAGATTTCTTTGTCTGAGAAAGGCTACTCTTGTTTAGAAAACTTTCCCCTGGGCTAGCTCCAGGGTACCGTAAGACTGTCAACAGTGCCTACTTCCATCTAAATTTAGTAGGCTCTCACAGAAACTGTTGGTCTAATAATTCAATCTTATTTTTGATTTGTGTATTCTAGATACATATATTTGTCAGATACGTATGCTGGGAATATTTCTTAACAATGACTTTTTAAATTTTTAATGTGATCCAATTTGTTATTTTTTTCTTTTTGTTTTAATGTTCTTTCTAAGAAATATTTTGCCCCAAGGTCAAAAAGATACTCTTCTATGTTTTCTCCTAGAATCTTTATAGTGCTAGCTTTTAAGTATAGATCTATGATCCATCCTGAATTAATTTTTATGAAGTGTGTAGGTTTCATAGTTGGTTTTCCTCTATCATTTGTTAAATTTTCCCAGAACTATTTTATTAGTAAACATTTCTTTCCTCATTGAATTCTTTTTACATATTTGTTGAAAATCAATTGACCATACACATGTGGTCTTCTGGCTAGACCCTATTGAATTCCTCTGCTCTATGTGCATAT
Organism: Lutra lutra; assembly: GCF_902655055.1. NCBI lineage: Eukaryota > Metazoa > Chordata > Mammalia > Carnivora > Mustelidae > Lutra > Lutra lutra. Next base: position 10,961,942 of record NC_062283.1, on the reverse strand, counting down.
CTTAAAATCAATAATACACTGTTTTGATCACTGAAATTTATACTGAGTCTTTAAATCATACATTTTAGGCCTTCCAACTTGATTCTTTCTTTGTTTCTTTGTTTCTTTCTTTCTTTTGCATTTCCGGATAAAATTTAGGATGAGCTCTTCACTTTTGACAAGTTTCCTGTTGTGATTTTGACTAAGAGTTTATTAAATCTACAGATAAATATGAGGACCATCAACATATTAAAAATATTGGATTATCTTATCCATGAACATGGTATGTCTTTCCATTTATTTGGATCTTCTTTAATTTCTCACAGGAATATTTTATAGTCATCAACAGAGAGTTCTTGCATGTCTTTAATTAAATTCATTCCTTAGAGTTTTGTGATTTTTAAATTCTGTTTTAAAAGAATTTAAACAATTTTTATTCTCCTGTTCTTTACTATTAGTTTATAGAAATGCAAATATTTAGGCATATTGATCATGTATCCTGTGATCTTGCTTAATTTACTTATTTGAATAGTTGTTTTGTAGAATATTTAGCATTTTCTATATAAATCATTATGTTAGGTAACATAACAAGTAAGGACCATTTTACTTCTTCATTTCCAATCTGTATGTCTTTTTTTCTTACACTTTAACATAAAATCATCATACAAGAAATAGAACATGCTTAATGTGTACAATTTGATATGTTTTGACATATATAGACCCATAAAACCATTGCCATAATAAAGGCAGTGAATACATCTGTTAAACCCAAGTTTCCTCATGACATTATGTACTCACTCCTTTCTATCTTTCCCCATCTAAATGCTTTTATTGCTTTTACTCACCTTATTGCCTTGGCTAGAGCCCCAAATTACAAATATCAGGAATAAAAGAGAGAACATTACCATGGACCCTACAGTTATTAAAAGGATAATAAAAGAATATTATGAATACCAATATTCAACGACTTAGATAAACTAGACCAAATTTTTTATAATATAACTGAAATTAAACTGAAACTAAAAGAAATAAAAAATCTGAATTATCCTATACCTATTAAGGAAGTTGAATTCATTTTGTTTCCTTATTTTCAAAAAATCCTTCCACATTCCCAGTTATTCCATTTGTTTTAATGAGCACCTTTACCCTGCTACATTCCAAATTTCTATTTTTAACCCAGACCTCATCCTTGAGCCCCAGATCTTATATCCATTTGCCTATTTTACTTCTCCACTTGAGTGTTCAAGTTTGACATGCCTCAAGCTGAGCTCATTATACTGGCTTCCCACCTCCTCCCTGCCTCATTCTTCCTGTTCCTTATTACATGGCAATGGGAAGTTGGGTTGTTCACATCAGAATCCTGGGAGATATCCTTGACTCCTCTTCTTCTTCAATCCCCCCACATTCAATCAGCCACCATTTTACCAGCTGAATTTCATAAATAGCTCATGAAACCACCCAAGCCCTCCCAAACACATTATATTAGTTTACTGCAACACACCACCAATTCTCACTTTGATTCCACATTCATGTTCTGTTGCCTTTGCTCTCAGTCTTTTCTTTCTCCAACCCATTCAGCACACTGCAGCAAAATTGGTACTGTCAAACCGGAATCTTATGATAACCTCCTCCTGCTTAAAACCAGTGGACAGTCCAATTGTCTTAATGTTCCTGTGGACCCTGCATAATCTTATTGGTAATCAGCCGTTCAACATCCTGAACTTCCTCTGCCATAACACTAATTGCATGATAATATCTTGAAATATCAGTGTTTGTGTCTTTCTTTCCCCAGCATTCTAGTGCTTGCATGACTTACATTTGTCGAAGGCATTTACTTTGCCTGGAGGAAAAGTAGGATTGTTAAGGCAGGAATTTAAAAAGCAGGAAACAGTCAATGTTCGGTATTTCTTTCTTTCTTTCCTTTTTTTTTTTTTTTTTTTTTTTAGCTCTAAACAGGCTTTTGAATATTTGAAAAGACGTCCTGAGGGAATCAGAGAACAGAGTTTAGACCATAAAAATAGAAATAGAAGATAAAAGAAAAATAAAGCATTGCCTCTCCACCAGCTACATATGAATGGAGTGTACCTTGGGGTGAGGAGCAGGAGTGGGGTGGAGGATGGGCATGGCCCTAGAAGAGGTGGGAGCTGGGAATGAGAGGTCTGATCAGGGACAAAGAGAGAGAAGTGAGATCAGCAACAGGAGAATTGTTAATGATAGAGAATAGCACCTGAGATTCTTGTTGAAGCTGAACCAATGAATGTCCTTCTTGGGCATACCACAGTATCCCCAAATGGGAAAGCCATGTCAGTTGTTCATCTTGTCCTTGACAGCTTCCACTATAATAGTTCCATAGTTCATTGTTTTCTGCCTGAAATATAGGGGCAGTCACTGCTCCCCTCCATTTATTAAGAGGTTGGGATACTCATAAATTCTTCCCAACAGGTGATAGGGTCCTTACACCCAGAAATGAGATGGTAATATGAAAGGGACAGTCCTTGTTCTAAGAGGCAGGTAAAACTGGATAATAGTGAAAAACATTCCTTTCATACACTTACTACACAGTATTATAATGACTTCCTTACTTTTCCTACCTCCACCAGACTATAAGCTTCTGAGATCAAAGACCATGTCAGTCTTGCTCAGCATTAGGCTCCAGTGCCCAGTGTAGTACCTGGCATGTTTCAGGGGCTTAGTGAACACTGGCTGGTTAAATCAATGATGTAATAAAGAATAACTGATTTTAAATACACTGATTTTAGTGGTTTCTTTAAACAAGGAGAATATAAATACATCAATGCCCATTCATCCTAAGCTTGGAAGGCCTAACACTTTAAAAAAACTATGTTAAGGAACTAAAATACTAATAACTTTTAAGTAATTTTAAACTTTCATGTTTTGTTGTTAAGACTTTTCAAACTTGGAGGCCTGTTTACAGTCTCCTGTACTCATCCTCTGGGGTCTGGTATAGATTTGGTTTTGGGGGTAACGTCATTGAGAGCATGGCACCCAGAAAATTAGGACAAGCATGCATGTTACTGTGAACAAACTCCATTCATTCCATTTGCAAGGCATAGTTTGATGTACAGAAAATTATTACATTATAATCTTTTCTTTTGTACTTGTGGGCCTCCAAAATGTCCATGTGCTAACTCTTGGAACCTGTCACCTTATATGGCAAAAGGGACTTTGCAAATGTGATTAAGTTTGGGATTTTGAGAAGTAGAGATTATCCTGGATTCTCCAAATGGGCCCAATATAATCACAAGTGTAAGGGAGAGGCAAGAAGGTCAAAGTCAGAGGAGATGCAATGATGGAAAGGAAGTCGGAGGAAGCTTTTTAAAAAGATTTTATTTATTTATTTATTTGAGAGCGATCCTGAGAGAGAGCATGAGAGGGGAGAAGGTCAGAGGGAGAAGCAGACTCCCCATGGAGCTGGGACCCTGATGCGGGACTCGATTCTGGGACTCCTGGGTCATGACCTGAGCTGAAGGCAGTTGCTCAAGCAACTGAGCCCCCCAAGCATCCTCAGAGGGAGATTTGAAGATGCTCAGTTGCTGGTTCTGAGGAAGGCAAGCAGCTGCTGGAGGCTACAGAAATCAAGGAAGTGGACTCTCCCACTAAAGATTCCAGAGGGAACACAGCCCTGTGACACTTTGGTCTTAAGATTCCTGACCTCTGGAATTATAGGATAATAAAATTTGCTTCATTTAAGCCATTAAGTTTCTGGTCAATTGTTACACAACAGTAGGAAACAAAGGCAGTTCTATAAACTTTATCGGTTACATTAGGCATATTTGGAATGCTAGCTGAGAGAAGGTGTTTGAGAAGAACTTTGAGGTGATGCTCAATTGGGACAGAAAGGGAATTCTATAAACAGATCGGGTGATGCTAAGGAACTTAAATTATTCATTTATGTATGAATTGCCTTATGAATATTTATAAGCATATGTCTGAATATTATAAACCTATCCAGATTATATATATATATATATATATATATATATATATATATATATACACACACACACACAGACATACATACACACACACACATACATACACACACATATATATACACACACACACATTACACACAAATACACACATATACACCATCTTGGGAGAGGTGTAAACAGAAGAGTGTGATATAAGACTATCTAATCCACTTTTAAGTTACACATACCTTACCCAGATTTTTCACATATGATACTATACATTCCTGGAAAAATAGTATTGTAAGAGTTAGTTTGAGAGATGAAAGACAGAGTTGTGTGTGTGGGGGTAAATGAATTGATAACTAGAATGAGTTGTATTAAATTATACAATGACATGTTGGTGTTTCATGGTGAAACAGCTATTAACTTCACAGGGTTTTCTCTGAGAACTTGAAAAATCCGGATCTTTGGGCAAAGGTAAAAAATAGTTTAAGTCTGTTTATATTATAAAGCACCAGGGTTGAGGTTAAGGTATAAACAGAGGCCATGAGTTGTGCCAACTTCTCAACCTGAATTCTACCTCATTACCCCAATGTTTTAAGAGGTACCAATGAGACTCTCATGGCCAAAATACTCTCCACCTTCACATAATCCCTGGAATTCAATGAGTAGCAATTTGCTCAGTTGTGTCAGGAAGACCTTTAGTCTCAGTCTTCTCTTGAAACGTCAACATTCACAGGATAGGGAAGCTCTCCAGGTGGTTACCACCACTTACCTCAGCAGAAATAATTAGCGTAGATTCCTTTTTTTAGGGGAGTAGGAGGTGGAAAGGGAGGGGAATACTAAAAACAGGAGGAAAGAGGATACCAGAATCTGCCTAAGGCTGGTCACCGCCAGTCTAAAAACTCTGTACTTAAAATGTTACCAAACTTAGCTGGAAGCAAAACTGAAATATAAGAATTGCTCCCTGCGTTAACTGCTATTCTGCTTTGTCCCTCCAGCAACCCTGTTCATTAGGTGGGTAACAGGACTCGAAAGTCTCAGGTGTAGAAAGTGAGGTCTGGAGCTGGAAGTGAAAGAGTAGGGACTAAGGGGCCAAGTCTGAGGGACCCATTACCAGGCCTCCATTCCTCCCGGAAGCTTCTCATGGGCCCCAGCCTTTTCCTCTGCTGCCCCTGACTTTCCATCTCAGACGCTCTGGGCCTCTGCTGCCATTCAAGCCCTCCCACTCCAGAGCCCCCATTCTGATGGTCTTCAGACTCCTAGCCAGGCCTCCCCACCATGGTAGAGCTGGAGTTGTTCAACTTGAGGAGGGCTGCAGAGGGAAATGACTTTGACAGGCCTATCATGGGCTTAAGAAGAAGTCCTGGGAAATAGAAAGTTAGCACTGTGCTGACTCTGTGGTAAGCAGCGGCCCATAACCGTACCTGCATTTATTCAATGGCCAATGATGGCCTCCTCTTTGTAGGCTGCCATGGTTGGCTACCTGACGACTGAAGTCAGAGTCGGGGAAGTCCACGAGCATACACGGGCACAACCACCCGGCTGGGAGTTCAGAAGCAAGACTTCAGTGGAGGAGAGATAAAACACAAAAGAGGGTTTTGTACTGGGCCTCAAATCACGATCCAGTATTAGAACTGGAGTGTAAGAGACAAAACAAGAACCTGATGGCTACGTTGGACTCAACGTGAAACTCAGCAGAGAAGCAAGTGTGCCTTGACCTTCAACTACTCGCCTGAGAGGCTGGGTTTCTGCTGGCTTCCTAGGGCTCAGGTTGCCATGGATGGTCACGTAGGCTGAGCCACTGTTTCTCAAACAGCAGGTCAGGACCCGTCAGCGGTCACAAAATGGGTTTAGAGGGGGGTAGAGGGCACTCTTTACAATAAATAAAATTGATTAGAATGGATTAGGGAAAAGAAGATAATGAAGTGCCCTACGCTTAGTAATGATTTCAGGTTTAGGTATCTGTGTGATGTTGTGACATGTGGCTCAACGCTGCAGTCAAGAGAAGTCTAAAAATGTCTTGTTTGAAACCGGAGGATATCGAGCAAGAAGCCAGGTTCCTCGTTATGCTTAAAATATTTCTGTTTTGTCTGAATGCCTGTGAAATACCATAATAAGCCAACCCAGGCTGTGGTGTGGCTGGGTATGAGTGAATTAAATATCACCACCCCTTTCATGCAGATTTTCCACAGGGAGACTTGCTTGAGAAAAAAATCAGGAAATACGGATGGAGAGCTTCAAAAACTAAATGAACTATTAGTTAGTTATTAGTCGTTTCCATACCTGCTGGATTCCTTTACATATTAACAAAGGTATCACATGGATCACGGGCTTAGTAGCCACTGGACTACTCTGTGTCCCCAGAGCGAGACCAGGAACGGGGACCAGCTCTGAGGAACTCCTTCCAGCCAGCATGGAGATGGCCTTCTGTGGTTCAGTCATGAGTTTTGGACTCTCAGCTCAGCTCCACAACTAACATCAATGAATCTGAAATCTGGATCCCAGAGCTTACCTTTGTCAACAGTTTCACTTCAGATCTCCTTCCCCCATCCAGTCTTATCCAAAAATTCTGTGTCCTGTAGCCAACCAAGCCACATCTGTTCTTTCTTCTGTCTTTGTCAATGGCACCAACACCCTTTCAATCACTCACATTTTAAAGTTTGGAATCATGTTGAATTCATCTCCACCAATTTATTTAACAAACACTTAAACTGTACGTGTTCTTCCCAAGAGCTGTTCTAAATGCTTTAAAAATATTAACTCTTTAACCCATATAAAAGCCCTGGGAAGCAGATAATATTATTATCTCTCATTTTATACGTGAGAAAACTTGGGCCCAGAGAGGCGTATTAACCTTAAAAAAAAATGCCGAAATTCATGCAGCTCATCTGTTTCCCAGGATGGTCGTGTTGGCTCCACACACAATGTTTCCCTCATGTGGGATGCCCTCCACATATGCGGCAATTATAAAGATCGTACTTAGCCCTCAAAGCCCACTTTCCAGCATTCTCCCTTTTCCATGACAACTTATCTTTCTTGAAGACTCCAGGGTTCTTAACAGTTATCTTTTGATTTCTGTAGTACTCACAGTATTCCACTTGTAAGCTGGCTGTTGATAATTTGGTCATGATACAGCTGTCTTGTATCTCCCTAGTGTTCCATGTACAGTAGTCCTATCTTGGAGGCAAGGACCACGGTATAGAGCCATTTAGCCTCCCTCCCCCTTACTGCTTTCATTCTTTGCCATTTTTATTCCTCCTCCCTTCTCCCTCCTCATGTAAGCCTTGAAAACATGGAGTCCATGAAAGATATTTTTACAGGTTTTGAATTGACATCAGAACTCATCATTTCATAAGGGGAGTGGGGAGGCCTGGCATGTTCATTTAGGACCTCTGAGGAGTAGCTCACAAGACAAAATGAGACATGCAAGAGGTTTATTGGGCTTAATGTCTGTGTGGGAAAAAGAAGCAAGAGCTAAGGGAGGCAGGGAAAGTCTGCAAAACACGATACAGGGCTGAACTCTCTGAAGGAGAGGAGAAAGGTAGACGAGCTGGCTGAGGAGAAGCTCAGGCTGTGTGCAGTACCGTTCTAAGAAAATCTTGGTCAGGCAGCTCTGGAGTCTGCAAGCTAAAGTAGCCAGGAGGATCACCTCCCCCACCCCATCTCGCACTAGGCTGCTTCAGGACTCTGGTGAGCTGGGTCATTGCCTGGAGTGACACAGGGGAAGCACGTGTGAGCATGAACACAAGGTCAACATGGAGCCAGTGCTTGCGACCATCAGTCCGGTACGCTTCCTACAGCAGGAGCTCTGAGTGGCACATTTTCATGGACATTACTCCCAGGATATCAGCCAAAACACTGGATTCTGAATCAGGAATCCTACATTCACATCTCAGATGTATCTCTCCCTGACTCTGCATCCTCACTGAACCTCACCATTGTCCCTTCATTTGTAAAATGGAAGTAGCCAATAATTCAACAGGGCTACTGTGAGGGCCACACATTCTGGCCAGGTATCCTGTGAGAAAGGCAAGACAACCATTCCTGGCCACCTCCCCTGCCCCATAGGCTCTCTGAGGGATAGAATGACTGGAGAGAATGCCAACGTGCTGAATTAAAATGGGAACAGGGGCGCCTGGGTGGCTCCCTCAGTTGAGTGTCCAACTTTGATCTCAGCTCAGATCTTGATCTCAGGGTCATGAGTTCAAGACCTGCATTGGGCTTCATACTGGGTGTGGGGTCTACTTAAAAAAAATGGGGACAGGACACAGAGCCCACTTGTAGGTAGGACCTGGTTAAACCCATGCAGGAAAAGAATCAATTCCAGAAGAAAAAAATATGTGTGAAAGGATCTAGTAGGCCCTTGTGACCCAGAGAGAAATGACAGCTGGCCTAGAGCATCCGCTCAACTTTGAGGCAAGCTGGCTGGGTCCAGAATCTAGAACGTCGCAGGGAAGAGTTCCACCTGCAAACCTGAGACACAGGAAGTGAGCTCTGATCCCAGGACAGACATTGATTGATTGACTGACTCACACATCCCCCTCAAATACAGGTTGAAAGGGTGTGTATAGGTATGTGTGGCAGATCTGGGAGTGAAGGAGGCTTCTGTCCCTGAAGATAAGGTAGCTACCATGGGAAACTCAAAACCAACATCAGCTGAATATCTCCCTCCTTCCCTTATGGGTCCTGGCCCTCAAGACTGGTGTCAAGTAAATAGTCACTTCTCTTTAGTGAGCAGCCTGAAGAGTTCAAAGCTGGGAGCAAGGAAAGCTTTGCACTTTCCAGTGTCATCCCAGATTCAGAGAATGTCAAGAACATCCATAATCGCACTCCAGGGACACCAGCAGCAAAAGCAGATTTGGAAAAAGCATGACCAGTAACAGGCTAGAGGTTGCACATGCGTGGATACTGGAATCAGAAAAGACATTAAACCCTGGCTCTGGTCTGGGTTGAGCTATGCTCCCCACCAACAAAAGATCTGTTGGAGTCCTAACCCCCAATACCTCATCAAATGTGACCTGACTCAGAAAAAGTCGTTACAGAGATAATTGAGTTAAAATGAGGTCACTGGGGTGGGTCCTCATGGAATACAGCTAGTGTTCTCATAAAAAGGGGAAATCTGGACCCGGTCACGCGCACACAGGGAGAACCCCACGTGAAGATGAAGGCAGATTTTGGCTGATGTATCTACAAGCCAGGGACGACCAAAGATAGCCAGCAAACCACCAAAAACCAGAACAGGGGTTTGGGCAGATTCTCCTTCACTGCCCTCAGACCCAGCCTTACTGACACTTCCAGTTCCAACACAATAAGACAATCCATTTCTGCTGTGTAAGCCCCCCACTGGGTGCTCCTTTGTCATGGCAGCCGTAGTCAACCAATGTAGGTTATACAAGAGCACGACCAAAATAGCGTTCATGCCGGAGGAGGAACGGAACTCGGAACTCGACCTGATGCCACTTCTTTACTTCCGGACAAGGACAAGGAGGGACCTTCCTTCTCTTCCTCCTCACTGCCGCCCACCCCGTCAGCCTGCCAGCCCCCGAGATTTAGCCTGCATGGATCTGGGGCTACGGTGGGGTTGAGGAGTGGTCAGCATGGGTGGCTGGAGGGGGCAGGGGGTGTAGGTTTTTGCTGTTCCTTTTTGCCTACTTCCCTTCCTGCCTGGAAATTGAAACACAACAAAATAAGCCAAATACCATTGATCAAACCTAACGCCAGCTTCTAAGGTGAGGGGGAGCAGTAGCACTCAGGAGTCCGGAGTCTTTGAGAACAAAGAGGCCTTCCCCCACCCCCACTGATCTTCATTAGCACAAAGGGCCTCCTTTCGGTAATCAGGGGAGGAAAAAGCAGATCTGTGGAAGGCAAGGCAAGGAAATCCGTGATCGCTGCCTAAAAACAGAACCGAGGCCTAACCACCTAGGAGACGAAGGTGCCAGCCCCTGCTGCAAGCCTTTGCCTCATGCATTTGCTGGGAGCGGGGGATCTGCAGTGTAGACCCAAATTGCTCCAGCTTCCAAAGCTGCTGCGACCAGTCTTAAATGGGATTGCTGTCTGTGTTAACTTTTGACGAGAGCTGGCAAGCTGAGCTTTTCTTTGAAATGTAGACGGGGGCGTAGCATTTGCTCTCACAGGAGGGGCATGGCTTTCCAGCATGTGTGAGCTACAGGGTTTGCCCATCATGGGGAGGGAAAATTGCCTGGAGGTAAATTACCAAGTGGGGGAGATGGGTGTCCAAATCTCCATTGCAGAACTGCATTGGGAAGCTCCAAGATTCTGAGAGAAGAAACCATTTTGACATGTCATGTTGTGCAAGCTACAGCATGTCTGTTACACAAAAAAGCTCCAATTTTAAATGATGAGAAAGCCGTGAAACACAATTTGAGAATTATGTCATGCCATGCTTTGCCTTCCCCTCAAGGCAAATAAAAGTCTTGAAATTTAAAAAAAAAAGTTTCCACTTATTTTCAAATCTTTGCATGGGTTGCACCTTTAGTCATACATTCTCTCGACTATTACTCACGAGCCGCTGAAATGAAAGTTATTAGCATGAATGAACACTCGTTCTTAATAGGTGGATTCCGGATAAAGTCGGCGACGCAGCGCAAACTGTCCAATGAAGACAAGCGATGAATGGGACTTGCCTCCATCAAAAAGAACCTCGGATCGTTTGCACCGTGGCATGTTGAGGGAAATGAACACGATGGTTGATTATGGGGAGGAAAATACACTGAATCCTGCCCAGGGTAAGTTCACAAATGCACTTGAAGTGGAAAGCCCACGTCCACCACCTTGAGGATGCACAAACGGATCACAAGATTTGGCTCAGTGCCTAGAAGCTGATGAGGTCACAAATCTCATTACTCAGAAAAATAAGCCATGGGCTCCACTCGCCTTCGATTACATTTCACTGAAGAGCAGAGATCCCCTCATCTCCCCTCCTTCCCTCACCTCCCATCCTGGGAAGCAAAATGTGACTCCCGGGTGCTTCAGTTCGGGAATCTTCCCGAGATTCAACACGTGCTTTCCTCCCGCAGCCTGATTTGAGCCGGGGCTCTTCTTGTTCTGTCTGGAGGCATCTCAGCAGTTAATGGGAGTGATTCAAATGATCCTACTCCAGTTCCTGCTATTTTAAGACACTTAGCTTTTCTTAGCTATGGATTTCTTCTGTCTAAATCTGCCCGACTGACTTGGAAGCTGCCCAGAATCATCTTCTTTGGAAATTACATTTGTGCATTGAGGGTATATTTGTCGTCCCGCCCACGCTCAAGCCACTTTTTGAGAAGTGCAGAGCAAGTCATGTGACAGTCATCAGTGTATTTGCACCCTTTTTTGTTTAAAAACATAATCTGCATTACAAATTGCACCAATTCCTGTATGTAGTAAGTCATCATTCAATAAAAAGCGCAAATGTATGCCTGTCACATTCAACATAATAAACTGCAAGTAAATACATCTTTTCTTAGTCCAAATCAGTCAGTAAATGATGTCTTTATTTTCTCTGTTAGGCACCAAGTTTGCAATCAGCTTTATTCTTGATTCTCTCAGGCCAAGCCCGCACAGCCTCCGAGCAGAGGAAGAGCGTCCTTTTGTCAGGCGCGTTTGGACACACGAGGACGGGAGCGCAGCTGAAGGCGTCCCTCTGTTCTACATCATCGTCATCGCTTCAAAGCCATCATCGTCTTCATCAGAGCACCCACCGAAAGATTTGTTGCACCGCGTCTGCGTCTGTAGGCGATACTCTAATAGAGACCAGACACCCTTCCCTGCTGGCTTTGGATGCGTTTGCAACTGACAAAGGAGGGTAGAAGAGACGCCTTGTGCTCTGAAGTCAGGCAGGACTGGGTTAGAACCACAGCTGAGGTCGGTGGTATTACCCCCTGAGAGCTTGAGTTTCTCATCAACAAAATGGGGGTGGTAGGTCCCTTCCAGGCCAGATGTGATGACTGCGATGGTGTGTGCGCTGTGCGTGGTAGACAGTAGCTGCTCAGTTCAAAATTAACTCGTAACACGGACGTGTTCTTATGGGAAGAAGCAAGAGAGCCAGGCTCTGTTTACTGTGGATGTGGTATTTATAGCCGTGATTGTGACAATGCTACTGCTTTCGTTCTATAACAAGTGGGTAAGGTTGGGGGTGTCATTTCCTTTTTATAGACCAAGAAACTGATTCTGATAGTAAACCAGATTTTTCTGCTTTACATTGGGATTCCTTGTTCATGACCATCGTGACCACCCCACTGTTCCCTTCCTGTCACTCGAAAAACTCAAGCTCATTTCTGCCTTCAGATCCTTGTACTAGCTGATTTCTGGGCCTGGAAAATTCTACCCTCAGTTTCTACATATCTGATGATGAGACTTGACTTCTCATTACTTGGGTTTTTTTTTTTTAACTAAATATTTTATTTATTTAATTGAGAGAGAGAGGAAGAGCATGAGAGGGGAGAAGGTCAGAGGGAGAAGCAGACTCCCCGTGGAGCTGGGAGCCCGATGCAGGACTTGATCCCGGCATTCTGGGATCATGACCTGAGCCGAAGGCAGTCGCTTAGCCAACTGAGCCACCCAGGTGACCTACTTGGGTTTTAACTGAAGGCATTTCTGAGCTCTGAGAGGTCTTCCTTGACCGCTCTACTCAACACAGGCTCTTCATCCCAGCCTTAGTCCACCCAGCACCTGACACCCTTATATGGACCTCTGGTGCATGTAGCCCTGCAGAAATCCATGTTACGAAATGCATAGGATGTGGCTTCACAATTAGATGGTCTGTGTTTAAATTTTAGTTTTACCACTTACTGGCACGTGGCCCTGGACAGTGACCTCACCTTCCTTTCTGTGCCTTGGTCTTCTCACCTATAAAATGGGGATGATAATATTGTCACTAGCAGCATCCAAGTGCTGAGGGGATTAGATCGGACTAATACCCATAGAGCATGTAAATCAATGCTAGACATAGAGTAAACCCTCAATAAACGTGGATTAAACTTTTCGATTGCACGGCACACATCCGTCACCTTCTGACTTTAATTCCACTGTTTGTATTGGTTTATAGTTGTTCTCGCCCCAATGAAGGCATTGAGCCTGCCTGTCCTGCCCCCCACTCTACACCTAGCATCTAGCATGGCACAGAGTAGGGATCCATAAATGTGTATTGTTGATGAATGAAAGAACATTAGGTAGGTGTATATTATCCATTTTACTGGTGGCAGTGATTACAGTAATGCTATCATGGAAGACCAGTAGGCAAAGATGTGATAAGGAAATGGTGAGGACGTCATTGCTACATATTTAGGTACATGGGTTCCTGAGACCTTTCTGCTTCTATCTCACTGTATACGATCCATTTCTTCTCCCAGCACCTTCTGGGGCCCTCTGTTCCCTCCATTTCCCCCTTTGTGAATCTCATCTCACCAGCAGACATGTGCTCATGACCCATGGGTATAACTTTATAAACACTTACGACTCAGGAAAGACAAGTCATGTTGAACCTTCTAAAAATAATAGCGGATTCTATGCCTACTCAAGAAAGGCAAGCAGTAAGCACACTCTATAAAAAAATCAGCATCCCCATAAAAAAATACAGCAGTATCCAGAAAGCATGCAAAGAAGGAGGGGCGTTGGCCAAATCCACTTCTGCCACGGCCCCTCACACCGTCACACAGTCTTGCACCACAAAGCAGAGACTCTCGCATACCAACCACAATCACAACCTTGATGGGGCAGTGCTTTTCCATCAGTGACAGGAATCAGGCTCATGGAGGTCGTCCAGCTCGGTTGCTCATCCAGTGCATGAAGCCCTGCCTCATGGTCATTGCACCTCAGCCCCCATGTCTCCAACCACATGGGCACGGCCTCTGTCTGCATTCCTCATGCACCACGATTTCAGTTACCTGCGTTCTTCTGGTGGCTCTCCTTTGTCCATTCCAGTGTGGTTATGAGTAGGATGATGTATGTCCCTGTTTGTCCAGGACAGACCCCGTTTACACACATTATTGTCAAGTAATTACCAGTGATGCTCCTTTTTGAAAGTGTCCCAGCTTGGACGCTCCATGCTATGGCCCCCTAATTATACCAACTTCAACCAAGAGGTTCAGGAAGTGCAGAAATCCCCATGGGGGTCATCACTAGTGCTCCCCAAAAGGGTCCTGCAAAAAATCCACCAACTCTTCTAAATCGAGATTAAGCTAATCATCCTTGGCTGCTCCGTTTCTAAACGAACAGCAAAGGAATAGAAGAATGTTAAGGTATCAGGATTATGGGATATAGTCAGAAGGCAGATGAACTAGGTAATAAAATGTAATGAATTATAACAGAATAGAGAAATTGGAGTCTTCCTTCCTTTAGCTTCTTTATGCTAAATAAGTAAGTAGGTGTGCTCTGCCATTTGAAAGAGGTTCAACCCTGAAAAGCTGCCTGTGAAATAAATTTCTGTTTCTGATAGCTTGTGGTTCCTGTAGAATTGCAATTTAAAATACGTTGCTCAAGTGCTTATATGTTCTCCTGGAATGAATGGGCTGAAAAGTCTTATGAACTTTCCCTTACGTGTGGCTGGGGTGAATGTCCACGTAGTCTGGGTTACAACAAATGTGTATCAGTTCTCCCCCAAAGGGCACACCCTTGCCCCATGGCATACTTATTTACACACTCATTGTCCAGAAGATCAGTCTAGCACTCTCCAAGGCCTTTCCATTTGCGTTCTCATCTCCTAAATTAAGATTCTAATTGTCTGAAGCAAGAAACAAGCTTTATAGTTTTCTGACTTTTAATTCAACTTATCTTTTTACATGAATAATACATGAATGATACATGAATACATTCTCAATGTAAAATAGCCAAGTAATACTTTGTACTTCTCTTGTGTACCTCTAAATGTCCTGCACATACTGGGTATAACATAGGTGTTTAAGAAAATGTTACTTTAGGGCACCTGGGTGGTTCAGGGGGTTAAACCTCTGCCTTCAGCTCAGGTCATGATCTCGGGGTCCTGGGATGGAGCCCTGCATTGGGCTCTCGGCTCAGCGGGGAGCCTGCTTCCCCTTCTCCCTCTGCCTGCCTCTCTGCCTACTTGTGATTTTTCTCTCTGTCAAATAAATAAAAACAACATTTAAAAAAAAGAAGAAGAAAATGTTAGTTTTATAAGTAATACATAGGTGTTCAGTATATTTGAAAATGGCCTGGATAATGTGTAATTTAAAGGGTTCCCCCCCACCCCATTGGGACCTAGATCATACATACAAAAGAGTATCTAAAACATATGTGTTGAGTATAAACTATACTGATAATGTATATAGAGTGTAAACTATATTAACAATATGAATACTTAAATACTTATCATCCAGCTTAAGAAACGGACATTACCAGTCCTTAGAACTCACTTTCTCGACAAATTTTACATAAAATCCTATTGAAATTTTTTTGGCTCAATATCTACATACATTTTTATTGTTAACATATATATCCAGAAAACCATACGAGTAAATAGCCTAGTGAATGATTATAAGGTAAAGAAATAAAAGGTGGCCAGTCACCTTAAAATCTCCTCCACATAGTACATCCCCAATACAACTCCCCTCCACTCAGAAAGCAGCCACCATCTTCTGTTTTATACTCATGATTTCCTTGAGGTTCTTTATAATCCAAGGTTCGTCTTCTCTATTTTTTTTAATTTGCATACTGTACAATTAACTTTCTGAGAGTACAGTTCATTGAGTTTCAACACATACATCAATTCA